>NC_140403.1:10000000-11200000 GCF_056956725.1 Heliconius melpomene rosina
GATATATTTCAATTGTAGAAAAAATATATATATATAAGCATCTCTATAAAAAATAACATTCTCTTTCTTCTCAATTACAAAAGAAAGAAGTCCTTTTACGCTAAAACAAAGAATTTAATATACAGACTACTCTGCAATTTCATATAAGTATACCATTTTACCGCATAAAGTAGTAACGACAAGCGGATAGACGAATTAAAAAAGTAATTACACGAGAATCCTAGTCATTCTATTAGTGGGGCAGCTTTGATCCCATAAATGAAATACGTTTCGACCTCATATCCACCGAGGTTGTTTATTCGCAAACAAAATGAGGTGAATCTGAAAGGTATTGTATTGTATTGGGCTCCTAATAAAGTGGATATGGTTGTAAGGTAGCTCTATCTGAGTCAAATCTATTTTGAATTTTATGAAGTAAAAGTTTTTTTCTGGAGATTTTTTTGTGGGAAATTTCGTATGAAGTTGACGAGGTCGTAGATACTAATAGTTTAGATTTTCAACGCATTTATGCAATGTATTAGAGTAACTCACAACAGAACTGGTTTCTGAGAAGTAGTGGTGACGTTTTCGTAAGTAGATCCAAAACGTGCTTCCAAAAATGTATTTAAGTAGACTAATTTGAATTTATTTACATAGGCTGACATCATATACTGTGTGTGACGTATCGTTGCTGGCAGCGGTTGGAAGCGAAGAGACGAGGACTGATTATATTTATTATTATTTTTTCCTAAATGTATCAGAATGTATCAGAATACCAGCGGTTAGCTCCGAGAATGTATTGCTTAGTGGATAAATCACACGGTTACCAAAAGGCGCGAGTTCAAATAACTTTTTAAAAATATGTTAAATATTTTTTTCAAGTTTGATTTGAATTCATAATCGTCACGTTTAAAATCTATATTTCTAAACGAACCACGTTGACCATCCAATATAGCGTGACATTATTTGTTATTTGGTGGCTACATATTATTTAATTGTGATTTCCACTAAATTCTTGTAGGCGTTCGTGACTTTTGGTCTCAACTATTTATTATTTCATCACGCAATTTTTATTATTAGTGCGTGAAAGTCGTAAAATATTTAGGAAAAAAATTATAAAATATATATGTGTTGGAAATAATGACCATAGAGGATATATAAGAACGACTCTAATTACTGGCTGGCACTTTTTAAGGCTGTCAACGGCGACCGAAAGAGGAAGATCGCTAACGTCACTCTGCCCGATGAATTCCTTAGAATCGGATATTGTTATTAGACTGCTAGATAATTCCCTTTGGTTGTTTAATAATTACTTGAAGCCTTATTTTAATTCATTATCTTTCCCACTTTATTTAATATTTCCAACTGTTTCTTACAATGTATATATTCTAGTTCAGACCGCTATAATACAGTGATATATGGCCTAACTATAAGCGCGATGCGCGTTTGCCCATATTGGACAATCCTGATATCACACAGCTATATGCCGTATACGTGGCATCAATAAAATATATTATTCTGATTATTTTAACTAAATCATCTTACAGTTTTTAAACTATCTAATCCTACTGTACTATTTCCTACTAATATTATAAATGTGAAAGTTTTAAGAATGGACGTTTGTTTACAGTAATTTAGCTTATATGTCAGAATACCATATATTTTAAATTTATATTATATTAAAATGTAGTATAATTAAGCTATTATAAAAATAAATTTGAACGGGCGAAGTCGCGTTTGCATCGCTAGCTTAATATAAAATTATTAAAATAACTAAAAATAAGCAAATTTTTGTAATACGTTTATTTAAATTACAATAGAAAGCTGCAAAAGTTTTTTTACGCGTTAGCCAAACCAAGACGAGTTCCACGGTGATTTATGTTCTAAATATGGTAAGAGTAGCTAATGTAAACAACACATTACTCTTCTTACTTAAATATTTTTAAGTTATTGTCGATATAACATACACTCTTCTAGTGCTTTTTTGAAGAGAGAGACTATTAAATTTGATTTTACCAATTTCCATTCATCACGCAATGCCTCGAAACCCGGCGATGAGTGGAGAACAGAGTATCTGGAATCTTTTGGCCTACCATCCCATCCCATTCCTCTACCTCTAGCTTCCACATATAAAAAATTAAGCTAAAAAAAAACAAAATGTCTATAAAATATACGATACCCAGCTATCAAACGTCAAACAAAATATATCGATGTGGATCCGTGTCATAAAATATATGTAGGCAACAATTGATAGGGTGCCGTATGATTTATTGTTTCATCACGACCCATGTGACGGTGACAGTACATTTTTCTGATAATGTCGTGTATAGTAGGAATATAAGCTTCGTTATTGGGCATGGTTATTTATGATGTTTCTTTTTTAGCTTCATCCTGTATTTCGATGTCCCGCTAACCCACATATAGCGGAGAGAATGTAGTGTTAAGACACTATCACTTGTTACCTAATGCATTGGGCTACGTCGGCTTCTAGTTGTTGATTTTTAACTTCTTTTCTTATAATTTTTGGTGTAAAATGAAGAGAGAATGAAAATGTCGTATTTTGACTGGATAAGTTACTTTAAGGCATGACCCGCTCAGAAAAGAAAAGGTAGAAAGAAGCCAATGCCAAAACTCTACGTGATCTCGTTTCCTTCCACTCCCACTTTTCACACTCCCATTTTACTTCTCTTTTCCCACTTTTCACTCGTCTTATTGGATCCGAAAAGCGATTCAAAACGTAATCATATATCAAACAGCATATAAATTAAGCTTCGTATACAAAATTAACACACTCTTACCGATATATTTTATTTTATATTGTTTATAGCTAATGTAAATGTATCGAAACTGCATAATGCATACTGAATTGATTTTGTCTATATTCATAATATTAATAAAATTTTTATACAGCAAAAAATTTGCATCTCATCGATATTTCACACTGAAAATAAACACCGAACTATTTATTATTCGACTTAAATCAATTTTTCATTTCAGTCTTTTCATAGAATTGTATTTTTTTTTATTATTTTGGTATATATAATCACTAGCGGACGCGCGCAGCTTCGCTTGCGTATTTAGGGGTGAATTCTAATAACCCATGAAACATGTGTTCGATGAAATATTCTTAAGAGTCTAAGTATCAAATTTTATAAAAATCGGTGGTGATTTAAGAATTTTTCCATACAAACTTTCAACCCCCTATTTGCACCCTTAGAGGGAGAATTCTAGAAAACGATGAAACACGTGTTCAATTAAATACTTTTAAAATTGTAAATTTAAAATTTTATAAAAATCGGTGCCGATTTAAAAAAAATTCCATACAAACTTTGAACCCCTATTTTACCCCTTTAGGGTTAAAATTTTTCAAAATCCCTTCTTAGTGGATGTCCAGATTACGAAAGTAAACATCTGTCCAAATTTCACGTTTCTACGCAGTCAGTGAGGACAAGTCCTTTTATATATATAGATATTCTCTATAGTACGTAATATATTATTATGCATATAAATATATATTTTTTGTATATTGAGATAAGCTAGAAACCTAGTTAAAACTCTTTGTTTGCGAGTTTCCACCAAATTCTAGAGGTATTGCGTGTTGACTGGCAGAACTCAACGCCACGCTTTGCCTTATATATGTGATCCATATAAATAAATAAGAAATACAAATATTTCTTCTAGAACTAGAAAGAAACCATTTAAATTACATATTAATACTAATATGGCTTAGCTAACAAAATCACTTACAATTTTACATACAGTTTTGTATAAAAAAATATTTAATCCTTTTAAGCATTTTTTCATATTCCAGCGTTAATTTAATAGAGCGCTATAAATATTCACTAATGAAGTTCAAGCCAATGTAATAAAAACTGAGTGTAAAAATGAATGAACTTTCACAGTTCATTATGAAGATTAAAAATATTGCGAAAGTTATTTATTATTGAAATTTTGCATAAAATATAGGGATTTTGATCTCGACTTTTATGTTTTCGCTGGTTTTATGGAGAGAGAATCTAGTGATACGTCATTCTGTTGTCTTATTTCTATTTTCAGAGACATATAATGTTCTGTCGTAAAATATTATTATATTTATTAACGTAAATAAATATTTCACTTCCTCGAGTGATGATCGAACCCATAACCGACGCGTTACAGTCACACCCTTGTGCCGCTGCGCCACGGCGGTCTCAAAATTTCATATAATAAATAGAAAATATTTATTAATTTATAACATGATATCATCGTCCAGAAATTATAACAGTAATATTTTTAAAAGGAAATATCGTATAGAAGATGTTTTGATTTCGCACGATTAATTCTTTTTTCATTCGAAAGAAACGTCCCTAAAGAGCCGTAACTTGTAACTGTTGGCCGAGAATTTATTTTTCCTTACACATTTTTTAAAAATTATCATAAAATCTCGACGTCCCTATAAGATTGTATCTATTAGTTTGTTAATAGTGCCCATCAATAGAAATTGTGATATTCCAAGTGAATGAATTTCAGCTTTTGTAAGTTTTTTTCTTAGTTTCACTCCGTAACCCGCATAATAGAAGGGTAGATAGGGAACCTGGTAGATAGGAGGGTAGATAAGTCTTAAGGACCACTATTTCCTACTTTTGGAGACATTGTTAAGTGGCGTAACTCAACGCCGCGCTATGTCCTATTATTAAAGTAAGAAATTAATGATGAAAAGTTGAAAGAAAAGTCTGACACTAAATCTTTCGCATTAGTGTTAAGTCTCGGAACGCCGCTGCTTGTCTAATTATTATAACAAGGAATGAATGATTTCAAAGTGAATGAAGTGTTTTAACACTAAATTTCCCTTTTCTCCCTTTGTATTAAAGGAATTACTTTATCACAACATGTTCCTAACCAAAAAGAAAACTTCTAAGCAATATCGTGAAAGCTCACAATCTTTCACCGTGACGAATTGTTTGTCACCTCGATTCAGAGCAACGCTTTTTTTTCATTAGATAGAATGAATTATGAACCTCGAGAGACGGTACTGATTGAATACTAAGTATTATAAAAATAAGAAAATTCCATAAAATAATTGTTTTTGTACTGAGGATACAATATTTAAAAAAATATATTTTTTATATAATGCGGCATTTTTTTATCGCTGGTTTTGTATATAATTATTTATGTATTTTTATATTATCCACTTAATAAATGATTTCTTGACGATATAATCTCAGTTAATTAAATAATACCGACTATAAACGCGATTGAGCCTCACACTGTATTCTGCACAACTTAATGTTAAGACACTCTATTCCCATTAAGACACTTATGTTCCCACTTATGTTGTACTTTGTTACTAGTGTGAGAAAAAAAAAATTAAATATTTCATTCTCCCGACACCGAATCGAACCCATAACCATCTGCGCCATGGACTTTAATAAACTAATTCACTGCCAAAATTCAAACTAAAATACAAACATATCAAACAAAACAAATAAACCAAATTGAATAAACTTTCTATTATTACGACTACTCGCCTAACAACCGTATGTATGTTATTGGGTGCCTAATATAGTTTGTACGACCACTTCGCTTGCTCTGGCTCGGCTACGGCGAAAATAACATGATTTTCTTTCCCCAAATTAGTCTTGATATTAGTATTCTAGGTATACTCGATATTCTTTTAGTTTTAGCTATGTTTTGTATAGATCTTTTTTTCAGTTCCCTTAAGTAGCAGCAGAGTAGACAGAGGGAACCTGGGAACCTAGTGTTAAGGCAGTGAAAATATTTAATATTTCTCTCCCCTAAGAGAAGTCCAGTCAAGGATTGGATTCTCGATAAGGTCTTTTTTGCTTTACTTTGTTCTATTTAACTTAACTTTCTTCCCCTGATCCAGTCATAAGTCATAGAATTCTAAACAAAACTTAACACAGTCAATACGAATACATATTTCTTTACAAAATAAAAAGAGAATTTAAATAAACTTTACTGCAGTGCCTTGTGGAAGACATATTACAGTCTCCTGAGCTTACTCGAGTAAGATAAAACGCTTCTACGATAGCGACTCTAACGTTTACACTGTGTCTCCAAGAGCTCGCTGTGAGAGCAAATGGCATCATAATTTGCATTGACAATTGCTGTAAGATTTTGAATAGTAAATTATAGTAAAAGCTGAGGTAGTCTTTTTTTAGTTTTTTTTGAGTTTCCACGCTGTATTCTGAAATGCGCGGTGTTAAAACACTCCGTACTCCTTTATCCGACGAATTTTGGAGGCAAATATTAAATATTTCATTTTCTCGAGTGAAAACCGAATCCACGACCGCGGTCATACGCTTGTGCCCCTGCCTAGCCTCTTACCCGTAGATATTCTTTACTCTATATTTATGCGTAAAAACAATCACACGTCAGACCTGGAAAGAGAAAACCGGACTTAAAAAGTTAATTTTTTTTTATAGGATTGCGGAATTCTTTTCTGATTCTTAAAGTGTACGCAAATAAAGTAGCGGGCGATTACTAGTTACAGATGTAATATTATATTGGGATGTCACTTCGATCTTAACTCTCCATTTATTTTCCTTATTGTGCCATTTGAGTATCAGCTCTAAGCTTGATTGAACGGAACTGTGAGAATTTTATAAAAAAACAGTTTTATTTGACCTATGCTAAATTCCGCATATAGCGACCAATGTGCTGTATCATCTCGGTGGGCGAATCCGATTAGCACTTAACCGGTTTTTATTAAGGTCCGGAAACGTAAAAATACATACTTTCTTAAGTCGGTATAAACTGTCTCAAATCATTAAATCTCGTTGCGGCATAATATAAGCGGTAACAAAGCGACAGTCGTAGCTCAAAGTGCGATTATGCAAATGTCTCACTACTCCCCCAACAACGGGTTTTTTATGTGACTCCCAGGAAGTGGGGGAAAACACTGGATATAATAATGTATAGTACGTAGACCGTCGTGGCGTAGTGGCAAAAGTTTGTGACTGTAAATACGATGGTTGTAGGTTCGATTTCCACTGGGGAAATGATTTACTAACTATATAACATTAAATTTTCCTTATTTTTATTCATATTTTTGCGTGTCTCGAAAATAAGGCAAAAAAGGGGGAATGGAGTATGGATGCATCAGGTTCACTCTTAATATATTATACTCATTCGGGGAAACGAATAATTTTCATTACCACTCTGACAAAACCACCAATCTGCTCTATGCGGGTGAAAAGCGTATAGCGTATAAAAAAAACTATATCAATATAAGCTTTGTTCCAAATTTATTATTACTGAAAAATATTATTATGTTCTTGTGTGTGTGCGTGTACGTATATTGTTTTGTATATGTGTGTATTGGTGTAGGTCAATTTCTAGGCAAAGCATAGCCTTGAGTTTCGTCATTCAACACGCAATGCCTTCAGATATTCGGCGGAAAATGGTATAAGGAGAGTTTTAACACAAGATTCCCTCTGCGAGCCCTGCAGTGTGATGCAGGATACAGCCGTCACTCTAAAAAAATATGGTGAAAACAAACCTTGCTACAAATAGTTCGATGTGAGTTTATTTTCTTTGCGGCACTCAACTTAAATTCCAAGTAAACCGCACGCGGAGGTCGCAAAAGCGTCCAAATGAATAATTTATAAAAGTATTACTTTATAATGAATAATTTATGCTTACGATTAGTTAGTTATCTTTCCGCATAATTTCAAAATGAATGCGAATAGAATAATATATTTGCGAAATATTTCATTACTTTTAAAAGATATTTTTTATTTAAACTGATTTCAAAAATGGATTTTAAGGAGGGATAGAATTTTTTAAGAAAACGGTGGTTACTTTTTTGAACGGTTTTTAAGAGCTACGTTTTCAAATTCCGCTTATATTAAAATTTGTATACGTTTATATTCTAACCTACAGAATAGTTGAAATTTTATCAAAATTGGTTCAGTACTATTTGAGAAATAAGTCCATAATATAATCCATTTATTTCTGATGAAGATCACCTCGGACTCAAAGGAATAAATTATTTTCCTGATACCGCCGAGTTAGATAAGGAACTCTTAAGGCAAACAAACTTGACAGAGAAATCCTAGTGTTAAGACACTCCGTTCTCTATTATTGCGAACATTGCTCACAAAAATATATAAGAAATACCAAGTGATTACTTAGAAAGCTAATCGTCTATGTGCCTTAGTGGTGCTTAAAGGCATATTATTGTCTAATTAATTAATATAGGTAAGTGGTCTGAAGAGATGCGGTCGCTATGCAATTAGAACGTACAAGCGTTTGTAGGGCAGGTCAGATATGAGGGATTGTATAGATCCCCGTACCAAACGACCGGTGGGAAGACCCACTGCCAGATGGGCCGACGACATAAAGAGGTTGGCGGAAAGCGGATGGGTCCAAAAAGATGGGGATCGAGTGTGGTGACGAGAATTGGGGAAGGCCTATGTCTAACAGTGGACAAAAGATGGCTGTTGATGATGATGATGATGATGAAGGGAACCCTCAAGGGTAACTCATCATTTAATATACATTTTCCATGTATTAATAAAATAAAATGAATACACAGGAACGTTAAGTATTATATTAAAAACCTACAAACAGACATAATTTGAGTTCTATTATGTTGTACATATCCCAATAATGGATTTTCTTATGTATTTTTTCTATGATATCTACAGACAGCGATCAGTTACTATTTATTATATGTATAGATAAGAGTATAGCTTGTATAGTAATGCATAGTAAAATGTACATCAAAGCTTTTCTTGTACGTCACGGTTCTGATCTCTCATATTTTATTCAGACACCGGCACCGGCGGGAGTACCGTCTAAACAACTAAACTGAGTTGTTATATAACTTTATTCACATTATAATGTTTTTATAAATAAAAATAAATATGTGTAATATAAAATTAAATTAAAATACATTTTATTTGAAGAGGCTATCGTGGCACAGCGGTGCTGGATTTGACTGAAAGCGCGACGGTTGCGTGCTGGATTCCCCCTCGGTGAAATAAGTTAATTCCATTTTGTCACTCCAATGTCAAGACAAAGCTAAGCGTTGAGATCCGCTACTCAACAGGCAATATCTGAAACAGAGGTGGGGGGGGATGAAGTGTATCTCCCCCTGCCTACTTTTCTAAAGGCTGACAGCTATAGCTTCTCTCGTACTCTCAATGCCAGTTGCCCATCTGTGAGTTATGTACACCAAGAGGTCCCTAGTGCTGCAACCGTAACGAAACCTGTTGTCAATCGATAATAAACTGGTTTTCCTCAAGATAACCAAAGAGCTAGCCGTTTATACGCGCTTCATCACATTAGATAGTAAGTAGGAGATCGCAATAAGTTGGTAGTTGGATGGGTGAGAGATCTGCTCTCACCTTTCTTGGGGATAGAATGAATTCGGCTACTTTTGACGAGATTATGACAATGCCGTTCGTATAGGAGAGAGAGAATAAGTTAGTTCAGGAGCACACGTCTCGAGTACGACTGGGGGTTTAGCATGGCCACATGACTTCTTGACGTCGAGAGAACTAAAGGCATGTCGCATCGTTTGATTAATGCGAACGTCATATGGTATGCGTATGGTTGCACCTAGTTAGGGATGCTGGTGCATTTCCCAAGTCATCAAGAGTTCAATTTGAAGCAACAATTTAATATAGTTTTCTGTCTTGTTCGATCTATATTTCAAATCGATCCAAATCATATTTTTCAAACTTTCAAATATTTAATTTGTACGACTGAAATAGATTCATTATTATAAAATCTACTTATAAAAAGCTTACTATTTTACTCTTTCTTCCAAAAAATGCAATGATCGAATTCCTTTGTGCATCATAAGATTTGCAGAGTAAAAAATGTAATTTTTCAGCTCCAACTGAGCGAGCAGATAGAACAGCTTTGTTTAAACGCGATTCGTATGCTATGAAAGAAATTTCATTAAATGACACTTTAATATTGTTCATTATGTCCGAGCCGGGTGTTTGCCGCTTAGCGTAATAAGCGGGTTCCTGAGTTTGCTTCAAATTATTGTTTTTGTCGTCGTTAAAGTTCGCCCGTTACTTTTTATGCGTCGTGTGGTGTTTTCATGTGCATTTGGTACTTTTCGGATATACGCTGATAAGGCTTATATAATAGCTTTTTGTTGCAAAAATTATTATTATTCGGTGCATAATGTTTTTTTTTTAGCTTCGTGCCGCATGTAGCAGGGTAGACAGAGGGAGCCTAGTGATAAGACACTCCGCTTCTCACTTTCCACCGGAGCCTACAGGTATTACGTGTTGAATGTCAGAACTCAATGCCTCAATACTAGAAACATTTTAAATATTGAATATTTCATTTCCTCGATTGGGAATCGAACCCGCAACATGTACGCTTACCTGTGTTGCGTTTGTATCTCTGCGCCACATCTGGCCTCATATTGAAATGAACGAATACGGCGGGCGGCATTCGATTTCTCCTTTTTTCAATGCATGTTGAGTAGCGAGGCTAAGTGCTGTGCTTTTTGTCTTACCAGAGCGAAGAAAAAAATATTGTAATTAATCCCCCGAGTGGGAATCGAACCCACAACCTTCACAGCAATACAGTCTCACTCATCACCGTCGTAATATATTGGCAGAGTGTTCTTCTCTTTATTTTCGAGTCAATTTATTATTTAAGATTAATAATAAATTGACTCGAATAGCACTTTCCGAATAAATTAAAAACGTTAGGAGATTTGATTATGAAACTTTGAAAGGAATGATACGGTACGTTATCTCTGTAAACTCTAATGGAAGCTAATTATATTAAGTTATTAAAACGAAACGGGGTTACTACAAATGAATAATAAATGTACTATTTAATATTCTGTACTTACTTTCTTTACATTTAGTTTTTATCTATATATCTATCTATATATTTCTTAAAATATTTTTCTTTTATAGTTTCCTAAATGTTTTTATCTTTAATAATAATCATTATAATGCAGCGAACTGAATATAAACATCGTCGCGGCATTTGTGGATTCGATTTCCATTTGGGGTAACGAATTTTATATCCATTTCCTAGCTCTAGTAACAAGACTGTTCTCTTATGAATGCCAATTTTTAGATATTATGAATTGGCAGTATTTGGAAAATTGGGCGGAAATTCAAAAGCGTGTTTTGTCTTACTAAAGTTGTTAAATAAGTATAATGTACTCCCTCAAATGAGAATTGAACCCACGGCCATAATTTACAGTTCAACTATATCCTGAAAACAGCGCAAAAGTGCCCCAATTTTATTCATCCCATTCAAAAATATATTTAATTCATTTAAATACATTTAGTATATAAAATAATTTATCAATGCATTTACGTGGATTAGTTGGATAGCCTTAAACAGTGTTTAGCTTCAATGTATTAATGTAGGCTTAGTGTGGAATAAGTAAAATATAGTAATGAATATATTATTATGTCTATCTAGCTATCGTGGCCCAATAGTGTGGTCTGAGTACAGCGACGATTATTATAGGTTCGATTCTCTTATAACTATTTTTGACGTAATAACGTCTTTTATATATTCGATGTTGACCGGCTGCACGCATGAAAAAGTATGACTCATTGAACTGAGCGTGCAAGTGAGTGTTAATGATAATAATTCAATTCAATTTATACAAATCATCAATAGTTTCTTTGTCCAACTTGGACTTTACAACTAGTTTTTATTTTTCTGCCCTAATAAGCTATCCAACCTCTAAACATGCTGTCAGATTAAGACGGAGACCGAAAAACGTAGTGTTTTGACACTAGGTTTTCCATATTTACCCTGCCATGAGGGAAACTCACAAACTCAAATTAACGTAAAACACTTTAATAGGTCTAATAAAGCAAACATATACATAATCCATAAAATTTGGAAACATTTCCACGAGCAAATATAGGCCAATATTTTACTAAATGAATTATAGTTTTCACTCTAGTAAAGTTAAAGTGCCGACCCGAATAAGGTCGGTTGAATGAGCTCGCTTTCGTTAAATTTCAAATGCTGTATAAAACTATAATTCTGTACCCGAATGTTTTTTTGGTAATTTTTTTATTTGTATTATACGAGGGCGTATAGGGCGTTAAATCATTATCTTTTATCAAAATCGAAAATTTTGTGGGGTCAGCGGTAAAAACTTAATGTTGTGTTCGCAGTTTTAACTTAGACTGACATTGCTGACATTTTTATGTAACTTGACTTCAAACGTAAAAAGTGCTTGTTATGTCTCAAATTAATGATTTTTTTTTTAAATTTGACGTTTCATTTACATATTTCGCTAGTTTTATATATAGTCATTTCAAATATGCATAATTTTTCAATGTTTCACATTATAATAGAGAATAGTTTATTGTTTTAATTATGAATTGTCAACGTTAATTGTCCAGTATTATACTGGACTGGGCATAAGATTGCAACCGTTGGTATCAATCAGGTTTATAGCATCTTTTAGTCACCTTAGCAAAAAGTAAATGGTGGGCTGGATCCACGATGTTTGAAATGTAGAAAACTTGTTTTTGTAAATTTTATTGTCTTATTGTTATTTCTATCAAATTGTATTTTTAGAACTAGTGTGAATATTATGAGTTTTAAAAATATTTCGTTTTAATAATATCACTATACCTAGTTGTTAAAAAAATTGCTTCAAGCTTTTTTGCGTACAGCAGGACAAAAAAAGGAAACCTAGTGTTAACACTTTTGGCCCAATTTTCATTTAAGCACAGTTTGAATGGTGGAAATCAACGCCATACTTCATCAGTACTTTGAAATGAAAATAAATAAATGCGAAAAAAAAAACTTTGTAAATATAAATAACCTTCATATAATATTAGTAGTGAATTTACTTGAAGTATACATCACGATTGTTACTGATGTAGAAGCTGAAACAAACTAAGGGAATTTTCGAACAAACTTTCAGTTACTATCCCTTGGGAACCCTCTGCTTTTCCGATATCTAAAATATCCTAAATATTTTAAGTGACATTTATTAACTGTAGGGACATACTTTACTATATTTTATTCTTTACGCCCTTAGGGATAGATCAAGAACTATAGTGGTAGGACATTCCATTCTCCTTCATAAATATTATAGTAAAATAGTAAGACAATTACATAGAAACGTAAAAGGTAAAAAACTTTAAATGATTAAGTTTACATGTTTACTACATGTTCGTTTTCGTAGATCCGGGCACTCTACGATAAAAATAAATGTACGTAGCACCTTATAATAACAGAATTCGAAACTTTAAATACACATAAATACATAGCAGGGTACCTAGGAACCTAGTTAGTACAATTCGTGCTGCAAATTTCACCCAGTTTTTGAAACATTTCGAATATTTACTAGCGCTGGACCTCATCACCGCACTTTGTCTTGTTACGAGAGGGAGAAAATGAAAGTAATTCATAACCCTGAGAGGGAATCGAACCGACAATCGGCGCGTTCACATAAAATAATAACTTAATATTACAACAAGCACATATTATCGTAATTGGATATTATATACATATCACGTTGAAAACGTAGAGTCAAATACACCCACCTAATAAACCTCTTAGTTTATTAAATTTTGCTATTCAAATTCGGTTTTAAGCGCGGTAAAGACGAAGCTACTGTAGAATATTTTAGTATGCAATTGGTGTGCACTTATGTACATTCGTATATGAATATGTTATAGAATTAGTCTATATTTTTGAGATAAAATGCATGTAATAAAATTAATCTACATTTTGCTCTCATTTTTCTCTTTTTTAGAGGAACTCTACGTCGCGGTTGCCAGAGTGAGGAAACGTAAATATTATATATTTCATTTTCTCGAGTGGGATTCGAGCCCACAACCTATCGAGCTTACAATCGCTCACTTAAGCCACTGCGCCACGCCTGGCCTTTAATTAAATTTTCTAAAATAAAGTAAAATTTGTCAAACATCTCTACGTACTCTACTTTTTATGTATAAAAATATATTGTAAAGAATAATTTATGTAGCTAGAGTACATTCTCATTTATTCTTGCATATGAAGCTAGGCGAAAGAAAGCCTAGTATGAAAATACAGTTCCCGTAGCACCGCCCAATTTTCGAGCTCTAGCGTTATAAACTCCAGCTAGCAGCAGAGTTAACTAGGCTGAAGAGATGAAAATAATTGAATTCTCCTGTCAAAGTCACTGAGCAAATAGAATCCACAACCATCACATTTCAGTTACCTGTCCCACTGCGCCCAAATGGCGTTTATAATACGAATATAATTAATGCTTTCACGAATGAGATTAAAATTCACAACTATTTCAGTATATTAATAGAAAATTCGAGAAAATTTTCGAACTATGGAAACACACATAGCCTCAAAATGTATTTTTAAGTTGAGCTAAATGTATAATTTGATTTTGCTGTTGAAAGCACATATTACTAAACATATTAATTATAATTAATACGCTCAATAATAATTATTATATTACATTACTATTCAATTTAGTTATAATTTGATTACCAAATGCCCTCCTTTGATTGATAGAGCCGTTTTGGCGCAGTAGAACAGAATCAGCTTGTATGAGCTATGACAACTGATTCAATATCTTCGGGGTGACTTAATTATTTTAAATTTCTCTCTGGATAAGAACAAACTCACCATTCCCTAAACACAAAAACAAAAAATCGGCGGAAAATGGAGAACGTAGTGCCTTAACACTAGGTTACATACCCTGCTGTATATGGGACAAATCGCGGCGTTAAATTTCGTATTCAGCATGCAATTTCCAAACATACATTTTATATATATACGTATATGTATTCATGTTTCTGAAAAATAGTATATTTGAACGAATTTCTGCACATGTCACACAATGGCAACATTTATAGAATGGCAATTCTCAGTCGCTCGCAACTTGAATGCTCTAAGAGGAATCCTTTCAGCACGTTCCTGACTTGAAATAACGTTGAAAAACTTTTAAAAATTGGAAAATGAAATAGAATTTGAATATCATATGAGATCTTCATGGAGGGGGGGTGAGACTTTAACGGGACGATTGTGGGTTTGATATTCATTTCTGCACTTTGGCACCAGCCCAGCGTCGAATTCCGTCATTCAACACGCAACGCCTCGAAAAATTGGGCGGAAAGTAGGGAATACTAGGTTTCCTCTGCCAATCCTGCTATATGCGGGATACAGCGTGAAGTTGATTTAAATTACTTTTATCTAGAATATAATTTAAATCTTATAAAGTAATTTTTTGAAATTATTTGAGTTTGTGCGATGTATGTAGATTACTGAATGTCCGGAGTCAACCCAACTTACACGAAGGCGGCGCCCATTAGTATTCCAATTCCAACAACCAACAATTAATATTCCTTTATTTTCATAATTAAAGGGTAGATAATTAAATTCTCGTGTACACTAAAATATAACATCACCGAGTCCGGTCAGGTAACGACTACCTTAGTTTGTATTACGTGCGAGCAAAATTTTAACTTAAAAGTTATTTTACAGTTAATCCTAAGGGATACTTAATATGGGTTCACTAACTTTATAGACTGTACACGCTCTATACGAGTCGGTATGAGTGTAATTCTATGTAAATGGTGTTTTATCTGCCGTTAGTGACGTGACTAGCAAGTACATTGTGTATTTGAAAATTGAGATAGATCTCTTATTTTGAGAGTGGAGTACTTTCATTTATATGTAAATTTCGTTGTATATGAGGCCGTTAATGTGACACGGGTTCAATGTCTCCAGAATTTGGTGGAAAGTGAGGAATGGAAGTATCTTAATAGAAACGGTGTATCTTAACACTAGGTTCCCAGGTTCTCTCTGCTTACCCTGATATTGGTTGTGGACAGCGTGAAGGATAAAAAAAATTATATTAGTTGACTGAGCTACAGGACACAGTGGGAGAGTGACTAGTCGTATATGTAATGTGTTTTATCTTTTATAGTATTGAAATTATTTTTACGGCGTTGAGTTTCACCTTTCAGATCAATACACTATATCTTGAAATTCAAGTGGAAACTTAGAAAAGAGTGTCTTAACACTAAGTTCCCCCTGCTTATAGTATTATAGCTTAATAATGCTTAAGTTGGTTGGTTTATATGACATTTGATTTAAAATTATCTTATATTCCAACAAAGTAATAATTCGTAAAAAGGAATTATGATAATTACTTTAATTCTTTTACCATATACTTGTAGCAGATTTCAATTTAAATTTTCAATTTTTCATTTCAATTTGTTTATAGAAACAAATCTTTACCGACCGTACATTTACAGTTGTTTATCGCTTGATTGTTTATTAATAGTTTTAAAACATATTAATAAAGACAAGAAAATAAAACACTTTTAAAAACAAAAAACTATATATATCGTAATTTAAAAAAAAATATTTCAAAACCAAAATACTTCATAACATAGTTGGGCTTAAGTAACCCGAAGAAAATTGTATATCGTGAATAACTGAAATATTTTGCTGAAAGGTAAAAATATCTCAGATTTTCTTAAGAGTTTTCTGAAGGAGCAATTTATAAGGTGCTACTGTAGACAGAGTTGGTGTCTTACAAAGGACATTACAAGTACGACTTTCATGTTTGGAAGACTAATGTCTTTCTTCGAGTAAGGCGAAAAATATAAATCCTACATATTCTATCGTATATCGTCATATCTATACATATGTGGATTATATAAGTTAACTAGCCATCCGTGCGCGGCTTCACCCGCTTGAACTACTCAATTAGATATTTACTAATTTGAATTACTTTCGTGTTCTAATAAAATAATCATTTGAGGCCGTTGGTGGTTGGTTGTGGTTTCGATCGCTCTGGCACCAAGGCAAAACCTCGGTGTTGAATTCCGCTACTCAACACGCGATGCCTCCAAAACCTTGGCGGAAAGTGGGGAACGGAGTGTCTTAACACTAGATTCCCTCTGCTTATCCCACTGTATGCGGAATATAGCATGAAATTGACAATATCCATGTAGTAACAACAAAGTAAATTTAATAAAACAATTGTTATTTTTGAAGCAATTTGTTCGAACAATATACTTTATATTGATATAAAGATTGATTGATCAACATGACGTGGACAGTATTGTGGAATGATGTATGAAAAATGATATGACCTTAAAATACAAACAAATACAGACATATTATATTCACTCGAAAGAGAAATAAAAATCAAATATCTTTCTAGAGAGTAGAGTAGAGTCCTGCAAACCTACACTCAACGCACAATAGATGGAATATAGAAATTGGATTAACAAAAACACCTGGCTGCCGTGGCGCAGTAGTGGACAGCATTTCACTGTAAGGGCGATGGTTGTAAGTTCAATGTCCAGTCAAGGAATGACGATATTTTAGCTTTATGCTTTATATTATATGTGAAAAATACCTGTAGCTATTTTGTTTTAATAAAATAATAAAATCAATTTTTAGAATTGATTTTAAAAAGTTGAAATTCAAAACATAATATATCACCACGTTCCCCATAAAAATGACAAAATCTCAGGCAATCTCTTAGACGCCTTGTAACATTACTTCCAAGTTACAAAGTCACATTTATTATAACAGCAATAAAAAAAGTATTCGAACATGTCATAAAACTGAAGGGAGTCGACCCAAGCCTGAGTAATGACGAAGGTATGACATTACCTAAGGGCTTGTATAGGGTTAGTCTATTTTCTTGCTTAAAGAAAACTATTCGGGCCCGAGGGTCATATTTATTTTAGTTAAATTTAGACCTTAATCATATTCACAAAGTTTATGTATAACCAATATTTTATTCCGTTAGTGAGTGAGTTACAAGAACTCTATATATTCCATAGTACAGCACAAATTGCTTTACGTTCAAAAGGCAAAGTTTGCGGGCATATTAAATAAACATTTTAATTTGGTACGTATTCCAGTTTGAGTTATGTTGTACTTTGTCTCTAATATTTGATTACGTTTAATTTTAGATACGACTGTACTGAATATATTTTGACATACAAACTTTACTACTATATGTTATATAAGCTTCCACTTATACTAGACTAGGCAGAGGGAACCTGGAAACCTAGTGTTGACTTATTTTACCATTTAGACACTTCCGTTCCCAACTTTCTATTGAATTCTTAAGGCATTACTTGTTGAGTGACGGAACTTAACGCCGTGATTTGGCCCATTACCAAAACGAGAGAATGAAAATATTAAATATTTTATTTTCCCGAGTCTCACTTCATGTCAAACCCTAGTGGGTTACGAAAGCCTAAAAATCGTAAAGCTGCTTTTTGTTTGTACAAATTGCGCTCGAAATTTTAAAACAAAATTCTGAAACCATGAAAGCTATTGTTCTATTACAAACTGCTGAAAGATAAAGTACCGACAAATTACTTTATTATCCCCTTTACCTTCAGAAGTAAGTTGCGTGACGTAACTCTATATTGGGCAGAGTTACAACATTTTTAATTTAATTTTGTTGACTAAAAAATGAAAAACCAGTTCTATGGGCACAATTTTTAATTTTATTATAATGAAATGATTTTTTGAAGCCTAGGGGTTCGGTATGTGATGCATCTATCCATTCGTTGTTGCTTATAATTAAATAGAATATTTTTACTTGTAATTTATCTGTATAATTTAAATTAAAAAAAAAAATATGGAATTAGCGAGTTTAAATAAATGTATTCAATACAACCATTATAATACAAAACCAAACTCTATAATTAGTTTGCAACTAGTATAGACAAAGTTATCTGGCCTGATTACAAGCAGGCAGGCTAGGCAGAAAATAGAGATCTTCTGTACACATAATGAAAGTATATTACCCCAATAAAACTCATAACTTTCTTACTAAATAAACGTCTGGAAAAATTGGTCGCTGTACAGCCTGTAAGCAACTGAGACCTACATGCCTAATGGCGTGTCTAACGTGACGGTACTGGAACAAAATAAACTAGCAGAACAAAATAAAAATATTTGGTTGTAGAGACTTTTCTTTATAAATGACTCTCTTTGGGTTTAGTGGTTAGCTTATTTTTACAGTGTTTGATTATAAACGTAATGATTATAAGTTCGGTTTCCGCTTGAACAATAAATTATTTTCATTTCTTTGCTCTGGTTAAGACAGTTTCGAATTCATGTGGAAATCGGAGAATGGAGTGTCTTAGCTTCTTTATCTGCGTATCTTGTTACATGCGGTATATAATGTGAAACTTTTTTCATTAGAGAAATTTAATCTAGCGACTCTGAGATCTGTTTTACACGCGATCTAAGATCTGTTTTACAATATATTAGATTGTTACAACTAAAAAAGAGGAACTTGGTTTCTTGAGTGAAGTAAAAACTAGCAACAATTGTAAATATATTTTAAATAAAAAAAAATAATAATTACTCAAAATTGGAAAGAAACGAATCCAAAACTATCATTTACAAACCACAATGAAGCCTGCATTCATCACTTAATTAATTAGTATGAAAATATTGATGAATCTACCTCGTTAAAATGATTCATTTATATTATGAATTATAAATAAATTCAAGTACCGTGCTTCAAAGGTACTACATAATTTAACTAAATATATTACATACAATTTTTCACTTCAAAGCTAATTGTGTATGCACGAGTATATTTGTTGAATTATATACTGAATGCTGCAAGGTAGAGACGAATTCTGAATATTTTATATTTAATGCGCAATCATGTTGTAATCAATAATTTGAACTGTTATTGTCAATTTATTTTCAATTGAGTAAAAAACTCTGATAGACGAAGGACGGTGTTGAGATCCGCCATTTAAGATGTAATGTCTTGAAATATTGGCGAAAGAATAATTTACATTTTTTCGACCTGATATGACAAAGTAAAACTTGATTTTGTCAACTATAAACTCAACGGAGCATTTTATAATTCTTATAAAGAATATGGATCGAACCCACAACCCTAACTACAGTAAGAATACTTTAGGCTCTACAGTTTTATATTGTTAAAATATCTAAGTGCAGTAAGGCAAACAGGTCATTCAATCAATAAGGATTAGGTGTAGACTTTACACCTACTGGTACATACTCGTGTGTACATACGTTCGCGTACTCAAGTTGCCAATCAAAGTTAATTGGAACCGTATATATTTGTGTGTACGTAAGCAAATACTAGGATAGGCTTGGTGTTAATATAGTAACTGTTTTGATGTCATCATGGCGTGCAGTAGATGTTTTATACAAAGAATGTGAGTTTGATTCCTTCTATAATGATTACCTAATATGATAATTAATTTTTAGTTTTAGTATCGCGATGGACACCGTTATTAGCAGTAGGCAGAGGGAACCTAATAATAGACACTTCTTTCTAAACTGCCGATTTTTTGAGGTTTTGGCTTGGTACGTGTGAGAATCGAATTCACAACTGTCGCGTTATAGTTAAATTCTTGTGCCCCTACGCTACGACACCTCGAAACTTAATAATTAATGACCTAGTATAATGATTTCTAGATTTGTTTATGTGTAATGTGTTGTAGATATCCTCTACATTATAGACAATGTTTTTAAATTGCGCCGAACAAATTATTATTATTTTTTATTATAATAAGTTCAGTGTTAATTTTAAGCACACAATTTTTTTTATTATATCTTCTGCTTTTTCTTTCTTTTTCTTCTTTTTTTTGCAATATGCGGGATACAGCAGGAAGCTGGAAAAAAATATCCTTAAAAAACTAGCTACCTAGCAACAAACTTTTTTACTGTTTCATCTGTTTTAAACTAAAATCCGTAAAAATATATCCCGTCTTAACGCTTACAGAAGTGACAAAAGAGCTGCCTTGTTGTTCACTAAAGAACTAGGATTTCGAGAAACAAGATTGCAATCTAGCACAGAAATCCAGCGAGTATTTGCAACGTAATGCCAGATAACTGATTTGTTCATTTGTAAAGGTAAGTTCTTCATATTTTAAAAGTATTAAGTATAGGAAAAGTAAATGAAAAATTAAATAGTATTAACTAAATGAATTAAAAACATAGTTCGCTGTTGCGGAATGAGACAGTTTCTGACTGTGAAGGTTTGCTGTGGATTCTTTGGCCACTCGCGAGAATGATTATATTTAAATTATTTTCCAATATAATCCTTTACATTGACATTGAGCTCCACCATTTAACACGGCCTAGGATATATCGTAACACTATATTCCCTCTGTCTACCCTGTTACATGTTGAAAAAATGAGAACCTGATAAGAAAAACATATTTCGTCAAAATTATAAAGGTTCTATATTCAAGACTCAATAATGATTTGCCGTACATAATTGTGGACGGAGTTAAGTTTCGTCACCAGTGCCACATAATGCCTCAAATTCAGACCAAGAACGGAGAAGACTGTCTTGACACTCTATTCTCTTTGCTTACCCTACTATATACGTGATAAAGTATAGAACTGAAAAAAAAAACCACTTCTTGTTACTTAAAGTTGCCTAGACGTTGTCATTTTACTTCCAAGGTATGCTATATTCTTAAAAGCCTTTTGCACATAAACATTCTTTCATGATTTATTAAATCTAGCTATACGGGCGTTTCCCAGGACCTCGTTGTGAGCGTCACTGTTTAACTATTTATATAAACTGTGTTCTTTAATTATTTAAAAATCTTAAAAATATACTTTTTAGTTATATTATTTTGTAAATATGATTTTTAGCATGATGGCTGTGAGTTTCAATATGTCGGAATTTTAATTAAAGAAACACAATAGTTACAAGTTGCAATTTCTTTTAAAATATATTAGAAATATATATATTTTTAGTCTAGTCTAAAAATAATATTTCAGGCAACCTGGGAACCTAATATTAAGAAACTTCGTTCCTAATAAGATAATTCCCACTTTCCGCCTAGTTTTGTAGGCATAGCGTGTTGAGTGACAAAACTCAACGCCGCATTTTGCCTTTACCTTTCCTCATTTCCTCGAGTGGGAATGAACCCACTACCTGATGCGTTTACAGTTACAGGCTTGTGCCCCTACTGACCTGAAAAATAAACCATAGAAATAAAAGAGAGTCGTATAAAAAATTGTCTTCTTCGCTTAGTTTTTACTTAATTATTAAGTTGAGAATGTTTTCAAAAATACACAGTACAAACTTTGAGCACGCATTCCAAGTTAAAATTTCCTTCCTCCGTAACAACTCTGACAACTTAGTTTCAAATTCACCCATACTTGTAGTAACAGCGTTGAAATTAAGTCATAGAGTTGCGTAGATAGAGTTAGAGGTTTTTTATTATTTATTTTACTTTAGTTTTTTATAATATTCACGTGTCCCGCATAAAACAAGGTATGCCCTCGATGCCTAGTGTTAAGACCCCGCCCATCACTTCCACCGAAGTTTCGAGATATTGTGAGTTGAGTAGCGGAACTCAACGTCACGTCTTGTCCCATGGATATGTCCATGGGTTGTCTACGACCCACGGACATATCCATAACTGAGTTGTCCATATACTGACATATCCATAATTGGGTTGACATATCCGTAACTGGGTTGTCCATTACTGAGCTTACCCAAATTTTATCTAATCAGTTCTGATTTATAAGAACTTTTTAAAAATGCAGAAAAATAGAACTCAACGCCGCATTTTGTCATTAGAAAAAAAACTGTTATTTTTATCTACGTAATTTTAGCTATGTTATTACCTACGAATCTGAATTTGAACCACTTGTAATAATTATATCCTCATAAATCTTGGCAGTTATATGTAGCCTAGGTGACACATAATCATGCTATAAACAAGTTGCAGTAATGATGGAGCCAGGACCTGAATATTGAAACTCTTCAGAGGTTACTAGAAAGCCATTCAAGTTTAGGCTCATATAATTTGTAGCTCCGAGAACATTCTATAGCACTTGGCGTAGAAAAACGTGTTTTTTAGTTTTTTAAATTATAACTGATACATGTTTATTATCATGCAACCATCGCGTTTACTGTCAGTCGCTATCTTACTGAGCAGTAACGGCTCCTTTACTATAGTAAATCATCATCATCATCATCATCATCAACAGCCATCTTTTGTCCACTGCTGGACATAGGCCTTCCCCAATTCTCGCCACGACATTCCATCCCCAGCTTTTCGGACCCATCCGCTTCCCGCCAACCTCTTTACGAGTATGTCGTCGGCCCATCTGGCCCATTTCTGTAGTAAATATAATATAAAATGTATAAGACTTGGCGCAATTTAGTAATATACCAATGTCACAGGTTTCTTTAGTAAGTTCTTATTTTTAAAGGAAACACCAATTTATTTCAACGACGCGCCTCGTGATGTTACACGACGAAGTATGTTTTCTAAAGATACTAAAAGAAACTATTGGTATTATGTTCCGGGAAAATATTATTTGAAATTTGTTCCATATAAATATATTTTACTTTGGCTATAATAAATATATAGTCGTGGTATATGTTTATTATAAGTTAAACAAAAATATTTTTCAGGATCAATATTAAATATTTTACTGACGGAGGGTGTAGACAATGGATTCCGCCACTTACCATGTCTCGTACCTCGAAATTGGACACGAGAAAACGGAGAGATTTAAAACAAGTTTCTCTTTGCCTATATACATTGTTTTCCTTATATTAACCAGGGCTTAATACGAGAGATAATGATTACAAAGCTAAAAAAAGAAAATTTTAATGATTGATTTAAATTAATAGAAAAAATACAAGCCATTGCTTTCTTCTATACAGATGCCATGAACTACCATATTTAAACATTAAAATTATATTTAACTAAAGTTCACTAACTCTAATATTTAAAAACTTTACTAAACTCTAAAACTGTTCACTCTGTGCACTTTGATTAAAATACAGGTAGAGTCAATACTCTATATTATTACTTTACTTTTTATATTAAATTTTATGAAGTTGAAAGGATTATTGATATTTTCTGTTATAAACTTTATTTGATTAGTGGTAAGGTTTTTTCAAATCAGTAACAAATATTATAAAATCCAATTTAATAAAATGATAACAAAATCAATATAAATAATTCCAAGATTATATTTTACACATTCTGCATAACTTTTTTTTTTGGCTTTTTTTTTTGGAAAAAAATAGCTAACTGGAAAAAAAGAAGCGCGTAGCGAGATAGATAAAGATCAAAGTATCAGTACAATCAGACGGCGGAACTCTGTCTCATTAGAGAGGAGAAATACTTTTAAAATTCTATACAGGCCTATTTTCCTCCAGGGTGGGCTTAAAGAATCTAGTTAAACATGCTCTGTTCCCCATTTTCCGTTTAATTTTTAAGATATTGCCGTTTGACTGACAGAAGAAGTAATTCAAATATTAATCATTCTTGAAGAAAAGATTTAAATAATTATTAATTGAATTACATGTCCATTTGTATCGCCACATTTACTACGTTTGACTTAGAATTCAACCTCACCTTTCCACGAATAAAGAACTTTCTTTACAAAATCTTATTTGAGAATATTTAATATATTCCAGTGACAGAATTTCTGCCGGAACCAAGAAATCTTTTATCCAAAATCTTTTCAATTTCTTTTGAAAGTCCAGCTCTATTTAAGTTTACCTGAGCTTTTAGTGGAATTACGCTTTGACGTTACATTTCATTATTGAAAGTAGTTATTTATTATTAGATACAGATATTGATAATTTAATAGCTATTATTTTCTAAAATAATAGTAATAAATTCTGGTCTACTCTAGTTGAGGCAAAGCGGGAGGCATAAGCTAGTAATTTAAGGCTCAACGTGAATAAAATCAGTAACAGGTTAAATATTTTCCTAATTAACAAATAAGTTTGTGTAAAAATATATCTGATAAGTAATGTATAAGATTAAGACATGTTAAAAATCGTTTAACTTAAGCCTATTTTTTAGCCATAATTAAGCCTATTTTTTTTTTGAAACGAGTAAATATTTTAAGTTTTTAAAATGTAAAAGTATTAAATTAAATTTAAAAAAAAATTTAAAAAACCTAATGTAGAATTTGAATTTAAAACCATCCTACATAAATAATCGCATTGCACATTCTGTCTATCCTATAATAGAGGCCATTTCTAAAAGCTTTCCAAATAAAAACTTAACCCACGATTTCCATTTTCACACTTGAAAAATTCTTATGAAAAATTCATATTACAACTTCTTTGATCATCAAACACTATTAAAATGGAACTTCAACTGTGAAAGCGGGCGCAGGGCTCTCAAGAAAGTCACCTTTTGTAATCCTTTAGTAAGTCTAGAATAGACTAGGTCATTAAAAAAACCATTGAATCACTAGTAATATGAAGTTAAGTAGGCTGTAGTAGTGTGAGTTTAATTTCTACTAACAGAAATTAATTATTTTCATTCTTATTAGTAAGCAGAAAGCGGGATGTTAAATTACGCAAGTCAACATACAATATCTCCAAAAGTTTCTAAGAGACTTAACTACTAAGCCATATGTTACTCGTATTCTAAAAATATTTGTGAGAAATATATACATATTATTTTCATAAGATTATAATTTACACGTCACGGCTAACCTGACAAGTTTGTCTCAAAAAAGAAACGTCATTTGTAATTCTAATGACTTTCTCAAGGGTCAAGTATCTTATTACAATCTTTTTGTAAAACCAAATATGATAATTTGGTCGCTGTTCGTCCGTTTACATAAAGGTAAGCTAATGATGCCTCGGAGAAACACGAAAATTATATTTATTTTATGAATATTTTTTAAAAAATGATACAAGTAACTTTTTATTTTTATTACGCTTCAGATTTTAGCGTAGTAAAGCAGCAAAAGGACAAAAGATCAATACATTTTTTTTTCTTCTTTTTACAAGAGCGCAATAAATGCAATTTTTTTCATCAATATTTTCTTAAAAATAGCGTCCGTAAAACGACTTTACAGACAACCAGTTATTTGTTGTAACAAAACGAAATTTCAATTTTACATAATAGGCTTTTACTATTTTCATTCCTATTATGTAAAAATCAGGCAATTTAACTATAATTGCGTTTATATCTGAACAATGAACACCTTGGAAAGCGCTATTGACTTTTCATCTTTTGTGTATGCTTGCCTTTGCAAAGATACAATGTGGAACTATAAGCTATATAAGCTTTGATTATACGCTTAATACAATCTTAGTTACATAGTAGATCAATAGCATTCTGTAAGGCCTGTGAGGGCAGTCGTGCCGCATGCGGCTTTAAACGGTGGTGGGCCTAATGCCTGCCCACTTTCCCTCAAATTTTCTTATGTCGCTTTTAATTTAGTATCTAATGTAATCTAAATCTAGGTTAGTCAGAGAGAACGGAGCGCCAGACGCTACGGTTTTATTTTTCTTAAAAAAGGTGTCTATGCAAACAAGACCAAAAAATCGTTAATATTAAATTAATTGAATTATTAAATGTAGTGATTTGTCACTCTGTTCATTTTTATTTCATAAAAAATAATAAGTGAACGGAGTTCTGCTACTCAATAGGTTGAAAAATGAGGCCTTAAAGATAAATATTGATAAAGATAGATTTTTAATAGTAGCCAGGTGTGATATAATGTTATAAAAAAATAATTCACGCTGTATCCCACACATAGAAAGGTTCTCAAAGGAAGGGAACATTCAAAGAAAGTCAGTAACAGAAGTTTCTTAATTGGAACTGAATATCTTAATACTAGGTTCCCAGATTCCCTCTGCCTACAATATTATATAATTTCGTGTATTTGCTACCATCGCTTATGCTCAATCGACGATGTATTTGCTTCAAGAATTTAATTAGTCGACAATGTGTATTACAAGAATGTCTCTAATGAACTGTCAAAAGCTTATTTTGATCTCTAAAATACTGATTATACTCTTGGCACGCTCGAAACACCACAAATGAAACACTGAACTGTTTTTTATACTGCCTGTATTATATAAGGTGATATTTTGGTGAAGTACCTTTAGTTTACTTAGAAATGTACTCTTCGTAGTATTCTTCATTACTGAAGGTGTCCATTCTTGTAGGCCCTGGTGGAGAAGCTAACAAACTACTCCCCATTTTGTCTTCAGCTTGCTTTTTAGTATCATTATCACGAATAATGATGCTATAGTCTAGTCCAGTAATCTATATGACGGCGTGAGTCCATCGGCTAGGTGAGCGGATTCTCAATCACTATAAATATTCTATATTTACTTTAGAAAATAAAAGAGTAGAAAATAGTAGTGATAAGTCATTTCGCTCTTTTTTTTCAATTTTTCTGGAAACCATCCAAGTCATGAGTGTTGAATAACACACAATTATTTAATATTTTTTAAAATAATTAAATATCTTTAAATATCTACAACTGTGACAAAAAGTTATATTTTCTTATAACTGTACAATTTTATAGTTCATTACTAGGTCTAACTTAAATACCTAAAAGGTATTTCCTTTTAAAACGTAAAATCTTATATTTTACTGAACAGGCACTTAGACAGTGTCCAAAGTTTAATCATAAAAGTCTCCGCACTCTGAGATAAGACGGCCTGGGTTTGTGATACCGAAGTTCTCATTTTAACGAGTTATTTCTAAGTTTACATTAAAAAAAAAGTAATAATTATTTGGAAGAGGAGGGTAAAACACTAAATTTCCTATATGATATATGCGGGATAACCATATAAAGTAAAAAAAAAATATTCGACATCTTAAGGGTGTAATATAGATAGCTATATGATAGTTCAAAATTTCAATTTTAACATACATTAAGTTGCTTCTTATTGGATTATTTTATTTTCCACTCCAGCAACCCAAAGTGTAGCCCTATCACTAAGCCTCCGCTGCGTCTGTCATCAGCTCTAGTTGGAAATTAAAATTTTCACTGATTATGTATTTCTGTTGCCGCTATAACAGCAAATACTAGAAAAGAATTAAACAAATACTCCTATACAAGAAACGTGATTTTTTGCTGATTTTTATAGATAATTGTACGGAACCCTTCGTGCAGGAGACCTTTCCATTCGCACCTTTGTAAGTTAGTCCTGGATATTCTAAAAGTTCAATACAAAAAACACATTTTACACATCCATAAATATATATAGAAACAGATACCGATCTATAAACGATAATAATTAAATACATATAAATTACCACTTCGAATTCATCGGATATTGGATCTTTAATATTAAATAAGTTCATAACTTGCAAATTAACGCCGACCTTTGATTAAAATCAAATTTCATAGAGCTGGTAGTGACTGTGTTGGCGCGTTGGCTTGTGACACTTGCCATTTATGTTATTCAATAGTGATTACAGATTAGGTTTGATGTCAGAATAATATATTTGAGGCCATAGCTCTAACGTTTGATTATATAGATTCGGTGGTTGTGAGTTTTATTCTCACTCGGAGTACTAAATTATGTTAAAAAAAACTCAGAAGTTGTTTCAAGTGTTTGCTTGCGGTATAAAAAAGTGTGTGTGAAGATATTTTTTTTCTTTTACTATTTATATTATGCATAGTTTCATATAGTTTTCAGTTTATTCGTGGTAGATATACTTTTAAAGTTATAGTTGCTTAAAATATTTTTTAATTGTAACTTTTTAAATTGTATTGAATTCTTTTGTAAAATCAATTCGAAAATTCAACTATACCTGAAAGTTGTTGTAAAAGGTGATTTCGGCACATTCAAAGGTTCAGTACAATAGGATTTTAATTTTTTATTTATTATTTTTCTTTTCATTAAGCTTTTGTCTAATGCAGAATTTTCAAATGAAATATATTTACTTCCTCTATAAAGAAAGTAATGAATCGCCACCAACTGGTGAAGCAATCTATTACACAGCTTTATATAGCCAAGCCTGTATATAATTTACATGGAAGATAAAGGTTATTGGGATCCCTAGTTAGAGAACCGGCCACCCTTATAATTCCCTCGCGCTAACTTCCCAACTCGAAAATAAACTCTTGGTTATAGTGTTATGAACTCGATAATGTACTTATAACTAACTACCTTCTAACTTGCGGCTTTGCCGGTGTGGTCTTTACCACTTGACCCACCCCTAGTGCCAGAAGATATGTCAAATTAATTAACATTTTTTTTTACACAGCAGGGTAGCAGAGGGAACCTAGTGTTAAGACACTCCATGCCGTGATTTGCCTCGACACCAGAGTAAAAAAAATGAAAATATTAAATATTTCATTTCTCCGAGTGGGAATCAAACGCATAATCGCATTTACAATAACAACTGATAAAAAGCGCAAATATATGAGGCCATCGTGGAGCAGTAGCATAGTATCTGATTCTACTGCGACGGTTGAAGATTTAGATCCTTATTGGGGTAATTCATTATTTTGCCTTCTCACTCTCATAGAGAGTCAAAGTGAGATGCGCCACTCAACACGCAATATCTTGAAAGTCGGCCGGAACGTGGGGAACGGAATGTCTTATCACAGAGAAAGTGTAAGTGAAACTACCAACAAAAATAATAAAAAAAATCTAGCTCATTTCAGCAAATCACGGGTACTATAAATAGCTATTTTTTATATAAACATAAGACAACTCAATATAATCCACAAAATAATGACTAAGATTTAGTACTTAGACGGTTTTATCTAGACAAAGTGTTAAAGATGCAATTTATCTCGAGTTCAAACCGCAACGTCTCAAATGATATATGGCGGGCGTGGCTGTGTGAATATTGTAACAGAAATCTAATAACTATAGTATAGAATATAATATATTTATATAACTGGTCATTTAGTAAAGTTTTTACATTAACTAGCCTTCAGTGGACTAGGCACAGTGTTGGGTTCCGTCACTCACGCAATGTCGGAAATATTGGGCGGAATGCGGTGGGATACGGAGATTTTTTTTATGTAGTGAAACTAAGAAATGTGTTTTACGCCGGCATAACGTATTCCTTTTGTAATTTGAAAGTAAAATATACTTTATTGAATAAAAAAAAAACCAGAGCGAAGCAATGAAAATATTAAGAAATAATTCATTCCCGCGAGTAGGATCGAACCCACAACCGTCACGTTACAGTCACAACCTTGTGCCTCTGCGTCACGGCGGCCTTACTTAAAGTTAAATGTATGTATTTCATAGATTACTATAATAACACTATTTTTCGATAGACTAAACTCACATTGAAATGAAACGTATATTTTCTGACACATTAAACGTATTTAGGTGAAGGTAAAAGGTCATTTCTAATAGTATTTTTATAATAATAGTGTGGAGGAAGTAGAACTACCTATAGCGTCTTCCGGTTAAACTGACAATACCGATTTTTAACCGACTTCTGTAAAAAATGAGGTTTTCGATCCAAATGTTCCTTTTTTATTTATTATTTAATGCTTGTTTCTTACTGATTATTGGAACGAAGTTCCTTACGGCAGGCTTGGAAGGGATAGCGATTTCGCTGCGTGACCGAACTGAAAAAAATGTGATAGTAAAACCGTAAGAAAAATGCGTGGAATAAAACCGTTAAATGAGACGTGCGCAGGCGCGACAGTCGCATACACAGACGAGTAGTGTATAATATCTTTCTCTTTCTCCCTCTTTCTTTTTTTAGTTGATAATTTGAAATACGATGTTTTTTTTATTTTAAGTAATTTATTATTTCTTAAAATACTGAATTTCCTAAATACTTTCTTGTACTTAAATAAAAACTAATCACCAAAATTTAATAGAAAAATCAAGAAAACCTACATAAAATTGAGCATGACTTTTTTTGCAATTTGTTATTTTTTATTTGAAAGCTAGTGCTTCATATACCTATCCACATATATACATACATATATACATATATGTATATAAACAGGATTTATCAAGACGTAGCGTTGGTAGCGCCGTAATTTGTCTTGCGGAGGGCCGGAGCCCGGTCTGGTACTAATGAGTTAGGCTTAACCACACCACGTAAATGCCTTACGCATTTGAAGAAACAATTCTGTGAAATGTGAAAATTGAATGTTATTTAGAGGTAGAGATTTTGTATTTGTGATTGTAAGATAATGGAGTTGACAAAATTAATTGAATTTAGACGTACATAGTACTTATACATGTAGGAGGAATTAATAATTTTCATTTCCTCGCTGTAATAACAAGACGTGCGGCGTTAAGTTCCGTTATTCAACATAAAATGTTTTGAAAATAGGCGGTGCTAGAATCAGACTGTTTCATAATAGGTATCTTCTGCCTACATTGAATATAGGAGAATAGCAAGAAGAATGTAATCATATTCACAATACACTACCAAATCGACTCTTCCCTCACATTAGAGTTAAAAACTCTATCTCACAAAATGTAAACCAAAAGGATCGTTTAAACACACATTACATTAAACATTTTATAAACGAAAACATAAAGGGCCAAAAATTTTATACAAATATTATTTTATAATTTCACAGTATATTTCAAACAGCGCGGTAACCGGAAGGGAAAATTGTACCCTAAAAAAGTACGATACGATACCGTGAAACCAAGATATTTTTTTAATGAACGTATTTTTAACAGAATATAAAATACTAGAAGACTAGAACTAAGAGATACTAGTTCTTAGGGTTTCAGTGCAGCAAGACAGCGTTTGGCAAGGCATCGAACCCACACAGATCACAATGGCCTCTCTTCCCATAGGTCAAATATATTCGTGTTAAAAATTCTCATTTGTGAAATTATTCGAAAACACACTTATACCTCCTAAACTTAGTTGCAATTAAATTTGCATTTACATTAAAATTGTAGTGAAAAACGTTATAATTATAGTGTTTGATATTATTAAAAATAAAAACTTATTTAAAGACGAAGCCAGGCAATTTCGCTTGTTTAGTAAGCTCGTTAACTAAAAGTTACACTATTTGTACGTATTTCCCTGAAGTGTACCTAGAAGTGCATTACAGAGCGATTCATATTCATTATATCTATGAGCACACATAAAACGACGAATCGTATGCTGTTATGCGCAATTGCAATGAATATTATCATTATAGACAATATTGCGAATTCTAAAATCACGGATTTTAAATAGAAAAGGTATTATGTATGAACAATTTCACTTATTAATTTTCAATTTTCTTAACTTACAAGTAATTAAAGAAAAATCTACAATTTAATTTTTTTTAGGTTTATAGATTAGGCTTTAAAAGTTTAGAAGTCGGTAATTTTTTTAATTATTTTATTTTTATTTTTTACTTTTAATTTAAAATTTTCATTTGTTGTTGTTAGAAACAAGAAAGACTATTTTGAGAATAGGTATTATAATCATCAGCCTGTTCTTGTCGACTGCTGTATGTAGGCTTCAACATACTCAAACAGATTTTTTTGCGGCCAGTCATGATGCAGGGGTACAAGCGTGAGACTACACACATGTCATCATCATCAGCTCGATAATATCACCACATTATGACTACACAGAAGAAGAAGTCAGAAAAATGTATATATTTAATTTCAAGAATAACTTTTGAAAGCATTCCACATGAAATCATTTTATAAAAATTATTAATTGATATTAATATACTAAGCCCATACTAAAATAATATATTTATATTAAAACTTACTGTAAAATATTTTTTATTCTAACCAAATCAATTAAACAATGTAAAACATCATCACGGGCCTACGCAAATTATATTTGTAAAAATTAAAAAAGTACAACATTTTTAATTAATTTAGTTATTTAATCACAATTGCATTACAAACAACTGAAATAACGAGCTTAAAATAACTTATAACCACAAGTTTCACCTATAAAATAACTTTGAGCCGCAAGGTAAATATTACACTTACCTATAAACATGCATAGTACAATCACAATCATGATTAAAATCACTATATATCCATTATTCACATTATCACAACACTGTCACTTATATTTCGTTAGTGTTATTTTACTGAAACGACGTACACTCTCTACGAGAGCTCAAAACGTACTGGCTCTGATAACAAGTAGTTAGGGTGAGTTTACATCAAAATTTTCACGTTTTATCCATTTTTTCAATAAAAATCCATAATATTAATATATTTTGGATAAGTTTAGTGATTTTTTTGTTATTATAAACAAAGTTATTATATTTATGTCCGCCACTCAACATGCAATGCCAAAGTTGGTAATGGAAGTGTCTTAATGGGAATGGTCTGTCGCACGGTTCCTCTGTCTACACTGTTATGTGTGGGATACAGTGTAAAGCTAAAAAACTTTCAATAGAAAAAAAAAATGGATCTAAAAATAAATGGATCTCTTCTGATACTAAGTGACTGACAGACAACGCACAGACGGCACTAGGCGAAGTAGAAAGCTAAAATTTTGTATAAATTTTCTTAAGGAGAGTAAAGGAGCACTTAAAACGGATATCACAAAATTAGTACGGGAACGGAAAAAAAGGAATTTTACGTTTAACACTCCAGCAGGTTCCCTCGGCCCAGCTCGCTGGATACAGTATAAGCTATAGTTATATTATTTTTTGTGGACTTGGTTTTTTGTGGACGGCAGGTGTTTTGAAAAAAAATATTGAAAAAATTGGATACGATTCGTAACCGTTAAGTATAAAAATATATTTTTATAAACCAATTCACAAATATTTTGTATATCCGTTTATGGTTCAATAAAAATCGTAATTGAAACATCTAAAACTACCCTTAAGCCGTATAGTTATTATGAAAATGAAGTTAACTTAACAAGACCTTGACCACAATACGGAAAGTCTAGGTTTCGGTCGTCATGGCTTACTGTAGACTTGTCAAATATGTTTTTAATATTATTATATTTTTATAAGCCGTCCTGGCGCAGTGAGGTAAGAGTAGACCGTAAATACAATGGTTGTAGGTTCGATACTCGTTCCGAAAATGATTTTATATTTAAAATTTCTTGCTTTCACTTTTCTGCTTTAGTAAACATTGTCCAGAATGGACCAAATAAAATGGGATCACACCGGAAGCACTAGCTTTCAAACAAGAAAAGAATCATAAAAATCGGTTCACCCTGTCAGTTCACCCAGAAAGTTTAAAACATAAAAAAATGCAGTCGAATTGTTAACCTCTTCCTTACGGAAGTCAGTTAATAAATTATTGCCACAGGCTTACAGGTGCCTGTTCCTATTTTACATTTTTTTTTAAATTGGCTATTATAATGTATTTGTACAAATCCATGAAGATATTTCTAAGGCTAAAAGCTTATCGAGCAAAGCTTCCGTGATACGTTCTATTTTTTGTTGATGTTCTATTTTTTCCTTTGTGTAAGCCCCCATCGCTCGGTGGATAAAGGTGCCGATAGCGTCGCCAGAGACACTCACGTGACACTAACACCTGTGTCTCCTACACAGGTCTAGTTAAGACAATAATGATCTCTACGTATGTTCTATTGCAAATACAAAACAAATCCAAAATTACTTTATTACAGTCTTCAATCAAACATATATTATATGTTATATGAAAATATATATAATAGAAACAAAATATCCCCTCACAGAAAGGCAAAATTCATTATTCATAGCTCGGAATTAGTAAATAATTCTGTTGTATAATTTAGGAAAACAGATCTGACAATTAAACTCAATTATACTCGTCCCGGCCTGAATAAGCAGATTGAGGCTGAGATTTATACGTAGAATCAAAATTTTGTATAGAATAAAATATAGCATAATAATATAATTATATTTTCTTACCGTACACTTATTCCGCGTATAATTATGTAGCTGGGTATGGGTGGGCAGAGGGAACCTAGTGTTAAGATACATGGGCAAAAATTAGAGAATAAAATAAACAAATCAAGGAATGGTGTGTCTAACTCTGGGTACTCTTTGCCTACTCTGCTATACCCTGTAAAAGCACGATTTTTCTTTTCAATAACATATTCTATATTAATTTGTGGACTGGAGCTTACCTCTACAAGTACGAACTTTGCTACGATGAAAATATTATGTAATAATTATTACTGTCCAACAAAATAAAATGGATGTTGGCATAGGCCGTTAAAATAGATCAAAATTTAACAAAGTACAATGATGAATGATGAGGAAAATGTGAGAAAATAAAAAAAAAACATCTAAATATATAAAATCCCTAAGGAAAGATTTATAAAATCCAGCCCCATAAGACAAGGAAACGAGGCTTTTAAATCTGTATGGGAAACACGTACTACCGTAAAAAGACACCATAAGCTGCTATTACTTATAAATGATGTGTTAGAAATTGTAACTTTATTCAAATTTGAATATAATACGTAAATAAATAGATTGATAGTTAGCAGATGAGTGTGAAATACCTAGATTTTTTTTCGTTTTTCTAATTACCTTACTAATATTTAGTAATTCATATAAGTAATTACTCAACTTTATTATTTTTAAGTTTATGTAATAAAGTCCCTCGTAGCGCAGGGGCACAAAGTGTACCTGTAAGCGCGAGGATATGAACTCGAGGATATGAAAAAAGCCCTGTGTTGAGTTACGTCACTCAACACGCAATGTCTCTAGAATTCGTCGGATAATGGGGAACGGAGTGTCTTTACATTTGGTTCCCTCTGCCTACCCTGCTTTGTGCGGAATACAGCGTGAAGCTGATAAACCACCTTGGGGAAATGACTTATTATCATTTTCACCCTCTCACCACAAATCAAAGGGCGTGAGGAAATGAAGGAATGGAGCCTCTTTACGCTACATTCCTTCTGCCTATCCTGATATATATAGCGTGAGGCTAAAACAAAAGTATTTTTAACTTGAAATACATACTAAAATAAATTCCGATACTGCCTACGGCTGACTGTCAAATACAGAATAACAGTTTTAATAGGCAATAATTTATACTGTTATAATTTTGAAAATGAATATATTTTTTAAAATTCTATAAGCAGTGTATTCATACGAAAAGTTATAAAGGCGAAAAAAATTAATTACATGAATGAGTGAATATTTTTCTATTGTATTTTTATTGAAACCGACGTGGCGCGGTGGTGCAGAATTTTTATTGCAACCTCGGCGGTTGTGGGTTCGATCCCCAATAGTAGAAAAGCGTTTTTATAATTTTTTAAGTATATATTGTTACTGAAAGGACATATCTCTTTTTTTTTATCGAAAAAGGACAAGGCGAAACAAAACGAGCGTTCGGGTCACCTGATGATGATCACCGCCGCCCACGACCCCGTGCAGCACCAGAGGAGCTACAGGTGCGTTGCCGGCCTTTGAGGTGGAGATAGACCCGCTTTTTGAAGGTACCCATATCGTAGCGACCTGGAAACACTGCCGCGGGTAGACCATTCCACAGTTCGGTGGCGCGTGGAAGGAAATTTCTACGAAACCGCACAGTATTGGAGTGCCACGTATCCAGATGGTGTGGATGATATTTATCTCATTAGGCAATGAAAAATAACACGGGCAAACCCGGGAAGACCAATAAGAAAACTAATACATAATATCAGCGTTAAGCTAACAAGTACCTTGTTAAACATTCCAGGAAAAAAAACATTTTAAATATAAATGTAGAGTAGGTACATTCAACTTTAAAAAAGCCGAAGTAAAATCAGTAGTAGAACTATTTGGAATACTGAAAACGAACGTGCCATTAAACGTAAATATATGCTTGCTAACATATCGAATGTTGTATGAGGGCCGATACTATTTGTATATATGTAGATGTTTTCATTCGTTAGCGATAGCGTAATATTATGTAAAATACTGGTGTAAAAGTGAAAGTGGATTTCTTTTTCTCATTGATTTAACTATTTTATGGCCAGGCGTGGGGCAAGGGCACATTTGTGCAACTTAAAACACTAAAGGTTGTGAGTTCAATTCCTATTCGAAAAAAAATATTCTTTCTACATTTACTTAAAAAAAAGATATGGCCGCGTAAATCGCAAAAAACGCATATTTCGACACTGTCAAGGGAATCAAAATTTTTAGGGTAATTACGTTGACCTAGAATTATATTAAAAGAACACAAAACAATACGATAGCCATTGTAGTAACGAAACTAAAATCCGATAAGTAATTCTACACCTATATTAGTTACGCAACACAGTGCTAGTTAACACTAGAAGCGCCGCCGTCCCATTTTTGTCCCAAACGCAAGTTTGATTGTATATAACTTTTTTATTTGTTAATTTATGTTGATGAAACTTTTTTACTATTACCAATTTTACACCTTTATTTAATTAAAAATATAAATAATTTTATAGCAGTCATACTTTTTGAAAAAAAAATAGATTTACCTAGAACTGCCACTGGGTCATTTTTGTCCCGCCATTATTATTTTATTATTTGAGGGTATAATTTGACATATTTTCATGCCTCGGGGCGAGGTGGAGGTGAAAGGGCGATGCGGGGACGGAAAAAAATTGAATAGTAGGTTTAGCAGTCAATGCCTAAGTTTTTAGGGTTCCGTAGCTTTTAAGGAAATAAAAAACCCTTATAAGATCATTTTTCTGTCCATCCGTTTGTCAGTGCCTTTATCTCAGGAATTCTTGGACAAATCGAGTTGATATTCATATGAGTATATGAATATCAACTATATGACGATCTACAGTCCCTTGATTTCCTGAAAAAGCGCCCTTAAAAAAAGATATGACCATTTATATAGTAAAAAACGTGTATTTCGACACTATAAAGGGAATCAAATTAATAAGGTACTTTCAGTTAACTTAGAATTATGAAATTTAGCAGCTAGCATCTACATCTAGTACTAGTACAGGAAAAAATCTAAAAACTATACATTTATGTATAAATCTTAAAAAATAATAGCCTGAAAAGTGGGGTAAAATTGGTGTCAATACGAAATTTTGCCGCTAGTTCAAGTGAGGTATCAGATGAAGGGATGACTAAGTTAGGCTTGAATTTCAGAAAAACATTCGATACCAAATGTGGGCAATTGTAAGGTAGGTAGAGGGAACCTGGGAACCTAGTGCTATGCACTCCGCTGGCATTTTCCGCCGAATTCTGGAGGCATTACTATGCAATGTTATAAATCATCTGTGATGTGTCACTGATGAAGAATATATTAATGCATTACTTGGCCTAATAATAATATTAACTAATTTCAATAACTTATAAATTTGTAAGAGTTATTCAGTTAGTTGTCACGACCTTAGAACGTATTTGAAATATTTGATTCTTTCTTTGTGTTTTGTTTTTTGGTACTTTTATGTTTGTTAAAGAATAAGAATTGATTATTAAAGATGGTCTACATATTTTACGCATTATTTTAATAATATTTTTTTTGTATTATACCAATAATCAACATAATAAGTAGAATGGGACAAATTTGTCACGACGGCGGTTCAAGGGGGGGCTCAATCTTCGGCACTTCTAGTGTTAACCGAACGTAATTAACTTTATGGTTCAACTTTAAACTCAAGTTGAACTTTGAACTTTGAACAACAATCGACATTACAAGAGGCAAATGTTATTTTACTATGCGAATACATTGAGTTAATTGTACTAATCTTTGAACTAGCTTTGGTATTGTTTAGTAGTTATTATTATTTCATTCTACTACTCGCAGTGGCCCAAGCGTACGCTGAATTGATTATAGGTTCGATTCCCACCCGAGGAAATTAAATATTTAATATTTTATTTTTTTCGATTTAGTCACACTCAATGCCTCCAGCACCTGGGGGAAAGTGGAAATCGGAAGTTATATTGGAAAGGAGTGTCTTGACAAATAATAATCTTATTTAATAACAATACTGCTATTAAATAAATAAAATGTACGCTATATCCTACACATAGAAGAGGAGGCACATTTAATTTAGTGTTAAGATACTCCGTTGTGCATTGAGTTGTAATCAGAGAGATCGAACTGACAATCGTTACGACTGCAACTTAGTGATACAACACTATGTCGCCGTCAACAATTTCTTAATATTTTATTTTAAGTATAATATTAATGTAAGCGTTCTCTATTCAATCGTTTAGTTCAGCTTTACTTAATATTCAATTCTATTAAAAAGCTAGATAAGCAAACTTTAAGAATCAAGATAAAGTTTAAAAAATAGTTATCAAATGTCTATAAGAAGCTACTTCAACATGGAAAGTCTTAACAAGTTTGCAAAGTGTTGCCAACTTAATTCATGTTTAAACTCCTTTTTCAAGATGGAAATTTATAAACACTGGTAACACTTAATATTGACGATTGAATATTATAATATTTATATACGTGTAGAAACCGTCGTGACGCAGCGACGTAGCGTACCAACTGTTAGCGCTATGATTATGGGTTCGATTTCCACTCCGGGCACGTCAAGTCAAGTGAAGAGGCGGAATATTACGTCACGCCAAATTGAATTCAAGGGGAAAGATGATCAAGACCACAATCATTTTCTCAAATTGATTTTGAACCTGTAACTACCGTATGTACAATCAGGCACTCCACCACTGAACAACAATGGCGTCACATTATTAACAATTACGTTACTTGTAAGTATTTAGAAGTAAATAAATCTAAAACAACATGAAAATTTACAATATATCTTCATTCTCGAAGTTAATTCAAAAACTTTAATCGATTTGTAACTTGCGAACTTCGAATGCCTTTATCAAGTTAAATTACAATAATTTCCGTAACAATACAATTTCAAAGTCATCTAATGTATACAAACTTATTCTAGACCTATATGAAATAACCTATGCGAAGAAGTTTAATTAAATTTTATTATGTTAGTCGTTAGTCGATATTGTGGCTTCCTTTCTGGGTTCGATTCCTACTTAAAGACTAGTTTAACCCGCTGTATGCAGTAAAAATATTAAACTTGATTGAAATGAGGCAGTCAGCATAACAAACGGCGTTGAATTACGCTAACGTAACATCTCTAATACTACTAAAATATGCTAAATATGCACATGAAAAAAACATATCTAAATTCTGGCCACAAACTAAAAATAATTTAAAAACACATTAGGCTCTATAGATTTTGCATTAGCCTCCATACACTGTGAATAAAAAAACCAACCAGTTCGTAGTGGCCAGTCGAAATATCAAACTAAACTGGTTTCCATTTTGAAACATTAACGTCTCCCCTCTGAATTCACATCTGCATATAGATGAAATGCACACTCGAGTGCCTTGCGCGATGTAGACCGAAACTACTGTAGTTGAGTTAGTTTTAAACTTTTTTACTGATATTATATAATGTTAAACAGGCAAAAAATATTGTAAGGTAGCAGAGGTTAAGGATTTTGTTACCAGAGTCAACCTTCCCAAGCATCCTACTTTACTTTGCATGGTTTTCCACATCATCAGAGGTTATTCCATTGGATCTCACGTTCTACTTCATGACATCAAAACATTGTTTCCTTGGGCGTCCGCTGGGTGGGCGTCTGAGAACAGACATATCCAGGTAGGAACTTCTTTTAGTTTGTGGCTAGCAGGCTTTCGTTTGTGGTCAGACCACTTTACTCTGCATATCCACCTCAACACGTTAATTTCCCTGACATAAAGCTCCTGCATGTGTCAAGATAGTTTTGGTACTAACAACATTTAGAATTTATCAGCTTCACGCTGTGGCCGGCAAGTTACAGGGTAGGCAGAGGGAGCCTACTTTTAAGGCACTCCCGACTCCGCCGTCGTCGCCCGAAAGTGGAGGACGGAGTGACTAAAGTCAAGCACAGGCAAATCTGCCTGTAACTACAATCTTAAAAAACATGGTGCTGGTTTTTTTACCCAACCATATCTTAAAATTTTAACTCTTCTATAACTTTAACTATTTTACTTAAAATTAAGCAAGTTTTCTTTCAACAAGATGTAGTTACTGAAACAAACAATGCACTTTCGTACTTCCGGTAAAACTTTCACGAACTGTAAATTGAGCTGAATGTTAGAAACTTATATGACAAACAAAACACTCGTATCACTGCAAAGTCCTTGTACCAGTTCTACATAGTCCTCAAAATACTATCAAAGACGTTTCTAATGCAAAATTGATGTTAATACAGCGGGAAAATGAAGATAATTTATATAGTCATTCTTTCTAGAGTGGATCGAACCCATAAATGCCACGAAGATAGCTTCAATTTTTGTAAAAATCGAAATATACAAAAAACTTGTAATGGGAAACTTGTCCCAGCATAATTATAGACAAGTGATTTTTTAGTTTCATCCCTTATCTTTTACAATAATTAGTAAAAGACGTATTTTTGACTAACATAGGCGTTATATTCCAAAATAAGTCTTAGTCACGAAAGGTTTTAGAATATATCCGAATCGCACAACGATGGATTTAAAATGAATGCGTAATTTTGAGGCAGACTATCTTTCTAGGGATAAGAAGCAAGTTAAATAACAGCGTGTGCTGATTGAACCCACTATCATCGCGCTCACTATCAAACACTGTTTCACGCTATGAAAGTCGCAAATAAAAAATAAAATCATTAATTTAAAGCAATCTAAATATATATAATATAGATTTATTTTCTTTACCATGTTTATATACGTGGTTGAACAGATGCGGTATATTCTCACGTCCAATACATTCGAAGGAATGTTCTGTACCATAATATGCGGAAGCCTTATATTGTAACATTTTCCGTTTCTCTTACTGTTCCCTAATATATATTCTTGATTATTACATCTAATATACAAGAATGGCGTGTTTAGTGCGACATATGTTAGTCGTAGGTTCATTTTGAGTAAAATATTATTATTGACATCTAAAGGTACTATATACCTATGGGGTGTCGGTGTGTTGAAATCTCATTTGGAGGAAGTTTTATATTTCCATTTCTTCGCTCTGGTGTTGAGACAAAGGGCGGCGTTGGGTTCTGCCACTTAACACGCAATGCCTCCAGAGTTTATCTGTGCGCGGGATACAGCGTGAAGCTGATTTATATAACATTTCTATTACTGATTGATTGACAGACAATTCACGAAGTAAGATTTAGAAGTAGAAATATAATAGCATGTAGAAGATGTAGGTGAGGTTAGGAATTGTAGAAGAAGATTTCTCAAAATTAAAAACTTAAAATATTAAAATTTTGAACAAATTCAAATTAGTTAAGAATGAATAGTATTAACTTTAAATTTCCTCTGCCCTTTCTGTTTTTAGCGGGATAAAGCGTGAAGCCGAATCTTTCAAATTTTGAGTAATTTCCACAGAATTTTTAAGTAATATATTGTTTTAATTAAAGTAAATGAATGAAAATATTAATTCCCACGAACAGGCTTCGAACCCACTACCATCAACTTAGCCAGCCGCTGTCCACATTTTCTGATCATTTAATATATAATTCATGAACCAGATCGACCGAAGGGTCAGAAAAACTCCAACTTCAACTTTTATTTCAAATTATTCATCCTAACCACGAAGTACAAAGTGATGGCATCTTATAGAACTATGCCCTGGCCGCAGTTGGCATACTTTCAAAGTATGCAGATGCTCATTTCTCCTGAACCGTACTATATGTAGTAGTTAGTGCTCGTATCTAATATTCTCTATATAATGTCAGGCGAGAAATTTGCTAAATTAAACTTTTGACATGTTCTTTACTAAGTTAAGCAGTATGTAGTTACTGAGACGGTTAAGTATTTTGAGCTTTGTAATTATAGTTATATTATTTTGGTTGTTTTAGGTTTTTTTTAATATTTATTAAGACAAAACTAAAAATTTTTTAAATACAAACTTTTCTTCAAAAGGTAAATTGTACTAAAATGAAAATAATAATTTTATGAAATTGAAAAAGCTAAACGCACATAAAAAACAGATAATGAAAACTCAATACATTTCTTGCATTACTTCTAGTGTTAGACACTGTGAGTTGAGACGTCCCACTTCCCAGCTAGGAGCTTATTAAATGTAAGCCCAAAACTGCTTTATTTTATGCAAATTTGAGTACCGCAATACTATACACAATGTCTCGAAAATTGGGCAGTGCGTGGAGAACGTAGTGTTTTAACACTAGGTAACCCTATTTAACGGGAAAAAGCAGAATTATTTTTAACTCCAATACGTAACGAGAATATTCATTGAATCATATACTATCATATTCAGTCGCGTTATCGTAACAAGCAATCGGCTCAAATGGATGATTCAATTTATACTTAACGTGCGGCCGTAAATAAAATTTTAATATAAAAATTATATTATCGTTTTAAATTTATGTAAATATTATGCATGTTTTTTATATAAATTTCCTTATAAAATCAAACTGAATCTGTTGTGAAAAGTATTGTTTGTAAATTCAAATACCTTTTACTCGTTTGTACTTATACCATTTTAAATTAATGAATAGTTGATAATTTTAAAACTACCTATATAGAAATTAACAGTGATAGTTAAAAACTAAAAAAAAATGCATTTTAACTCTGGCAAAGTTCTGCTTTGAGTTTCACAACTCAAAAGCATTGTCTTGAAAATTTAAGAGGAAAATGAAAATGAAGGTTAGACTACTAGATACTATGCAGGAAAAAAATATCTACAAAATTACAGATTTACTCTATACATAAAGCTTTATCAGTTTATCTAAAATACAAAGTGCAAGCATTTACAAACATTCTAGAATCGTCAATTTGACGTAATAGGGTCAGTAGTGTCAGTTAAACACAAAGCTACGATCGGATTACAAGGCAGCTTTGCTAAGAGTATGGAGAATTGTAAGAGCTTCTATTTTTATATTTAGACGTGGGTTTATGCTAGGTGCTACATAGCATGGTAAGCAGAGAGAATCTAGTGTTGAGACACTCCGTTGCTCACTTTCCGCCCAAGTTCCGAGATATTTCGTATTGAGTAATGCTGTGCAGTCTCGCATTTTGTCTATTAAAACAGATAAATGAAAGTTATATAGCAATTTGACGCTGTCCCACAAGGGCCTTTAATATTGAAGTAATTTATATTATAAAGAATAATTGACGTCAATAGTTGGGAAGTTCCTAACTCTTCATGCGATAATAATGGGTTTCTCTTCTCCACTCTGATAAAAAAATCTAACAAGGAAAGATACGGCGCTGATAGAGTTCCTAATATTTATGGAGTGTAAAACGAAGTGTCTCAACACAACATTATCTCTGTCTATCCTACTGTATTTAGAAAATGCCTAAAGTTACTATATAATTATTGTATTAGTATTATAAAATAATGTTGATAGGAAATTTCCTCCCTGATAACAAGACAAAATGCATTCTGCCACTCAACAGGCAGTCTTGAAAGTCCTGCGTATTAGGGAACAGAGAATTACCCTAGGCTCCCTCTACCAATTTTCAGATATTCTATCTGCGGGATACAGCATAAAGCTCATGTTTTTTAAAAATATTTTAAAAAGCCGTATTACTCTAAACTTATAAAAAAAACGCTTTATACATTAAAATCTAAAGTGCATTCTACATATACAATCTTGAGTGAAATTCAAAAGCATCTACGATAACGCCCAGATAGCTTTCCAAGACTAATGTTAGGCACTACTCCACTACAATAACAATCCTAGTAATTCTGCTGAGACAAAAAGCCTTGCTCCTGTATTCTATCTATATGCAGATGCGGACTAGAATAGCTTCTACAAACATTAATAGTTAAATACAATTGGAATGTAGCGTTTCGTGTACATTTCCGTTTTGGCTAAGTTTCTTGTTTAAATGGATAGTGTTTAGTGATTTAGTGACACGATTCTCCGCCTAAATGTTGGTTAAAGAAAACTTGTGTTAGAATTTTTGAGTTTCTAACATATAGCGCGATTGAAAGAGGATGACTGTGTTAGGACACACCGTGCTCTTGTTTCCTCCTATTTTGTTTTATAGCGGAATTAAAAAACTAAAACTAAATTCAATTTTGGAGACATTACGCGTTGATTGACGAAACTCAACGTTGCGTTTTGTCTAATTACCAGGTCAAGGAAATGAAATTACTTTATTCCCCTGAGTGAGATTCAAACCTACATCCATAATCGAGTTTACAATCAAAGGCAATTTAAAATGAATATTACATAAAAAAAGATACATGATTAACAAATATTAAAAATGATTTTATTGCAATTCTCACTATATTTGCTATTCATCTGTATGTATGTAATATCTATTAGGTAAATGCTCTAATCGTACTTAGTACTGGACACAAGGAAACCAACCGTATATTACAAAAGCGAGTGTAATACCCACTGATAGTGGCCGTAGCAGTGTGCAAATTAATATTATCTCTCACTACAGAGTGCTATGTATGCATTACCGTTTATTAGTCTTTGTATAACTAATTGAGGTGGTGGTGGAACAGTGGGAGAATATGTGTATGTGAAATATATAGGGCTTGGGTTGGGTTCCAGTTTGATAGAAAGATTAAATTTAAATTATTTCTCCGCCATTTAACACGTAATGTCTTGAAAATAAGGAAGACGTTGGAAAAGGCGTTAAGATACTTATTTTAATATTGGTATATCACCCCTTTTTCTATTTTCTACCCGACTTGTGTTACAAATATTACTTAAATATATATCTACATAATATAAAACTCTACTGCTACTGACCTTTAGGGAGTGTAGGAAAGCACTACAAAAAGATTTTCCAAAACAACTACAGAAAGGAGGAAAAACAGGATTTTCCATTTTACATTTCAAGGTTCACGCAAATAAAGCTATAACATATAAAAACTTAGAAAACTGACATCTCAATTAGGCTTTAGAGAATGAAAATATAAAACGAATACTATCTCTAGGTTTCACATCCGCGAAATAAAAAATACCGCAAAAGGGTAGTTTAAGCCGACCCAAAATAAATATGACTTGTAAGCTGACAGCATACAAATGGGCCGCGTAATCTGACGGCACATACATGGACACAATTATTGTTTAAGAATATGAAGAATATATCTATTTATATATTTATTTTTCAACTTGACACCTTATTCTTGTATAGCAGGGTAGGCAGAGGAAACCTAATGTTAAACCACTCCGTTCTCCACTTTTAGTCCAATTTTCGAGACATTGGATGTTGCGTGGGGGAACTCAACCCCGCACTGTCTCTGCTAAAGGACAGGCAGGACTTAGAGTGTTGAAACACTCCGTCCTCAATTCTGACGCTGACGTGACGTTTATTTCAACAAAGACTAAAAACTAAATCGGCTTCACGCTATGTCCCTTACTCAGCAGGGTAGACAGAGAGAATCTAGTGTTAAGACACTCCCCATTTTCCGCCAAATTCTGGAGGCATATATATATATACTAATATACTAATATTGGGTGGCGGAACTTAACGCCGCATTTTGCCAGAGCGAAAAATTAAAATATTAATTTTCTCAGTGAGGATCGAACCCACAATAAGTCGTGTTGATTGTCGAGGGTAGGTGTGAATAAGTCAACATCAGATTTTCGAGCTCTTCATTCATTATTGTTTTTTATTATATTTACGAATATTTTAATGTGACTTATGTGCTTGTGAAGTAAATAAACCTACCGCTAGTGTTATCCTACTATAAATTCCCTGTGAATTATTGTGTTTCCTTTTAACAAAGTCACGTCATACAATGGACGCACTCAAGGAGTCTATAACTGCTATGACTGAGATGTTTGATGCTAGAATGCAGGAGTTCCAACAAGATTTGAACAAATCTGCTTCTCCAACCACAATTACATCGTTGGCAACTGATTTTAATTCCTTCAAAAAATTTATCCACACTGCACTGACTACGTTGCAAAAACAGGTGGAAGTCTTGGCGCGGAATGTTGACCGTATCGAGATGTCTAGAAGAAGCAAAATGCTCCTCTTCCATGGAGTCGAAGAAAAAAAAAACGGAAATGATTGACAGCCTCGTTACTAATTTAGTAGTGAAAAATCTGGACGTGGCCGATTTTGCCCCTTCAAACATTAAAACCGCGTATCGGTTGGGTCGTGCGCTTGGAAATAAACCCAGACCAATAGTAGTTAAATTCTCTAATGCGCATGTGCGCCATAGTGTCTGGCTTTCGAAAACTAAACTGAAAGGTTCAGGTATCACTGTTTCTGAATTCCTGACAAAAAACCGTCACGACGTATTCATGCTAGCAAGACAACGTTTTGGTGTAGGGAAGTGCTGGACGCGGGATGGTTCCATCAACGTAATTGCCCCCAATGGATTGCGTTATCGAGTTGAGTGCATCTCTGAACTTCAAAGCATACCCGTCGCACCGTCAAGGTCACCTCCACCACCTCCACTAGTAGTGCCGGACACTGTTGCTGCTCCAATGTGCCCCAATAATAAAATAGCAGTCCAAAGATGTAAGCGAGTGGTGAAGAAGTAACTGTGTACTCATTATAACTGTTATATTATTTTATTTATTTATTTTTTGTTGTATTTTCACTGTTCTTTTTTTTTATATTTTAAGTTACATGTGCCTAGTTATAAAAGATTATCTAAGTTTATTATGATTTGAGTCTCTGTTTTTCTATTTTTTTTCTTTTTTTCTTTTTTCTCTTTCTGTTACTTAATTTTTGTACTTTATACTTATTTCTTATATTTCTTATATCAAATGTTTTGTTACACTGCATTAAGATCTGTCATTGTTTAAAGTAACATGTAACGCTTAAGAAAGTATTAATAATGTATGACAGAATATAATAGGCTACCATAGCATTATACTGCTGGCTGTTGTCTCATATTTTATTTATTGGTTAAAGAATTTTCTCATTAGTGTTTATTTTTTTATTATATTTCTTCTTTTGTAATTGTCATTAATTTATAATTGTGCTTGTTTTTTTTTTCTGTCATACATTATTTTTATTTATTTATTTTTTAAATTATTTATTAAGTATTTTTTTTATATATAAGTTTTGTTCTTACTAATCATATTTCTTTGTGTTCATGGTACACATGGAAATGTTTATATTGTTTTTATTTAATTTTTACTTTTTTTATTTGTTTTGTTTTTATTTTTCTTTCTTGGTTTCTCTTTCCAACTAGCGGGTGGTTTAGCAAATTTAGAAGCTAAAACGGGTTATCGTGTTATACTTTTTACATTTGTATTTTTTTTTTTAATTATTATTATTTTTATCTTATTTTATTTTTATTCATATTTTGTTATTTATTATTTATTTATATTTATTTATTTATTTTATATAACTTATTTATTATTTATATATTTCCCTCATACTTATAATGGCAATCAACATTAATACTTCCAACGATTCTTTCCTTTCCTTTTCGGCTATTTCTGATGGATTAAGCAGTAATGACAGCTTTCTAAGTATCCCCACGCTAAGTGAAACATTAGATTCAAATTTCTCAGACGTACTGAAAAATTTTAACATTATTCATTTGAACTCGCAAAGTATTCCTGCACACTTCCCAGATTTCTTATCTTCTTTCAACAATAATAATGTACATGCTATTCTAGTATCAGAGACATGGTTAAAACCATGCCTCCCTTCGGCTTCTTATTTACTACCCGGGTTTCATTTGATCCGTAACGATCGTATAGGTCGAGTAGGAGGTGGCGTTGCCATTTATCTACGCACACACATTCCTTATAGCTTAGTAGACTTTTCCAAAAGTGACCCAAGCTCTGGTCCAGAACATCTCCTTATTGAAGTCTGCTTTACTCATACTAAGATTCTTCTTGGTGTTTACTATAACCCTAACCTTGCGGTCGATTACTTTTTATCATTTGAAACCCTGCTAGAAAACTATAAACCTTCCTACGATCACACTATTATAATGGGCGACTTTAATACTTGTATGTTGAAGAAAAATCATCGTTCGTCCCGCTTAAAATCTATAGTCGATGGTGCTAACTTACATCTACTCCCCCTATCCGCTACTCATAACTTCCCTAACTGCGTTCCCTCATTACTTGATCTTATGATTGTTTCTTCTATTGACCATGTTGAAAAACATGGCCAATATCCTGCCTTAGCATTCTCTTACCATGATCTCATATATTTATCTTATAAAATTAGGCCCCCTAAAGCTAAATCAAGAATCCTTCTGCAACGTAATTTTGGTGGTATAGATTTAAATTGCTTGCGTGAGGACGCGGCTGCAATCGATTGGTCGAGTGTACTAATCTGTACTGAAGCTGATGATCAGCTGGCTCTTTTCAATTCGCACATATTAAAATTATATGATCATCATGCTCCATTGCGTCCCGTACGAATAAAACATTATCCTGCTCCTTGGCTAACAGACAAAATTAAAAAGCTGCAACATAAAAAGAATACTGCTAAAATGAAATTCAAAGAAAATCCTAATGATACCAATCGGCAAAATTACAATAAAGCTCGCAATCGCTGTAATATGATGTGTAGAGATAACCAACGACGCCATATACACAAATCTGTAATAGAGGAAAAAGACTCATATAAAGTTTGGAATTTTTTAAAATCTATCGGAGTTGGAAAAGCGAAACAATTTATAAATCCCAAGAATATCAATTTAAATGAACTTAATAGACATTTCTCTTCTTCCTGTGTTATTAATAACGCAACAAAATTATCTACTATTAACCATCTTAATGCTTTATCCACTCCAGGTGTTCCTAGTTTTTTCTTTAGTTTATTTGCAGAAAGTGATGTTAAGAAGACAATTTTAGCCACTAAATCTGATGCTGTCGGTGCTGACGGCATTAGTCGCAAAATGATCAGTCTCATCCTCGATATCTTATTACCTGTAATTACATGTATATTTAATCACTCTATATGCTCAAAGCAATTTCCTTCAATATGGAAAGATGCACAAATAATTCCTTTACCCAAAAAACCTAATCCTGTTGATTTCTCTGATTACCGTCCTATTTCTATTCTTCCTTTCCTATCCAAAGTCCTTGAGCGCTTAATTCAGACCCAACTCACTCAGTTCCTTTACCAACGTAACCTTATGAACCCTTTGCAATCCGGTTTCCGTCCTGGTCATAGTACGACAACGGCATTAGTAAAAATTACTGATGACATTCGTTCTGGCATGGATAGGCAACAAGTCACAGTCTTGGCGTTGCTGGACTTCAGCAATGCCTTTGGCTCCGTTGACTTTGATATCATGCTGGCTACTTTAAAGTCACTTAACATATCTCCTGATGCAATTAACTGGCTTCGTGAATACCTGTACGGACGTCGGCAACGTTTGCGAATACAAGATTCGTACTCTGATTGGACTCCTGTCGTTGCTGGTGTTCCGCAGGGTGGCGTGTTGTCTCCTTTGCTATTTTCTATGTTTATTAATACTATTTCTGATACTATTTCTTCTCTCTACCATTTATATGCAGACGATTTGCAGATATACAATCAAGCTAATATATCGGACTTACCCACCGCAATCAAGGACATTAACAATAGCTTGGAGAGTATATCTTCTTGGAGTAAGTCATTTGGTCTACATCTTAACTCAAAAAAAACTCAACTGATTTTAATTGGTAGTTCAAAACTTATTTCAAAAATAGATGTATCGACTTTACCACCCGTACTTATTAATAGTGACATTATACCATTCAGCAAAACTGTAAAAGATCTTGGTATCACTCTGGATAATAATATGTCTTGGGATTCACAGGTAAGTGAGGTTAGCAGAAAGATATTTGCATCCTTAGGTTCTCTTAGACGTTTGCGTAATTTTCTTCCTATACTTACTAAGATTTCGTTAGCAAATACTCTCCTTCTACCGATTCTTGATTATGCTGACACTTGCTATCTTGACTTAAGAGAGGAGCAATTAAATAAACTTGAGCGTATTCAAAATTTATGTATTCGGTTCATATTTGGCCTACGCAAATTTGATCACATCTCTGATTTCCGTAAAAAACTCAAGTGGCTCCCTATCCGCCTTCGCAGGAATACTCACATCCTTCATCTTCTTTACTGTATTCTGTTCAATCCAATTTCGCCTCCTTACCTTAAAGAACGTTTTGAGTTTTTGGGCGAGACACATTCTCGCTCTCTTCGCTCTGAACGTAATCTTATCCTCAAAATACCTTCTCACACTTCTTCCTTCTACAGCAGTTCATTTACTGTAACAGCGTGTAGGTTGTGGAACGCCCTTCCTTTAGTGGTCAGAAATGCCAAAACATTTCTAACCTTCAAGCGTCGTTTAAAGTTACACTTTATGTCACTTTAAGACTTAGGTTCTTTTTCTTTTTTTTTTCTCTCTGCCATTACACATTTTATTCTTACCATTTAGTTCTTATCTTTATCTATGTATGTATGTAGTTTATATGTATATGTGTATGTATTTGTATGTATATATATTGATACGGCTATATTTATTTACGTATGCTTTGTATGTGTTATTTATGGTAAATATATTCTTATTTATTTTATACCCTTAATTATATTTTTTTTTGCACCCTACCCCTATCTTAATTTGCTATGTCCTCTGCCTTAAGGTTGCCTGGCAGAAATTGCTATTAAGCAATAAGGCCGCCTTTTGTACATTTATATAATGTTATTGTATTTTTTGTGTCTTTTCTTGGGTGTACAATAAAGAGTTATTATTATTATTATTATTATTATTATTATTGTCACATACCTACTTGAGCCCCGGCGATGCGTTGTGCCAGGACTGGTCTCATTTTCATTTCCTCGAATGGGAATCAAAGGCACAACCTGTCCCGTTTGCTAGTTTCATAATAATATAAAGTTTATTATTCAGAATTATCTATTCTAATAATATTAGGTTACAAATAAAGCGATCCTTAGGGAGTCGCTTGATGTGTGTATCGGCCTCAACTATAATTTATAACGCTTTACTATTTACGTATTATCGTATAACGTGAATTATGATGTTTAATACATCAACTATATAGTTAAGTATATTTATTTGGCGGAAAGTGGGCGAATGAGGGCGGAGTGTCTCAACACTAGGCGTCCAGGTTCCCTCTGCCTAGTCTGCTATATGCGAGTTCTAATATTTAAAAGTTTACATGTGTTTATACAGTAAACATTTTTAGGTTCATGCACATTTATCTACAGTTACTTCGGACAAACAGTATAGATGACGCAAAGAGTATATCAAAAGTAAACCAAATAAACGAACTTAATAAGAGAAACAATAAAAATCAATTTATATTAGTATTTCAAGCATGTTTTACATCTAAATCTTTGTTCTATTGCTTTCTAGAAGCTAATTGGGTGAAATAATTCGCCGAAGTAATTACGCAATTTGATATATTATAGCGTCCAGATGCTGTATAATGTTCTTTTTTGTGTATTTTTTTTGGATTGGGTTTAGTATGACACATAAAGTATTTGAATCAAGCTGAGAGCGGAGAACGGAGTGTCTTAGCTCTGCCTATTCTGCCATATGCGGGATAAAGCGTGAAGCTGAAAATTAATGTTTTTCTAGATTACGAAGTAAGCTAGTTATAAGTTATTAAAGTTTTTAATTTTTGACTGTAGAGAAGTTCTATTTTTTTAGCGTCACGCTATTTGGGCAGAAGAAACTTCCCGTCCTCCATCTTCCACCGAATTTTTTAATCATTGCTTGTTGAGTGGCAGAACTCAAAGCAGCAGGCCTTGTTACCAGAACAAGAAAATAAAATAAAATATTTATTCCCCCGAGTGGGAATCGAATTCATAACCGTCGTGGTTAGAACCGCTTGTGTCCGTGGGCCATGACGGCCCCGTGTGTGGTCCTCGCATGGAGATTAAAAAGTTGCTTATAATACAATTTTCTTAGTATATATATATACATTGAGGTTATAGTGGCCGTCGTCTGGTTGTAAATGCGCTGGTCGTAGGATTAGCCGTTCTGTTAGACAAAGAGTAAAAGGCAGAGTAGGAAGTGTATTCACATTATGTTCCCTCTGCCTATGCCATTATATATAGAAAAATATATACATGTATGTATATACACTTACTAAATTTAGAGCAAAAACAAACAATATAACGCATGTACATTTGTGTAGACTTTTTACCCAATTGTGGATTTTTTGAATTTTTAACGAGCGCATTCTTTTATTGACAGTTCAATCGTAGTTACAATACAGTTTACAAATTGTTTTAATGTTTATTTTTTTTTTCGTTTTATACAGACTATGATAAATTAGTAAAAGGACACTAATTTCTTAATATGAATAAGCTGTTTCCGTTTTACAAAGAAATCTCAACTTCTACATGAGGAATACAATGTGAAAGTAAAAAAAAAATCAAGCAATATTTCGATATCGTCCCAAGGTATCGAAGTTAATTGAAGTAATATTTCGTAAGTGCAAGTCAGTCAGGCTTTTGTTGGGTTTTTTTCTAACAAAGCTTATAATGATTAATTTCTTCCCTTAAAGCGGAATCATTAATCATTAGACAAAGCCCCGTCTTCTTTTAATCTTGAATAAATGAATCAACTGCAAGCTTTGGTACTGCATTCATCGTATTATTAATTTTAGTTATTTTTCATTATATTTTTCCACGCCATCGCGACGCAAACGGCATTCAATTTCTCTAAATTTCAACTGAAAGAGAATGGAATTGATAATTTGTAGATTATATTTTCTTACTCCTTTATATAGCTACGGGGTTGCCTCGTAATCGAATGGAGATAGCTAAGACTTGCGCATATAACTCATTCTAAGTGACCCAGGTAATCGTATTTGAAATATGGATATATGGGTACACACTACAGCACTACAGTACAGCACTTTCCGACAAATAGAGTGTTGAAACACTATTTTTTTGTACGAAATAGTAATTTCTGAGTTTAGCTTATTCAACCAAACAAACTACATAAATTTCATATTCATTACACATAAAAAAAAAAATAGTACGCAGAACTATTTTTAAACTTAATGTAAGATTATTGTCTTGCTTGCCAATATCTATCGATTATAGTAATATAAAAAAAATATCAGTTACAAAAAGAACAGTAGACGGAATCAAAGGCAATCAATTAATAGACGAGTCGTTCATTAAAGACCTTGCAACAATTCATCTTAAACGTCCGAACTCTTAGCGGTTGGAACAATTCTACATCAAACGTTAGAAGTCAAAGTTAGAAATTTGTTATCTTTACCAACTTTATACAGTAAGTATCAGGTTTTGTTGAAAACTTCTTTGACCGTTCATTCAGCTTCGATATTTTGGTGGAAATTTAGAAACAAAGTCGACTTTTAAGTGATTTGTTGTAGGCTGTGTAGATTGTGGTTTTTCTGAAGGCAACTTCGGAGTTGAAATAATGAAATTAATGTTTCTGGTAAAATTTTCTGTTTTTTAATTTTAATTTTAAATATAACTACTTATTTGAAGATTAGAAACATCTGATTTTTTGTTCAACTTCACGCTGTATCCCGCACACAGCAGGGTAGGCAGAGGGAATTTACTGTTAAGGCACTCCGTTTCCCCCTTTCTGCCGAATTCTGGAGGCATTGTGTGCTGAGTGGCAGGAGGAGAAACATTTGAAGAAGAACCATCCATAACAGTCTAGCTAAAGCCGCCTTAGTAAAAAGCTTACAATTTAAAGCGTGATAGACACTATCCATTGGCATATTTGTTTTTTAAACTTGACTGACTGAACTGAACCCTCAACCACCATGTTTACGTAGGCACACTTTATGCCACGACTAGCCTTTTATGTTTTTTTTTCTCTAAAGAAAAAAATCCCGCTGCGTTTCTTGCCGGTACCTCCCAGATCTGAGGCAGTAACTTAGGTGAACCGGTGGTTAATTATTATATACTTTTACATATATTTCTTTCTTCTTTACCTTCCTGGAAGCCAATGTGAAGGAGCGGCACTTCATTCTCATTTCCTCGCTCCAGAGCGAGATAAGACCCATCGCAGCGTTAAGTTCCGCAACTCAACATTTCGTTATCGTCATATAAATTATCGTTTATCGAAATTTGTACTTACATACCTTCCATTGCCTTCATATCAACATAAGCAATTTACTGCCAACAAAATCAAATATTACATTTCACTTCGAATGTTACCAACTACAAGCACCATATTGGATTTCTCCCCGCTTCTAACAACTTCGGTTATGAAGCGCTCCTTGAACCAGTTCTGATTAACATATTTTTAGAAACCGCTTGAAACGAGACGACAAGTACCTAGCTTACCCTAGAAAATTCTTGTTAAAATTACTGTGAAATTACATTTTAGTGTTGAGGCAACTTCAGGTTGAATTGTCGAACTGTGTAGATGGAGTAGGTTCGATTCCCATTTGTTGATTGTTTGTATTTATTAAAGACTTTAGTTTATTTTTTGTTGGTTGAACAAAATGCAGTGTTAAGTTTAGCGTAGTTTAAAATTTTATTATGGTTCTTTATCATATGTACGAGTAGATCTTCAATTTATTAAGTCAATTTTCGTAAACATATATTTATATTCTTATATTTCGTCAAAAATTACTCAAAATTTAAGTTAAAAAAAAACTTTCGTGTTTCCAAATTAGCACTAAATAATTAATTATTAATTTAAATACATTAGAAATTAAAAATTATAATGCTATGTTAATTATAGATATATTGCTAGGAACTATAATCGGCACTTGGAGAAGCTTATTCAATTCTAACGTAATTGGATCTCAGAGCAACTTTACGCATATCTGGAACCACTTGATCTATTTATAATAAAGGTGACTTCAGAATGTACTTGAGTAACTTCTAAGTTGTCTTAAGTTAATTTTGTCTTGCTAGAGAGTGAAAATCAATGATATGATATGAGAGTGATATGAAAAGTAATCCATTCCCCCGAGTGGAGATCATTCTTCTTTTTCCTGGCATTAATCCTGGCTATTACCAGAGTCTGCCTTCCTACTCAACCTTTGCACGGTCTTTCCCCCGAGTGGAGATCATTATCAACCCATTTACAGTTAGACGCTGTCAGAAGACTAGATTTTTATATTCTTTGTTTTTTATGCATAAGACAAGCAAGCGAGTGAGTCACCTGGTCATGGTATAAGATCATCGTCGCCCAAGGTGGAGGTGGATGCGCTTTTTGAGGGTATTTTATGACGCATCTCCAATAAAGTAGACTTATCCTAGGTTTGCATCTAGGTTGTGTAAAATTTATATATAAACGATACGTCTCTCTAATTAATAAAAGAATGAAGACTTCAACATTGTTTTATTAAACTTTAAATTAGTTTCTAATTATTTAAAAATACTGCATTAATTACATACTTCTATAATAATTTATTTGTAATATCATAAACTACAAAGAAAAGTTACGAACAAATTAAAATAAAACATAAGTACTATAGAAGTTTCTTCTTTTCGGCCAACTAATTAGAATACTTATTAAATGTTTGACTTTGACAATTGTTTTTTAAAAATTAATGTTTTGGAGTATGCCGAGTAAGTTTATTTGATCGAGTTCACAATGACGAGATACAGCTACTAGTGATGATATCTCCGTGAGAAAGAAAAAGAACGTGTTCAAGCAGCAAGCAGTTAAGGCACGTAGAGAGAGAGGAAAAAGAATGACAAAAAGATTTATGAAACAAGAGTAAGTGGCAAGAGGGACAAGGGGAGAACTCGTTTGACTTTTAAGAAAACAGTAGGTATCGATGATATTGGAAGAAGGTAAAAGCCATGAGCACCACTAGAAGGCATGTATGCAGAGGCTGATGACAGTCGATGAATCGAAAGAGATATGCAAAGATTGTAGCATAGTTAAGATCGAATCACAACTAACAGAATGAAGCAGGAAATTCAAAGAGTTCCTAATGTAGAGACACTCCGTCCTCTTTTATCACAATTTTCAAGATATTGCGTTTTGAGTAGTGGAACTTAATTAGTATTGTTACTAAAGCGAAAAAATGTAAATAATTCATTAATCCCAGTAGAAATCGATGTCAAAAATGTAATACTGTCACTACGCCATTACTGCCTCACATATAAAAATAAATAGATATAATATAATATATTAGCAAGTGTATAAAGACTGTTAGTGTTATCATGACTACGGACTTGTGACGATAATCCTCCCCTCTTAATGGATACCAAAGGGTCAAACATCTATTGATTTACTTTATAAAAGGGTAAACGTTTTATCGTATTATATTATAATTGTATGTATTAAACAATGGTTAGTTAATTGTATATTCAATAGTTTAGAACTGATGTGTTGGTAAAATTTTTGACTATATTTGATTATTTTTTGATTTCGTTGTATTCGCCCCCCACTCCCCCAAACACTACCATTCCCCCTCTTTTTGCTGAATTTTGTAGGTGCATTTTGTGTTAATTGACGGATCTCAACGCCACGCTATGTCTCGACACCAGAGCGAAGAAATGAAAACATTAAATATTTCATTTACATTTCTTCTCAGTAGTAACAAGAGAAGCGCGGTGTTGGGCTCCGCAACTCAAAACACAATTCATAGCACGTTCTTACCTTACATAAACTATGCAAAGGGAACTTAGAGTATGCGCGGGACACTGTGAGAAGATAAAAAATAAAAACGAAATAAGATATTTATCCGAATGTTAAAACATTTTAACGTCCCTTTTATATATCTCGCGGTAAAAACTTTATTCTTTCCATGTTAAGCCATTAGGTTACTTTTTGCCGTTCCCTCAATCACAACTAATGTTCAGAAAGCTCTAAGAAATCAGTTTGCGAAGGCCCTTTATGAGGATATAAAAACATCATGATTGAGACGTTGATATAGAGATTCATGGCGTACGAAAGGTGATTTTTAGGGTTCCGTTACTCAAAAGTTAAAAAAGAAAAGGAAGGAATTAACGATATACGAAGTTTCGTATTAGGTAGAATGAAGACCTACGGTTGAAAAATATAATAGGTACACAAATACACACATAGATCGTAAAATTGAATGCAAATGTAAATTTATATATTCTAGACTGTGATTTTGTGAAAAAAGCAAGCTTATTACGTGACGACGACAAACAATCGAGATTGTACAAAGGAACGTTCCACAAAGACTCAGTTCCGTTGTCAATATATTGCTAATGTGAATCAGAAAGGGGAATATTTGCAAATAAGGTTTGACGTTAACAAATATGTATTGAATATGTACCGGCGCAGTGAAAATGTAAGGTTGTATTGTATAGTATACTAGCGAACTAACAAATTTTTTATTGATAAAACTTTGTTATTTATGATTCAATTTAAATAAAAAATATAACCAATGTTTTCTAGTTTTGAACAATTGTTTGCATTAATACGTAAAAATACTCTAAATTCAACTCTTCACCTCTTCTAAATTCAACTCTTCAATCAATTATCAGATACCAGCATGGTATTAACCCCTGGCCAGACCTCTCAACCTTAATAAATTACAAGCGCCTACGTATATAATTTAGCAAAGTTGCAACAATAAAAAACTATTAATTATTTTCAATAACTTATGTGAAGAAAAGCAGTATTTGCTCCTAATGTTTATTGCAGTTATTGCAGTTTTCACTATAGTATTTTAACAAGTTTCCCTTAACATGTTTTAGTGTTTGTGACATTTCAATCGGATTAGTAATAAAAACGTTTTTAAAGAATATGGTCTAAATAACTTTTCAAATTGTTATAAGTAATCGTTTTATTGAAATGGCTGAAATTTTACATCTCAATATATGTAGGTATAGGGGTGTGCCTTGATTGTTTTTTAAACTGACGTACATAGCTTATATATATGCTTTTTATATGCTTTTTTTTAACAAAAATGAACCTACCACCATCATAACTAGCCACATAAACTGAACGCCAAGTAACAATGGAGAAAAAATCATTTCATTATTAATATCCGAGAGTCTATAACAAAAGATTGGATACATGTCACGATAAGAGAATAACACGTTAATGAGACCGATGTTCGTTTACAATTGAGTCTTCGATTTCGGTTGATGGCGTTCTTTGTTCTTATATAGGACTTGTAATAATAATTCTATAATAAAATTTGACTTACATAATTATTGCGATAAAGATAGATCGTGGTGTTGAGTTACAATCAACACTCATGGTCTCGTAAATTGGTAAGTTTCTCCCAGACTCTACCTATCGCAAGATAGGCAGAACCAGAATGCGACAAAAGTCATGAAGATGCTTTTCTTTAAATAGCCTATTTGTATAGATATAATTAATTTTCAAGATCTCCCTCTCACATCTTAATTATTATTGAGTTGTTACTATTACAAACAAAATTGTACAAAAAAACGATTATCTTTCAATATTAGCAAAAATAATTGTCAATTGATGTTATAGCAAGCAGGATCAGTCGAAAAGCTACAAGCTCAGTGCCTAATCCCTTTGAATATTGATAAGTTTATTGTTACAAAGGCAAATTCTGAATTTACATCACCCAATTTAATTAATACTCGTAGTTGAGAATTCACTAATGAAATAAGAAATAAAGTAAATCTTAATAGTTTTCTAGTATACTAGTAAACTAGTATATAAAAAACCATAGCCTTTTGAGCCCTTACCCATAGGTACCAATTATGAAACATTGAAAACTTGAAGTACCCTTCAAGAATGCAGATCTGGGAATCAACAATCGTAGAACACTTGGAGCGGAAGTATCGACACTCGATCTGATTGTTCTTTTTGATTGTTTTTGTTTGAGTTCTCGAAGTTTTTTTGTTAATCCATTCAATTAATGCATTTATTACATTTGGATATTGAGCTGATGGGTTCGTTTGTTATTTAACGTTTTGTCCTGACTTTTTCTGTTATTTACAGATATATGGTGTTCTTTCGTTTAATTTTATATCTTGAAGTTTGAAGATGTTACGAAGTCACTCTCTTTCACTCTCTTTCAGCGCTGACTTCTACCCGGCAATAGGCAATGTCACAATACCCTGCTATATTCAGGTGAAGCTATTATATAAAGTCGGTAGTGATTCTTCAATGCGATATTTTGAAAACTTAATTGTTTAATATGTAAATTAGTAAGGAAGTAATGGATATAACATTATGAATAAGATAAGATTTTTAAAAAATTAAATCGCTCGCTGCTTCCCTAAAACTCGAATAAAAAAGATGAAGGCATAGATCGGATCGATTGATTTTCCTATATTTTGTTTAACGCACGCATGCATTCATGTATTGTTCGAAACGCATTCATGTATTTATTTGTTGTTTGTGTTTATAAAGAAAATTCACGAAGCACGCTTTTCTATTTCTTCATTAGTAAAATACTTAGAGGGTGGTTAAAACGGCCCGTTCAACAGCTTCGAAAGCATGAGAAATCGTAGATATAGTATAGACCAAAGAAGAGTACGACAAAACAATGGATTATACGCTACTTAACAATTTTTATATAATATATATAGAAACAATTTTTTTTATTTTTTTTTTGCCCTATTTAATTTATCAACATAGTTATGCAGTGAAAACCTAGGTTTTATTAACTCAATAGAATGTCGGAACTCAACGTCGCGCTATCCATTAAAATTTGAGAAAATTTTAGCAGATAGCGCGGGATGGCACTAGTTTAGGGAACCTAGTGTCAAGACACTTTCACTCTCCATTTTCCGCCAAATTTACAAGGTATTCCGAGTAGCGGAGTTTAACGCCACTAAAATTTATTTTAATAATATTTTTTTAATATAATTTATAATTTCATTCTAAAAATCACGAAGGCTATTCTCGCTTGCATCACAATTTTCGTGCATAATTAACGTGCGCACTTAACCTATTTCCGCTTTAAAAAATCTGTTTATAAAACAACGTTTTTCAACTATGAATTCTGTTGAAATACACACTGATTGTATTAAAAAATTGTATACTAGCTTTTAGCTACGGCTTCACTCACATGGGCAAATAGAAATATCTAAGAGCCGTACCTATGTAACACATAAACCATTCTTAGGGTCTGAGTTTACTCGAATCGCAGGTATATATAGCCTTCGTAAACACTGAGACTATAAAACACCTTTTTTTTTCAATCCGAACCAATAGAATTATAGTGTATTCGGTATTCATTTGAAACTTTACATACTTTATAAAGGATCGATGACAATGCAATAAGTCATATGATAAGTTCATCCCGATAGATATATCTTAACTAGAACCTTTAAAATTAGTGATTTGGTTTCTTTGGTTTAGCTTCGTTTCTCGGGAGAAATAGCTGGTTTTCAGGTTAACTCTCTGAAAATGTCATTTTATTAAAGTTTTACCCAATTATCTACTTTAAAAAAAAATACTTAAAAAGATCTAAGAATGATACTTTCAAAATATAATCTTAATGTTTAATATCATTACAGAATATTGAACTTAGACAGGCATTGAACCCATGACCTCTAGCTTAGTCATCGAATTCATTAAACTAATAAGCTAAGATTACATATGAAAAGCAAATTTCATTATACAGTGTTGAATAATATAACGAAGACAAACGCTCAATCAGCGGCGAAGTATACTTAGTTAATACTTGTTGTCATTTCTAAATGGCTATATCTCTAACTAGTGGACCTGGACGCGGCTACGCCTGCTATAAGAACTATAAGAATATTTTCACGTTGGTCATACTGTGCCGCCCGTAGGCTAGGTCATTTCGAATCAGTGACATCTCCTTAATTATTTATTAGAATGTTATACAGTAAACTATAATTTCAATCTAGATAAAATGCTAAAAGTGACTATAATATTTATTTTAATAAGGATTAATATCAAAATGTCGCGGTAACGGTTGCGTAGCGACGCGACGGTTGTTACTAACATGGCAGAATAAATTGCATGTCAAATTAGAAAGTACTTTAAAATATATTAGTTTATATGTATAATGTAATGTTATATAGCCTATAGCACTTATGAAGAATGCAGCTTTTATACAAAACAAAAACAAAGTAAATCGGACCAGTAGATCCAGAGATCTTAGCGTTCAAACAAACAAACAAACAAACAAACAAACAAACAAACAAACAAACAAACAAACAAACTCTTCCGCTTTATTATATTAGTATAGATTTCAAGCAGGCGTAGCTGCGTCCGGGTCCGCTAGTAAAAAATAATTTAGTATTTATTAAAATATTTATAAGGATATATTTTTTTACTTTTGTAACGACTTATGAATAACTAGTGGACCCGGACGCGGCTACGCCTGCTTCAACTATAAGAATATTTATTAAATATATTCATGAAATTATTTTCAATTCTCAATAGAATTAGTAAGAAAATATAAGGTCAAATAATCAAAAAGAATAATAAGTAGATACACATTATTAGAAAAAAATATCTGAGTTATTGAAATGAACTAACAAAAGGATTAAAAGTAACTAAAGGATAGGTATTCTTAATATTAGAAAAAGTACCTAAAGTTTTCCGTACGTGCGTACATAGATATCGACTCTACGAAACAACTAAACATTTCTCTCTATTAAGTAGGATAATTTTAGCGGGCAATATCAAATAAAATAAGAAGAGAATCAAAGTGTATTTTAAATTAATTATAAACAACAAATAAAGTTCGAAAATGTATGAAAATTTATAAAACCGTCAACGTCATCTGCCCGTTCGTGTCGGTCATACTGTGCCGCCCGCTAGGTGGCTAGGTCATTTGGAATCAGTGACATCTCCTTAATTATTTATTAGTATGTTATATAGTAAACTATAATTTCAATCTAGATAAAATGCTAAAAGTGACTATTATATTTATTTTCTTAAGGATGAATATCAAAACGTCGCGGTAGCGGTCGCGTAGCAACGACGGTTGTTATTAACATGGCAGAATAAATTGCATGTCAAATTAGAATGTACTTTAAAATATATTAGTATATATGTGTAATGTAATGTTATATAGCCTATAGCACTTCTGAAGAATGCAGCTTTCATACAAAACAAAAACAATGAAAATCGGACCAGTAGATCCAGAGATCTTAGCGTTCAAACAAACAAACAAACAAACAAACAAACAAACAAACAAACAAACAAACAAACTCTTCCGCTTTATTATATTAGTATAGATTAATATAAACGTATATATACGTTAATTACAGATATAGCTTTCTTAGTAGTATTACTTGAGGCCGTTATGGCGCAACGGCACGGCGTTTCACTGTAAAAGTGACGATGAAATATTTCCATTTTCACGCTCTAGTAACACCGCCAGGAAATGGAACACCGCCACCACTAGGAATGTAGGAAACATAAACTCTTCGGAGTGTTTGAACACTAGCTTCCTAGATTCCCTTGCCTTTGCTGCTTAAGAAATCTAATTCATTAAATAAAAAAAATCATGCAAAAGATAGATAAACTTATATTTTAAAACAGGGATCTATTTAAAAAAAAAATAACAACAGAATATGTCCGATAAAGCTTGATACACATAGTCTAAAACACTCATATCAAACTTCATACTCCGATCCCTTTTACGTTTGTTGAATAAATTGTGTGTATCACATCTATAGTATATTATTAAGGCTAAGATAGTTCAAGTAGTTCGTAAATTCATAATATACTAGTACTTTAAGTTGATGTCAACAATATATAAATTTCTACACTTATTTTTACTTGGAAGCTTCAACGGGAAAGGGATTATGTTCGTTTCCCTAATCTAGCAAACGAAAACGACAGAAAACATCTAATATGAAAACTACCCATTTTATGCTTGCTGTTATCAGAGCAGGAACGGCGTTTACAGCCGCATGCCCCGAAACACAAATAAAACTGCTATAATTTTACATTTCACAGTTGAAAATATAGGAATTTTTCAATTTAACAGTATGCCCTTAAAAGATGAGATTCAGAGGTGTCACAGGGTGCAATCAATCTTCATGCTGAATATTTTTCGATTCCACCCCACGACGACGACGACGGGATTGGGACAAAACACGCTTCAAGAATTTTAATTCACACCAACCCTGAGATAACAGTATTATTAGAGATGTGAACAGATTTCATAAGAGATTTATTGTTTTGTTAATCGCTTAATCGTGGAATAACTATGTTTGTCCTTCAAACAAAATCTGTTTTCTTAGTAGCGCAGCTTATCACTGCTTTTTATCTCACTAATTAGGTATATAAAATACACTATTTTACTTTCTTTTTCTCAATATTACAGTGAAGTTTGAAATCACGGTCATGGTCTAATCTAAACCTGTCAAGTATTCTTTTGTTGTTTATGTTTGTAATTACTTTCCATATGTATATCTATATTTTATCAATTTTTAAAGTATTTCATATTAAAGAAATAAAAATACTTTGGAAAACCTCACTTTTGCCTCTTAGATCTGTTTATATTTGTCCTAGGCTATTACAACTATTTTTCAAATGAAGATTTGAACCCTTGCCTCTTAGAAAATGTTCAAGGGCTTTGATCACTAAGCTAAACATACTACCATACACAAGTTCAATGAACGTAGGTTAAAATTGTTATACGTTTTCTTAAAAAGTATTTTTATTCTGTAAAACACTTTAGTAACGAAAAAAAGTAGACCTATAAATAAAAATAGACCTAGTGTCTGCGTTCCGCTCTCCCTTGAGCTTGAGTTAAAAGGTGAAGTTAAAATCCTTCAAGATTGAACCTACTCTCTCTCTCCATTATAATATATTCTTTACAAATCTAAATTACGCCGATTGCCTCTATCACAGTTCTATTTACATGACAAAGAAATCCAAAACTACTCTATCAAAAGGAACATTAGCAACATTTTCCGCGATAAGCTTTATTTTATTAGCGATTGTCTTAATCGACCCCCCATTCGCAAAGTTTCCCGCAATCGTAGGTAGGTAGGGCAGTAACGAGCCTTCCCTTAATGTGGATATTACCACAAATTTACGTGTTTTCTTCTGTTTGTTTGACTTGATTTGTATGCTTAGTGTATATTATAGTTAGGTAACTACATTAGGAAAAAAATATTTATTATATTTTTTGAAGGCTGTTATCGCGTAGGTGCAAAAGCATGCGACTGGAAACGCGACGTTTGTGGGTTCGATTCCCACTCGGGGGAATGAAATATTTAATATTTTCATTTCATCGCTCTGGTGACGAGGCAAAGCTCAACACCACGAGTTCCGCTACTCAACACGCAAAGCATCATTTATTGCAGAGCATAATTCGGCGAAAAGTGGGAAATGGAACTGTTTTGTACGGAGGGTCTTTACTTTAGGTTCCCAGGTTCCGCTTGCTGTATGCGGGATACAGCGTGAACCCTGATTGTATTAAAAAATAAATAATATATATAAAAATATATATTTACTGTATACATATACATAAAGCTTCTTAATTACTATGTTATCTCTGTTTAAGAAAAAAAATGGTTGTCGTTTATATAACCGTTATCTATTTTGGCACTTTCCGATCTACCTACCTATATAATACCAAAACATAGAGCTCTCGTGCTACCCGCGTTATCGTATGCAGGCAGTAAATCAACATTTTTGCATGATATATGCGTAGGGCGTGGCTTGTAATTTAGAGGGAAATTCGGGGATATCGCGCTGACAGTGTATTAATCACTTTATGTCGTGTCGCCGGCAGACTGACGCGCTTCATCGGTGCCGACGGCTAGGCCCAAGTGGGCTTTTTCCATATTTTGGGTGGAGGCGAGTCGTGGTGCAGGGGCACAAAGTATGACTATAAAATCGGCTGGTTGTGGATTCGATCCCCAAATAAATTATTATTTATGATTAATTACATTTCTTCGCTCTGGTGGCAAGTCTGATGTTGCATTCCGTCACTCATCATGCAATGTCTCCAAAATTCGGCAGAAAGTGGAGTATGGAAATCTTTAGGAGCATAGAGTGCATTAAGCCTAGATTCCCTATGACTATCCTTATACGTACGGGATAGAGCGTTAAGCTAAAAAAATCGAACTGCTACAGAATTATAGCTTATTTCTTACATATACTTATTATCCAGAACCTTACAGGGTAGGCAGAGGGAATCTAGTGTTAAGACACTCTATTTCCCACTTTACGCCGAATTCTAGAGGAATTACGTGTTGAGTGGCGAAACACAACGCCGCCTCGACACCAGAGCGAAGAATATAAATTTAAATAAGTATAATATATCCTCGAGTGAGGATCGAACCCCTGCGCCACGACTGGCCTCTGGAAAATAAATTAATAAAAAATATATAATACATAGGGCTAGTATTCTCTTATTGCTTACTATTCCGTTTGCCGATCTCACTTATGGTCTATGTAATATTACTCTAGTAAATATTCAACACACGTTCCGAAGGAAGTGAAACGAAAGAAGATTGGAAGGAGGAGCTAAAAATCTAAACATTGTATTGTAAATAACTTTATCTTGAGTTCAATTGATGATAGTGTGAGGTCACGTTACGTATTGACTTTCTATATGTATTTGTATCATATAATATAATAAAGTTATAAAATGTAAATGTTTATACAGATAGATGTTTATACGATATAGCCGAGTGTGTTTAAATGAGATGGCTGTGGATTCGATTCCCACTCAAAGGAACGAATTATTTTTTTTCTTTGATGTGGTAACAAGTCATTTCCGCATGCTGACTCTCCTCTATTCTATCCTGTACAACTCTCTCTCTCCCTCCTACTTAAAAGATCGATTTTGTTTCCTAGGTGCCGATTCACTTCTTCACCTCCACCTTAGATCCCGTTGTGATAATCTCCTTAAATTACCAACTTCCCATACCCTATTTTATTCCAAGTCTTTTACTATGAAATCTGCAATTCTTTGAAATGAACTTCCTACAGAAGTTCGACATTCCAAATCTCTATACAGTTTTAAAAATCGTCTGAAAGAGTACTTATTTAATTTTGTATAATAGTTTATCTTTATTTTTTTAATATTATATATATATTTTTTGAACACGTTTTATCTATGTATGTATGTATGTATGTATGTATGTATTTGTAAAGTATATAAACATTAAACACATTTTATGTAAGTTTATTTTATATTATTGACTTAGTTTATTATATATTATATAATATTTAATTATATTTCATAAAATTTGCACTGAGACGTTGTCCCCTTTCTCCTTCCTCATTACAATTTATCTGTAATGTTTCAAAGGTTGTCTGGTGGAGATTGCTTAAAGCAATAAGACCGCCTTTGCATACGTGTTTTTCTTTCAATTTTATTTGTGTTGTTCTTTCTATATATTCTTTTGTGTGCAATAAAGCATATTCTATTCTATTCTATTCTAAGTCAAAGAGCGGCGTTTAGTTTCGTAACTCTACAGGTTGTTTCAAAAATTTGCTAAAAGATGAAGTCTTATAATACTAATAAATATTTGTATCCCTTTCCTAAATATCCCTCAGTCTACTTTGCTAAATGTATCCTACAACAAGAAATCGTAAATAAATAATTAACTTACCACGATTTCATAAAAAAGAAAATAGTAATAACCCCCACATATTATATTTCCCGAGAGCCGAAGCCAACTTTCAGCATTTATCAGAGCGTAATCTAACAACGTTGAACAGAACTTAATCTGAACTTCACAACACAGTGCAAACTTAACTAGAATTTTTAATCAAGTTACGTTATCTTGGAAAATAATTAGTATTTAACGTCTCGCCAGCTTCGACGGTACCAGCTCTAATCAGACATATAATGGACCCTGGAAATGGTTCTCGATCCTTAATTTAATAGTTATCTTGGAAGTCGATGCCAGTGAAGAAAAAAAAAATGTTAACCTTTAACTATGGACGTGATTTTTTTATAACATACATATGGACGTCGGGTCTGTCAGACCAGTGTATTTTTATTGGTCATAGTCCGGCTGTTTTTTAAAGGAAGAAGACAATTTTATGTTTTAGTTTACATGAATAGCCTCAAATCAAGCAAAATCAATATAAATAAAATTGCTTTTTATTAAAGTTTACGCATCACAACGATTTAAGTAACTTAAAGTCACAATTTCAGTCTTTGGCCACATGGGATGACTCTTAAGAAAATAATACTATAAAAAAAAGACAGATAATAAAATAAATATTTTTTTAATAAAATATAAAGTCTAACAAATAAAAAAAAATAAAGAAATTACATCTTATGTTATAAAATAAAAATTTTGACAACACCTCAAGATAAGGTATTATTGAACATCGATACACAATGGCTTTCAACATTGTAGGCAAACAGGACGATTGCAGTCAACATAAGTATGTGTTGTGTTTCTGTATATCTTTTTGGGGCAAAGTGTACATGTTTTTCAAGATCCCAAAACTATTTTTTAGCTTCATGTTCAATAAATGATAGATCAGATCGCGAAACGCGAGTCAAAGTCATTCTCAATTCTTAGAGTAGTTTAGTATACGAAACGCGTCTTTTTATTTGATAAAGTGCTATTTTCTTTATAAAATGTTGTCGTCCAATTCTTTTGTTTGATGTTGATTATAAAGTACCGATATTTTTGTCCCTGACGTGCTAGGTCGATCATTTTTTTCCATTTTATCATAAAAACTAAAAAAATTGAATCTTTTTAGGTAAATAATATTTATATTACTAAAATATATAACAAACAATGCCAAATAATATATGATATAAAACAATAAAAACATTTGAATACAAATAATACAATTAAAATATTAAAGTATATTTTGTAATATTATAAAAATATATGGCGTTTTGAAATCATTCATGTATGGGAAACATGGACGTCGGGTCTGACAGACCCAGGCCCCGTTTAGAAAGTTAAATACTCACGTGTTTTGAACCCAGAGACACAACCACTGCTATCTACATTCATTTTGTCATTAACACGAAAGGTACTGAGAGACTCAGTGGCGGAGGTCACCGAGAAGTGGCCGATTTGTAGAATTCGTAGAACTGTCTGGTCTGTCAGACCCGACGTCCATACTTAAAGGTTAAGAAAAAAATACTAAATGTAAATACTCAATGAAGTCCAAAAAATACCCATGTTGGCACCGACTTTAAAAATGACGGGTTTTAAGTAGTAAAAGGTTATAAAATTATCTGTAAGTTTAAAAATTATATATTAAATTCTTAATTATGATTTAATTGAAATATTATTTGCTATAATTATTTTTTTATTTAAGTTTGTGCGCTTAAGTATAGCTTTGAAATCGTTTCTAATTGTTTTAAAATATTTTTAATTTCCTTTAGATCAAATATAATAAAGCACTTTTATACTAATATAATAAAGCGAAAGAGTTTGTTTGTTTAATTTTTTCAAAAACTTAAAATTTAGTTGCGCATGCGCGAATTCAAGATTGTTTTTTAATTATTCGTTTTTTCGATTAAATTACTTATAATAGTACACAATAAGATATTACTGTTAGAATTCGATTCACAATTGTTTATTTTTTTCATATTAAAGTGACCCTATTTTATAATCAATCTGTTGATAAATGCGGCATAATAAAATATTATAGATGGTAAGCGGGCGAAGCCGCGAGCGAGCCGCTAGTAAGGAATAAAGTCCAACAAATAATAAACTTCAGTGCTATAATTAAATTTGCAAAGGAATTTGTTTGGTACGAGCTATGAGCTACCTCTCTCTAATGGAGATTGCTTAATCATATCTGCACGCTGTCTGCTCAGTAATTTTATGAAGAAATCGACATTTTTTATACATTTTTCTGCATAGCAAAATCTCTCCGTTCTCTGATATCTGTTGAATTTAGAGACATTGCTGAATGTCAACACCACAATCTATCTAATTATAGCGAGGAACAGAAAATTGATATTTACTAGCAGAATTATTTTCTCCAGTTTTGTTATACAAAGGGCAGTACCCCCAGATTTTAACAGAAAATGGGAAACGCGAGTGTCTTAATGGGAACGGAGTGTTTTATCACAAGGTTCTGACAACATACATTGGTACGGATATTACTAAATAAAAGCCTCTAATATTATAAGACGGTTTAATTATACACGGTATGTGTAGGAATTTTTAACGATAATATTAGAAGTTACACGAGTAATAAATGCCTTAGTTCTATGTTCCTTCTTCCTACCCCACCCGGGATACAGCAGGAAGCCATTTTTTTCTCTCTTAATATAAAAAAAATATGTATGTGCGATAAAAAAGTATTATAAGCTTACTTAGCTTCTCGCTACGATCTCTGCATATCTCTTTCGCTTCGTCCACTGTCATCAACTTCTGGCGGATGCAACCTTGCAGCCCTCATAAGGGCTGGCACGGGTCGCCGAGGGCACGCTTTCCATCTTGGACCCCCAAAAAAAAATTATAAATTAGTATTGATAGATCCAGTATAAATTACCTTGAGTTTATTTTCTTAGTTCAATTTAACAAAGTAAAACCTACTCTGCCATCTTCCTTCACGTGTTAATGTTTACGAGCATACAACATTGGACTTAAGGCGAAATCTTAAGCATCTCAGGGAATAGTAAAAGTAAGCGAGGCATCGTGGTATCTTTACGATCGAGAACCGTACGAGCAATAAGTGCTCCGAGCTTAATTATTTAAATTAGTTAGGTCATGCTGTCCCCACTTTTCGAAATACTTCGTCTCGTGTGCTCGGCAGTCAATTTTGCGTATTGTTTTGTTACCTGAGCAAGGAAATTAAAAAAAATCCAATCGTAGAAATCGAAGCCATAACCTTCGCGCTTACAGTTCGACACTGTGCCGCTGCATCACGACGGCTTTATACAAGCTGTGAAACAAAATTCGTTTGTTACATTATTATTTATTGTATAAATGATTGTGTAAAAAAATCATATGGACAACTTCCTTATTTATTCTTTCGTGTTAAGTCTAAACAATTTTTTATATATATTACATATCATATTTTTATAGTATTGCTATTTATTACATCATATAAACGAGTAAGCAAAGGATTATACATAATCCAAGGTAGCAGCAAGAAAAGCCACGAGAGAGTCGTTAGTATTCAATAATTTTCCTTTCCCGAATTATCACACAATCACCAGGTTTACACTCAATTCCTTCACAATTTAGCCACTATAAAATTTTATAAATTTGCTACCCCTATGTTTCCACCCGTTGAGTTTCAGCGTACTTGATGTGAACTAATGCTGCAAAGCTCTTACCCCCTCCAATAATGCTTCATTACGAGAACGACGTATTACCTTATAATTCAATGAAGCAAGAAATTATGAGAAGTCCATTGTTTGTCATTCGCCACGGTGATTGCTCTGATAGGATTTGGGTGATGAAGTAATTTAAAATCTTTATAATATTGTTATATAATCAATAAAAAATTTTGAAACTTTGAAGAACGTTCCGGATGAATTGATGATAGTTCTAGACAGGCTGAGATCTTTTTCTTAATTCCGCTGTTATATAAATTAACTCTAAACCTATATCTGGTCTGTTTGAGTTTTAAGTACATACGCATAAATCCATATATATTATGTTTATTATATTTCATAAAAAAAAATAAGAAAGTGAGAAAAAAATTCCCGAACACCAATATGTTACTAAAAATATAACATTTCTTGAATATAAATAAATAAAGTTATAAAAAGTAACCCTTGATTTCAACACCACTCAGCGAAGATGACACCGCCCTTTTATCTTTTATACCAAATTTTCTCGCTTTAAAATATTTTTGAGACAGCTGAGACAAACTGCTGACCTGGTTTACGAATGTTTTGTGTTTTTTTTTATATTATTTTGAAACAGGTAAGGCAAGGTGTTTACTCAATTTAATATTTCTTGTGTTACTATATATCTTTATTTTCTTTTTCTTTAGGTTTCAATCAAAATTAACAAACTTTTATTGTATTGAATATCAATTACGTTACGTTGTAATTTTGTAATAATAAACATACATGAAACTGGATTCGATACACATTAAATATCTGTATAATCATGTAACAAAAGCTTTAGTGTTTGTTTTCATCTTCACTTTGTTCAAAGCAGGGTAGGCAGAGGGAGCCTTAAACAATTAAAGGACTTAGGCATAGTATATTCCTATAAGGAATATATCGTGAAGCTAGAAGATAAATAAATGTAAAAAAGGTAAATAAAGAGGAGTCTTTTGAATTCTTGCGTGTAATTTATGTTAGTAAACGTATACCCGGTTAAATGTCATTTTGAGCGAAGTTTTATACATAAAAGCAACTACATCAGTAAGAATAAATATTGGTACAATCAAGTGTTTGTTAATAAATTCTTAATGTTGAGCAACAACATGAAATATATTATACGCATGTTTTTTTAAAAAAACATTACTTTTTTCATATAAAAATCACTCTTCTTCACTTTTTATACTTTCTTCTTAGTAAACTTCACGTTTTCTACCGCAGGGAGTCTTTTAGTTATGAACAGGACATATAGATGAACAGGAAACATAGTTAATAAAAATGTAAATGGCTATGATATCTTCATTTAGTGAGAAAATTAATATGAATTTAGATGAACAAAATATTAAAACGTTTGTACTCGTAGTTTCAAATATACCTTTAATTTAATAAAAAACATTATTAAAACCTATCGTTAAAAGTAACAAAAAAATATATCTAACGACTGGGTTAACTATATTTTTTAATAATTTTATCAGACTTCAACAATAGGTTGAGCACCTTCTATTAACCAAGCGGTACCACTATTAGCCTTTTCGAATATTTCTACAGCAGCCTCGCCAACTGAGTCGACCTCTTGCCATGGTTGCTTGCTTAAGAAGACATCAAAATCTTTATTAATCTCCGAATCAAACACTTTTGGATTTTTTACAAGACTTGACCTACTAAATCCTGGGCATATGGCTATTACTCTGACACCTGTTCTATTAAAATTGTAAACATGTCCTAAGGATTTGGAGAAACCGAATACAGCGAATTTGGAAGCTTGGTAAATTGGGAGAAATTGGTCTATCCTATAGCCATACCTCGATGCCATATTGATAATTGTGCCGCCTTGCCCATTCTTATCTGTTCTCATGTGTTCCCAAAACTTTAACGACCATTCTATCACTGCTGTAACATTGATATCAATGGTTCTTTTAGCTTGCAAGTCGTTTAATATACCTGCATTGTTAACAAGCACATCGACAGTCTTGTAAGTGTCAATAAGTCTTTTAAATATAACTTCTAGATCTTTTGTGACGTCACATTTAAGGAATACAGCACGATCATTTCCATATTTCGCGCACAGTTTTTTCGCTGTACCTGCTCCTTGTTTTTCGTCAACATCAAGAAGAACCACTACTTTGGCTCCTTTTTCAAGATAATTCACTGCTATTGAATGTCCAATACCCACAGCACCACCAGTGACGACGACAACTTTATTTTTGAGATTTTTAGCCATGTTAACTTGACAGACTAGTTACAGCACAATAAATTTATCTCGGATTACTCTTTATATAAGTACAACAAGCGTAGAGTCAAAGGTCTTAATTCATTAGACAACATAAACAACTTCTGCTTATCACTTAACGTGCCTATCATATATAATATTTTGCGCGAATATTTTTTTAAGACTGGCGCAGTTGTATGTATTGTATTGTACATTTATTAAAATATATTTTTATTGTATGTTGAAAAAAATAAAAAAGCACAAATAAATCTAAATCGTGTGGAATTTTTTCATTATTTATTTGTTTTATTCTAATTTCCTATTGACGCTAGTCGTAGCGAAGAGGCACAAATACTTTTTGGGGGTTCGATCCCCATTCGAGGAAATGAAATATTTATTGAAATGAAGATTTTCATCCTTCTGCCTTCCCTTTTTTTTTTTTTTTTTTTTTTCGCTGGGAAATGCATTTACGCAGACCGCCCATACGGAAGGCGTGCCTTACGGATGAGCGGTACTGTGGGACTCACCGGTGAGACCGATCATACCCACTAAAACCCAGCGGTAACCCTCTCCACCAAAATGAGACGCCGCAGGATCGCTCGCGCATACTACTACGACGCCTCGGTGGAAGGCCCGCCTTTTGCAGGCCATCATCGCTTTCAGGGTGCCCTAGGGCATCCGCAATAACCTTGCAGGAAGATCAACCTGACCTTCCCGCGGTAGCTCCTCTAGGGTAGGGGGAGTAGAAGACGCGCATACCGCCTTCTTCTACCCCCTGGCCTACGGCGGCGGAGCGAGTCTGCGTTCGAGCTGGACTCGCGCACCCGCTCCGCGGCCTCCTTCAATGCGATTACTGATTCGCAGAAGGAGACCATTGCAGACCAGTTCCTCTCACAGTCCAGCATAGCCCCTACCACACTGGCCAGTGAGAGGTCTCTACCCACTGCCGCCATCAAGGCATGGCGTTGTGGGGCCCAAGCGGGGCATTCAGCCAGAGTGTGATGCGCCGAATCCACGGAGGCATCACACTCGTGGCACACCGGCGACATCTCCCGACGTGCAATCTGATGCAGGTACTTACCGAAACAACCGTGCCCCGTCAGAACCTGCACCAGTCTGAACGTCAGGACACCAAAACTCCTTTTAACCCAGCGACCCAAGTGTGGGCGAACTGCCTCCACTGTCGCTAGGCCTGCCGCCGGTGACCCCAGGTCCTCTCTCCAACGCCGGATCAGGGCTTCGTCCGCTCTTCTCCTGATCCGCGCGATAACCTCTGCCGATGGTTGCTCACCTCGCGACCGCTCACTTGCTCGAAAAGTGTAAACTTTAGCAAGCACTTCCGCCTGCAGCTCCCAAGGCGGATCGCCCGCCAAGAGTGTAGCCGCCGTCCACGACACCGTACGGTAACCTCGAATTGCTTTCACCGCTATAACCCGCTGCGCTTTCCGCAAGTGGGTTTTATTGTGAGCGGTGAGAGCGTCAGCCCACACAGGTGCACCGTACAATGCCATGGATCTCAACACACCGACATAAAGCCGTCGGCATGAAGAGTCCGGCCCTCCGACATTCGGCAATAGCCTGCCAAGAGCTCCAGCGCAGTTTACAAGCTTTGGTGCAAGCAGAGCGAAGTGCGGTTTGAACGACCATCGACCGTCTAGGGTGAGACCCAGATATTTCATCTGGGTCCGTACCTCCACCTCCTGATCCTGGATGTTCAGAGTAGCCCTACGGGGGGGACCCCTCCGCCGGCCATGGAATAGGAGAGCCTCTGTTTTGGGCATCGAGACCCTCAGACAAACGTCTTACCTCTTACCTCAGTCAGTGAGGACAAGTTCTTTTATCCTATCCTATATCTTATAAAACAAAGTCGCTTTTCGTGTCTGTCTGAACTTTCTAACTCTTCTTCTTCTAAACCAGCCAACGGATTTTTATACAGTTTTCACCATTAGGTCGAGTATTTTTCAGGGAAGGTTTATATATAGTTTATTATTTGTACATTCTTATGTAAATTAACATAAATACGATAAATGTGTCTAAAGTCCTACCCGTTGAGACACTTTCGCGCATGCGCTGCTTTAATGGTAAGTACTACATGAAAATAATGTACTGGAGTATTGTTCCTCTTAATAAGATCTACAAAAAAGTCCGCGAGAGCATATTTTTATCTTTTAAGGATAACGTGTAGTGATCATATTTCTGTCTAAAAATAGTAATTTCAATATATTTTTTATTGTGAGGGATATTTTTCCATAATGGTATCAATCCTTATCCTTTAAAATACTTTATTAATTTTCTACGTTAAACGAAGATAAAATTTGCTATTTACACTATTTCGAAATTGCGAATAGTATTAGAGAAAAACGCATTTAATTGTTGACACATCCCGCCGTTGATACATCAGCTGTGCCGACTCAAGTTTTACTTATCCCTTACTCTCAGCATATAAATAAGTATATTAGTTACGTTGGCCATTTAATGTAGATCAAAACTGTCTTTTACTGTTTTTTCATTTTAATAAGTACTTTAGAAGTTGTTACAATATCAAAACGTCCTTGCCGCCCCGCGACGTTTTGCTTATACAAGCACGTCATGAGCAGTCATCGGTGGTTCAGTGGTAGAATGCTCGACTGCCACGCGGGCCCGGGTTCGATTCCCGGCCAATGCATTCTATTTAATTTTCCTCACAGGCAGCCACATAGTGCTTGCTTTTCATCAGGGACAGTATACCCTCTTCAGCATTAACCACAAGCTCGAAACAAAACCCGCCCGCTATAGAGGCATAGCAACGAAGATTTAGATGCGTTTGCACGTATTGGATAATTGGAGTTGAATGTATTATTTCAGCGCGATATATTTGGTTTCATATTTTTTGTAGTAGTTATTAGTAGGTAGGCTTTTGTTTATAATTTCTTCCGTTTAAAAATAGACATTTAACTATCTAAAAATAGTCATTTAAAAATATTTTAATAAGTACTTGAAAAGATTAGTAGCACAGATTTAAATTACGGTACCTACTAAAAAAAACCTTGCTGTGTAAAACAATTGGAAATTGAAACTACGAAAATGCGGGTTGCATTAGAGTTTAATTAATTTTCACATTATCTTAAGTGCTTTGGAAACATACATTATATGAATAATCCAGTAGTAAAAGCGGGCGAAGCCGCAAGGGGGTCGCTAGTATCTTATAAAACAAAGTCGCTTTTCGTGTCTGTCTGTTGTTTCTAACTCTTCTTCTTCTAAACCACCCAACGGATTTTGATGCGGTCTTCACCATTAAATCGGGTGTTTTTCGTAGAAGGTTTATATATAGTTTATTATTTGTACATTCTTATGTAAATTAACATAAATACGATAAATGTGTATAAAGTCCTACCCGTTGAGACACTTTCGCGCATGCGCTGCTTTAATGGTAAGTACTACATGAAAAAAATATACTGGAGTATTGTTCCTCTTAATAAGATCTACAAAAAAGTCCGCGAGAGCATATTCGTATCTTTTAAGAATAACGTGTAGTGATCATTTTTCTGTCTAAAAATAATAATTTCAATACATTTTTTATTGTGAGGGATATTTTTCTATAATGGTATTAATCCTTATCCTTTAAAATACTTTATTAATTTTCTACGTTACACGAAGATAAAATTTGCTTTTTACAATATTTCGAAATTGCGAATAGTTTTACAGAAAAACACATTTAATTGTTGACACATCCCGCCGTTGACACATCAGCTGTATGGTACTCAAGTTTCACTTATCCCTTACTCTCAGCCTATAAATAAGTACATTAGTTACGTTGGCCATTTAATGTAAACCAAAACTGTCTTTTACAGTTTTTCATTTTAATAAGTACTTTAGAAGTTGTTACAATATCAAAAAAATCCTTGCTGCGAAACGGCTCGCCACTCGCCATGCGTTCGCCGCGCCCGCCTGCCTTACACGCGTCGGTGGTTCAGTGGTAGAATGCTCGCCTGCCACGCGGGCGGCCCGGGTTCGATTCCCGGCCCATGCATTCTATTTAAATTTCCTCACAGGCAGCCACGTCGTGCTTGCTTTTCATCAGGGACAGAATACCCCCTTCAGCATTAACCACAAGCTCGAAAAAAAACCCGGCTGCCTCTATAGCAACGAAGATTTAGATGCGTTTGCACGTATTGGATAATTGGAGTTGAATGTATTATTTAAGCGCGATATATTTGGTTTCACATTTTTTGTAGTAGTTATTAGTAGGTAGGTTTTTGTTTATAATTTCTTCCGTTTAAAATTAGTCATTTAACTATCTAAAAATAGTCATTTAAATATATTTTAATAAGTACTTGAAAAGATTAGTAGCACAGATTTAAAATTACGGTACCTACTAAAAATTCCTTGCTGTGTAAAACAATTGGAAAATCCTTATTGAAACTACGAAAATGCGGGTTGCATTAGGGTTTAATTAATTTTCACATTATCTTAAGTGCTTTGCAAACATACATTACATGAATAATCCAGTAGTTAAAGCGGGCGAAGCCGCAAGAGGGTCGCTAGTATATATATATATATATATAGATTAGTATTTAGTAAACAACAGGGTACAAAGTTACGGTTATTATAAACGAAATAGTTCGCAAGGTTATTAAAAATGTATATGGCTATAGATAACTTAATTTAGTGAAAAGATAAATATTAATTTAGACCAATATATTGAGTTTAATCACAACCATATCTTTAATTTATTGAAAAAACTTATTTCAATAAGTAACAAAACATAGATAACCCAGTTATTAGACTTCAACAACAGGTTGAGCACCTTCTATTAACCACGCCGTACCACTATTAGCCTTTTCGACGCTTGTCGTAGCGTAGGGGCACAAAATGTGACTGTCAATGAGATTTTTTGGTGGTTCGATCCCCATTCGAAGAAATGAAATATTTATTGAAATGAAGATTTTCATCCTTCTGCCTTCCCTGCTACGTGCAGGATTCAAAGGGAAGCTGATTTGATTTTTGATTTAATTTTAATCATTTCCCATAATTCCTATATGTTGACACTACGTTTCCTCTGCCTACTACTACTATTAATATAATTTAACACTAGAAGCGCCCCCGTCCCATTTTTGACCCAAACGCAAGTTTGATTGTATATAACTTTTTTATTTGTTAATTTATGTAGATGAAATTTTTTTACTATTACCAATTTTACACCTTTATTTAATTAAAGATATAAATAATTTTATAGCAGTCATACTTTTTGAAAAAAAATTAGATTTACCTAGAACTGCCGCTGGGTCATTTTTGTCCCGCCATTATTATTTTGTTATTTGAGGGTATAATTTGACATATTTTCATGCCTCGGGGACGAGGTGGAGGTGAAAGGGCGATGCGGGGGCGGAAAAAATTGAATAGTAGGTTTAGCAGTCAATACCTAAGTTTTTAGGGTTCTGTAGCTTTTAAGGAAAAAAAAACCCTTATAAGATCATTTTTTTGTCCATCCGTCTGTCTGTGCCTTTATTTCAGGAATGCTTGGAGAAATCGAGTTGATATTCATATGAGTATATGAATATCAACTATATGACGATCTACAGTCCCTTAATTTCCTGAAAAAGCGCCCTTAAAAAAAGATATGACCATTTACATAGTAAAAAACGTGTATTTCGACACTATAAAGGGAATCAAATTAATAAGGTACTTTCAGTGAACTTAGAATTATGAAATTTGGCAGCTAGCATCTACATGTAGTACAAGTACAAGAAAAAATCTGAAAACTATACATTTATGTATAAATCTTAAAAAATAATAGCCTGAAAAGTGGGGTAAAATTGGTGTCAATACTAAATTTTGCCGCTAGTTCAAGTGAGGTATCAGATGAAAGGATGACTAAGCTAGGCTTGAATTTCAGAAAAAACACTCGATACCAAATGTGGACAATTGTAGGGTAGGTAGAGGGAACCTGGGAACCTAGTGCTATGCACTCCGCTGGCATTTTCCGCCAAATTCTGGAGGCATTACCACGCAATGTTCATCATCATCATCATCATCTGTGATGTATCACTGATGAAGAATATATTAATGCATTACTTGGCCTAATAATAATATTAACTAATTTCAATAACTTATAATTTTGTAAGAGTTATTCAGTTAGTTGTCACGACCTTAGAACGTATTTGAAATATTTGATTCTTTCTTTGTGTTTTGTTTTTTGCTACTTTTATGTTTGTTAAATAATAAGAATTGATTATTAAAGATGGTCTACATACTTTACGATTTATTTTAATAATATTTTTTTTGTATTATACCAACAATCAACATAATAAGTAGAATGGGACAAATTTGTCACGACGGCGGTTCTAGGGGGGTCTCAATCTTCGGCACTTCTAGTGTTAAAGCTAAATAAAGAGCAATATCGCCAATTCTTACGTAAAAGGACACCGGATAAAATCTCATTTAAAGCGAACTCAGCGATATCAAATATTTGTCAATTAAATTTTATTATTAAATATATGGACATGTTTTTTTTATCAATTCATTATGTTTTTTTACATAAATAACCAGTTTATTACAACTGCGATACACTAACCTAATAAATTACTGGGATCTTCGCTTTCCACTCTTTCTTTGTAATTCACGTTTTTACCCGCATATAGTAAGGCAGACAAAGAACTTACTGTCAAGACACTCGGTTCTGCGTTTTCCATCAAAATTCGAGTTAAGTAGCAAAAATCAATAGTATATTTTTTTTTACCAGACCAGAACACATGATAATAATTTATTCCCCTGAGTGAGCATCGAATCCATCCGCTATACATTCGTGCGGCAGTTGTGGGTAACACTGACTACTAAAGTAAAATAATGCTTCACATTTTTCAAAACTAGTCGCCGAAGTCCTCTCGACATTTATTTGAGACTAGCAGACCCGCGAACTTCGTATCGCCTAACAGTCGATTTTTTTTTAATATGTATTCTGTTATTAGCGACACCGGGTCAGCTAGTAAGATAAAAAAAATAAAACCTTAATTCATTTGTAATTCTTATAATATTCATTAAAAATTATAATAAAAATAACAATTTCCGATATCTTATTATGATGCCTAATTATTATATTTTATTTTATTTTTACTTATTCTAAATTCAGTTTCATTTTCATTGTAGTACTTTATGGTACACGTTATTTTTTGTTTGGTTATCTGGCGCGTAAACAAACAGAGCAGATGGTTTTCCAACACGGGTACAGGCAACATACAATAGACCATGCGAGAAACATGAGTTTTCTATATTAATACCACATACACTTAATGACTGCCCCTGGGATTTATTTATAGTCATTGCGAAAGCAAGCCGTACTGGAAACTGCTGTCTTTTAAGATCGAACGGTATGTCAGTCGAAATCATTGGGATGCCCCGCATCATCAAAAAGTCTTCTCCTTTATACTTTCCTTTCAATATGATTGCTTCTATTACGTTATTCATTATTTTTTTATCGCTAATCGTATGCCGTTACAAAGTTTCAGTTGGTTAATATTTCGCAACATTATAACTACACATCCAAGCTTTAATTGAAGGTTGTGAGGCGGCAATCCTGGCAAATCAAGTGAATTTAAAAATTCCGGTGGATAGTTCACGACATCATCTTCATTAGTTGCCGTATCAACTGACTTATGTGTCCTTATTTTGCCAGGAATGCCATCTTGAAAATTTATATTTAATTCATTTACATCAGTGTGTTTGGCAGCCAGTAAAGCTCTTTCGCTCAACCAATTATGGAATAAATAATCAGCAACATTTCAGCAACATTTGGAAGCATTTTATGAATGAGTTCATCTTTTGATTACGTTAACTGACAAAAACAATCAGGAAAGGTGATGCAGCCAGTCAGCGCATATATAGGAAGTTGCCATTACCAATATCAATGAGTTGTTTAGAGAATATGTATCCAGATTGATCATTTTGCAACATGACACGCATATTCTTGCTTAAATGTAATACCTTGACATGTTTCCACAATTTCGAGGACTTTAAACATGAATTCAGTTCATCAGCTTGCATTGAACGTGGAACCACTGGCAATCCTCCTCCTTATAATAAAATAATTGCGCCACCAAATTGATTGGCAAACTGAGTTTTTACAATAACCTTTCAATATTGGCAAGCTGAGTTCATAGGTCCAATAGCAACACAGCTGTAGGCACTGCTGGCATCAATTGATATAATAAAATAAAAATAAAATAAAATAAAAATAAAAAGCCTTTTATTTCTTGCTAAAGTAAATTACAACTATTCTTAAATTACAACTATTCTTAGGTTTTTTCTTAGGTTAGTTACATTTTTTTTTAATATATATGTATATATATATATATATATTTTTAATTTATTTTATTTTAGGGTTAGTATCGTAATGTTTATTTTATTATTTTAATATTATTATTTATTTTTTCTTTCTATTTGTTTATTTAATTCAATATATTTCGCAAGAACCCCTCAACAGGTGAAGGCCTCCTCCAAAGTTTGTTGATCTTCACATAATGTAATGTAGTTTATTTAGTTTGTAGTTTATTGGTATGTTCCGTATGTTTATATTTTTCTTTGGAGGGTTGTGGTCATATTCTCCCACGGTGACCAACCGGCTTGGGAGATTAGATTTATTAATAGTTGTTGTTTGAATATTGTATGTGTTTTTTCTGCAAGAGGGGGGGTGGTAGTTGCTATTTGTACATGGATTTATTTTGTTGATTATTGGCTGCGTCATTTGGCTTCTTGTTAGTTAAAAAGTTTAGCATGCTGGGCTTTAAAACACTCTCGGATAAGCTTGATGATCTTTGTATCGATCTCTGCGTTTTATTCTTCTTACATGCTTGCAATTTTTGCTCAGCTCCATTATTCTTGTTGTGCTCAGGGGAATTGGAAAGAGTTCTTTTTTTGTTTTCGTATGCTGGTGTATGTATATTATTGTTTAGTATTACAATTTTATCATATTTAATTATTGCTTTGTTTCCTTTTTCTCTCTCCAACCTTACTTCCTGTTGTAGTAACTTTCTTTTTTCCAATATATTTTTCGGGTAATCCTCTTTAATATAATAATGAGTGCCTTTTAGTGCTCCTCTATTTTGAGATATATCTATTTTTATACCAATCAATTAATATATCGTAACAAAAAGCAGCTCGATTCAAATTTGCACAATTATCAGTCAACTATCGTGCTCACGTTCATTGCAATCTTCACGTTCTGGGCAGTACGATTAGATTCTTCTGCCTAAATTTGTCCACCGCCTTATAGAAGGCATATTTAGTAAGTCACAAATACACAACACTTTATTAATTTTATAAAATTTGTGGCTTTTAGATTTAGTAATATAGACGCACAATGAGACGTTTACATTTTAATTGACATCTTACCATAGAAATATTGACAAATATTGACATTAACAGACTGAGATCCCAGGGCCCCCAGATCTACATCATTTTAACAAAGCTGAAATTTTGAGGATTGATAGTCTAATATGTACTTAAGACTCTCTAACTTAAAAAACCATCAGAGATAGTGCCAACTTAAAGCACACTTCCAGTTGCGTTAAAGTAGAAAGTCTCTTTTTTTTTCATTTATTTATGTACCACACAAGAAAGAAAGTACAGAAAACTTATGATAACAGAAAAAATGTGTACAATGGATAACTTATCTCTAACAGAGATCTCTACCAGAAACGAATGAACGAACGAATTGAATGTAAGGGGATGTTAAAAGAAATGATTCGGGTGCGGTATTTTAATATAATGTTAATAATAATAATAATAATAAACCTACATACAAATATACATAACATTAATCAATATTACTATACCTACATAAATATATAAAATGACATATAAGAGTTGAAACAGAAAAAGAAAATTAATAAAAAAAAGACAAAGCGTCTACTAAAGATTCTAATTGAGATTAATAAATGTTGTTTTAATTTGATTTTAATAGTATTTAGAGATGGATTGCCCGACAGTATAGAGTTAGGTAATGAGTTCCATAAGCGCACTGCTTGAACTGTGAAGGATTTTTCATATAAAGAGGTAGCAGACCCTAAGCAACCATATCAATCCGATGGCTTTATCATTTTCCCAAAAAGCAATATACCGTTATTTTTCTCTACCTCTGTAAGGATCCCATTTTCATGTTAGTGAGTAAGCATACTGTCTTAACTACATGTAAGACTATTAGTCCTCAAAATTTCAGCTTTGCTAAAATGACGTCGGTCTGGCGGCTCTGGGATCTTGGGCTATAATATTTATACGATACTAACGTCACTCAATTTTTTCTTCCAGGAATCCAGCTACTAACATTTAAACTTTATAGTAGGGTATTAAAGTCCAAATTGACTTTTAAGTAGATATTACTACGAATCTTTTGTATGGGAATATAGAAAAGTCATGTTTTTGGACCTTTTCTGGATTTTTTTTATTTTTTTCTGTCAGTTATAACCATCCTCGTACTTCAAGGAATATTATAAAAAAAGAATTAGCAAAATCGGTTCAGCTGCTCTCGAGATTTGCGTTTAGCAACACATTCAGCGATTATTTTTTATAAAAAAGAAGATATTTCGTATATTTTATTGATATTATAAAATTACTTTTGCCTCGTTCCAGAGTGAGGTAATGAAAATATTAAATATTTCATTTCTTCAAGTAGGAATCGAACTCAAAACCTGTCGTGTATATAGTCGCGTGCTTGTGCCACTGCGCCACAACGGGCCTAAAAATTATAAGAATGTAATATTTTTTTTCTGTGATACACATATATGTTACCGATTTATGGTTTTTTTAAAAAAATTTATTTGAATATATTTACTTACATTTATATCATTTGGTGTTGAACCATTTTAAATAATAATTATGGTATTACGTAAACGTCAAAACAAATGTTTATCACGTAGAATAATTTATTTTAAGACGACTGACGAATTATATGTAATAAAGTTTAGCTGGGTGACTGGGGTTCCACATTGGATCCAATTTTTTTTGATGTCAACAAAAAATGCTCATCACGCTGAATAACTTTTCCTAATTCGTTGTATTGATATCTCTTATAGATTAGGCGGGCTGCTAGGGTCTCACATCAGGTATTCGGACTATCAAAATAAATTATAGCCTATATGTTGCCGAAGACTCATAGCTATGCAACAAAAGAAGTTTCATTTAAATCTGTCCAGTAGTTTTTGAGTTAAAGAGCCACAACAGACAGACAGACAGACAAGAATTCCAAAAATCATATTTTTACCTTCTATTAGTTATATTGAGTCCCCCTGAAGTGTTTTTTTTACTTTATATTCAATGTACAGATTTTACCCCCCTTACAGTTTTATTATATATATAGATTAGTATTTAGTAAACGATAGGGTACAAAGTAACGTTTATAATAACCGTTTAAGATTTGAAGCTACAACTTCCTATATAGATATGTAATATAAGAAGTTGTAACTTCATTCGCATGGTTGTTAAAAATGTATATGGCTTTAGGTAACTTAATTTAGTAAGAAAATAAACATGAATTTAGACCAATATATTGAGTCTAAGTACAACCATACCTTTAATTTATTAAAAAAACTTATTTTAATAAGTAACAAAACATAAAGATAATCCAGTTATTAGACTTCAACAACAGGTTGAGCACCTTCTATTAACCACGCCGTACCACTATTAGCCTTTTCGAATATTTCTACAGCAGCCGCACCAACTGAGTCAACCTCTTGCCACGGTTCCTCGGTTAGGAAGACATTAAAATCTTCAATAATCTCCGAATCAAACACTATAATATTTCCCGCAAGACTTGTCTTACTTAATCCTGGGCATATGACTAGTACTCTGACACCTGTTCTATTAAAATTATAAACGTGTCCTAAGGATTTGGAGAAACCAAATACAGCGAATTTGGAAGCATGGTAGATTGGAAGATATTGCTCTATCCTATAGCCACACCTTGATGATAAATTGATAATAGTACCACCTTGCCCATTCTTATCTGTTCTCATGTGTTCCCAAAACTTTAAAGACCATTCTATCACTGCTATAACATTGGTATCAATGGTTCTTTTTGCTTGCAATTCGTTTAATATACCTGCATTGTTAACTAGCACATCGACAGTCTTGTAAGTGTCTATAATTTTTTTATATACAACTTCTAGATCTTTTGTGACGTCACATTTAAGGAATACAGCGCGATCATTTCCATATTTCGCGCACAGTTTTTTCGCTGTATCTGCTCCTTGTTTTTCGTCAACATCAAGAAGAACCACTACTTTGGCTCCTTTTTCAAGATAATTCACTGCTATTGAATGCCCAATGCCCACCGCACCACCAGTGATGACGACAACTTTATTTTTGAGATTGTTAGCCATGTTAACTCGACAGACTAGTTACAGCGCAATTGAATTTATCTCGGATGATATTCTTTATATAAGTTCAAATATATTAGAGTCAAAAAGGTCGATTTTTTTTTGACGAAATAAACATTTTTTATCTTATCTAGCACTTAAATCATAATGTGCCGCCCATATAATATAATTACTTATATCTTACGCTAATATTTTTTAACCCACTGGCACAGCTGTATGTGCAACTGATTGTAACATTATTAAAGTTCCTTTTTAATGAATTCCTTTTCTTTTTTTTCCTTCTTAATTTTTTAACCTTAAAAGGTAATGCATTTAGCTGTAGTAATTTAAATATAAGAAACCTACTGTATGATTAATTTAATATTATTACCACTGGTGGATCTAAATAAATCAATAAAAAAAATGTGTGTGAAAATTTTAAAAATAACACTAAAATCATTTAAGTTATACATAATATTTTTATTATTTATTTGTTTTGTAATGACTTAAAAAGCATTTTTTTATGTTTAAAATTATTATTTAAAAAAATATACAAATGTTGCGTTAAAAATAGTTTTTTCTTTTGTCAATATTTAACGTTAAATGTTCCAAATATTATTTTTTTAACTAAAAATAGTCAATCATCATCATCAAAATCTATCCAAGTTGAGTTCCGCAATCAACACGCAATATCTTAAAAATTGTGAACGGAGTATTTGTAATAGTAGGTTTCTTGTGTGTATCCTGCTTTATCCAGGCGACATCGTGAAACTATAAAAATATGTAAATATCACGCATACTTTAAAAAAAGTACAAAAATTCTAAAGAGTATATACTTTTATTAAATTAGTGAATCAATTTTACATTTTTAAATATAAAAAACAAAGATATTATTAAGTGTAGGATTCATAAATGACTTGACTTTTAATGGTTAAATAAATAATATTTATTATTTTCTTATCGTATTTATTATAATAATATTTCTAAATAGTGAAAGAATTAATTGACGTCATAGAAGAGCAATTCGTTCCAGTCGGACTAATTATCACATTGTACCTAGCAGGATGCAGAGGGAACCTAGTGTTATAACATTCCGAGGACCTTCCGCCTAATTGCCTAGTATGAAAAGGTAGCCACGTGGAATCTAGTGCCAAGACACTCCGATCTTCATTTTCTGTCATGTTCATCTCAAATTCGCAAGACATGCGTGTCGTGTAGCGGAACTCACCGATAAAGTTTATGTTTGTCACTTTTATAGTTTACGTCACAATATTCAGATAAGTCAGTATCTTTATAATGTACCTTCTAACAACAGTATAAATTATAAACATGTTATTTTTCTTTTATATTTTATTTTTATTACAATAATCACAAAAAGTTGTGAAATGAAAATAAAATAGTGAAGTAATAAAGTATTGTTTATTTACTTATAAGAAGTGCTTGAAGTAAATAATTAGTTTTTATGCAATTATATATTTGAGTATTGTTACTATTACAAAAGACGAGAAGCAGAACAAATCAAATGAGCATGTTATTTTCATTAAGTATTTTATTATTATTATTTCAGAAAACATTTTAACATTCTGATGAGACAACTATTAAAAATGAACCAACTAAATCAGTTCCAGGTCCTTATTGTATTTTTATTATGGAGTAATAATAGATTTTTAATAAATAAAATAAATAAAAGGCAAGGAGCTATGCACTGTATTCGTGCTATAGAGCCATAAGATAGTTTTAAACCAATTTTTGAGGCGGTCTAGATCCTTCTACTACCCATGCAGTACCACTGTCAGCTTTCTGGAATATTTCCACTATACCTGATCCAATAGCTGTACTATTTTGCCATTCATAACCTTTAAGTTTCGCCAAAAATTCTGGTAATAAATCTTTTTCTCTGATAACAAAATTTGTACTTAAATTCGTAACAACTGATCCAGGACAAAGTGTCGCTACTCGCACTCCGGTCTTTTTAAAATTAGTTTCGTGTCCTAAAGATTTAGAAAACCCAAGAACAGCGAACTTAGAAGCCTGATAGCACGGTACATAAGCTGTGATCCTGTAGCCGAAAATCGAAGAAACATTAATAATGGTACCACCATTGCCCCCTTTATCAATTCTCATATGCTCGTAAAACTTCATGGACCATTCCATAACAGCAATTGTATTAATATCTATAGTTCTTTTGATGTTTAATTCATCTAGAATTCCAGCATTGTTTATCAAAACATCAACTTGTTGATGATTTTTGATGATCAAATCGTAAATTTTTTCCAAATCTGTCACAACATTACATTTGTAGAAAATAACCTTGTTTGAATAATTTATTTTTAAGTCCGCTATAACTTGCTCACCCACTTCCTTGTTGATGTCAAGAATAATCGCTAGTTTGGCTCCATGTTGAAGAAAACTTTTGACCATCGCAAGGCCCAAGCCCTGGGCGCCGCCGGTAACAGCCACAATCTTACCGTTTACTTCAAGATCCATGACGGTTGTGAGATAACTAACACAAGAAAATCAAACGACAATCCTATTTATAATATCGTTTACTTATGTTACTTTGCAGTTCAGTTTTTTGAGTTCTATTTTAAAAAAACCACCAAGTAGTATATTTTGAATTTTAATGTAATTTTTTTAGGGGGCAGCGGCTGGACGCGAAGAGCTGAAAATCGAGTCCAGTGGCGTGCCATTGGAGAGGCCTATGTCCAGCAGTGGACGAGGACAGGCTGGTGATGATGATGAATGTTATTTTTTTAAACTATTTAGATGTAAACGACATTTTAAAATATAAAAATAAGGAAAATTGACGTTGAAATATTAAAACAATATATGTATGTATAATTGATTAATTATATATTGTTTTAATTTTTGTATTTTTGTTAGTGTTGGCTAAAAACTATAGACTAACTAAAAACTAAAAACTATATAATAATATTATAGGTATATGTTACCTATAATATTATTACATAGTTTTATATATGTGCGTATGCTGCTATGCAGAAACTACAAAATCATCGTATGATAACGCTAAGCTTAAGTGTCAATGTTCAAGTAATATTAGATAACAAACTTATTATTTTATTAAAAAGCAAAAAGAATGTCATTTTTGATTAATTTATAAATTGCGTAACATTCCTGGGACATAAAGAAAAATAATCTCAACTGCCAGTCGTGGGGGAAGTGTGCTTGTAAACGGAATAAGTTTTGGGTTTGATCCTCACTCAAGAAATTGAAATATTTATTTAAATGTATATTTTCATTTCTATGCTCTGGTGTCGAGGTAAAGCGTTGAGTTCTGTAAACGGGACTGGCTATAGGTTCGATCCCGACTCGTTGAAATGCCTCTAGAGTGCGGAAAGTGAGGAACGGAAGTATGTTAATAGGAACAGAGTGTCTCAATACTAGGATTCAACGTCGTACGTGCAAAGTAATGCAAAAATTAAATCATGGTTGACATGTACAGAACTCATAATCGGCGACTCACGCTTTTCCGGCTTTTTATTACCCATTTATACAATTACTATTGATGGGTAATAAAAAGTAAATATATATACAAGTATGTGTGTGTATATATATATTTTATTTATGTTCACAATAGTTTTTAATATTGACAGCTATTGTAAAAAAAAAGATATATATTCGTCTTTCATGTTATAAAATGTATTACACAGTTACTATCTTAAAATAAAATAAAAATGCTCAAATTGTCTTTACAAAAAATATTTTTTTTTATTGTAAAAAATAAAATATTTATGTTTCTTTAGAGAGGAGTAATATTTAAAAAATTTTAAGTACAAAGACGCTTATGTAATCATATTAATGTAATTTAATCTACATTAAATTTAAAAAGAAAATGTGAACGAAAGTTAACAAAGACAATTTATTTCATCTTATTACAAGAGCTCTTGTTGTACATTTAAATACAGTTCTTCGAAAGACTTAAAACATGACAAAGTAGTAGCAGCTAAACAACGAAAGAATATTTTATAGATACAATTATTCTGAGACCATTATAAGCTCGAATTTAACTGTAATAAACTCATACCTAGTCAGTTAGATAAAACACAGCGTTAGGATACGCTCGTCAACAAGATTTAATTTTTAGTTTTGAATATTGGGTGGAAGGTGGTGAACGGAGTGTCATAACACTAGGTACCACGTGGAAAATTATTAACATTATCTAAATAATATATAAGTAATATCGATCAAGCGATTAAGAATACAATAAATCTCTTTTGAAACCTGTTCACATCTCCAAAATGTATTATATTTGTTATCTCAGAGCTGGTGTGAATTAATATTCTTCGTCGAATCAAATCTCTCATCGGGTGGAATCGACAAATATTCAGCGACGAGATTGATCGCACCCTGTGACAGCTCTGAACCTCATCTTTTAGGAGAGATGAGATCAGTACACGCAAAGATTGTGGGTTCGGTTCCCGCTCAGAGGACTCTCGTGTATGCTGAATTCCGACACTAGATTGCTTTTGTTCCCTACTTTCTGCCGAATTCTGGGAGCATTGTGTGTTGAGTGGCAGAACTTAACGCCGCGCTTTTGCCTGGACACCAGAGCGAAGAAACGGAAATATAAATTTAAATAAATAATTCATATCCTTAAGTCGGGATCGATGTCGGTTTTACAGTCACACTTGTGCTCCTGCGTAAGGACCGGCCTCATTATAGATTACCATTATTGATATTAGTAGAATAATAAAATTAGTAGGATAGCAATTTCGCTGGTGTTGTGTTCCGCTACTCAACACACAATACTCGTGACATTCGGGCATAAAAATGGAGAACGGAGTGTCTCGTTGGCACGCTCGGAACGCTATATTAGAAAGAACAGAACAGAACGGAGTGTCTCGTCACTAGATTCTATCAAAAGCTGGAAAAATATAAAACTGATGTAAAACTATTAATTGTTAGATAAAGTTATCTCAAATTCCAAGAATATGTACATACTACATATATGTAATACTATAAATGCTAATGCATGTGTTCTGCTAAGCATAGATTATATAAGACAGTAACCTCAGACGGGGTGTCTAAATTAGCGATTTAACGCGTGGGGAAGGTGAAAAATTACCGTCGATTACTGGAATACCCTCATTTATCAACTTCATTGGATCTTGAATTTGACATATTAACTCAGATACGAGTTTATATTTCCTTTTTACTAAATAATATGTAATAAAACTAATATATTTTTTTAAATGCGACTGTATCTAACACCGCGTAACTCATATGCGGTGTTAGATCTCACTACAGGATATCTTAGCTGTTGAATCACATATATATAGTACATCATTGAGTAACTTTCACCACTTTTTTAAATTAGATCATTAAACTAGTCGTTATCGCTAAATGATATAGGCTATAATAATATAACTCTATATATTTATATTTGTCATTTCGAAAAATATGTGACATTGCAGCGTATGGTTTCAATTCGATATTTATTGAAGAGCTGTGGGATGCTCAATATTTCTTGTTTTTCCATCTGGTGCGTAAACGAATAAATCAGAAGGTTTTCGTGGTTTATGTGAGTAGTCCATCCGTCACGGCAATATACGAATTTTATTAGAATTATAGTGACGCTATCAGTTGAAAATTGGTCGTATCAAGTCATACATTCGCTTCAGCATTCCTTCTGTCAGATCATAAACCGAGGACTACATCTAAGTTCCTCAATAATGTATAAACGACGGTTATGGATTCGATTCCCATTCGGGGGACTCAATTATTTTCAATTTCTGCTCTGCTCTGTTAACAAGATAAAGGCGGCGTTGAGTTTTACCACTTAACACGCAATGTATCGAAAATTGAGAGGCGCGTAGAGTGCGAAGCGTCTTAATACTGGTTCCCTATGTCTACCCTACTCTGTGGGATATATAACGGGGAGCTGAAAAACAATAGATTATGTAAGATAATCGTTGCATACCAATAACAACGCGAACGGTTATACACGTTATATAAATTCCATACAAATAGCATCCTCTCGACATATTACAAATATCTCATATTTATTAGATCAAAATATTTTAATATGTGTACATTCAAGACGCTCATTCCGGTTTAAAGTATGTGCTTAAAATTACTTTCATGTTTAAATAATATAAAACGTACGAGAAATCACGTTTAATTTTTTCTTACTTAAGTATGTCGACAAATTCACATTGCAAAATTTTCTGTGACAGGTCACTCAGTTCTTCACTGTCTATCATTTTAAATATACTCCAAAAATATATAAATATGCAAGTCATCAATACTTATGATAAAACAAAATTCTGCTTATGTGTGTCTGTTGCTAAGCTATCTCCTTTCAAATCATGAAACGGAGTTTGATGCGATTTCTACTATTGTTTTGTATGTTTTAACAAAATCTTTAATTAAATTAGTAAGAGATATAGAAGGAGAACTCGGTTGACCTAAAAACACAGTATCAAAGAATGGATACTGGAGGAAGATCACATTAAAAGCATTCGGACCCCCGGAGGGCACGCAGAAAAGGCTTACAACAGTGGACGAGGCGAAAGAGATACGTAGAGGCCGTAGCGTTCGGTGCTCCGTTCTCTCTTACTAGCCTAGCTAGGGATACAGCGTGAAGCTGCGTGAAGCAGCGTGAAGCGTAGTATGAGTATATCCCCATCCTGAATCACGGGGCGAACCCGCGAACGGAGTCGCTTGGTTTTTTATATTTTAAGTCATAATATTTTACAATTTAAAGTCGTTCTATAATAAATTATAGAATTAAATTAAGTTAAAATGTTGTTGACAAAAAAAATCTGACTACATCTTAAGAAGGCAGTCAGTTTTAATATCTGCAATACAAACCACTGGCTTAAGTAAAATGAGCTTTTGGCGAGTCTCCAGCTTGAAAACGGTTTATTTAATTCATAGCTTTCGTGACATTTTTATATACGAGTATTGTGTACTTATAATAAAGCAAAATGAATTATATTTATCATTTTTAAAGACTTTTTTTAGCCTTAGTGTCACGATACTTCGCTCTCCAGTTCAATAATATTAAAAACTGAGTGACCCATCGCTAAAATATCGTATAAACAAAAGTAAAAACCAAAAAATAATAGGTTTTATTTCTACTCAGAGGAATGATCACAATTTTTTTTATTCCTTTTTTGTAGAAAGAGAAATAATTTTTCACAAAAAACTGAAAATAAGATATAATTTTAATCACTTTTTAAATAATGAGAACCCACTAAATTGAATAGTAATATCTGCCGACTGATTGTGGACTGTGGCTCCTATACTTACCTCGGAACAATGAATTATTTTCACTTTCCCGCTTTGAATAAGAAAAAAACACCAAATTGGAGAACGGTAGTTCAAACATTACATTTTCCGCCTACTCTGCTATACATATGCGGGATCGAGAGAAAAGCAAACATAAAATGAGAATAACTAAGGTAGTATCTAGAAACATTAGGACTATCAAAGTGTTGCAAATTCCATTATATTTAGGCATTATCCAAAATGCAAATGTAAGCTGTGCAACCCGTGATTAATATTCACCCGCATCCGTTACATCGGTACAAAGCGGTTTCTCACGTAATACTGAATAGTAAATACCAATTCTTGGTACTTGATATATATATGTAGGTAAAGGAGAATTAGGCTTTAAATTATATTTTATTTTGCCTGGGATATTTATACAGGTTGATTAGCCGATAGACACTCACACTCGGCTTCAAGAGCGTTTGTACACCATATTCTTTCTGTTATCTCTATCTATCTTTGTCTATTATAAATTCAATTCAAATTCAAATTTTGTTGTCTTCCAAGTCCTGTCCAATAATATGTTATATTGATAGGTATAAGCCTCGATACCAAATTTTATTATAAAAAACACTTATAGATTATTTGTCTCGAAAATCGGGTGGAAAAAAGAGAACGGAGAGACTTATATATACAAGTTTTTCTCTTGAAAAACATATCTCTACTCTCTACGAAATCGAATGAAAAGAAGGGTATTTTCTTCATAATGTCTTAAACCACGCCTTTATTTTACTAAATTTTGCCTGAAAGCATGTTTAAAATTTCGTTGTTAAACTGAACTATAAAGTGGCGACTATTATCTGAAGCCGAAACCGCCTTGTTAGCACTCGTTATAAAATCCACTAACTCAGTTTTCCTGCAGTTTCTCAAGATAATGTTTAAAGATGTTTAATCTATTTATATTAATATTATAAAGCTGAAGAAATTAAATATCAATAATTCTTGCATTAGTAAAATTCATAAAAGAAATGATGAGGCCAGTCGTAGCGCTGGGGCACAAGTATAAACGCGATTTGTTGTGGGTTCGATACTCACTCGAGGAAATGTAACATTTAATATTAACTTTAGCTAAAATTATGAATTATTATCTTATACAGGTTTTTTTTAGTAGAATCGAACTATTTCCCCACTCTGGACGGCAAAGCACCTCATAGAGCATAAGAGTGTTTTAACACGTGGCTTCCTCTGCCTATCCTGTTGTAAAGGAAAAAAGAGCAAAGCAGCTTTTTAAGAATTGAACTCGCTATTAACATTTCAAACAAAAAAAATATTAAAGACACAAAAATAAAAATATATATTTATATCAAGATATTGCAATTAAGAGGGAAATTGTAAACAATATTATGCTTATAAAACTTTTTCACATTGAAAAGTTAAAAGAGGACAATGAAGGGAAAGCTCCGTTTGAGCTTTTGCGAAATTTTCCAAGTAATCATATTGTCATGGACTGAAATGTTTACTAAATAAGATTGTTGATTTTACTTTTACATATAAACTATGTGACTAATGTTTTACAAAACCAATATGGAAAACCGGCCAAGTATGAGTACACGCGTGCACGAAGGGTTCCGTACCATTATCTATAAAAAAAAGCATTAAAAACGTTTGTTGAGTGGGATCCTTTTAAATGTTTATTTTATTCAGTTTTTTAGTATTTTTGGTATAATAGCAATAGAAATACATGATATGTCAAAACTTCAACTAACTTTCACGGTTTATGAGATACAGCCTGGTGACAGACAGACAGCGAAGTTTTAGTATCCCGATTAATCCTTTGGCTACGAAAAGTTAAAGAACTAAAGAATTTACTTTTTTATGCACACTTTTTTATTTTATTTCTCTCATAATTTTGTAATAGACAATGGAATTTAAATTTTCTCCCAAATCTACTTAGGTATACAGAATGTAACTCGAACGACGAATCAACGGTTGATTATGGGTCATTGCGTGTTGAGTAGCGAAACTCTATGCTGTGTTTTGCCTCGACACCAAAGCGAAGAAGTTAAAATATAAATTTAAATAAATATTTCATTTCTTTGAGTGGGAAATCGATCTCACAACCAGTAGCGTTTATAGGCACGCTTTGGCCCCTGCGCCACGACTGGATTCAAACTGCTATATTGTTTCATTGAATTGGCTGAAACTTTAATTTTCAATGTATATATAATGTATTTCCATCCATCAGCCTCTTAAAGTCCACTGCTGGACATGGGCCTCTCCCAATGCTTGCCACTCCATCCGGTCCTGCGCCCTTTGAATCCAGCGGGTTTATTTATGTTCATAATATTATTAAAACACGAAAGTAATTCAAATTATTACATAAAATATAATAGTTCAAACGGGTGAAGCCGCGAGCATCACTAGTCATTGGTATATTCTAAGCAAGTATAACAACAAGCTACTGAAAATGAGTAAATTACAGAAAATGTTTCAAAATAGCCTAAAACCATCGAATATTGGTCGTACTAACCCACAAAGTTGAGGTGAACTTGTGGAGGTGATAAACAAAATCATTACGCATTACAGCTGGCTCCAGATGAGGTTCAGTTAAGACCTTAATGGTACCAAATGATAGTTCATTTAAAGACTACATGTAGGGTTTAGATGTTATCGATTTATGTAACTTTGTAAGCGTTGTTTGTTTGTTCTTTGAAGTTTATTAGAAATAGAGTATTAATTTATCATTTATTTTTATTTTGTATATTTTTTTTTCTGTTAAAGAAAAATATCGTAGGTTAATTTTTTCTGCCGTTTTTAAATGTATAAATACGATATCTATTAAAAAGTATTCTTTATTTTAACTATAAGTAGTTATTTAAAATTTTATGGTAGTCAACTATTTTAATAGATTTAGACTTTTCCATTGCACCACCATTGCTATAAAGAAAGATTTTCTGAAAGGAAAATATTGTAATGTCCGTAGCGCGGCGCAACTTTCAATTTACGACATGTCTGACTCAGGAATTGTGCTTTCAATAAACTCTCTTGATATTGTTCAATTATTCAATAGTGTAGGAGACGTAGTGCTTTAAAAGACTATAATTTCATATAACTATTCTTGTTGAATAATGAAAAAAGTGAAACTATTTAAACGAAATGTACCTGTAGAGATTCTTTAAGACGACACTGAAATATTTTAAGTAAAAACTAAGCAATTTCTTTAATGGTTAAATGGACTAAAATCTTATTTAAATATATTTATTATTAATATTTTTTTTGCAAATTCAATTTAAAATATTTAATTCTAATTTAATTTCCTTAGCGTTTCTAAATTATTCTTAGGAAAAAGGCAATTCAATAATTCGCCACTACGTAAAGAGAGAACAAATTGCAAATCGCTAAGTAATTTGGGAGAAGGGACCTCGGTAATTTACTTTTCTAACATTTTATTAACCTTACTTTTTAAAATATATTTTGTTCTCTTAATGTTGTGTTGCTATTTATTTTGCAAACTGATATGACTATTGTGGTAAATCTAAACGGATTGTTTTTATATAAAACTAGGGGGCGCGCGCAGCTTCGCCTGCTTATTTGGACCCTTAGGGGTGAATTCTAATAAACCATGAAACACTGTGTTCAATAACATGTGTTCAATAAAATATTTTTGTCTAAATTTTTAATTTTATAAAAATCGGTGACGACTTAAAGTTTTTCCATACAAACTTTCAACCCTTTATTTGCACACTTAGGGAGAGAATTCTAGAAAACGATGAAACACGTGTTCAATTAAATACTTTTAAAAATCTAAATTTCAAATTTTATAAAAATCGGTGCAGGTTTAAATTTTTTTCCATACAAACTCTCTACCCCTATTTCACCCCTTTAGGGTTAAAATTTTTCAAAATCCCTTCTTAGTGGATGTCCAGATTACGAAAGTAAACATCTGTCCAAATTTAACGTTTCTACGCACAGCGGTTACGGCTGTGCGCGCGTCTTACCTCAGTCAGTGAGGACAAGCCCTTTTATACAGGGTGGAAGAGGCAGCGCTTCTTTAATTGAAACTGCATATAGGGTAATATATTTCAAACCCACACCTAAGAAATTAATCAAGGTACCTCAACAGTTTGGACGTAGGATTTTTTTTTCATTTCACGATTTTTATCCATACCTGTATTTCGTGTGACGCACACATACGTGTGCGACGTTTCCGATTTGACAGGTAAGTGTGTGCGTGCCAATGTTATACTTTACAAATGGCGTTTTATTTTAAAACGATATTTTTATTATTTATTTTGTTTGAAAAAATAACTTTTTCATTTTTGGGAATTATTTTTTTTCTGAATTATATTAGGCTTTTATAGAGTAGTTAAAACTGTGGTTTCATTTAAAGTGGTGCTGACAATTCCACCCTGTATATTGTTAGAAATAATTAGAAATAATGACCATAGAGGTTATATAAGGACGACTCTAATTACTGGCTGGCACTTTTATGGGCTGTCAACGGCGACCGAAAGAAAAAGATCGCTAACGTCACTCTGCCCGATGAATTCTTTAGAACCAGATATTGTTATTAGACTGCTAGATAAGTCCCTTTGGTTGTTTAATAATTATTTGAAGCCTTGTTTTAATTCATTACCTTTCCCACTTTATTTAATATTTCCAATAGTTTCTTACAATATATAGATTGATTATAGTTTAATAATAATGTATACTTTTATTATATCTTTCAAAACTAATTGAAGCAATATATAAATGCAAGCAAGTTTTGAATTGTTGAAAAAACATGTATCGCACACCGGCTTGGAAAGTAGTTCTGGTGAGATCTGTTGGCAACAAACTTATTAGTTATGGTTAGTAAATAGTGACAACTTTATAAGTGTTAAGCGGATAAACTTCTTTTGTTTAAAATTGGCTAATACTATAGTGTATGTATATAGAGTTCAAATTTATAGATCAACGCCATCTTGTTTCTACTACATCAACTATTTTATAATGTTTGATATAACAAATGTTTAGCAGCACCATATTCTGCTTACTAATAGTCCTAAAAGTACTAAAAATGATCAAGAGATGTCACTTAAATTTAAAAATTACGGTTTATAGTAAACTAAAATAGACTTATAAACATTACTCATGAAAGTTAAATTTAGTCGATCAAAGTGGATCTGATATAATGCGTACAGCTAAATTTATTCAGCTTCAGGGAATCAAAATTAAAGGGGTACTTCCGGTCAACCTAGACTTATGAAATGTAGCTAGCATCTCAGGTAGTAATAGTTTATGAAAAATTTGAAAATCATCCATCAAATTCTAAAAAATAATAGTTTTAAAAGGAGGCAAAATTTGGAGTTAAGACCGCTAATTCAAATGAGGTATTGGCTTTTGGACACATACATTTTAAAGTTCTTAAATTCTTAACTCTTTAAATATTTCTACTTGATTATTATGGAATACTTCATTAATTCTTCTGGTATTGCCCTCTATTGGTCTTACTAGGTAATAGAAAGCGGGATTGTTATTTATTCCTGATAGTCTATGGCTTCTTAATTTTTTTCCTAGATGGTGCTGTTATTGATTAAAATGCGCAAACAGCTTTAGCTATTAATTGTTGAAGATTTCGCTTATATTACATTATATTCTAAAATAGTAACATGTTTATGCTTCCACTGTACTTACTTTTAGTATAATATTATCATATTTTAATACTTTTTTGTGTACATAAAATACGGAGCTAACGTTTTCCGTGGCTCAGTAGCGCCCTCATGTGTGACTGACTGACAACTGTACAAGGCCAACCATGAAACTATTTACATTTAGTTGCATTATCCTAATCGCCACGAACACTATGGACAGCGGTAATAAGCCATATTACGACGTCAAGGACGCTCCGGAATTATTCGAGAAATTTATAAAAGACTACAACAGGCACTACAAGGATGAGGCTGATAGGAAGGAGCATTATGAAGCATTCGTGAATAATTTACATCATATCAATGAAGCTAATGCTAAACACAGCATGACTACTTTCGATATAAACCAGTTCGCCGATTATACGGACCGCGAGTTCAAAGAATCGTGCTAATGAAGAAAATCAGAAAATAGAAAAGAAAATCTCTCAACGAATACACCGATAGTGAACGAAAAGACGTCTATTTAGTTTATGTGTGTAATACTTGTTAATTTTTTTTTTCTTTAAAAATAAAATAAAAAAAATATATATTAATTGACAATTAATTTTATTTTCAGGAAACTCGTAGCGTCTGGAAAATCAGTATAAGGGAAATGGATTCGTTGCTGTTTTTGTTGTGCTCTACTATTTTTGTATATTTATGTAAACTAAATACATAACATTTTTTCTTTACTTGTTTTATTAATTAAAAGATAATTCTTAACCTATTAAATTTTCCATAACTAAAAACATATGTTTTTATCATTGTCAGAGTACATTTGTTTGATAAACATATGAGTCACATGCCTATCATACTCGTGATATCTCATAAAGTATGTGAAAAATGTCACATACTTATGACTATTTTTACAGTAGGTTAAAATAATATTTTTATTATATTTTTTAGTCATGTTATGAATACTTCATTGAATTCCCAATCTATAAATTTTTCACTTGGGTTTATATAAAAAAAAAGGATAGAAAAGTCAATTCTGTACATGAAAGATATAAAAAATAAAAATTACGCCGGTTACCTTATCGATTATAGATAATAAAAATCCACTTTCCAGAATCACTTTGCAGAATTTACTTTGAAAAAATAATTATCTAATAATAAAATTGTATCTTATCGATGTCTGTACACTGTCTGGATGATAAACCATAAAGACTATTATTAGAAGAAATTGTTCATGTAATTTCTATTACAATGATTTTTATTTTTTCTGGTGGTATCTTAATTCATTGTAAAATTATTATTTGTATGATGATAGAAACTACCGAACTGCATCAACATAAAAATATAATGTAGAGTAATTTTTCGAGCAAAACCAAATAAATCCCCAGAAGATTTAAATACGATTTATTAATCACATCCAGGTGGTCTGTGGTCGTCGTCGCACAGTGGCACAAGTGTGTGATTGTAACGCGACGGTTGTGGGCTCGATCCCCACTCGGGGGAATCAATTATTTATTATCTATATCTAGTCTTCTCTTCGAAGCTCTTCTTCGCTGTCTCAGAGCCTCTATCTCAGGAGTGCTTGGTGATATCGAGTTGAAATTCAAACCATATACCTAGATCTAAAAATGTATCCTGAAAAAAACTTATTTCTACATATTTTAATTAAATAAAAGATATTTATGTATATTATGTATTCGACACTATAAAATTCCAAAAACAGTAGCCATAAAATAGATAGGCAAAATGTTGTATTAATGTCACTAATTGAAATAAGGAATCAAATGAAAGGCTTTGGCTAAGCTAAGTGTAAATTTCAGAAAGAGACTTCTAATTTTTGTACGGTCGGTGGGTGACCCTGACTCGCGCTTCTCCGGTTTTTTTATATTTTTGTCTGTTTGTTCACGCTAATTTCAGAAACAGTTAACCTGATTTAAATGAACTTTTCACAATTGGAGTCTGGCAAGCTTCATTTAGTGTTAATTTAATTACAATCGGTTCATATCATGGAGGATATATCCTCCAGCATTCAGAAGCAGCATCAGCTAGATTTTATTATAACTATAGATTGCAATAATGCTAATTTTAAAAAACCAGCTTTAAGCATTGTATATAGAAAGATATCCTTTCTTAAAAGTATTAATTTTTTCGATTAATATTCTACCTTCTACCGAGTGTAATGTCGATACGAATATATCAAATTCAAATTCAAATTCAAATTCAAAATCAAAATATTCTTTATTCAAATAGGCAATTATTATAAGCACTTTTGAATCGTCGAATGAACATGTGAACAAAAAGCTACCACCGGTTCGGAAGGCAGTTCTGCTGAGAAGAGCCGGCAAGAAACTCAACAGTTGCTCTTTTCAAAAGCAATGGTACAATCACAATCTGTTACATTAGTTGGCAGCTATCCTGCATTACATTCAATAGACATTAATTCCATACATGCTTATCCTCTAAATATTCTTGAACAGTGTAATACGCTTTACTTGTTAGAATTTTTTTTACAGATATTTTAAATTTTTGTATGTGTATTTTTGTATCACTATTAATGTGTAAATTTAAAATTCAGTGTACCATGATTCGGTAAATTCTCTTTGACGATATAATTATAAGTGGACAGTAACACGTATCTTTTTTATAAGAAATTAATTTAGATACGGTTGATAGATTCCTAAAAGAATCTGACAAAAAATTCAATTGGTTCATTGCGGTTTGCACCATAGTTGTTGCTATGATGACACAATTTGTTCTTTAAATACAACACGATAAAATAAATACAAAGGCGGATCTTTAATATTTACCTACATATGTACTATCACGTGAGAACTTCTTGTTCTCAAGGTAAATAATATATAAGGTTGAACCTGTTTTTTAGTGTTGAGTGATGGTACTTAATGCCACATTTGATCATTTGTCTTTTTCATATATAACAATCGTTTCCCAGTTGATGATGTTGCTATGCCAAAGATCTACATATTTATACGTAAAGCAAAAGCTTTAGAGCCCTTTTGACAAGTCCAGAACGTTATTGTTTTTAAATAATAATACTTAATTTTTAATGTATTATTTATTATTACTTATTATTTAATGTATAATTAAATAAATTAATTGAAAATTACACACACTACTATGCATTTGACAATATTTACACTATTGTTTATAAACGTTGCTATGGCAACCCCAACTGAACGTCTATACAAAATAAACAATAAAAGGAAAGCAAGAAAAAAAATCCTATACTAACAAAAGAAGAATGTGTTTTAGTAAAAAAATCAGGTTTGACATGGTAAAGAGACCTAAATACTAAAATACTACTTTAGATATGTTATAAAAATAAATCTAAATTTCTAATAACTACGATAATGATGATAGTAGAATAGCTATAAAATTTTTTTTGCTCCTTACGTCTTCTGAAAAAATGGTGTTTTATGCATACATATCCTCGGCTTGAAGCACGTGATATTCGATTCGATGACTATTAAACAAAAAACAAGTTATGAATTCATTTAACACTTACACAGCTTACCTATATATATATGTCCAGTTAATCTTCGAAATCATCATTCTAGATTTAATAGTAGTCACTAGTCCTGCATATAAGGAAAACAGTGTTAAAAATGAAAATAATCAGTTGCATTGTCCTGCTCGTCGCGGTCGCTATGGCTAGCGCTAACAAGCCAGTATACTACGACGTCAATAACGCCCCGGAATTATTCGAGAAATTTGTAAGAGATTACAACAAGGAGTATAAGAGCGAGGTTGACAGATTGGAGCATTATGAAGCTTTCGTGAAGTCCTTACATCAAATTAATAAGTCAAATGCTGAAAGTACCAGCGCTACTTTCGGTATAAACCAGTTCGCCGATTATACACCAAGCGAGTTGGCAAAAATGAGAGGTGTTTTTCCAAGTGAGTTTAATTTGTAATATTTACATTCTCTCTTTAAATTTTATTTTTCAATGTAGTGTGTCCGTCATGAACAATTTAGTCTAATTTCCTCGCTCTAGTAACACTATTACCTTATTTAGCCCTGGTAGTTACCAGTGATGAGGTGATTAGCGCGGCGTTGAGTTCCGCCACTTAACACGCAATACCTCAAGAATTCAGCGGAAAGATGTGAACAGACCGTATTGACACTAATGTCCACCTGTCTATCCTTCTATGTTCATTCGCGCCGTTCTTGAATTGCTATACAAAAATAATAATTAACAGATTGTTATCCTAATAATACACAAAAATCTTATATGATAAAATCCCATTTATAATTAATTAACGTAAATTTAGGGCGATATTATAATAACTAACGATATTTCAAATAAATAAATAAAAAAATACCATTTATTTGCTTAGTATATTAGTACGAAGTATATACATGTAATTATTAATATTTAGTATCCATATACTTTCTGCCTATTAATGTTTATTAATGTGATTTAATTTTATTTTCAGGATACCCGTAAACTCCAGAAAATCTCGATAAAAGATAATGACTCGTTCCTGCTGCTGTACTCTACGACTTTTGTATATTTATGTACTTTTAATTCATTTCTTTTGAATTAAAACATAATCCTTAACCTAATAAATTTCATTATATATATTATATTTGTATTTGTTTGATGAACACATTATGACTCATATACCTATCACATTCATGATATTTTCCGAATAAAGTATGTGGAAAACGCCACGTACCAGTGATTTATTTATACTTTGTAGGCATTGTAGGTGATAACATCATAAGAAAACATTGATGAAAAATTACATACTTCTATGAATTAAACTGAATTGTTATCATTGAATTATGAGTATTTTGTGTAACAAAGAAGGAGTTCATTGAAAATGTTTTCCATAAATTAACATTTATTTGCACTCAAATAGTAGCAATTTTTTACGCAAATAAATTAAATAGTAACGACCGATCACGACCTTCCGTTTAAAATACTATTAGCAATAAAATATTACTTCATGTTTGGAATACCCCAGTGAACATTTTACATGTTTTTGTACACAACATGTCCGTCGCGGCTTGCTTGTAAAAAATGCATGATACAGAAAAATAAATAATAAGCAAAAACCATTTTTAGAAAAAGCTTTATTTAAACGCTTTAAAAAGGAGAAAATAAAATTTGTCTTTTAAATTTTAACTATCAACTCATAACCTCATTGTACACAATTTATTTGATCATAAAAGCTTGTCGCGCGATTTACATGTGTAAATTAACTAGTACTAATTTAATTATGTAAAATCTGCTAAGTTTTAATTTTTAAAGTTTCAATTTAATTAAATGTTGATTAACGCGACAAGCTTTTCAGGATGTTCAATGGTTAGTAGTGCAAAAACAAAGTATAAAACAGAACTATAAGAACAAATAAATTATAAAAATTGGTAAGAGCAAAATTACTGAGCGATATTAACGAAACTGTGACATTGCTATAATTTTTAATCAGGCACACGATTTTTGTCAAACACGTCACACGATTACAATTCCTGAATTGGTCATTAAGTTCATAAATATTATATGCCATCCTTTTGCTTATTGGGAGGTTTCGTTATTATTATTTTATATAAAAAGTGTACGTATAACAATATTATTTTATTTTATTTTAACATTTTTAAAGTAGGTATTATCCCACACTTAAAAACGAAAAATACTTATTAAGAAAACGTATTTTTTTTAAATAAACGGAGCAATTTATAAATAAAAGGCGAGCGGCACTAACATTTATTACAGAGACGTTATCGTTAAGTGCTTCCACCAGACTGGAAACCATTTTATCTCATCCTTTATTAATCTTTATTTTATTTTAATAAAGTTAAGTTTATTTAATTGACGTAACTTATATATTTTTTAATAAAATTAACGAAGCTTCTAAATTAGTGTTTGCAGAAAGTTATATTTGAAAAGTGTATATAAATATTAAATCAATCGTGTTCAGTGATTTTATCTAAATATATTTTTATCTTACGGTTGTTTTTGCGTACCTATAAAATTCTATCTGTATTATTTCGAGGGCCGTCTAAATGTATTCATGACGTCAAATCTTCATTTCCATATTTGGTAGGATCCAAGTTTAAGGAGTTAAATATCTAGATTTGCAGAATCAGAGAACTTAGTTTGAATTTGATACTCCGATGAAAGGTTTAGTTTGTTAGTAGATATTTGCAAGTGGGTAAATTACGTCTTATCAGAGACAGCAGGGAAAGTTTGGAGCAGTAATGAAGATCTCCTAGTTTCATCTGTGTCGTAAATAGATATTATTCTTCACTCTTGGAACGATTCCAAGCCAGTGTAGTGATTGTGATATAAATTCTCAATCATTGTATTCTAAATAAGCTTAGTACTGCGTCGATTAGAAATAATTTATGTCAGCGGCATGGTATTTATGGCTTTATGATGGGGGTATTAATATGAACATCTGTGTAAGTTATAGTATTTCACATAAAAAATGAAAGAGATTGTTATGTTTCTTACTATTTCGAATTACCTTCAGATTACGTAGTAGTCCCAGAAGATAAAAAGTTTTCAACCGTCGTCGTTACTGAAATTTAGATGTTCTTGTGTTTCAATAGCCTTGTGAATTATTTCTTTGATTCTAGAAATAGGTATGTCAGTTTTACCTAGCGACGATATAAGGTTATTTGATAAATCTGATAAGCCACGCAATACACGCCCATTCTTGACATCGAAAATGTTGTCCTTCATCCTATTTTTTTTCAAACTTCTTGACTTAAATTTAAAAAACAGGTACGTGCACCAGCATTTAAGAACAAACAAGCAAACTTACGCCTATTTTATAATTATTAACCATATAATATCATCTTTATGCTACGTTTGGAATGTGTTTTATTTAAACACTAGCAGACCCGCGAACTTCGTATCGCCTAACAGTCGATTTTTTTTTTATTCTGCTATTAGCGACACCGGGTCAGCTAGTAACATAAAAAAAATAAAAACTTAAATCATTTTTAATTCTTATAATATTCATTAAAAATTATAATAAAAATAACAATTTCCGATATCTTATTATGATGCCTACTTATTATATTTTATTTTATTTTTACTTATTCTAAATTCAGTTTCATTTTCATTGTAGTACTTTATGGTACACGTTATTTTTTGTTTGGTTATCTGGCGCGTAAATAAACAGAGCAGATGGTTTTCCAACACGGGTACAGGCAACATACAACAGACCATGCGAGAAACATGAGTTTTCTATATTAGTACCACAAACACTTAATAACTGCCCCTGGGATTTGTTTATAGTCATTGCGAAAGCAAGCCGTACTGGAAACTGTAGTCTTTTAAGCTCGAATGGTATGTCAGTCGAAATCATTGGGATGCCCCGCATCATCAAAAAGTCTTCTCCTTTATACTTTCCTTTTAATATGATTGCTTCTATTACGTTATTCATTATTTTTTTATCGCTAATCGTGTGACGTTACAAAGTTTCAGTTGGTTAATATTTCGCAACATTATAACTACACATTCAAGCTTTAATTGAAGGTTGTGAGGCGGCAATCCTGGCAAATCAAGTGAATTTAAAAATTCCGGTGGATAGTTCATGACATCATGTTCATTAGTTGCCGTATCAACTGACTTATGTGTCCTTATTTTGCCAGGAATGCCATCTTGAAAATTTATATTTAATTCATTTACATCAGTGTGTTTGGCAGCCAGTAAAGCTCTTTCGCTCAACCAATTATGGAATAAATAATCAGCAACATTTGGAAGCACTATATGAATGAGTTCATCTTTTGATTACGTTAACTGACAAGAACTATCAGGAAAGGTGATGCAGCCAGTCAGCGCATCTACAGGAAGTTTACCATTACCAATATAAATGAGTTGTTTAGAGAATATGTCTCCAGATTGATCATTTTACAATATGACATGACATATTCTTGCTTAAATGTAATACCTTGACATGTTTCCACAATTTCGAGGACTTTAAACATGAATTCAGTTCATCAGCTTGCATTGAACGTGGAACCACTGGCAATCCTCCTCCTTATAATAAAATCATTGCGCCACCAAATTGATTGGCAAACTGAGTTTTTACAATAACCTTACAATATTGGCAAGCAGAATTCTTAGGTCCAATAGCAACACAGGTGTAGGCACTGCTGGCATCAATTGATATATAACAAAAAGCAGCTCGATTCAAATTTGCAACATTATCAGTCAACTATCGTGGTCACGTTCATTGCAATTTTCACGTTCTAGGTACGATTAGATTCTTCTGGCTAAATTTGTCCACCGCCTTATAGAAGGCATTTTTTGTAAGTCACAAATACACAACACTTTATTAATTTTATAAAATTTGTGGCTTTTAGATTTAGTAATATAGACGCACAATGAGACGTTTACATTTCAATTGACATCTTACCATAGAAATGTTGACAAATATTGACATTAACAGACTGAGATCCCAGGGCCCCCAGACCTACATCATTTTAACAAAACTGAAATTTTGAGGATTGATAGTCTAATATGTACTTAAGACTCTCTAACTTAAAAAACCTTCAGAGATAGTGCCAACTTAAAGCACACTTTCAGTTGCGTTAAAGAAGAAAGTCTCTTTTTTTTCTCATTTATTTATGTACCACACAATAAAGAAAGTACAGAAAACTTATGATAACATGAAAAATGTGTACAATGGATAACTTATCTCTAATAGAGATCTCTACCAGAAACCCTTGAATGTAGCGGATGTTAAAAGAAATGATTCGGGTGCGGTATTTTAATATAATGTTAATAATAATAATAAACCTACATACAAATATACATAATATTAATCAATATTACTATACCTACATAAATATATACAATGACATAAAAGAGTTGAAACAGAAAAAGAAAATTAATAAAAAAAAGACAAAGCGACTACTAAAGATTCTAATTGAGATTAAGAAATGTTGTTTTAATTTGATTTTAATAGTATTTAGAGATGGATTGCCCGACAGTATAGAGTTAGGTAGTGAGTTCCATAAGCGCACTGCTTGAACTGTGAAGGATTTTTCATAGAAAGAGGTATTAAATATAGGGCACTCAAGCTTTCTTAGAGTTACACATGAGCGTACAGGTCTTTCACTTGGAAGTGTCAATTGAAAACGCTCCCTTAAGTGAGGAAGAGAGTTTTTATATATGTTTTAAAGTAAAAAATGTATATTTCACATTCTTTCACGTGGACCTTTACTTCTGCCAGACGTCATAAAGGTTCTTTAAAATTGGGGCAAATTACATTAAAGTATATCTAAAATTTATAATATATTATTTACGGACTATTTCAAGACCCCTCTAGCCCCAGACCCTAAGCAACCAGATCAATCCGATGGCTTTATCATTTTCCCAAAAAGAGATATACCGTTATTTTTCTCTACCTCTGAAAGGATCCCATTTTCAAGTTAGTGAGTAAGCATACTGTCTTAACTACATGTAAGACTAATAGTCCTCAAAATTTCACCTGTGCTAAAATGACGTCGGTCTAGCAGCTCTGGGTTCTTGGGCTATAATATTTTTACGATACTAACGTCACTCAATTGTTTTGCCTTCCAGGAATCCAGCTACTAACATTTAAACTTTATAGTAGTGTATATTAAAGTCCAAATTGACTTTTAAGTAGATATTAATACGAATCTTTTGTATGGGAATATAGAAGTCATGTTTTTGGACCTTTTCTGGTAATTTTTTTTTTCTGTCCGTTAGAACCATCCTCGTACTTCAAGGAATATTATAAAAAAAGAATTACCGAAATCGGTTCAGCTGCTCTCGAGATTTGCGCTTAGCAACACATTCAGCGATTAATTTTTATAAAAAAGAAGATATTTCGTATATTTTTTTGATATTATATAATTACTTTTGCCTCCTTCCAGAGTGAGGTAATGAAAATATTAAATATTTCATTTCTTCAAGTAGGAATCGAACTCAGAACCTGTCGTGTATACAGTCCGGTGCTTGTGCCACTGCGCCACAACGGGCCTCAAAATTATAAGAATTGAATTTTTTTTATCTGTGATAAACATATATGTTACCGATTTATGGATTTCCTTTTTAAATTTTATTTAATTTGTATATATTTATTAAAAATATTTACTTAAATTTATATCATTTGGTGTTGAACCATTTTAAATAATAATTATGGTATTACGTAAACGTCAAAACAAATGTTTATTACGTAGAATAATTTATTTTAAGACGACTGACGAATTATATGTAATAAAGTTTAGCTGGGTGACTGGGGTTCCACATTGGATCCAATTTTTTTTATGTCAACAGAAAATGCTCATCACGTTGAATAACTTTTCCTAATTCGTTGTATTGATATCTCTTATAGATTAGGGGGGCTGCTAGGGTCTCACATCAGGTATTCCGACTATCAAAATAAATTATAGCCTATATGTTGCCGAAGACTAATAGCTATGCAACAAAAGAAGTTTCATTTAAATCTGTCCAGTAGTTTTTGAGTTAAAGAGTCACAACAGACAGACAGACAAGAATTCCAAAAATCATATTTTTACCTTCTATTAGTTGTATTGAGTCCCCCTGAAGTGTTTTTTTTAGTTTATTTTCAATGTACAGATTTTACCCCCTTTACAGTTTTATTATATATATAGATATAGATATAGATATATAGATATAGATTTTAGCGGTCAAAACAAAACGAGTCATAGAATATCGATGAATGAAAGCATAACACTTCGAGGGCCCATATCTGTTTCTTATCTCCCGTTTATAGAGCAAGCAGCAATACTGTAAATAATTAACGAGCGTCTACAAAATGTTCATATAATAAGAATAACTATAATAATAATACATTTATGCACTTTTTGTTGGGTCATTTCGCTAGTAGTAAAAAATCTCTGTTAGAGATAAATTTATCACTGATAATATAATTTTACTTCAGTTGTGGAGTGCAAAAAGGAATTTATTTATTATTATTTGATGATTAAATTTATCGCAAAGTTAAAGAATGTGGTGGAATGGAATATAAACGGTTCGTTTAATTCAAAATATCATTTAAATTAATAAGAAAATTTCAAAATATTCGAATTACAGCGACTACTTTTACGAGTATGTCTCTAACACAACACGATCCATGAAAAGAAATCATATAAAAATCTATTCAGAATTTCAAATATCGTCAATCGCAATTCAATAAAGGCGATTTATGTCAGTCGTTGCTCACCGCTGCGCTGTGCCGGCGGCAGACGGGGGGTTGGCGAGGCTCCAGCTCTCTTGTCTACGAGAAATGGATCAGTTCTAACTAATAGCGAAAAATTCTCTCTTCTTTCAAAGATAAATGATAAAAATGTTAAACTTACCTAGTTTTTAATGTTTTTTGGTTTGATATTATAATAAGGTTCTCATAAAAAAGTATGTACCTGCTAAAAGAAAAATACGTTGCCAATATTTTATACCACGATCATCACGATTGAAGGTCTGTCGGGGTGCAGGGGCAGAAAGTGTGCTGCAAAATCGACTTCATATATATAACTTCTATTTCACAATAAAAGCTTTTAAAAAAAGAAGTAACTTGTCAGAAATTTGATAGCTGTACTGCTGAACCACACTGGTTCACTCACAACAAAGCTTTATACGATTTAGATATGGTAATTAAGTAGGTGAAAAACAAATTGTTAAATTTAATAGCTTACTTTTGAGCTAGAACTATTTTTAACAATTCCAACATTCTACCTCATTTTAAATAGTTAATTAAAAGGCGACCCGATTTATCAAAAGCAAATTTTACCGAACTCGTCAAAATTATATTGAAACCGACGAGCTTTAAACGGAGTTAGCATTTTGGAATCGAGTTAAAATCCATTAACTATTTGCGCTTAAATTTTCTCGAAAAACAACATTTACGAAAGTTTTTTTTTTAATTTACACGTTTTTAATTTCCATTGAGTGAGGTAGTTACAATTATATGACAGCAATATAGCAATTTATAACGTTCCTTTGTATAACAAAGGAACGATATTCAATCAGTAAAATTTCATTAAATGTTCTACGAGTATTTCCAGGGACCAGTTTAGAATGTGTCAGCACCATCACTTGTTCGTATATAAGCTGATTACCCCTATAGAGTGGCTTTGATGTGTAATCCTCATTGTAATGTTCTAAATTTATTGGAAATGTCGTTTGTTAGAACTGTGAAATACGCACGAACAAATGAGGTCACACCGATTGATTACACGCACTAACTGATTTATAACTATAGGAGCTAGTTCAAAACGTTTGACTATTTGGATTAAAACTTGCGAAGAATGCAGCTCTCATACAAAACAAAAAGAAAGTAAATCAACCCAGTAGTTCCTGAGATCTTATCCTTTAAAAAACAAACAAACAAAAAAACTCTTCCGCTATATTATATTAGTATAGATGCATAAAAAATCTGATACTTGCAGATTTATGCACTGGGATCTTAGGCCAATACAAATTATAAACCTTTTCCCGGATACTATAGTTAAATATCTATGGTGAAAACTAGATTGGGAACGGCTTTATTGATACATATTGGGATTACATAAAAAAAGCCGCGGCTTAGGTGATGGCTGTATATAAATTGTAATTTCATCCTGCGTTGGTTGCGGATTTTTCTATTTAGATATTTAAATATAGAGTAAATTTAGTGCCGCAGTGGTACAATGTCTAGCTGTAAACGCGGTTGTAGGTTCGTTTCCCACTGTGGGGAATTAATTCTTTTTATTTACCTATTCTAGTAATAAGAAAAAACGTGATGAGTTTTATCACGAAAAAAAATATCTCGAAAATGGATTGTGTGGAACTGAGTGCCTGTACTGTAAAATAACTAAGAAATTGTGACTTATCACTAGCCTTTTTACCTACTCTGATATGCGGTAAATCATGAAGTTTAATTTTGTTTTCTCATTCTTTCTAAAAGTACAGCATTGAATTATGTTACCATGTGCACAATGTCTCTATTACAAGTGTCACCTGAAAAGAAAAAGTCAAAAATTTGTAAGGGATTCAAAAATTTTTAAAATTTTAATATATAAATATGCTCAGGTATATAAGAGGCAGTCGTGGCGCAGCGGCACAAGGGTGTGACTGTAACGCAATGGTTGTGGGTTCGATTCCCACTCAAGGAAGTGAAATATTTATTTACGTTTATATTTCCATTTCTTCGCTCTGATGTCGAGGCAAAGCGCGATGTTGAGTTCTGCCACTTAACTTGCAATGCCACCAGAACTCGGCAGAAAATGGGGCACGGAGTGTCTTAACATTAGGTTCCCTCTGCCTACCCAGCCGTATGCGGGATACTGCGTGAAGCTGATTTTATTTTTTTGGATATATAATCATGTGAAACAGGTACTATTTTATGTTACTTTTACATTACAATACAGGTAACTCTAGAAAATATTTCAAGTAAAATTTTCAATGTAGCTGAAATTGAAATCGTGATAACCTTTACCATTTCGTCAAACGCGAGCCAATCGTCCCCTTTTATTGGCACTGCTTTCTACTTCTTTGTTGTGGGAATTCCGCCGTATTCAATATATGTAAAGTATTCCTCTTACAAAATTTATTTGCGATTTATATAGATTTTTACAAGAATGTTGCAATCTAACAGAACAGAAGAAGGAGGTCGTTACTTATATCTAACTGATATTTGTTTCGCAAATTTTCGTATTCAACATTGCATTAATTATAAATATTATATTGATAGAATGATAGTTGTAATTTTTTTTCACCTTCGGAAGGATGGCTATGATAATAAGGCTATAGATAAGATTTAATCAACAATAAAAATGTTCATATCTAACTACGCTACGGTTGCGAAAGAGTACTGAAACTTGTAGTAAATTATAATAGATAACAAAAGCCACAGTGAATCTTATAGAAGAAGTCTGAAGAACAAAATCAGAACTGAAAACTTTATGCGAAAACTAATTTCGTTTTGTAATTTAGTTTACTTGTATAACAAAAAATACTTTTGCTATTTTTGTAGCTTCCCTATTTGTAGTAGGTAATCGGAGATGAAGCAAATAAAATTACATTATTCATTAAATTTAATTATTTCCTTCATATCTTCACATCCAGATTACTAATTTGATCAGCAAAAGCAAGGATGGTTGTAAGTTCCATCCCCACCGGGCTCAACAAATTATTTTTATTTCCCAGCTCTAGACTTCGTATGGAAACCGGAAAACATGGTCTCTTAACATTCATTTCTCTCCTGATGCGAACTAACGATAACTAACGTACACACACACACAACGAAAGAATGATATATAAAATTTAAGTATATAGAAAAGAATACATTTACTTTATACTTCGGCGAGGGCTTATAATATGGCAAGTTTTATTTATCATCACTTTGACGTGAAGTAAGAACGCTGGAAGAAAATAGATTTACAAAAACTATATTAATATATAATTTTTAAATTGACTTTTTAAACTTTTGATTGACTGTTGAGTGCGAGAGCCAATGGTCTAACCATCGAGGACGCAAAAGACCGTGCAAAGTGGAGTAGGTTGAGTAGGAAGGCAGACCCTGGTAACAGCCGGGATTAATGCCAGGAAGATGAAGACTACTACTTATTACTTATTACTACTACTTATAACTACATAAAATTATTAAATTGCGGAAATTCAGAAAATTCTTACGCAAAAAAAAATATATAAATGAGAATAATCATTCAACAAAACATTTTTGAGCGTTGACGTAAAGTCAATAGTTCTCCGTCATAACAACGCCATATAAGAGAAAACAATCTTTTCACGCGTCAGTCTATAATTATAAGTTTCTTTTATATCTTCCGCTCTATATACTATCCGGTAGGAATTAAATAGTCCATACATCCTCCTCTAACACTGACGTGCAATCTCTGGTGCCATCAATCAAGGAAGCGAGATAGATATATTTAGAGAGACAAAGACAAAATACGTAAATATACGTTTATATTCGGTCGTATTGTTTTAGATAACTAAAGATTATAAATTACAAAAGTTTGGTATCTCTATAATATAACATCTAATGGTTTCACGTGTAAATTTTAAACACTATCGTGTATGGGTAAACACTATAAATAATAATCGTTAATATTGGAATAGCGAATGTTATCAGGATTTTGTTTATATTATAAATTAATTAACGGTACGTACACTAAAATCGAATTAAAGCAAAATATTAATTAATAATGTTGTTTTATTGAACACTACGAATGTGCATAGTGTATTTTATCCTTTGCGTATGTTTCGTAGGGTTGTCCCATGAGTAATAAAACTTAGTGTCGCATCACTTAAATCAAGAAGAAAAAGAACGAAGTTAAAAAAATAATATTTAGAGACGAAAAAAATAAATAATACTTAATATTTCAATGTATGACCTCAGATTTACTTTTCAAATAAAATATAATTATAAAATTTATAAATTTATCTGTTTTGAAATTTTTAAGAATAGTCCAATTTAATATGAAAATGTATAATATTTAGAATAGAGACCAATGACCAAGACGCAGGGGCACAAATGCTTGTACACGTGGCTGGTTGTGGGTTCGATCCCCACTCGAGGAATTGAAATATTTATTTAAATTTATATTTCCGTTTCGTCGCTGTGGTGTCGAGGCAAAGCGCGTCGTTGAGATCCGCCACTCACCGCATTGCCCCTAGAATTCGGCGGAAACTGACGTTATAAGAAATATCTTACTCTGGAGTAAATATAGAAACGGGTGATCATTTACTTGAAAGCAAACGATCGCATCTGGCGCTTGTCGGATTATGTTGTTTAAATTCAATCATCTCAGTAGGACCAGATGGTCCTACTGAGCTCCTCAGATGAGGAGCACCGTTGCAAGTTTTTCGGCTCTCTACCAAGTTCTGACAGCCCATAATCTACTTTGCAAAGTGACTAGATTAGTTTGGTGTCGAATAACTCAAGTTACAATAACTATTTGCAAACTATTCAATAATTTATGAAATTATATTATCAGTTTTGTTTTATTTACTTTTAGCATCCTGAGTCCTGTTATTTTTATATAACATTATTAATTTGACCGCATGTCCTATAAAAAGAACAAATTCGAGGTATGGTTTAAGACTAGAGATATAAGTTAATATATTTTTAGAGAAGAGAGACAAGTTACTATATTTTTGTTGCTAGAACAAACATTATTTATTTACATTTTAAATGGATCATTTTGACATAAAACCAAATGGTGGGGTCGAATGTGTCCGTAACAAAGGATTCTCGGATTTTAGAGTTAATAGATATTTATTAGTAAATTAGTAAATTGTAATTATTAGTCAAATGAAATCAAAATCAGCAGAAATATTTGTTTTTAATATATTATACACATTTGTACCTGCATTATACGATTTATTACCATTCATATACATGAAACAATAATTTCGCCGTAATGATATCCATTTACGTTTTATAACTATTCTACTTGTTATAAAAGATAACAACGGTCATACAACTACTATTTTAATATGCATAATACTTCAAAGAAAACGCACAATCCTCGGGCAATATGCGTGAAACATGGTGCATTGTAATCATCGCCCTTTGTGTAAGAGACCAGCGTCGATTGAATACAAGATCACGTGGAATCTTCCCCCGGCATCACCTCCATTCTTTGTCATAAAAAAATATAAGTTTTATATTTTGCTTGCTAGTTAACCCAGTTTATACTAGCCAAATCTTATTTTATAAGTTCATGAAAATAAAAGGTGAGACACAGAATAAAAGACGTATAAAGAAAATTATATAAATATACTAAAATTGTACAGGTCTTCTGTGCGTTGAATCTAAACTAAAAAAAACTTGAGTGTATAATATACAGGTATCGGAAATAAAAATTAAATCATCTTCACGCTGTATCTCGCACACAGCAGGGTAGGCAGAGAAAACCTTATCTTAAGACACTTCGTTCTCCATTTTCCGCCTAATTAAGGCGTTGAGTGGTGGAACTCAGTTCTCTGTATATAATCGAAAGTGTCAGTTTCTATTCAAAATGCATGTTCATTTTTGTAGTATACTATTTGAACTTAATTTTTTTGAACACTATTAATAATAGTAGTAAGTATTGTAGTAATAGTTTGTTATCGTAATACAACTATAAATCCAAGTTTTTATCAAAATAAAAATAATTATAATAAAAAAATAAACTTTAAATCGCTCTCCTAAAGCATTTTTCACTTTTCATTCTTTATACCTAGGGACCGTCGATATATATTTTTGTTTATTTTCCAAGAGTTCCTAATGTCCTAAGAATAGTAAAGGCCCATTTAAGACATAAAAATCCCGGTCCGTGAGACCGGCGCCACCAAAGATGTAAATCAAATTAACGTCACTAATGGCGGGTTAAGGAAATTATAATTTACGGAGCCAAATAATACCCTTACACAGCTCTCCTATATATATGACCGGTAGATCTTCGAGATCGTCATTCTAGATTTGATTGTAGTCACGAGTTCCGTATACAAGGCAATCAACGTTAATAATGAAAATATTCATTGGCATCGTCCTGCTGGCCGCCGTCGCCGTGGCCAGCGGTGATAAGCCGCACTACGATACCAAGAAGCCCGTGGAATTGTTTGAGAAATACATGAAAGATTACAACAAGCACTACAAGAGTACGGGACAGAAAGTTAATCACTACTTAGCTTTCCGCTTGTCCTTGAGTAGAATTAATAGAGTCAATGCTCAAAAAGACGGCCCTACTTTAGATTTAAACAAATATTCTGATTATCTACCTTACGAGCTGGAAGAAGTGATTGCCGCTGGAAGTGCGTATTATTTGTAATGTTATATAAGTATATTGAAAATCTATGTATATATTTTATTTGTTAACTAGCGACCCCCTTGCGGCTTCGCCCGCTTATACTACTGGATTATTCATATAATGTATGTTTGCAAAGCACTTAAGATAATGTGAAAATTAATTAAACTCTAATGCAACCCGCATTTTCGTAGTTTCAATAAGGATTTTCCAATTGTTTTACACAGCAAGGATTTTTTAGTAGGTACCGTAATTTTAAATCTGTGCTACTAATCTTTTCAAGTACTTATTAAAATATTTTTAAATGACTATTTTTAGATAGTTAAATGACTATTTTTAAACGGAAGAAACTATAAACAAAAGCCTACCTACTAATAACTACTACAAAAAATATGAAACCAAATATATCGCGCTGAAATTATACATTCAACTCCAATTATCCAATACCTGCAAACGCATCTAGATCTTCGTTGCTATAGAGGCAGGCGGGTTTTTTTTTCGAGCTTGTGGTTAATGCTGAAGAGGGTATTCTGTCCCTGATGAAAAGCAAGCACTACGTGGCTGCCTGTGAGGAAAATTAAAAAGAATGCATTGGCCGGGAATCGAACCCGGGCCCGCGTGGCAGGCGAACATTCTACCACTGAACCACCGATGACTGCTCATGACGCGCTTGTACAGGGTGAGTCATATTGAACTTTCCGATTTCAATAAGGTGTGTATTAAAAACAAAGCGACATGCAGTAAAAATTATTTTATTGTTTGAAAGCACATAACATGCAGTTTTAATTTAGTTGGTTTTAAAAATGATATCCTGTAAATGTCTACCTCCATTGACCACACACTGCTGAAGCCTTTCCCGGAAGTTGTCCATTACTCGTCGAGTCATATTCAGCGGAATAGCATTGATTTCTTCCGTGATTGCAGCCTTCAGTTCATCGATGGTTCGGGGACGATGCGTGGAAAAGGTGTCCTTCAGGTAACCCCAGAGAAAGAAATCGCAGGGGGTTAAATCAGGTGATCTCGGCGGCCACCCAACGTCACCTCGCAAAGAAATGAGATGACCGGGAAACATTTGTCGCAGGATTTCCATTGAACGCCTGGATGTATGGGCTGTAGCACCATCTTGTTGGAACCAGATGTTATCGTTGTCATGATTCTGCGTTAATTCCTCCAATTTCGGTTTCAGAAAAGTTTCAAGCATGTCGCAATACCGAGCAGAGGTAACTGTGACGACTTGACCATCTTCTTCAAAAAAATAGGGACTCCACACACCAAACTCTGCAATAGCGCACCACACTGTCACTCGAGGGCTGTGAAGTGGTCGTTCGTGTAGGTTTCGTGGGTTATTCTCAGCCCAGTATCGAAAATTCTGTTTGTTGACAGTTCCGGCGAGGTGAAAATGTGCCTCATCACTGAAGATCAAAACAGCAGTGCGGGGGATCTGCTGAATGTCGCGGCATAAATTTGTTCGTGTGTCTAAGTCTCTAACTGTTAATTCTTGCACTACCTGAATCTTGTATGGGTGAAATTTAAGGTCTCTATGCAGTATTCTGCGGACACTACTGAAAGATAATCCTAGTGAAGCGGCATGTTTCCGAACAGAACGCCGAGGGGATTGTTGAATTGAAGCCCGCACTCTATCCACGTTTTCCGCTGACGTTGACGTCCTAATTCGGCCTTGTGGTCTTGTTTTTAATGCTGATGATGTTGCTCTAAAATTTGATACCCAATTTCTGATTGTTGGTCCAGTGGGAATGGGATCACGTCGACCAATAGCAAAATGTAAACGGAACGCACGCTGTGTTGTGATCACGGAGCCGCCATTTTTAATAAACTCTTCAACTACGAACGCACGATGTTGTCCCGACCAAGCCATTGCTCACACTAAAACTGCATGTCATGGCGCGTCTAATGACACCATCCCCACCCTTCTACTCCTTCCCTTCTTCGTGCAACGTCCTTCCAAAACCGGAAAGTTCAATATGACTCACCCTGTATAAGCAAAACGTCGCGGGGCGCGTTTCGCAGCAAGGATGTTTTGATATTGTAACAACTTCTAAAGTAATTATTAAAATGAAAAAACAGTAAAAGACAGTTTTGATCTACATTAAATGGCCAACGTAACTAATATACTTATTTATATGCTGAGAGTAAGGGATAAGTAAAACTTGAGTCGGCACAGCTGATGAGTTAACGGCGGGATGTGTCAACAATTAAATGCGTTTTTCTCTAATACTATTCGCAATTTCGAAATAGTGTAAGAAGCAAATTTTATCTTCGTTTAACGTAGAAAATTAATAAAGTATTTTAAAGGATAAGGATTAATACCATTATGGAAAAATATCCCTCACAATAAAAAATATATTGAAATTACTATTTTTAGACAGAAATATGATCACTACACGTTATTCTTAAAAGATAAAAATATGCTCTCGCGGACTTTTTTGTAGATCTTATTAAGAGGAACAATACTCCAGTACATTATTTTCATGTAGTAATTACCATTAAAGCAGCGCATGCGCGAAAGTGTCTCAACGGGTAGGACTTTAGACACATTTATCGTATTTATGTTAATTTACATAAGAATGTACAAATAATAAACTATATATAAACCTTCCCTGAGAAATACTCGACCTAATGGTGAAAGCCGCATAAAAATCCGTTGGGTGGTTTAGAAGAAGAAGAGTTAGAAAGTTCAGACAGACACGAAAAGCGACTTTGTTTTATAAGATATAGGATGTCGCGTCCGTGACTAGTGACGAAGTTCTAACGAAGAATCGTCTGTTGAGTTTTTGGGTGTAATATCTATTATATGTGTCTATCGGTAATACTTAAGAATATATCTGCCGTTACTAAGTATTGGTGGTTATTAAATATGTGGTGTTGCAATGCGAGTACATAATCAATCATCAACTTCTTTACGCAATATCTTTTATATAGTAAAGTGTTCTAACTCAGTTCCCCCACTTTCTATATTTTTGTACGTGGTTAAGGCCAGTCGTGGCGCAGGAGCACAAGCATGCGACTTAAGCGTGACAAATTGTGGGTTCGATTCCCATTTGAGGAAAAGAAATATTTATTTTAATTTACTCACTCTGGTAACGAAGCAAAGCGTGGCCTTTAGTTCAGCCACTTAACGTTCACGGGGAACACAAGTATCTTAATGGGATCGGCGCTTCTGAATGCTACCGTTCTTGCCTTGCTTAACAAAAAAATTTAATAAACTGGTGTCCTATTAAAACGTATAAATCTTACACGATAAAATACCTTATATAATTAATTTAAATTTGAGATGCTGTTAAACTTATTTCAAAGTTATTTTTTAATATAGTGTTTTAATTTTTTTTTTTCAGTAAACCCAGATGCTCCAGAACATTCCAAAAAGAATCATTAAATCGTTCCTGTTTTAGCTGTGCTCTACGACTTTTGCATATTTATGTATTTTTAGTTCACTTATATTAATGAATTAAAACATAATTATTAACCTAATGAATATTCCAATATTTAAATAAATATATAATTATAGAAGTACATATATTAATTTGATGAACATCTCATATACCTATTACATTCATAATTTTATCCGCATAAAGTATGTAAAAAACGTCAAGTGATCACAATTCTGGAGGCATTGCCTGTTGAGTGGTGGATCTCAACGCCGCGCTTTTCGCCGACACCAGAGCGAAAAAATGAAAATATACATTTAAATAAATATCTCATTTCCTCGACTGGGGACCTACAACGAGTCGATTTTACAGTCACATCTAGCCTCTGCACCACGACTGGCCACAACTGGCCCAGACTGGCTTGTATTTCCATTTACATCCCTTTTCAAAACTATACAATGAAATTAAAAACTGTCAAATACTGATTTTCATTATTGTTTTATTTTTACTAATATTTTTAGTTACTTTGAGTGAACAAAGTCAGTCCAGTGGCGGGAATTACACTCGGTACTTCAATTTTCGGACTTAAGGCAACATGTCAATATAGTAGCTCCGTAATTTAAATTATTAAAAAGGATTATTTAATGTATATTAATTCATATGATTCACTGTGTATATTCTAAAATCACCTAAATACGTGTTATCAGTGTTATAAATACTCCTAACTGTAAGATTACTAACGTTGGACTGTGCAAGTGTGCAACCGCCGTGACCTGTCGTCTGTCATTGTGCCAACGGAAGGACTTTTGAATTTCTCTGTGAAACCCGGGGAGTATTTCTTTCAATATTGTATATTTACAACATACTAAATTACACAAAATACATTTTTATAGTGAGTAACTCACACTTAGGCACCATACCGTCTCACTTTGCTTGACAAGCTGGAAGCTTAGTTGCAGACTCAAATATTTGCCTCAGACAAAAATTCCACTCAATACTATATAATTCACAGTATTATATGACTATTGGGTGTGATATACACATATACAATAATATAACTGCTAATTTGCTTGATTAATATTAAAACAGTGATACTAAATTACCTTTGCTAATTTACATGTAAAGATCAAAGAAATTGCTTAAATAACTGGTTTATATGTTTAATATTTACTATATTGCCCCTTTTGTTGATATTTAAGCTCTCTATTTATTTTCAGTACATTAACAATGGAATCACAAATTATGACCCGTAAAGCCTCTACAAAAGACCTAGAAAGCAAGCTGAAGCAAGCCTTACATAAACTAAAATCCTCTCAAGACCTGTGTAAGCAGCTTCTCCAGGAACGTGAGGACAGTGAGGTGGAAATTACCACAATCATTAAAAAGAACTCACATTTAAAAAATGAGCTTGCTGAGCTGCATACAAACTATTTAGATGTAGTGGCACAGCGGGATCAACTGAATGTTGTTGTGGGTACATTTGACCAGTGCAGCATTGAACATGAGAGGGCTCTGGACCGGATTTCAGAGCTTGAAATTGAGTTGCAAGCCAAAGCCTCAATTCTTACACTAAATAAACAAAAAGAATGTAATGAATCGCAGAAAACCTCATGTTTATATGATGAGCTGGTTGATTGTAACGCACAACAATTCCTTAAACCAGTTGTAATAGACCTGACGAAGGATGACTTATATGCTATGCAAAATATAAACTTTTCTACACATAATAAATTAAAGAAATATATTAAATTAAATAAATTTATAAAAAAAACAAATAAAATGGTAAATTTTAAGTTTTCTGCAAAAAAAATTATCACATTAAGAAATGATAATTCAACATTAATTAAAAAGCTTGAGTGTTATAATAATAAACTAAAGCAAAGTAGGTATATGTATGACCAAGACACACTTCAACTGCAGAATGAAATCGATAGCTTACATAGCTCCCTCAGAGAATTAAGTGAGAAGTATGAATCCTCACAGAATGAAATTAGAGAACATATTCTAGCTGCGAATAACTTAGTTGACTTGTGCAATTATAATGTAGAAAGATTTGAATCTTTGACAAATAAACATAGTTGTGGTTGTGCTGTTACGGAGTCCACTGAGTCAAGTATCACTCAAACGATATGTAATTCTGAGGTTGTGGATGACTCGGCCATGCACATTATATTGAATAAGAATTTACATGTAGAAAATTCCTCTCGCTCCTCTCCAAACAATATTACTGTAATTTCAGATAAATTAGGTCAAGGCTTTGGGTCCCTACTTAATTACCATTTTTCGAATGTTTTTAATGCATGTTCGCCTGGAGCCAGTTACCAGTTTAATATTAACAAAATAATGTCTATGAATGTAAATGAGCATAGTACTATTGTACTATTACATGGAAATAGTTTGTCAGTGAGGAGACAAGATGTGGTAAAGAGTATAGAAAATTTGCTTAAATTACACAGTAAAAGTAAATGTAAATTTGTTATATGCTCTTTTCCATATTCTTCTTGCCTTACAGATAGACAAAATAGGTATATTTATAATTTAAATATGACCTTGTATAATACGACTCAACGTCATAGTGACGCGATTTTTTATTTAGATTTAAATAAGTTTATTTATAATAGTTGTAAGTTGACAGAAGATACATTGTATCTACCTTTATATTTTAAAAAAACAAATTGCTACTTTAGTAGCATATAATATTCGAAACCCTGTTATACATTGTATAACAAAGGAAATAGTTTGTAATAATAATTTTTCATTAAAAAATAATAATGACATAATAAGTTCCAGTTTAAACTAGATAACAAGACAACACCTAGGCCGTTTACATTGAATATTGTACACCAAAATATACAAGGCTTAGGAGGCAAAGAACTGGAATTAGAATTGTTTCTAAAAAAAATTTAATATACATTGCGTAGACCATGTAACTCTGTTATTAAAATTAAAACATTATGGTATACAGGATACTGCCCTTGACCTTATTGCCTCATATTTAAACCAAAGAATCCAGAAGGTTAGTATAAATAATGTAAAATCATCTGGATCTCCTCTAAAGATGGGCGTTCCACAAGGATCCATTCTTGGTCCCCTTTTATTTCTTCTTTACATTAACGATCTACCTTTTTATGTGAAGAACCTATGTGATATTGTACTTTTCGCGGATGATACCTCTTTAATATTTAAGGTTGACAGAAATAAAATAAACTATGACGATGTGAATAGCGCATTATCGCATATTCTTCGTTGGTTTGATGTTAATAATCTAATGTTAAATGCTAAAAAAACTAAATGTATTGAGTTTGCTTTACAAAATGTTAAAAAAAATAATTTCAGTCTACTAATTAAAGGAGAAACTCTCAATTTGTCGGAATCAACTATTTTCTTAGGTGTAACTATAGATTCCAAACTCCAGTGGAACGCTCATCTGGAAGCACTTGCGGATAAACTCAGCTCTGCCGCGTTTGCAATTAAAAAAGTAAGACAAATGACGGACGTTGACACTGCCCGATTAGTCTACTATAGCTATTTCCATAGTATTTTATCTTATGGAATGCTGCTATGGGGCAGTGCTTCAGACATAAATTCAATATTTATCCTCCAAAAAAGAGCCGTGAGATATATTTATAAACTAAGAGCGCGAGATTCTCTGCGAGATGTTTTCAAAGATGCAAGTATTCTTACAGTTGCTTCCCAATTTATATACTATAATATTCTCTTTGTCCGACAAAATATACATTGTCATAGTAAACATAGTGACAATCATACGATAGAAACGAGAAATAAAGATAAGATTGTTACTCCAAGTTTTCGCCTCCAAAAAGTTAATAAATCTTTTATGGGTCTGAGCATACGTGTATATAATAAAATTCCACAGTGTATTCTAGATTTGCCACTTCCAAAATTTAAAATATCAGTAAAAAAAATTCTAACAAGTAAAGCTTATTACACTGTTCAAGAATACTTAGAGGACAAACATGTATGGAATTAATGTCTATTGAATGTAATGCAGGATAGCTGCCAACTAATGTAATAGATTGTACCATTGATTTTGAAAAGAGCAACTGATGAGTTTCTTGCCGGCTCTTCTCAGCAGAACTGCCTTCCGAACCGGTGGTAGCTTTTTGTTCATATGTTCATTCGACGATTCAAAAGTGCTTATTATAAGTTTATTTGAATAAAGAATATTTTGAATTTGAATTTGAATTTGAATTTAAGCCGCTTGCAAAAAATAAAAATAAATATTATTGCTGCAGTGGAACTCGAAGCCAGAATTCAATGAAATACTTTTATAGCTTCGCTAGTTAGTAGTCATTTCAACGTGACATACACCGCCCTATAAGTATATCTTATGTTACATTATATATTTTTTAATTTCTTAGTAAACATGTATTCCACCCGCAAAGGAAATAAAATAATTAATTCCCCCAAGTGGAAATCGAACCTACAACCGCCGCGATTCCACATTTGTGTCTTTGCGCCTACATAACCTCATATAAACAAATATTACCCTCTATATCTATAGAATATAAATATATGTAGTAAATGGTCAGCATAATCCTCATATTCACAGGAAATATGTATGAAAATCCACATAGTTAAAATAAACATTCAATAGGCAGGTAGTGGGAGGTAAGTCGCGGGCTCTTTGATGTCGCTTCCTTTAGTTTCTTTGAGAGCTGATTGAGCGTAGCACTTTACGTGCATGCGAGAGCGTCTGCGCTGAACTCCTGGGGATTTAGTTTATCAAAGAAGCTTTTCGCTTTTAGGCTTTCGACTTTCCAGTAGAAAATTTGGCGCTCACGTTATCTTTTTTAAAGATGACAATTTTTCTGAAATCTGAAATCTATAAATTGTCTATAGTTACTTATTATTGTTTACAGTTATTATTAAATTATTTCGTTATTATTGTGCATTTCTTTGTAAATTTAAAATTTGAATACATTTTAACATGTTATGCGTAAGACGATTAATTATTTGGATTGAATTACAAGTCAGTAAGTCTTTCTTTCAAAATTTTATGCTCTCGGGAGCATCTCTCGGGACTCATTTATCGTCTGTGCTCACGTATTGCCACATCCATACAAATATCCCATTAGACTTCGTTTGTATAAAAAGAGCATCAATCACTTATGTAGGTACATGTGATATCTACATTCGCGTCGATCAGCAAAACTTTGGGAAAAGGTGTTTCCTCGTAGTGACAGCGCGTCAGTGGAATGACTTTGATATATTATTTGCTTTTCGAATGATTTTACGTTTTCCCGATAATTACACAGAATGGATGTGATCTGTATTGTAATATTCATATTTTTATAATTTCGAATTATGAAACAATAACAAAATTTTTTTTTGGTTCATCCAATATCCTCAGTTCCCAGTGAGGCCAGTCGTGGCGCTGGGGCAATTTTTCTATAATTTAGTTTTTGTTTAAGTCTGTGCATATAAAGTATAATTTTGGGGTAGGTTTTATTTAATTTTTATTTGAGTATTGTTTATGGTTCTGACAAGCTAAACTTTACTGGACTTTTTTTAGTAATGAATATATTTTCAAATCACTCTTAGTAATATCCAAAATAACATAAGATACGAACAATAAATATCTTAAAAGTCCCAGTAGATTTGTTCAAGTTCTCGAAAACAAGTTATCGGTCGTTGGTTGGTTGATTATTGTGACTGTGAAGTGTTTGTGAGAATATAATACTTAAGCTGTGTTCCCTGTTGTTATTCTTCTGTCTATTTATTTTGAGTTTTAGAATTTCTTTTGTATATAGACAAAATTTAAAACATGTCAAGCTGACTCGTATTTTAATTCGAACTTTTCAATACACGAGTTAAGCAGAAGAAGTAGAGCAGTCAATATATTTTTTTAAATTCTACGTTTCACATGGTTTAGTGCTCTAGGATGTACGCTGTACAATTCGTTTTTATGAGAATTATTTTTATATGTACGATTCGATTATGTACTAATTTTCACTTTAATGGTTCAGTGAAAAATACGAGTCAGTCATACAATTATAATACATTTTTTGAAATTCACAGGACAATTACTAGGTTTTTGATACCTACATGACTACATAATTCTATAGGAGTTAACCGTAGTTGCTTATACATTATTGATAATTTTATGAAATTTCAATTTGACAAAATTGACATTTTTAAAAAGAATGCATTTGACATTTTCAGAGTTGTAGGTTACATGTTTGTTTTACTTTGCTACACACTCTCTGCCTTTAATTAAAATTTTGTAAACTAAAAATTTGTGTGTAACGTTAACATGTATAAACTGAAAAAGACCAAAACAAACGTGCAAAGAACGTTTGCATTTTTTAGTTTTTATTTTCTATAAAAGCTTTTACAGAAACGCGAGTTCAATTAAAACTTCTCTTTTTGGTCCGTGCTTTCTTAACAAAGGAAGTTTGTACGATTTTCATATTTCAGATGTACAGTGGAAAATTTTGAAGTTTCGTTTGGTTAACTGTTTTTGTTATTGACACGAAAGTTATTTATATGACTTTAAGAATTCTTCCCACATGACTTTATTATTTAACCTATATACCTTTAAATTTCAACAACAAATATTATTGATTAAACAAACCGACAACAGAAAACTAAATTTTACCTATGAATAAGGAATATAAAATAATATGCTCCATTTAGAACAGAGATTGCAATTGCATTCCATTCCATTTCCATTTAATATTATAACCCGTAATATCAAAGTTATGCAAGAACAATAAACTAGCGAGGACCAGTAATAACCCGCGGGCAAATAGTTGCCTTACGTCGTACTGCAGATACGAGTAATATGCGATGCATTATAGAGTCAATGTGAGAAATATTACAACTTGTGGCAGATATTCAATATTACCCCGGGAGCTTTACTGAGGAGTATAAGTCAGAAATAATCAGTTGTTAAACTGCTTGCGAGTGTAATATTCTTTTTTAACTTCACGCTGTATCCCGCAAATAACGGGGTTTGATTATTATTTTTACAAGTTCATTGTGACAGGAGAGAAGCAAACGTACCATTTCAAAACAATCTAAATAATATATTTATTTTGAAAAGAAAAGCCTAAATAAATCCGCCCATGCTTTTCATTTCTTTTTTAATCCATCCATACCAATTATAATCCTTGAACCGAACTCTATAGGAAAACATCGATGGTGCAAACTAGATTGAGAACGGCTTCATTCATACAGATTGGGATTATGTCAAAAAAGCCGTGACTTAGGCGATAGTTGTATATAAATTTTAATTTCATCCTGCATAGGTTGCGGATTTTTTTTATTTAGATAACGATAAATATAGGTTTTTTTCCAATCTGGAGAATGAATTCTTTTCATTCACCCATTTACCCGAGTTCTGCCACTCAACATGCAAGGTCTCCAATGTTCTATATTTATTTACTAGCGGTCCGTTCACTTACCACTACTTTTATTATGCTGCATTTGCATCACGAACAACTTGTTTTCATAATTCAGACCAAATCAGAAAATAACCAACCAGATTTCGAATAAAAGAACAGAAAATGCACGTGCATTTAAAAAACCTGGTCTGACTATCCCGTCGAGTGTGTATATGATCCACATTGACGGACTTGTTCATATTTGTATTTATAGACTTTTGAATCTTACCTTATTTTCTTTTGCTCGTTTTGGTATATAAAGCGAAGTATGAAATTTTGCCAGTCAACGCACAATGTCTTAAAAATTGGGCGGAACGTAACCAAAGAATTGAGCGGAATAAAACTTCTCTGTTACTGTTGCGTCAAAAACATGAAGCTATATTTTTACTCAAATGCCGCGAAGCCCAAAAGGTGGGTTGTGTTTATCCTCCATAAAGCGGGGTAAACAAAGGAACCTAGAGTTAAAACGTTACGTTCCACATGTAGTTTGGGAAGTGCGCTAAAATATAATGTCCATTTATGTTGAAGTATAATTATTCTACGTGTTATTAAAGATAACGTTCACACAACTACTATTTTAACATGTATGTACCTACTTGAGAACAAACACACAGTGCATGTCCTCAGGCAAAATGCGTGAAATGTGACGCATTGTAAACCAAGCCCACCCTCTAAGAAGGGGGGTGAGAGGGGGGTGCCGCTTGAATACAAGATCACGGAGAATGTTCCTCCGGCAATGTAATGAATGTTACCTTTTAATGTCTTGCTTGTTTGGTAACTTAGTTCGTGCTAGCCAAATATGTTTCAAGGAAGTGTATTTATTTTATTCATTCTAATGAATTTATAATGGTCGAAATACCTGATGTGAAACTCTCTCAGCTCGTCTAAGCGATAACAGATATTAATAACGGATTGTAAAAGTAGACATGTTAGTCAACATGACCATTTTCTATCGACATAAATGGCGAGGGTCACGTACGAGTATCTATCGAAGCTCGCGAACTAATAGAGAATATTAAAAGGTTACTCTGTTTTCCCAAAAAGGATCTACGATAATGTCCAGTTTGATACATTGTAATAAACTGGACTAAATCGTCCAACTTACGTCTTTTACAAATACATTTAAGATGTTTTTAACCGACTTCTGTAAGAAAAGGAGGTTATCAATTCGACTGCATTTTTTTTTTTTTTTTTTTTTTTTTTTTATGTTTGTTACCTCATAACTTTTAACTGGGTGAACCGATTTTGATATTTTTTTTTTTATTTGAAAGGTATAGCTTCCCGAATGGTCCCATTTTTTTTTGGTCCATGTCTGACAATGGTATCCATGAGAAAATCACAAAAGTCTTAAATTTGCATTAGGCATGTGCGCGACTAATAGCCGAATAATTCAATGTCGCGCCAACCGATTTTAATGATTCTTTTTTTATTTGAAAGGATACACTTCAAGGATAATTTGGTGAAAGTTTGATTAGGTTTCGATTATGGAATCCGGAGAAAATTGAGAAAGTTTGTTTTTTTTGGTAAAAAATTGATTATACTGTAATAGTTACAAGCAAAAACTTTTTAAATTGATGTCAGAAGTGAGATTCCTGATCGTTGCATTTCTTTTCAACCAACCTCAAAAAAGAGGATGTTCTCATTTTCAACCAACTTCAAAAAAGGGAGAATCCCAATTCGCCGGAATACTTTTTATGTGTGTTCTTGTCAATATACCAAAATGTTACTTTGCACAAAAATAATACCTAATTAAATGAAGTTTTACATGGGACAACCACAACCACTCGTTGACAACCACTACCACCACTATCACCACTCGTTTAAGAAGCATCATTTTAAGATCTACCCATCACTTAAAATCGTAAAATAAATTAATTTTTAACAAAAACAAAAACCGACTTCTAACAATGAACTAAAAAGTGAAAAATAATTTTACAAAGATTTTATAATTTTGAAGTCGGTGTCAATCTAATGCTACAACACCTTTACTACAATATCTAATTACTAAGCCTGTTTGTTCTACTGAGCACCGACTTCAAAATTATAAAATCTTTGTAAAATTATTTTTCACTTTTTAGTTCATTGTTAGAAGTCGGTTTTTGTTTTTGTTAAAAATTAATTTACGTTTTAATATTAACCCAATTATTGTTGCACATTAATTCTGTGTCATTACTCAAAAACTTGAAAATATCCAAGTATAGAATCTTAACATATTCTAATCAGCCATATCAAAACTTCTCTTATAACCTATCAAAAATAACTTTTTATTAGATCGAAAAACACGACGCTTCCTCGCTGTTTTCGTGACTCACTACTATTTTTCAACAAAGGGAATGTGTGTCGTTCGAAAAGAAAAAGATATAGTTCCTTCAGGAAATGGGCCATTCGTTGCCCTTTCGAGGATTAGTGATTTGCTTTGTTAGACTACTCTTTCGAAAGAGATTACGTTGAAGAGATAAAAGGGAATGTGTTAATGATTATATATGTGATACTTTAAAACTACTTTTAGAAAATCGTTACTTTATATTATAGATGTAGTTAAAAAGAATTTGATTGTAAGACAAATGATTTACTCCTATAAATTTTTAAATGCTGTTTTTTTATATAAATGAGTGCTATAGAATCTGTATTGCAAATTACCTACATAACGTCAAGTAAATACATGTAAAATAACTTTCAGATCCAAATAATTTACAATTGGAAAAAACAACTTTTAAATATTACTTTTTACCTACGAAATAATACATAAAATAAAGCAAACTAATTTGTACTATTACACAAGTAAGATAAGAGAAACTAGTTTCAAGCTAAGTTGCACGTAAACGGGACATTTTTCTGAGTAAACACGCAAACTCCGGACTTAGTAACCGAGATTATTTAGAACAAGAAACGACAACATGGACCGACTATATAAGAAAAAAATATAGTAATTTCATTTTCAAAAATCAAATTATTCTCATATATTTTTTTAATACTATATTTTTTAGTTCTCAAAAGTTTAAAAGCTTATTTATCTGTGAGAATGTTAAGGTTTATTCTCTAGAGACTCACGAAGCGCATGCCAATAAAGCTTAACTGATTGATTTTCGGATAGCAAAGCCAAATGTTTATAAACGACCGTAAGCTATCATGCGGTCGACAGCGCTCTAGTATATTCAAAGTACGTTATCCCGCAAAAGCGATAAAGCTAACCGAAAAAAATCTTATATTATGTACATGTTAAAAGTTACTATAAAATCGACTTCAAGCTGTATTTCACACACAGCAGTCATTCATAAAACCATTCATTCATAAAAGTTATTATAATATATTTTTGAAACAAATTTTACTAATATAAGAAAATTAAAATTGTTTTTAAGTTTAAAATAGTTTATTAAATATTAAATAGAAATATTTTAAGAAAATATCCTTCTATAGTTGCAGATTTTCTTATAAATGTTTCTTTTATATATTTTTTTTATATATCTATACAGTTTATACATGTTTAAGTATAAATATGTACTATAATATTTAGAATAATCCGCTTTATATCAGGCTTAGATACATAATTGATACTGTAAGAGCCGAGCGTTAGTTCTCTCTACAAATCGTGACACACTTGATTAATTGCCTACAACAGTTCCCCTTGATTGATTACTTTGTAATCTTGTTTGTTACTTTAGGGGCGATCAGTTATTATACCACGGACGCATGTTTTTTATATTTTTAAGGATTTATTAGCAAGACAAGAAATTGACATGATAAATTGCTAATAGTTACGCTTGACGCCTAAAATTAATTTAATATAGTAATGAATCTAAACATGATATAGTGTAAAAACTAATTTTGAGTATTTTTAGGGTTCTGTACTTGAAAACTGTTTGGATGACTTTGATGTCAGTCTGTCAAGACCTTTTATCTCAAGATCGCGTGGAGCTATCAAGTTGTTCCGCTCAACACACAATACCTCGAAAATTCGGCAGAAAGTAGGGCACGGAGTGTCTTACCACTGGTTCCCTCTGCCTACCCTGCTATACGCGGGATACAGCGTGAAAATACAAATAACACTGACACTCGACATCATACATCAAAACGTCCGTTTATCATCTTTAATTCCGACAATTCGAAAAGATAAGATGAAGTCTGAGGAGAATTCCTCTATTATTTGAAACGGGTCTGACAGGAAAACTTTTAGTTCCTGTACTTGGAAAGTTTTCTAGATAGACACTATTAATAGCGTCTAAGGGAACAAATCGACCATGACTGGCCATAAAATATATTGTAAGTATAAAGCTTATTTAGATATTTATTAGTTAAGCACTTTATCCGAACCCTTATCGTTAACGGTATCACTAGTTGGATTGTTTTTTTCAATATTGTTGTTTTGTCTATTTATTTTTTTATTATTTCGACAACTAAAACACATATTTTTATTATAATAAAATTAAATAATTAATTTAATATTTTCTTCTTATCATTTTAGAAATTCTTTACCATTTAAAAAAAACTTATTTAAGTATTTTAAGAATTATCTTATGAATATAAGAACATCAATACATAAACAATGTGTATTTGTTAACAAGAACTAAGCAGCGTAAATCCGCCTGCAGGATATAGAGACTTATATAAATTTACAAACATTACATTATTTATTGTTTTTGACCTATTTATGAGTTCAGCGAAATTGGAATTATTCCAATGTGCATATTTTTAACATTTAAGAATATTTTTCATTGAAAATTAATGAATAAATAAAGTAATTTATATATTTTATTAAATCTAATGTGATTTCATTTTGTCTCTTGTTTTCTTTTTTACTTGGTACAGAACTCTAAAAGACCAGGCGCAGTGAAACATGCATGTGATTGTAAATGCGATTTTTATGGGTTCCATTTCCCCTCGGGGGCAAGACATATAATATTTTCATAACAAGGCATAGCGCGACTTTGAACTCCGTCACTCAACACACATTGTAGCGAAAAATTCAGCGAAAAGTAGGGAACGGTCTGTCTTAATACTAAGTTCCCTTTGTATTTTTAGTAATTAAACTATTAAAATGTAATTAATATACAGACTTAACATATAGATATAAAATATAACGTAACCTTTTACCCTAAGGAGTACGAAATTATCTAAAGAATTCAAACATGAAGGATTTTACACAGTGAATGTTCTATTCAAAGCTTATACCTTTAGAATTATAAAACTCAGAAACTCTCTAATTAATTTATATTCTGAACGCTTTTAACATGAAAGTCATCTTATGTTAAAAGATTGAAGTACCGTAGAGTAAACGCTAAAAGCGGCCGCAACGACTTGAGTGGTCTTCGGCTATGTACTAATAATTAACAGCCGTAATGAGATTTAATACAGCGGCTTACAATTTTAATATGTTTTTTTCTTTAAAAATAACTCCCATTTATTATCTATTAGTATTACTTTATTTATGTAAAAATAGTGAATTATTTCTATCTTTTTATGTATCTTTTATTTTTACTTTTTAGGCGGAAAATATCAATAAAAGAAGATAATAAATACGTACAGTACATCGATCAGTAAATTATAATATAAGTGATAAAATAAAAATATTCGTATCGCCAACAAATCACATCTAACAAAACAATAAAGTATGAATCTGTCATTTACAGTTCGATGGTTTTACTTTTACGCGTCTTATTCCCATTTATCTTTCCGTTCGCATATGTGAGAAAGCTTTCTTCGAAATAGTTTTTATGGATTTAATATTTTGATTTATATTTATATTGTTTTGGTAGCTTTGTTGTTTATATGTTTATTCGACAATTCGAAATTCTTTATAATAGTCTATTTGAATAAGATTTTGAATTTGAATTTGACCCTCGTGGCGTAGTGGGACAGTGTATGACCTAAATTATTTTCATTTCTTAGCACTTGTAAGACACAAGACATGGTAGCAATGTCTCAAATTGAGGCCTACTACTACATAGTGACAAATTCCTCTGTTTTCTTCTTCGTCTTCTTTCTGATAATTTGATGTACTTGCTTGCTATCTATCCATGTAAACAATAAAACTTTAAGGTTATGCACACACACACATATATTGGGATGACTTATTATGTAAAAAAATACAGTAAGTAAAAGAAAAAAGAAGATATAAAGGATCTCTACATAAATAAATTTGAGGAAAACAATAAAGAATTAAACTACCATTTACGGCTTACCGGTAAATTCTTTCGAGTTGTGTACGGGTATATTGTCCCAATCCCTCCGGCATCTGATAAACCCAAGCGATTTTTGTTCGTATTACAATCAGATTTATATTCATAATCAGGTATTTAGTTAATATTTTTAATAGTGACATAATAAAAATGTAAAAAAATAATTTCAGTGTTTTACAAATTTCATTATATTTGAAAGATGTATTTGAAATTAGACTATTAAGGAACCCGTCATTAAAAGTTTCTGTTCTACAGAGATTTTTTTAATAGGTAGTAAATAAAATTAGTTCATCACTAGCGAGTCGCTTACAGCTTCCCCGCGTGAATAATATATTATCATTTTCAATCAGTTTCACGCTGTTTCCCGCACACGGCAGGGTAGATAGAGGTAAGTAGTGTCCAGACTCCGTTCCCCATTATCTGCATGAGGAAATTGGTAAAAGAGTATCGTAACACAAGGTTCCCTCTGCCTACACTTATTCTCATTTTAAAGATAGAAAATCTTAAAATGTACCTTAGATCGAGTGCTTCAATCTTCAACGTTCACTGCGATTTGTTCTATTGTAAAAAATGTTCTTTTTAATATAAAAGTTCTAATAACGGAAACGGATTGTTAGTTCAGAACGTTTGAGCAGACTCACAAAGAACTAAATCTTAGAAAACATCGGTGATTCATTGCTGAGCGCGCGACAGAATCGATTACGCTGGCGCAAGTTCGCCTTCGAGGCTTTTAAGTTTTCTTTTACAAATGGCGATTATAGATATTATTAATTTAGGTTTTTAAAGTTTTATATATTTTTAATATTTACATTCCTGTGCACTTCTTTAATTATATTTTGCATTACATTGTTGTGGCATTACACATATTGTAGTATTTTCTTTTTTTCAGTATTTATTTAATAATATACATGTATCAAATTGATTAACTATTTTAGTAATGAAAGCTTCAAATAGCCACAGAAAATTTTCAATTTTTAATAGTAAAACAATAATAAAAATGTATATTAATCATACTATACATATATATAGTAGGGATAATATCTTAAGTGGCTGCTTGTATAAGCTGTGGTTAGGCGCTGTCACGTACTTAGTGCGGCTGCGGAAGTGGAGATTTACAAGGTGGATCTCATCACAGTTTTAATGGGAATCGTGCGCGGGCATTACTACTTCTTATTGTTTTTTTTGCTAATACATATTCGAGAATGGATCAAATATTTTAGAGCACGGAAAGAAAAACGATTGATTAATCTAGATTAATTATTTAATGTATAAGTCTAAAGATACACATAATTAACATATTTAATTATAATCTATATATATAAAATCAAAAGGTCACTCACTCATCACGAAACCTCAGAAACTACGTGTGCTAGGAATCTCAAATTTTGCATAGGAGTTATTTATAGGACGTAGGTGCTCACTAAGACGGGAATTTGCAATATTCGACTTCTAAGGGGTTGTTTTTGAGGTTGAAAGTTTGTATGAAACTGCGTTACTACAAATGCTAGAAGTCTTAAATTTTGCATGGACGTCACTTGTAGGACGTAGGTACTCATGGAGACAGAAATTAATAATAACGCATCACGCAGGCGAAGCCGTGGGCGGGCCGCTAGTATTATAATAATACAATCAACATATATTTAATAGTATATTGATCCAGAGTAGTTTTTGTGTGAAAGGCCCGAGTGTCGCAACCACTGAGTGTCTGGTGTATATATGGGTAGCAGAGGGAAGGTAGCTCAAAGCTTAGAGACTAATACAGATCTTTTCCTAATCACCCCGAAAAGACTTGAGAAAGTCATCTTACTGAGGCGCCTTGTCGGAATAAAGACATACTTACGAGTACATGTTAGAAATTTATTACACTGATAGTAGACAAGTTACTCGAAAGTAAAACTTGAGAAAGTCATCTAAGGAATAGAACCGTTTAATTTACTTGAAAGTGAGGCAGCGGTGGTTGAAGCGTGGAGTTGTAACAAATAGTAATGAGCCACTCGGTTGGAGATGGATCTGGAGTGAATTGCTACCGACTTTTTGTCGTGACCTCCTAAATAAACTTGAAGAAATAATTAAATTCTTAGGATGAAAAGTTTTTGCGATAAGAACGTGATCTGTGTCTTTAAGTCAAGAAGTTTTGGGATAAAATCTCTGTAGAATACATATTTAAAAGATTTCATCTTCAAATTGAATATAGCTTGACTTATTTTACAATATAGAATAGTTTTTGATTTTGCATATTAAATACGCACTAGCGAACCCACGCGGCTTCGTCCGCTTCAACTATATTTATGAAATTATTTTCAATTTTCAATACGATTAGTAAGAATATTATAAATTTTAATATATCAAAATAAAACGAAATAGAATATTAACTGTCTAATTAAGTATAAGTAAGGGTAATAAAATATCTTAATATTAGAAAAAATGTTATACTAACATACAACAATACACCCTGTATTCGAAAATTTACGTCGATACAAAGGTTCGATGGTAGATTGAAACTCGAGCTTGAGGCTAGAATTGGCATGTTTGATCATCAAACGAAACCATTTCGGGGATTTGTAGGACCCTCATAAAATACTCCGGAAAATTAAAGGTTTAGTAAGGTCATTTATAAAATATACATGGCGGTTGCGAATCTTTTGGCCTTTTGGAAAGTCAATATGAAAACGATGCTATAAAATAAAATTACTTAACAATGATTTATAAATAAAAAAGTCAGAAGGTCAAGGTGATGTCAATCTGTTTTTCCTCTGATAAGTATATCATCAATCCAGTAAGATTAAAAAAACATAATTAAAATTACAGTTCAGTTCTTCATTCGTGGCGTTCTGAGCGTGCTAGTTGAGCATAATTGACTTCACCAACGTCACGTTGTATGGAAAACACACGAAAGAAATTAATAATTAAAAGTAACAACATTATTTTAACTTTCCTTCACTTTAACGGAGCTTTAAAAAACCTTTCTACTACAATCAGTGTAGGTGTCCTCGTCAAACGACGTGAGTAAATTGAAACTCTGGCCCGGGATAGGCATCGACTAGTCTGATAGCCCAACGAACCATTTCGATTAGTCGTCACTACCGTAAAATGCATCTGGAGCCCGCTTTAACATTTTACCCTGAAAATTTCTTCTAACAACACAATAAACAAGTGTTAAGTCTTTTATGTTGAATTTATACACCTTGGTAGAATTCATATAAAATTATATAGGTATATATTAATACTTTCGAATAGCAAAGCATCTTAGTAACTACATATAAATATCGGTAAAATTAAGAACTGTTGACTGATACAGCAAAATTTTCTAATAATTTATTCAAAATAAAACAATGGAATTACAATTGTTAATGTAATTTTAAGTAATATTAATATAAGATATAAATTTGAATTTATTTAAATCACTCATTACTATTTTTCAATTAGTATATTTATTAAATATATATATATACCAAACATGTAGTTTACCATTTACTTCCTGCTTGCATAATTACTTTACATTTAATTGAACCGACGCGTAGAGAAGGATTTGGGTGAATGATTAAACGAATTCAAATGTCACCATGTCACAAAGCTCCTCTGGCGTACGTACTCGTATATTAACATCAATATAATGAGATTGTCTTTGTCAAACACTGTTCTGGTTTAATAATATGCAATGATGTTATTAACAAAGAGGTAGCTACCATGTAAAACCTGTGAGATTTTCTATGGTTATCAAAATTGGAATTTTTGATAGAATCTAGAATTAGATAAAAAAGTACCAAGTAAAACTAACAGGCTCAGTAGTTTGATATTATTGTTGTAGCATTAATTAAGAAAACTTTTGTTTAATTATTTTTGTTTAACAAAATCAAAATACGTTTTACTTTTTAATTCGTTGTTTGAAGTCCTCATCAGGTGTTCCGAACGCTCGTTTGGCTTGTCCTTTTCCAAAAAAAACAACAATATACATCTTTTCTTCAATTCTATCTGCTATGAAATCTGCATAATTTTGTAATTTTCTTGTTATTGTAAGAATTTTATGAGATGGAAAATTATTTATTTATAGCCTATTCGCTATTTTGAATTCCTGCCAAAAGAACTTTTGTGTAATAATTACTCAAATATTACATTCAAATACTTTTTAACGATAATTTGACTTGTTTTTATTTATTGTTATACTATATATACAAAAAACCGATTATTTTCTGAAGGAACGCTGTCCGACTATAAAACCATTCTCATACAAAAATATAAGAGTAGCTGTCGACGCTACTCACAAATCACAAAACGAATTTCAAATGGTTCACAGTGGACGCTCCTATTCTACAGATATATAACTGTTTGAGACGATTTTTTCCCGGTTCCGTTTACTATTTTTTGAAGGACGGAACCTTAGAAACGAAATGTTACATAATATTAAAATAATATTTTTGTAGAAATATTAGCTATTTAAATTTAATAAATTTCAAAATTTTGATAACTAACTTTCTTATTGTATCGGAGGTTCATTTAATGCTGAAAATTAATACAGCACAAGAATTGTCAAATTTATGCGCCCGCTTGACCAGGCATCGTAGCGCCGTGTTCGAAGTTCCATAATTCAATTAAACGGCTCAAATTACTAGCAAATGTACTAGAAACGATTATAACTCATGATTTAATTCTGTAATATCAGCTGAAACTAGGTTATACTATACGAAATTGTATATTTTGTTGAAAATAATAATATTTTATACATATTTGGTAGTTTACATTAGTATTGAGGCCGTCATGGCGCAAGCAGGCAGGCACAAGGGTGTGAATGCAATTATATTTCCGTTTCTTCGCTCTGGGTTTTCCATTTTTCTATGTCATACTGAATAAAAATAAAAAAATCTAATTTTATAAGTAGACGCAGAAGATAACACGTCATATATTGTTAAATCTCACTGCAAAATTTAAAAATTTTAACAAGTTAAAAAAAATATATTTCTCTGTCTCTCTCTCAGCCATCCCTACTATTTGTAGGGTGCAGTGTGAAGTTAAAAAAAAATAATATAAATTTCTATTATATTTTTTTTATAACCCACATTCTTCACAATGACACAGCCACTTTAGTTTTAGTTTTAGTAAATTATTAACGTATTAGTTAATAATTTATTTCTATTTGCTTACACTACTACCCGTGATCGTCCGACACAGCCCAGAGACAAAAAGGGGTAAAAAGCTGTGCAAGCGAAAGCCAAACGAATTTTAAATCACATGAAAAACTGCTCCAAATTGAATTTGCATAAAAACGAGTAGCGTCTATAAAATAGCGTGAAATTACAATTTTTCATAATAAAGTTTTATAAATTTTATTATTAAAGTGAAGCAGGTGTATTCTTTTTCTAAAATTAATTTATTTAAAAAAAATAGTAGCAAGATGCGCAAAGCGGACGATGACAAATTATAATTAATCATTCCATCGTTTACTATAGTGTCATTTTATATGTGATGGTTATGTTTTTTTTTTTAATAATTATAGATATTTAATCCTTAAACTTCTAATATCATGTACAATGATGGCATCGTAGTTGGCTTGGGTTGGGTTCGATTTCTTTTTGGGGGAATGAATTATTTTTATTTTTTCGCTTTGGTAACAAGATAAAACGGCGTTCAATTGAACAGTGTGAAGCTGAAAAAAATGTGTATAGATATGATATAACAGATTATTATTATAAACGTATCTAATAATGCTATTCACAGTATGAAGAAACAAAATATTATTTAGAAAAATATTTACTATACTTGCTGTTAATTAGAACAGTTCAATTAAATTATGGAAATTTGGTCGGAGCGGGCGGCATCAATTCGACTTCGACTCTTGTTTCTTGTTAATTTACGGGGCCAGAGACCCGTCTATTGTATAAAGCAAACATTATGGGGCCATGTAATCGAAATGGGGGTCGAGTTTATACTTGTAATGATTTGTGTCGGTACGTAAAAGCTATTGTTAACAGATTATTGGATAACAAGTTAATTAATATCAAATCATGCAAGTTTTTAGGTACCTAAGATATCTTAAATATTTATATACAAAGTTAAATATATATTAAGTTTATTTTATATCAACGTTTCTATAACAATCTTTATATCAGATAAAGACGATTTATTAAGTCAATAATCAACCAATATAAATAATTTCTAATATTAATCAGTACGATTTTTGAGTAATCGATCGAAAGATTCCTTCGAGCAAGCATCGACCTAATGGTCGAGAGTCGGCGCCAATTTTTGGGTAGGTATTATCGCTACTCATCAGCCAGGTCTGCAGTTCCATGATGAGATTTAGGAAAGGCATGTGACAAGTTTTCAGTTTGCCTCAAATACCTACCCAAACATTGGTACCAGCTCTGATATTATTAGGTCTATTAGTTACCGCCAAAGAATTTTCAAAAAAATTTCATTTCTTAATAAGGATTTATTATAATCATATTTTTTGTTAATAAAATAAAACCAACTAAAGCTATTTCAGGGCACAACTTTTAATTAAAAACAATACATGCATGCCAAATATTGTTTAGAATTAAAGTTTTAATTTCAAGTCCTAACTCTAGAGGAATATTCATGTAGCTGGCGCCTCACTTTCATTATACTGAGAACACTAGTACCAGTTAAAATGAAATATAACACTGGGAAACAAGTAACGAAATACATTAATTAATATTATTTTCTTTCTGTTTTATTAATATTTTAGAAAAAAAAACAAGCAATAACTTATTATTAAACTATTACATAATTAAAAAAACATGTACTCAAAAGAAATGAATAAATTTAATAAATTATAAGCAAAAAATCATTTTTAGAAAAAGCTTTTATTTAAACGCTTTAAAAAGGAGAAAATAAAATTTGTCTTTTAAATTTTAACTATCAACTCATTGTACACAATTTATATGATCATAAAAACTTGTCGCGCGATTTACTTGTGTAACTAAACTAGTACTAATTTAATTATGTAAAATCTGCTAAGTTTCAATTTAATTAAATTAACGCGACAAGCTTTTATGATCATATAAATTGTGTACAATGAGGTTATGAGTTGATAGTTAAAATTTAAAAGACAAATTTTATTTTCTCCTTTTTAAAGCGTTTAAATAAAAGCTTTTTCTAAAAATGATTTTTTGCTTATAATTTATTTTTTACTTTTTAGTTACCACTGGCTAGGTTTCTCACACTAGAGACATGTACCATGATTCCTCTTCTATGGTTAGGAATGCTGTTGGCGACACTAGACCCTTCCCGATTACAGTGGGGGTTCACCAGGGCTCGACTCTTAGTCCATTCTTATTCAATGTAGTGCAGCCTCCATGGCTGATGATGTATGCCGACGACATAGCACTCATTGACGAGAACCGACTGACGCTGGAGCGTAAAGTGAACCTCTAGAAGGGTACGCTTGAGAACGGCGGTCTTAAACTAAATGTGTCGAAGACCGAGTACATGGCCTGCGGGAGCCCGGACTCGAGAACGATCCTTATAGGTCCTGAGCCAGCCGTTAAGTCAGAAAAGTTCAGGTACCTTGGATCCGTTATGCACAGTCTGGAGGCATCGATCACGATGTCCATAGCCGGATAAGTGCTGCCTGGGCCAAATGGCGGGAGATCACTGGTGTGGTCTGTGACCGAAGAAAACCGCCAAGCTCAAGGGACTGATATACAAGAGCATCATACGACCGGTTCTTTTTTACGGCATACGGCAGCGAATGTTGGCCAGCACTATCTCGGCACACTCAGGAGCTTCACGTCACGGAAATGAAGATGCTGAGGTGGATGTGCGGCGTAACGCGGTCTGACCGCATACGCAACACATTCGTTCGAGGTAGTCTTGGGGTCCGTGACGTAGCGGATAAGCTCCAAGAGCGCCGCCTGAGATGGTTTGGCCACGTTACGCGCCGGTCTAAGAACTAAGTCGGATGCAAGTGCCTTGGTATATCAGTTCCTGGAGTGAGACCTCCTGGACGCCCAAGGAAGTGCTGGTTGGATGTCGTGATGCCGGATATGAGAGCCAATGGTCTAACCACCGAGGACGCTAAAGACCGCGCAAAGTGGAGTAGGTTGAGTAGGAAGGCAGACCCTGGCAATAGCCGGGATTAATGCCAGGAGGAAGAAGGTTTCTCACACTAGATGTCATATTATTTTTCTAATTATTCTCGGCAAGCCCTTTCATTTGATACCCGTATTGCAGATGTGCATAAATAATAACTATTCCGCCATCTTAGATGTTCCGCCATATTGGATTTAGAAAAACGTCACATTTTTCGAGTTACTCTCAACGAGCCCTTTCAATAGATATCCATATTGTAGAAGTAGACTAAAATTAACTATTCGGCTATCTTGGATGGTCCGCCATATTGGATTTAGAATGACGTTAGATTATTTTTCAAGTTGCTCTCAATGAGCCCTTTCATTTGATATCCATATTGCAGAATTGCAAAAATAATAACTATTCGTTCATCTTGGATGGTCCTTCATATTGGATTTAGAATGACGTCACATTATTTCCCAAGTTGCTCTTAAGAAGCCCTTTTATTTGATACCCATATTATAGAAGTGCATTAAATATAACTATTCCGCCATCTTGGATGGTCCGCCTTATTAGATTTAGAATGACGTCACATCATTTTTCAAGTTGCTCTTAAGAAGCCCTTTCATTTGATACCCGTAATGTACAAGTGCATCAAAAATAACTATTCTGTTACTTTGGATGGTTCGCCATATTGGAATTAGAATGACGTTACTCTATTTTTCCAGTTACTCTCAACAAGCCCTTTCATTTGATACCCATATTACAGAAGTTCATGAAATATAACTATTCCGCCGTCCTGGATGGTCCGCCATATTGTATTTAGAATGAAGTCACAAACCTTATTGTGTATTGTCATCCAAACCAAACGCGTATACAAAATTTCAGCTTAATCGTACGAACATACCTTTCATTATATGAAAGCACAAAAAACTTGAATCGTGTCGATTCTATTGGATTTCAAGTGATGTCACATTATTTTTCTAATAGTTCTCGGCAAGATCTTTCATTTGATACCCATATTGCAGAAGTGCATAAATAATAACTATTCCGCCATCTTAGATGTTTCGCCATATTGGATTTAGTATAACGTCACATTATTAAACGGTTTTATTTAGCTCACCCCGTTTGTTTATTTGTTTGTTTGGGTCAAATTTAGTAATTGAAATTTAACCCTCTTCCCGTTAACCGATTGATCTGAAATTTGGTATACGCCTTTGATTCTGGTGACAATACAATTATCCATATTCAATATTATTGTGAATCCAAGATGGCCGCCGCTACAAGATGGCGGACAACTTAGTTTTTTTCAATCCCATCAATATGGATATCAAATGAAAGGGCTTGTCAAGTAGAATTCAGTGGACTATACAAAATCAAAATCCAAGATGGCCGCCACTATAAGATGGCGGACAAGTTAGTTTTTTTCAATCCTATCAATACGGGTATCAAATGAAAGGGCTTGTCAAGCAGAATTCAGTGGACTATACAAAATCAAAATCCAAGATGGCCGCCGCTACAAGATGGCGGACAAGTTAGTTTTTTCGATCCCATCAATATGGGTATCAAATGAAAGGGCTTGTCAAGTAGAATTCAGTGCACTATACAAAATCAAAATCAAAGATGGCCACTGCTACAAAATGGCGGATAATGTAGTTTTCAATCCCATCAATATGGGTATCAAAATAAAGGGCTTGGTAAGTATAATACAGTATACTATACACAATTACAATATGAATCTCCCACCTAAGTCAAGATCTGGTATCCTGTCGAGTACTGTGTGGCTATAGGGTGCCTAAAAATGATACGTCGCTAGGGGTACCCCCCAAGGTAAAAGGTAAAAGCGCGCCGAGAACTGTATGGCACTAGGTGGATAAAAATGATATGTCGTTAGCGTTTTCCCCTCAAGATTCAGGCACATCTTGTTGTACATAGCCTTGTCCCTCTATTGGACCTCTGGGGGGGTCGTTCGTAACATTCTCCATTAACCTTGCAATAATGAGACATCGAGCCTCATTTCAACGAATTGAATAACATGAGAAATAAAAACTAAAAACTTAAAAATAAAAAAGTATAAAAAAAATTTTAAGTTAAACGGTTTTATATTGCAGATAAATGTACTAAAAGCTAAAAAATAATTTCATAGAAATTATGATTACTAAAATAAAATCGTGGGGACACTTGCTACTTACCACTAGGTGGGTGAAGTCTCACGCTATGTCTTTCAATTGTAGATATTGGACGTGCCCCACGATTAAATTTTAGTAATCATAATTTCTATGAAATTATTTTTTAGCTTTTAGTACATTTATCTGCAATATAAAACCGTTTAACTTAAAATTTTTTTTATACTTTTTTATTTTTAGAGTTACGGTCAACGACCCATTTCATTTAATATCTATATTGTAGAAGTAGACCAAATAGATACTCGGCTATCTTTGATATCCTCCTTATGGGATTTAGAGTGACCTCACATTATTTTTCGAGTTGCTCTCAACGAGCTCTTTCATTTGATACCCATATTGTAGAAGTACATTAAATATAACAATTCCGCCATCTTGCATGGTCCGCCATCTTACATTTAGAATGACGTCACATATTTTATCGTGCATTGTCATCCAAAGTAAACGTGTATACAAAATTTCAGCTCAATCGGTTGAAGATATCTACTTCAAAACTGAGCTCTAAGATTTCACCCGAACCCACATACATACATTGCAAGTTAAATAAAAGCTTTTAATTAGCGGCAGTCACGGAGCGACATCGGAGGTATTGATGTGTATTGACAACTGGCGTTTCGCCAACCAACCATTCTTCGAGCTTAACGATTGTTCCATTATGCTGGTAGGTTTGTATGAATTACTCTCGGACCATAGGTTAATGAATGCTGTATAAAGTTTGAAATAAATTATAAGCAAAAAATCATTTTTAGAAAAAGCTTTTATTTAAACGCTTTAAAAAGGAGAAAATAAAATTTGTTTTTTAAATTTTAACTATCAACTCATAACCTCATTGTACACAATTTATATGATCATAAAAGCTTGTCGCGCGATTTACTTGTGTAACTAAACTAGTGCTAATTTAATTATGTAAAAATCTACTAAGTTTAAATTTTTAAAGTTTCAATTTCATTAAATATTGATTAACGCGACAAGCTTTTATGATCATATAAATTGTGTACAATGAGGTTATGAGTTGATAGTTAAAATTTAAAAAACAAATTTTATTTTCTCCTTTTTAAAGCGTTTAAATAAAAGCTTTTTCTAAAAATGATTTTTTGCTTATAATTTATTTTTTACTTTTTAGTTACCACTGGCTAGGTTTCTCACACTAGAGACATGTACCACGATTCGTCTTCTATGGTTAGGAATGCTGTTGGCGACACTAGACCCTTCCCGATTACAGTGGGGGTTCACCAGGGCTCGACTCTTAGTCCGTTCTTATTCAATGTAGTGCAGCCTCCATGGCTGATGATGTATGCCGACGACATAGCACTCATTGACGAGAACCGACTGACGCTGGAGCGTAAAGTGAAACTCTGGAAGGGCACGCTTGAGACCGGCGGTCTTAAACTAAATGTGTCGAAGACCGAGTACATGGCCTGCGGGAGCCCGGACTCGAGCACGATCCTTATAGGTCCTGAGCCAGCCGTTAAGTCAGAAAAGTTCAGGTACCTTGGATCCGTTATGCTCGAGTCCGGAGGCATCGATCACGATGTCCATGGCTGGATAAGTGCTGCCTGGGCCAAATGGCGGGAGGTCACTGGTATGGTCTGTGACCGAAGAAAACCGCCAAGCTCAAGGGACTGATATACAAGAGCATCATACGACCGGTTCTTTTATACGGCAGCGAATGTTGGCCAGCACTATCTCGGCACACTCAGGAGTTTCACGTCACGGAACTGAAGATGCTAAGGTGGATGTGCGGCGTAACGCGGTCTGACCGCATACGCAATACATTAGTTCGAGGTAGTCTTGGGGTCCGTGTCGTAGCGGATAAGCTCCAAGAGCGCCGCCTGAGATGGTTTGGCCACGTTACGCGCCGGTCTAAGAACTAAGTCGGATGCAAGTGCCTTGCTATATCAGTTCCTGGAGTGAGACCTCCTGGACGCCCAAAGAAGCGCTGGTTGGATGTCGTGACGCCGGATTTGAGAGCCAATGGTCTAACCACCGAGGACGCAAAAGACCGCGCAAAGTGGAGTAGGTTGAGTAGGAAGGCAGACCCTGGCAGTAGCCGGGATTAATGCCAGGAGGAAGAAGGTTTCTCACACTAGATGTCATATTATTTTTCTAATTATTCTCGGCAAGCCCTTTCATTTGATACCCGTATTGTAGATGTGCATAAATAATAACTATTCCGCCATCTTAGATGTTCCGCCATATTGGATTTAGAAAAACGTCACATTTTTCGAGTTACTCTCAACGAGCCCTTTCAATAGATATTCATATTGTAAAAGTAGACTAAAATTACCTATTCGGCTATCTTCGATGGTCCGCCATATTGGATTTAGAATGACGTTAGATTATTTTTCGAGTTGCTCTCAATGAGCCCTTTTATTTGATATCCATTTTGCAGAATTGCAAAAATAATAACTATTCGTTCATCTTGGATGGTCCCCCATATTAGATTTAGAATGACGTCACATTATTTTCCAAGTTGCTCTCAAGAAGCCCTTTCATTTGATACCCATATTCTAGAAGTGCATTAAATATAACTATTCCGCCATTTTGGATGGTCCGCCTTATTAGATTTAGAATGACGTCACATCATTTTTCAAGTTGCTCTTAAGAAGCCCTTTCATTTGATACCCGTAATATACAAGTGCATCAAAAATAACTATTCTGTTACTTTGGATGGTTCGCCATATTGGATTTAGAATGAAGTCACAAACTTTATCGTGCATTGTCATCCAAACCAATCGTGTATACAAAATTTCAGCTCAATCGTACGAACATATCTTTCATTATATGAAAGCACAAAAAACTTGAATCTTGTCGATTCTATTGGATTTCAAGTGATGTCACATTATTTTTCTAATAGTTCTCGGCAAGATCTTTCATTTGATACCCATATTGCAGAAGTGCATACATAATAACTATTCCGCCATCTTAGATGTTCCGCCATATTGGATTTAGTATAACGTCACATTATTTTTAGAGTTACGGTCAACGACCCATTTCATTTAATATCTATATTGTAGAAGTAGACCAAATAGATACTCGGCTATCTTCGAAATCCTCCTTATGGGATTTAGAGTGACATCACATTATTTTTCGAGTTGCTCTCAACGAGATCTTTCATTTGGTACCCATATTGTAGAAGTACATTAAAAATAACTATTCCGCCATCTTGCATGGTCCGCCATATTAGATTTAGAATGACGTCACATATTTTATCGTGCATTGTCATCCAAAGTAAACGTGTATACAAAATTTCAGCTCAATCGGTTGACGATATCTACTTCAAAATTGAGCTCCAAGATTTCACCCGAACCCACATACATACATTGCAAGTTAAATAAAAGCTTTTAAAAATACACTCCTTTCCTCCCATTCTGAATTTGCCAGTTAATGTCTATGTTTGATAAAAATAACTATAATATAACCATTGTTTTACAACTGTTCCATCTCAAAGAGAAGTAACAAAAGCTTTTAACAATTTAATCTTTTTGTAACAATGACAAATTACACTATCACGGCGTACTCCCGGGCCTGATGCAGGAATCGTGTCACACTGAGTTATCTCTGAATTTCCTTTAGCATTTCCATTCTTTTAAATTAGACTAATATCAGAAGATACTAGGTATATTTGCATCTTGTATCTTTTATAAAAGTTTAGATACTTAAAATAAATAAATTTAAGTATTTATTTCAAAATAAAAAAATATTTTTACATTTTATCATTACCACAAGTTTGTCTTTCCTCATCTGCTATTTACGAGAGGAAGCGTGAAACTAAAAAAATAAATTAAAAATATCCATACAGTCTTAATTATTTATTCTGGAAAGAGTAAAAATACTCAAAGTAAGTCTCTGCAATTATGTTTATAATAACTATAACTATAAATAAAAAAAATGACTCTCATCTCCGCTCTTCATTCAGCTTAGTTTGTATTCAAAGAAATCTAAATGTATACTTATTTATAATAAACCTACGTACTTGTTTACTTCCTTTGACAAAATATAATAGTAAACACACATTTCATTAAAATAAATTCTAAACTAACATTTTATATAAAACTATAATTGGGCAGTGGTACTACATCTTATTTTAATTTTGATGGTAATATAATGCCCGGCGTTAAGTTCCGCCACTATGTACTCCATGTCTCAATTTTAGCCGGAAAATAATATAATATAATAGAGTGTCCTAACACTCGGTTCTTTTTTCTACGCTTCATTAAAATTGTTTTTTTTTTTCGATTTTACTTGTAATGTACATTACCAAAGTAATTTAGTAAAATTTAATTGTTCCAAGGATGGCATGATATTTATTTCTTATATTTATTTAAATTTAATTAAATAACGAACTATGAAGTAAAAAAAACTGGTTGCCTAATTTGCAATAAAACTTTTCCTTTGACTGATATAAAACAGAAGTAATTTTATCAAACTTGTCAAAATCTTATTGAAGTGAACGAGTCGATCCACAAAGTTAGCTTTTTGGAAATGAGAAAAGATCCATTAACTATTCGCGGTTTAATTTTCTCTGAGATGAAATTTTAACTTTACTTTTATAAAATTCTCTTTTCTCATAAATAGTTGTACATGTACATTACTGAATATATTAGTATTTTATATAAGAACAACTTGTATGAGCACTAACCTAGTAAACCAATTTCCGACAATTTGGGGAATATTCAAAGCGGCTTTTATTAATATAGACCAATTTATTAATATATGTAACATCGTTTAAGATATTAAAGGTGCATCGTATATGCTGGCAGTCCAAAGCAATCAGTACGTCTGACAGAATCTCGACCGGGTCGTATTTGTTAGAGCAATCACGCAAATGTAACTAAGGCTGGTGCCTTACTCGTGTGGCCCACTTTGGTCGAGATTCTGAATATACTTTACACTTGATTTGTCTACAATGTGAATTTGAAATTCCTATATAGAAATCTATGACGACATGCATAAATATACTTCCCATTTATAATAGGAATTTATATATATTACTATATTATTATTTAGAAAAAGAGCTTTTTCTAATAAAAGTATAGTTAAGTAGGTAATAGTATGAGTAAGACTTTTGAAAAAAGGAGCTTACCCTTCTTTAGCAATTCCCACTCCAGTGACGGGACTTTGATAAATTATTTGCTTACGCAGCTATTCGAAGCACACTCACGTTTCGTATTCGTGTCACATGTCAACGTTTTCATTTTCAACAATTTTTGAGTATATTTTTTTATAGTTACTTGTATATAGGTATACTTTATTAGTTTATGCTGTTACATAGTATCTCCATGTGTACAGTAGATAATGGATATATATAAAATATTGAAGTAACACAATAATTAAAAAAAAACATATCAATTAAAATGATCTTTAAAAAAGTATAGTTCAGATTTTTACCTTAAAAAGTACGGAACTCTAAAAAGATGCAAAATTAGAAAACAAAAAGACTAATTCATATATTCAACAAGAAATCTAATTCCACTATAAAAATATGCTCTACCTAAACTAATATCTATTATTGATATTATTATTGAAAATATGACAGGCACTAATAATACAAAGAAAATATTTTTCCATCAACTTTAAGTAAAGGATATGTAGTTTACATAACCTCGGCCCATATTTCATGGAATATCGTTCGGTAACTAGTATCTCGGGAGTTATAATGATTACATGAGTTTTCGCTGGAAGCCCCCGGGATTAACGCCATGATTGTGCTCGGGTAAGCGATATATATCGATAAATTTATGGTTGACTTGACTTTTCTCTTTTCTTGCCATTAAACTATGAAAATTGTAAAGCTCTTGATCCTTGCAAAGTATTTTATCGTTTTTCTACTTCATAAGATAGATTATAGATACTCTAATTTTCCGAATCCAACAAATCTAATTTCATGTTATTTTATATAGGTAAATATTTTAAATTTATTTTTTCAGTTTTCACTGATTACGTGTAGAAATAGAGAGCAAAACACGTTTTCAAAAACAATGTTTTATCGTTATTTAACTAGCCTCTTGAGATTAAAACCGTAGAAAAATGTGAAAGAAAAAATGCCTTACGTTTACATAGCGCTAGAAGGGTTTTAGAAAATTGATTTTAATGAGTTATCCAAAGAAAATGTCTTTCAAGGCAGGGCTGGTACAAATATTTCGGAAAGACTTCAAAGTTGCTCCTACCAAAAAGTTTTAGCCGCGTTTGGAATTCCAAGTTAATTAACTGTCGCTGACAATCAAGCGGGCAGTTGGAATGTCGTTTATTTAGCGCGATAAAATGGTCAGTATTTTAAGTGTTAGTGTTATATTATATGATAAGATTTACAATGCATTTACACTGGGCCCCTCCTGCCTATTCTGCTTCAAGCGGGATACAGCGTGAAGCTGAAAAAAAATGAGATGCAAGTTCCATCAAGCAAATAGCAAGTATATTATTATAGTTTTGTAGAGTATGAATTCTTCTTTTGAAACTTCGCTTGAGCGATTTAGAATCTAACTATTTACGTTTTCTTTGAAGCAATGGAGTTCGGGTCATTAGGAGACCAAATTAAGAGGTCTTTTGCAACGAAGCTCACTAAATGCGACCGCATTACATTTTCCTTCTTGATTTACTTTTAATCTGTACTCTAAGTAGGTGTATGCATTTAAAGTACAGCATATTTATGTATGTGAATGTATGTTTTTTAATTCGATCTGGCTGTATCGTGTATAGTGGAACAGCATCTGAATGTGAATTTTAAATATGCACTATGCACTAAACACATACATATGTTTACGTCGAAACATAATATATAACTTAAGATAAAGATGCTTTACAAATTGTTTGGAAATGTTATATATAAGGTTCTGTCTGATCGAAAAGTTCAGTTTACGATCTGAATATCAAATTAATAAAATGTCGATACCATCAGTATTGAAGAAGATCTACTTTCAATTTATTTACTAACTCCATAATTAGCTTTGGGGGTCTTCAAAAACAGGCTAAGTAGATAGATACTTACTAGGCAAGCGTGTACCACCGTAGACCGCATCAACGCTAATCAGGCTTATTCTTATTCCTAAAGTTTATTCTAAATATTTAAAATTAAAGATTTAACTCAGTATCTTTAAAATATAAATAGATCCTTAGCATTAAATTTGTTCTTTACTTATTTATGTTTTACTGAGTTTAAATTGAATTTTGCGCGTTCTTTTTGCAACTTTGCACTTAGCTACTATAACGTGAACAAAGTTTACCGTTATAAAAGGGATACTCCAAGGTTTTCTCTAAGGTTCCATTTTATGCATAGATATATATTTTTGATTTTCTTATCATTTATTTTGAAATATTATTATACTATATTAAATAATACTAATATAACGTTTATTTTTTATAATAATAGAATGTATGAGATAAATACATATTTTGTTTATGTCATTACATTTACTATTATTATTAAATCATTGTTATTTTCAAATAGAATGTGCTTACCATTTATATAATAATTTTAAATTGTAACGTTCAGATGTACTTATATAACATTTTAGTGCTTGGAGTAAAAAGAAACTACGCTATGTATAGCATCTAGTATTTTCTCTTTTGGATTTTTATTTTTAATCTTCTAAAGCTTTAAACGAGGTACTTCAATTAAAACTTCAATTTATGGTCAGCGTTCTTTGAAAAGTTCATTGCTTTTATGTTTTACTAAGAATTTGGCTCATTAGTTTATCTTTTCACGAGTATTATTTAAAAAAATATAATAAATTTAACATTTATCTATATATATAAAAGGACTTGTCCTCACTGACTGAGGAGAAGACGCACGCACAGCCGTAACCGCTGATGGTAGAAACCTTAAATTTCGACAAAAGTTTACTTTCGTATTCTGGACATCCACTAAGAAGGGATTTTGAAAAATTTTAGCCCTAAAGGGGTGAAATAGGGGTTCAAAGTTTGTATGGAAAAAAATTTAAATCGGCACCGATTTCAATAAAATTTGAAATTTAGATTTTTAAAAGTATTTGATTGAACACGTGTTTAATCGTTTTCTAGAATTCTTCCCCTAAGGGTGCAAATAAGGGGTTGAAAGTTTGTATAGGTTTTTTTTTAAATCGTCACCAATTTTTATAAAATTTGATATTTAGACACTTAAAAATATTTCATTGAACACATGTTTCGTGGTTAATTAGAATTCACCCTTAAATACGCAAGCGAAGCTGCGCGCGTCCGCTAGTATATACATAAAGTGGGAATCCAGCTCGCAACCTGTCGTGTTTATAGTCATATGCTTGTGCTACTGCGCCACGATTGGACTGGAAATAGATTTTTGTAAGGATATTTCATATAATCACTTTAATACAGATTATTATTACGAAAGTAAAGACTCTGTACTGAATTTTACTTTTCCATTGTCAGTAAGTTAATATCCATTGAAATATTATTGGCGCAATGCCAGCAGCAACGTTATGATTTACGTTACAATAGTGAAATAAATGCTATACAAAAATTAACTTTAACAAAGTAAAAACATAAAATGTTTGTTATTGTTACAACTTTGAGAACGTAAACTTTGAATGTTAAACAGTAAATGTGTGTACTTGTATTCAATTTATTTGTCTCATTTCATTTATACTTTTGCAAAAAAGATTACTCAGAGCCCGTCGTTGTAAAAAGCGAATCATTACATAATGTCTCGAAAATTGATTGATAGAATTGACTTGATTGCTGAAATAGGAGAACAGGTGTCCTCCTGTTTTACAATATGCCGAAATGTATTAAGTTGTTGTTCTTTGAATTGATAACGTCTAATAAATCCATAACAAAAAAGCATGACTCATTGTCACGTTCCACTTGAGCCGAGCGAAGAAGTGAGACCGCGAAACAAACGATAGAGAGCCATGATCATCCTGAGCGTTAGGCTCGTAACGCACGTAATACATTCATTGTAAATTGTAGTTAATCTGTTTAATTTATGTAAATACAGTGCTTGGCTAGAACATTTGGATCTGAGAGAAGAAGATTTCAATAAGTGGTATACTGACAACTCAAATTATTGAGCATCAACCAAGCGAAATTGTAATGCCGTAATATACAAAACCCATACAAAACAATCCATTAGATAGCACGAAGCGCCCGAGGCTGAGTATAGGAGTTTCAAAACCAGGACATTAAGAGATACGTATGTTTCATTACTCTGAAATGTTAGTTCTTCGGCAAATGGACGGAGAGCCCGCTCTCTGAGCTGACGCCTTAATGGGAGAAGAACAACGCCTCGCTGAATCAGTTAACTGAATTACGTTTGAGTTGTAGACGTGAGATTTGTAAACATTGTAATTATAGCAATTAAATAGCAATTCAAGTTGTTGTTAGCTAAGTTTCATGTAATTTTGTAGAGAACAGATAATATTATAAAGTCTTTCAACTTTACAGTAAATAGAAAATTCAGGTTACCTATATTAATTTATATACTTGTCAAGTATATATTCAATACGAGTACGTATTATAAATGAGATTTTATTTCTGTTCATATGTAATGCTGATTACATCCTCTAACATTATTAATCTGAAATAAACTATATTCAAAACTGAGAGACGATATACGATACAACCAATGATATCTATAGTAAGTATTCTTATTTTATAAACTACGAGTATATACGGGGTTGCAAGTTTTCTCAAAGTTTATTTTAAAACTTTACACCTTATATTGTAGTTTCGATAGGAAATATTATATCTTGCAGCGAACTAAGTCCGGTGCAACTTTATAATGTTGTGAAATTCAGTAACTAGCTATTACTTTCTACATATTATAAAAACAAGTTAGTACAGCAGTTTTATGAATGCTTAATGTTATTAAAATAACCTTCTCGCAGGACGCTATTGTCCGAGTGAAAGAATAGGTATATTACCACGAAGTAAATTATGAAACTTTTTATTTTTATAATTATTCATAACATTTCAAGCGTTATTATATATATATATAATAAAAAAATAAGTAAAAAGTATTACGACTTGTGACAGATATCCAATATTCTCGACAGCGCGTCGCAGCGTGTAGCGGAACACTTATAGAACACAAATCAAGCGAGAAAAATGAAAGAATAGAAGCGAGACAAAGCTGCTCGAACGACAAGAATTTCATTGGGAAATATTTGATAAATGCATTTCACGATTGTATCATTTTCGTACATTAATTTGACTCCTACAAAATATGCAATAACTTAAAAATTTATAGTAGGTTCCCTCTACTTACTACCTACTATATGAAAATATTAAATAGCCTACAATGACTATACAATTATATAGTAATACAATGACCGACCTCAGTAGTTTGTTCTAGGCAAGTATAATATAAATTTAATATAGCAGTTCATGATAGACGTCATGGAATAGAAAAATAAAGTAACGTCTAGTATTAAAGATTAATCACCAGTATTAGATAGACAGTGGTTATTTAATCATCAGCATAAGGTTATTTAATCATCAGCATAATTAATTAATTACATCATAAAATATAATTTAAATATTCAAGTTTTGATTCCTTCGGACTATCTTTTTGTTAAAGTCACTCTTGCAATTCATTTAAAACTTTACTGGAATATTTTTATCTTTATTTTGGCAAGCGGTTGGTTTAATATTTCATAAAGTCAGGCTGCAGTTTGATTCGTGTGCATAAAGTAGCGAGTAATCCTATATCTTATAAAACAAAGTCGCTTTTCGTGTCTGTCTGAACTTTCTAACTCTTCTTCTTCTAAACCACCCAACGGATTTTTATGCGGTTTTCACCATTAAGTCGAGTATTTCTCAGGGAAGGTTTATATATAGTTTATTATTTGTACATTCTTATGTAAATTAACATAAATACGATAAATGTGTCTAAAGTCCTACCCGTTGAGACACTTTCGCGCAAGCGCTGCTTTAATGGTAAGTACTACATGAAAATAATGTACTAGAGTATTGTTCCTCTTAATAAGATCTACAAAAAAGTCCGCGAGAGCATATTTTTATCTTTTAAGGATAACGTGTAGTGATCATATTTCTGTCTAAAAATAGTAATTTCAATATTTTTTTTATTGTGAGGGATATTTTTCCATAATGGTATTAATCCTTATCCTTTAAAATACTTTATTAATTTTCTACGTTAAACGAAGATAAAATTTGCTTTTTACACTATTTCGAAATTGCGAATAGTATTAGAGAAAAACGCATTTAATTGTTGACACATCCCGCCGTTGACACATCAGCTGTGCCGACTCAAGTTTTACTTATCCCTTACTCTCAGCATATAAATAAGTATATTAGTTACGTTGGCCATTTAATGTAGATCAAAACTGTCTTTACTGTTTTTCATTTTAATATGTACTTTAGAAGATGTTACAATATCAAAACATCCTTGCCGCCCCGCGACGTTTTGCTTATACAAGCGCGTCATGAGCAGTCATCGGTGGTTCAGTGGTAGAGTGCTCGCCTGCCACGCGGGCCCGGGTTCGATTCCCGGCCAATGCATTCTATTTAATTTTCCTCACAGGCAGCCACGTAGTGCTTGCTTTTCATCAGGGACAGAATACCCCTTTCAGCATTAACCACAAGCTCGAAAAAAAAAACCCGCCCGCTATAGAGGCATAGCAACGAAGATTTAGATGCGTTTGCAAGTATTGGATAATTGGAGTTGAATGTATTATCTCAGCGCGATATATTTGGTATCATATTTTTTGTAGTAGTTATTAGTAGGTAGGCTTTTGTTTATAATTTCTTCCGTTTAAAAATAGTCATTTAACTATCTAAAAATAGTCATTTAAAAATATTTTAATAAGTACTTGAAAAGATTAGTAGCACAGATTTAAAATTACGGTACCTACTAAAAAATCCTTGCTATGTAAAACAATTGGAAAATCTTATTGAAACTACGAAAATGCGGGTTGCATTAGAGTTTAATTAATTTTCACATTATCTTAAGTGCTTTGCAAACATACATTATATGAATAATCCAGTAGTAAAAGCGGGCGAAGCCGCAAGGGGGTCGCTAGTCTATATATATAAAAGGACTTGTCCTCACTGACTGAGGTAAGACGCACGCACAGCCGTAACCGCTCATGGTAGAAACGTGGAATTTGGACAGATGTTTACTTTCGTAATTTGGACATCCACTAAGAAGGGGTTTTAAAAAAATTTAATTCTAAAGGGGTGAAATAGGGGTTGAAAGTTTGTATGAAAAAAAAATTAAATCGGCACCGATTCTTATAAAATTTGAAATTCAGACTCTTAAAAGTATTTAATTGAAGAAATTTTTCATGGTTTTCTAGAATTCTTCTCCTAAGGGTGCAAATAAGGGGTTGAAAGTTTATATGGAAAAATTCTTAAATGGCCATCGATTTTTATAAAATTTTAAATTTAGACTCTTAAAAATATTTAATTGAACATGTGTTTCATGGTTTTCTAGATTTCACTCCCTAAGAGTGCAAATAAGGAGTTGAAAGTTTGTATAGAAAAATCTATAAATCGCCACCGATTTTTATAAAATTTTAAATTTAGACTCTTAAAAATATTTAATTGAACACGTGTTTCATGGTTTTCTAGATTTCACCCCCTAAGAGTGCAAATAAGGGGTTGAAAGTTTGTATGGTAAAATCTATAAATCGCCACCGATTTTTATAAAATTTTAAATTTAGACTCTTAAAAATATTTCATTGAACACATGTTTCATGGTTTATTAGAATTCACCCCTAAATACGCAAGCGAAGCTGCGCGCGTCCGCTAGTTGTAATATATATCTTAGGAAAAAGAAGTTGAAAGTGGAGAACGAAGTGTTATATTTTTTTTAAATCTTCATGCTTCAAGTATTGGCACGTATATACAACAAATAATAAAAAGTAATGTGTTCAAATAATTAATAAAACATTATATTATAAACATTATATTATATTATACAAATTTGGTTCAGATTCGGTTGAAACCGAATCGGTTGGATTCGGTTTCAACCGAATTTCGGTTGGATGAAAACAATATGAAATTTTTGTTTGCGTTTCCCACATTAAAAGATAAAAGGTGAAACGTACAAAAGCCCATACAGATGACATGAAAACAAATTTAATACAAAGCCGACTTGTCAAGTTGTAATTTTAAGCAAATGTTTTCACTTGCCGGCGCTCTGTGCTCTGTACTCTGTGATCCGAGAAAGAAATCCCTTGAATTTGACAGCTCGCTCTATAATTTTCGCGTTCGTTGGGTTTTCAGTAATTAACTTTAAAATTGTAAGCGCAATATTGAGCTACGTGGTATTATTTTATTTTAAATTATGTGAATGATGGTAATTATCTTTCAGTATAAAGAAAATAAACAACAATTCCTTTAAAACCAAAGAGATTAAAGTTCACTTGAACTAACATGTCTTAATCTAGTTCACAATACAAACTTTCCTTGCAGAGAACCTATTGTAAACCAAAAAAAAATCAAAAAAAAAAAAATGTTCATTAAGCCAATGTCATAATCATGTTATAAAATATATTCTCAGCACAACGATAACAACATGCTAAAACCGGTAATGCGTGTCATATATCGATTCAAGCTTCAATGACGCGGCAAGGATGGGAGCAACGCGCAGTTATAAACGCTGGCGGTCGGTACACCCCCCACAGCTCACACTATTACTCGTACGATTTGAGTCCGAAACTCGACAAAGCGCTCGCCCACTACGCTGCCCATTCATTTGTGCGTTCCATTAAAAGGGTGGTTTTAACTACCACTAATTTATACAGCGCACTCACGGGGACAGATTACAGAGCGGGTTGCTCGTTTGAGCACAGCTTGGTCGTGACACCGTGTAAACAACAAAAACATTTTTTTTATTATTGTTGTGACACAATGGACAAATTAGTACTGTCTTATCAACGCCTGTTAATGTCTTTTCAATATTTATAATATATTGAAATAGTTCGTTCGATAACGGACGATTTATCGTCGTCTCAGAAATACTTCTTATTAATGTCAGTCATTCACGATACTCGTATACACGTTTATCTTTAAATTAATTATTAATTGGAAATTCAAACGGTCCCTACTGGTATGTGTTTATTTGAATTGCTAGCAGCTATGATTAATATAGGTATTTATATTTACTTGTAGGCATAAAAAGTTTTTTTTTTGTTAATATTTGACTATTCAATTCAAAATATAACAGAGTTAAATAGTTAAATATAAAAAAAAACTTACTCATATAATTTTATTGAATATATAATACGCTAGATTTTATTGAGACTGATTAATCTTTTTACTATCAAGTACATACTTTTTATGCAAACAATAGAATCTTACGCGAACAGAAGAATGAATCACTGTTTATTTATATTTAACAAAACTTCTACTCAAGTTTTAATACATTTTAAACAAATAAAGTCATAAAATATCAGAATAATAGGTACTTTAAAATTGGGTGTATAAAGAAGCAAAGTTCTCAACGCCTCTTTGGGCCAAACAACGTTATGACTTTAGTTAGAGCAGTCAATAAACGAAGAAAATGTTGAAGACTGAAAACCAAGTCTCAACACGAAATGAAAGAGTTTCAAGATAGCGATTACATTGTAAAATGGGAACTTTGAAAATATTGTTGAATAAATTTGATATTTACGTGCATATATATTACTTTTTTTCGGCTTCAGGACGACAAGCTGTTAGCTTTTTTGTAAAATAAAAAATATCTATTTCGGACTTCAAACCGTCTTGTACTTATATTCCAATCGATATATTGCATAACCATATTCGCTGCGTATACCTACAGTAGAGTTCCGAAGCACGATGCAAAAAATTTAATCAAATCAAATCAGTTTCACGCTGTATGCACGCACACAGCAGGATAGGCAGAGTGAACCTAGTGTTAAGACACTCCGTTCTCCTCTTTCCTCCGAACTGGAGGCGTTACGTGTTGAATTGTGGAACTCAACGCTGCACTTTATCTTGCTAGAGGAATATAAAAATAATTCGTAGCCCCATCTCGCATTGCGCAACGATACATTATAATGAAATTTTACGACTTTTTCTGAAACTGTTTCAAAGCTCTACGTTACTGGCCTTTTAAAATTTTCACGTTCCAGCTTATACATCACCTACGTAAAATTCTACGAGCGGCGTATCGCTTCGTTAACTTATCAAAATGGGTCGGACTACGATGACGCCCTGTAATCCGATTTATACCCTCTCTTATTGATTAAATCACGTTAAACTTTGTGTTGATGATTTATAATTTTCCTATTTTTCTTTTAAACGTATTTTTTTACGTTTTTAAGGTATCTTTATTGAATAAAATGTATAGATAGGTACTATCAAATTTGTAAAAAAAAACAATGAAAAACAAAAATATATTACAGAATAAAATACTTTTTATAAATTATTTTTAACTGACTGACTGACGCGTTAAAATACGAACCGTGTACTGTCAAAACGTTCAACAAAACGTGAAAACTAAGGCTATTCTTACTGGATCGTGCACTTTCAATTCAGCTATACTTCTATCCTCTATGTATATATAATTTAACAAAAACGAATTGTATTGACTACTAATGCTTGTGTATTACTGCGGTGGTTTACCCTAGTTTCGAATGTGTAAATAATGTATAAAATTTAATAATCCGTTTTTTAAGATTTCAAGTATTTTTTTTATATATCGAAGCAAAAATCGTTGTAATCAATATGATAACTTAAATTCAGGATAAAAAAATACTTTGTGTTAAAATTATATGTATAATCCTGTATTTAGTTGTAACAAGAATATCTTCTAAGCTTTGACAAAGAGACTTGTGAAACATAATTGGGCCGTTATTATTTGTAAGTGGTATTAACTTAGAGCTAAAATATACAATGAATTGTATTCTGTTTCTTAATTGAAATTTTAATTAACCCTCCTTGCGTTCATTATATTATTGTTATAATGATATTAATTTTAGTTTTCATAAAGTTATATTACTTTTTGTTCAGGTTCGCGCTGTAACCTGCACACAGTAGGGTAGGCCGGGGGAATCTTGTGTTCTTCACTTCGTTCCGGAAAATGTTCCGTCGAATTCTGGAGGCATTGCGTGTCAAGTGGCGCGGCTCAACGCCGCGATTTTGCCTCGAAATCAAGCTAAGAAATGAAAATATAAATTTAAATAAATATTTCATTTCCTCGTGTGGGGATCGAACCCACACAACAAATCGCGTTTACAGTCACACACGTACAACCCTAATATTACTAAATGGTGTTTTTTTAGATAAAGTTAAAAAAAGTGATTGAATCACTAAATTGCATATTATTGTGAGCACGGCGTGAAAGCTCTGCCTGAGTTATATCACGAAAATTATGTATATTTTTAAAAATAAAGCTCCGTGTGAAATCTCACAGCTGCCGCCTACGACCTAATTACACTGTAAAAGTATCACCATTTTATGTTTAAAATCAACGTGGATGTTACATAACCTTCTTAATATTCTCAAAATTTTTGGAGTCACGTAAAGACAAGCGAGAAGACTTATAGATAGACTTATGGATATTATCTTTATAATATTAATTCACATTTATACGTCACGATATGACTACAAGACTACATACTTATTAAACGTAAAATTCTTTTGTTGTTGAAATTCAATTGAGGAAGAGACATTTAGTTTCCATTTTGCTCTATTATGGAGGCCGAAAACTGTAATTGAAACAGTTGGATTTTGGTTAGCGTTATGCTTCTAAAAAAACAATTTTTTACTTGATTCGCTTACGGTCAGTTATTTAACTGACAGATGCCAGTTCCCAGATAGCTTCTGGTTTGAGGTTTCCGTTTCAATTTAGTGATATATTCCTAAAAATATTGAATTCTATAGTGCAACATATTTTCTCTTGAAATGTTTTTATGATTTTTTTAAGAAAATACACATGCCTACCCTGCTATGTGCGAAAAAAAGCATAGAGCTACAAAAAAATAGGTACATATCATATTATGCAAACATGGGTAAACGACGCCATTTTAAATATTTATCCCAATATTATCTTTAAAATTAATGGAAACCGATTACCGGAGTGATATAAATAAAAAAATAATAATTATTATTTATTTAGCAAAAAAAACTTCAGTACAGTTAACAAAATATACTCGTATTACAATATTCTATTTACCTTTTCACATAGATATCTATGTCATGCCACGCCATACCGCGATGGCCTCGTGAAACCGACGACGAGCTGAAAATATAGTTTTCCGTTTTATAAAAGTGAAGGCAAAAAATGTAATATAATGCTCGTAATTCTAAAAATAATTTCCTATATAAGTATATTGCATTGGCAATGACTATAATGTCTACTCTCATATGTTTTCAATCGTTAAGTAGACTCGTTTATTTAAAATGTGTTTATTTTAAAACCATATCATATTATGCATTTAAATGAAAGCTAAGGTTAACAGCTATTTTAATTTCAAAGCTATTTTAACCTCACATTAATTTATCCATCAAAAGCGAATTGCTGCTATATAAAATATTAATTAAAATTATAATTACAAAATCTAATGATAAACATATTTAATAATTTAAAAGAGAGCTTTATACTTTTCACTGATATGAAGGAGGTCAAATAAAAAATTCTGCGCCCCATTTTTGAAGAATGTGTGTCGAAAGCAAAAGATATACGAGTAGTTCTTTCAGGAAATGAGCCCTTCGTTCCCATTACTGATATCGAGTATTAGCAATTTACTTGGAAACTAGGGCCCGTATTTACAAACTTGAGAGCGCTCAAGTCTGAGATCGATCTAGAGATCGAGGCATTGTGTGTCGAGGAGCGGAACTCAATTCGCTTTATCTCGTGACCAGAGCGATTAAATTAAAATATTAAAAAGGCTGTCGTGGCACAGTGGCAAAAGAATGTGACTGTAAATACGACGATTGTGGGTTCGATACCCACTCGAAGGAATGAATTATTTCTTAATATTTTCATTACATCAATACAATTGAATAAATATTTATTTGAACACAAATTTGTAATACAGTTCTGTTCTCTAGTAATATATAAGCTTGGACAATATTATACCTGTATGATGTAATCCAATCTCTTAGTGGAGTATTAAGCTACGTCGATTTGTATTAGACTAGACCCAATATAAGCATTATAGAAGATTAAATTATATGATTGTTTCTTTTAACGTTAAATACACCTTATTTATGGTACAATGAATTAGTTAATTATTATTTCTATATAACCTACGTTGACGTTTTATAATTTTGCGAGTACACGTTTTTAAATTGATTTTACAAAAACAAAAAAAAAAGAATTCTATACCAGTGCAAATATTATAAGCACAATTTTTTTTTAAATTATATAAAAAACATAGATCAGATAAGACAAGATATAATTTACAGATACTAACAAAATTTTTTATAGGTGGTTCCCTAATTAAATTAAAAATATATACGTAAACGTGTCTGTTTCAGTCAAATTACGAGTACTTAACGCAAATGAAATGGTCTGTCGTAAGACGTCGTTACCTCGTTCGTAGAACGTCCACTCGTAGTCGTAACAATTAGCAGTTATTGGTGCCGTTAAGGTAAATGGGAAATTGTTAAAATATAGCCTTTAATAGGCATAAGAGGCATAAAGTGTGGCTGTAAAACCTACTGGTTGTAGGTTCGATCCCCACTCAAGGAAATGAAATATTTATTTAAATTGATATTTCTATTTCTTCATAAGTAGGAAACGGAGTGTCATAACACTAGATTCTCTCTGCCTGATGTGTGCGGCGTACAGCGTATAGCGTGAAGCTGATTTTTTAATAAACAAGAACGTTATATTTATAAAACTTACAGTGGTAGCTAAAGTAGGACGGTTTCGATTTGTGGTTATGGGTTCATATTCTTAGAGTAAATATAGTGGGGATAGAACCCACAAACAGTCGCGTTAACAGTCACACTTTATGCCTCTGCGCCACAACTTTCTTCGTAATTTTTCAACCCAAAGTAGGATTACATCGAAATAAAATATATAAAGTAGGTATATTTCAGACCGGGTTCACAGACCCTACATATAAACATGTTAATCTCGAGAAAGAATGGAACGACTTACGAAAAACATTCGAAAACAATTCTATTATGTTTATTTTCGGTGATCGTTTTGGGTGGTGTATTACATAAATACTTTTGTTGTACATTCAACATAGTCCAACTTATTGTATAACTTTGTTGTTTAACATTTTCTTTATATGTAAAACAAAGTTATATGAGTGGTATGTCACTGTTCTCTTTACTCTCCGTTCTCCACTCTCCACATTACAACCATCCGTTTACACCGTTTACAGTCAGACGCTTGTACGCTACGTCACGACGACCTATATACATAAGTATCCCCATCCTACAAGTGAAACACACCACCTTCCTACATTACCTCGTTTTATTCATTCTCGAACACATCTGGGATGCTACCCTATAAAGATACTAGGAGATGTGCGAAGACGAATAAAAACTATAATATCTATATATAATTACATCACAATTTACTCAAGTAATGTAAGAAGATTTTAATTTAATTATAGAATATATATATTATAATATAAATTTTCTTATTTATTTAAAACAAACCATAATCTCTCGTTAAAATGTACCATTTTGCTGAAGAAGTGAACCGAGAGAAGTAACGAGTTTAAGTCAAGTAAATGACTTGACTTTTAACTTCGCTAACTTTGCTTTTGTGGAGAAAGCGCCGATACGGAATTGGCTTGTGGCTTACTTTAAATTGACGGGAAAGTAAAAATAATAGTCTGCCTTGACATTCTTAAGTGGACTTAAAAGTGTTCTTTTTAAAAGCTTTTATTTAACTTGCAATGTATGTATGTGGGTTCGGGTGAAATCTTAGAGCTCAATTTTGAAGTAGATATCGTCAACCGATTGAGCTGAAATTTTGTATACACGTTTACTTTGGATGACAATGCACGATAAAATATGTAACGTCATTCTAAATGTAATATGGCGGACCATGCAAGATGGCGGAATTGTTATTTGTAATGTACTTCTACAATATGGGTATCAAATGAAAGGACTCGTTGAAAGCAACTCGAAAAATAATGTGATGTCACTCTAAATCCCATAAGGAGGATATCGAAGATAGCCGAGTATCTATTTGGTCTACTTCTACAATATAGATATTAAATGAAATGGGTCGTTGACCGTAACTCTAAAAATAATGTGACGTTATACTAAATCCAATATGGCGGAACATCTAAGGTGGCGGTATAGTTATTATTTATGCACTTCTGCAATATGGGTATCAAATGAAAGATCTTGCCGAGAACTATTAGAAAAATAGTGTGACATCACTTGAAATCCAATAGAATCGACACGATTCAAGTTTTTTGTGCTTTCACATAATGAAAGGTATGTTCGTACGATTGATCTGAAATTTTGGTATACACGATTGGTTTGGATGACAATGCACGATAAGGTTTGTGACTTCATTCTAAATACAATATGGCGGACCATCCAGGATGGCGGAATAGTTATATTTCATGAACTTCTATAATATGGGTATCAAATGAAAGGGTTTGTTGAGAGTAACTGGAAAAATAGTGTAACGTCATTCTAAATCCAATATGGCGAACCATCCAAAGTAACAGAATAGTTATTTTTGATGCACTTGTACATTACGGGTATCAAATGAAAGGGCTTCTTAAGAGCAACTTGAAAAATGATTTGACGTCATTCTAAATCTAATAAGGCGGACCATCCAAGATGGCGGAATAGTTATATTTAATGCACTTCTATAATATGGGTATCAAATGAAAGGGCTTCTTGAGAGCAACTTGGGAAATAATGTGACGTCATTCTAAATCCAATATGGCGGACCATCCAATATAGCCGAATAGGTAATTTTAGTCTACTTTTACAATATGAATATCTATTGAAAGGGCTCGTTGAGAGTAACTCAAAAAATGTGACGTTTTTCTTAATCCAATATGGCGGAACATCTAAGATGGCGGAATAGTTATTATTTATGCACATCTGCAATACGAGTATCAAATGAAACGGCTTGCCGAGAATAATTAGAAAAATAATATGACATCTAGTGTGAGAAACCTTCTTCCTCCTGGCATTAATCCCGGCTATTGCCAGGGTCTGCCTTCCTACTCAACCTACTCCACTTTGCACGGTCTTTTGCGTCCTCGGTGGTTAGACCATTGGCTCTCATATCCGGCATCACGACATCCAACCAGCGCTTCCTTGGGCGTCCAGGAGGTCTCACTCCAGGAACTGATATAGCAAGGCACTTGCATCCGACTTAGTTCTTAGACCGGCGCGTAACGTGGCCAAACCATCTCAGGTGGCGCTCTTGGAGCTTATCCGCTTCGTCACGGACCCCAAGACTACCTCGAACGAATGTGTTGCGTATGCGGTCAGACCGCGTTACGCCGCACATCCACCTCAGCATCTTCATTTCCGTGACGTGAAGCTCCTGAGTGTGCCGAGATAGTGCTGGCCAACATTCGCTGCCGTATAAAAGAACCGGTCGTATGATGCTCTTGTATATCAGTCCCTTGAGCTTGGCGGTTTTTTTCGGTCACAGACCACACCAGTGACCTCCCGCCATTTGGCCCAGGCAGCACTTATCCGGCCATGGACATCGTGATCGATGCCTCCGGACTCGTGCATAACGGATCCAAGGTACCTGAACTTTTCTGACTTAACGGCTGGCTCAGGACCTATAAGGATCATGCTCGAGTCCGGGCTCCCGCAGGCCATGTACTCGGTCTTCGACACATTTAGTTTAAGACCGCCGGTCTCAAGCGTACCCTTCCAGAGGTTCACTTTACGCTCCAGCGTCAGTCGGTTCTCGTCAATGAGTGCTATGTCGTCGGCATACGTCATCAGCCATGGAGGCTGCACTACATTGAATAAGAACGGACTAAGAGTCGAGCCCTGGTGAACCCCCACTGTAATCGGGAAGGGTCTAGTGTCGCCAACAGCATTCCTAACCATAGAAGAGGAATCGTGGTACATGTCTCTAGTGTGAGAAACCTAGTCAGTGGTAACTAAAAAGTAAAAAATAAATTATAAGCAAAAAATCATTTTTAGAAAAAGCTTTTATTTAAATGCTCTAAAAAGAAGAAAATAAAATTTGTCTTTTAAATTTTAACTATCAACTCATAACCTCATTGTACACAATTTATATGATTATAAAAGCTTGTCGCGTTAATCAATATTTAATTAAATTGAAACTTTAAAAATTGAAACTTAGCAGATTTTATATAATTAAATTAGTACTAGTTTATTTACACAAGTAAATCGCGCGACAAGCTTTTATGATCATATAAATTGTGTACAATGAGGTTATGAGTTGATAGTTAAAATTTAAAAGACAAATTTTATTTTCTTCTTTTTAGAGCATTTAAATAAAAGCTTTTTCTAAAAATGATTTTTTGCTTATAATTTATTTGAGTTTTCTTTTTCTATATGTAACTAGCGGACGCGCGCAGCTTCGCTTGCGTATTTAAGGGTGAATTCTAATAACCCATGAAACATGTGTTCAAAGAAATATTTTTAAGAGTCTAAATTTCAAATTTTATAAAAATCGGTGGCCTTTTAAAGATTTTTTCATACAAACTTTCAACCCCTTATTTGCACCCTTAGGGGGAGAATTCTAGAAAACGATGAAACACGTGTTCATTTAAATACTTTTAAAAATCTAAATTTCAAATTTTATAAAAATCAATGCCGATTTAAATTTTTTTCCATACAAACTTTGAACCCCTATTTCACTCCTTTAGGGTTAATATTTTTCAAAATCCCTTCTTAGTGGATGTCCAAATTACGAAAGTAAACTTTTGTCCAAATTTTACATTTCTACCATCAGCGGTTACGGCTGTGCGTGCGTCTTACCTCAGTCAGTGAGAACATGTCCTTTTATATATATAGATAACGTTCCCTGTGCAAAAACATTTCCTATAATGATACTAAGTAGATAGTCAAATTCCATTCAAGTTAAATCAAGACTATTAGTATGTGACGGACTTCAATGGGTTATATTTTGTCTATGTAAAACAGGAAATCGCTATTACAAATATTTTTTAAAAGCGATTAAAGTTTATTGCACAGCAATATAATAGAAGCCAGTCGTGGCGCAGTCCTGTTTAGTCACACTTTGTGCCCAAAAAAATAAAAAATCAAATGAAATCACCTTCCCGGTGTATTCCACAAATAGCAGAGGAGGCAGAGGTAACCTAGTATTAAGAAACCCTGTTCCAGACTTTCCTTTTAATCTAAGATAATATTTCATCTCAAAAACTACAAATTACAGTTCAAATTAAACGTTTTTTTGTTGACACCATTTAGTTAACAATTAAATATTATCACTAGTTTAACGACATTTTTATAAATAAAGGAGTATGACTAAGTAAGTATTTATAGTTTTAAATCAATAAATACACGTTTTGTAAATTTCTCATATTATTATTTACTACATATTTTTTTTTAAAATCCAAATGATTTTTTGAAATCAAACCCACATTCGACCTAAAATGAAGCTAATTATCCTTTCCTACTCTTCTCTTTTATCTCTTTCAATGCAATTTCACTTTAAAAACAATCTTGAAAAAGCATATTGCTAATACTGAATAGCTAGAAAGGGCGGCAAATGGCCCATTTCCTCAACGAATTATATATGTCTTTTACTCTTCAACGACACACTCACCGGTTTATTGATTTACAAAAACAGGAAAATATATAAGAATGGGTACCTACTATTTATTAGTCCGTGTATTTTTCAAAAAAGGTGATTTTAGGGTTTCGTATTTTTTAAGGAAAAAAGGAACCCTTATAAGATCCCTCCGTTGTCCGTCCATCTGTCTGTCTGTCTGTCAAGACCTTTTATCTCAGGAACGCTTAGAGATGTATGACACCATGATTTCCTGACAAAAAACATATTTCTATATTTACTTAGAAAAAAGATATGGATAAAATCAATTTATCAATATCCGCACAATAAATTTATCAATGTCCCCGAATAAATATTTAAAAAAAATAGTGACTTATCATTCTTTCTTAACGATACGAACGAATATTATTAGAAATAACATATCAGTAGAAATATCTTATATTTGTATCCCACTATTTATTATACTTGACAATACATTATGAATATTTCGATCCAAATTTATATGAAACATACATAATGTTTGCAAGATATATTGAATTATACAAGTAAACCAAAGGTGCACAATTTTTGTCAATAAGTATCTCCGACCAAGTTTAAGTAACTTCACAGTTAATTTCACAGCCGTATAGGGTCGCGCTTTGAAATTTTAACCAATTTTTTGAAGTGAAACATCTTCATTAACAAAGAATTTTTATATCAGTGTTAAAGAAAAAACTTCACAATAAATCATCACTTTTTCTATCATTTTGGACCCTCACGGCGCCGTTAATATTATCGAGCGCTTATTTTGCTTTACTTTTCTGACTAGATTACTCTAGTTTCTTTTTTAAGCAAAAAAACTATGATTATTAGAATTTGGACTTTGAATTTATAATTGATATAACTGATTCTCAGGTTCAATGGATTCTGCTGATAAAATAGTCGTTGAAGTTGATGTTATCATTCACAAATTAGTGGTTCAATTACAACTACAAATAATAAATAATATTTGTATAGAAAAAAAAACTTACATATATTAACTACTTATAACTCAAGAAAGAGCATCAACCCTATTACAGACCGAGATGCACCCAACAATGCAGACTCGCTCGTTAATTAGCAAGGGAATGCCGCTGGAGCCAACTCGCTCCTCCGAAGTGGAAACTTTAGTTCTAAGTAAGCGAAAAGTGATAGACCGAAAGAGGTACGAGCATTATTGTTTGTGAGGAATAGACTTGGAAGTATATCACAACGTTATAATATATTTCGGTTTTGGTTTTATATTTTTAAGTAAATAAATCTTTTTTTTTATGGAAACAACAAGGCAAACGAGGTCGTTCGTACAGGTCACCACATGGTAAGTTATCATCGCCGCCCACGACCCCGTGTAGCACCAGAGAAGCTACAAATGTATTGCAAGCCTTTAAGGTGGAGACGAACAGCAGAAGCGCTTTTTGAAGCTTGCACTTTCAAAAATAAAAAAAAGTTTTGTCCTTTTTCTGCTTTACACTTTATCCGCAAATACTGGTAGCTGGTTAGATAGAGAGAAGTCTGTATTAACACATTCCGAGCCAGTTAAAGCCCTGCTCACCAGAGTCCTTGTCCACCAGAGCTGTCAACTGCAAATAATTAAATAGCGTCATTCCCCCTAGTGAGCATCAAATTGACGAATATCGCAATTACACTCAGCCGCTGTCCTATTGCGCCTCGGTAGCCTTCACTTAATACTAAGTATAGATAAATTATAAGCAAAAAATCATTTTTAGAAAAAGCTTTTATTTAAATGCTCTAAAAAGAAGAAAATAAAATTTGTCTTTTAAATTTTAACTATCAACTCATAACCTCATTGTACACAATTTATATGATCATAAAAGCTTGTCGCGCGATTTACTTGTGTAAATAAACTAGTACTAATTTAATTATATAAAATCTGCTAAGTTTCAATTTTTAAAGTTTCAATTTAATTAAATATTGATTAACGCGACAAGCTTTTATAATCATATAAATTGTGTACAATGAGGTTATGAGTTGATAGTTAAAATTTAAAAGACAAATTTTATTTTCTTCTTTTTAGAGCATTTAAATAAAAGCTTTTTCTAAAAATGATTTTTTGCTTATAATTTATTTTTTACTTTTTAGTTACCACTGACTAGGTTTCTCACACTAGAGACATGTACCACGATTCCTCTTCTATGGTTAGGAATGCTGTTGGCGACACTAGACCCTTCCCGATTACAGTGGGGGTTCACCAGGGCTCGACTCTTAGTCCGTTCTTATTCAATGTAGTGCAGCCTCCATGGCTGATGACGTATGCCGACGACATAGCACTCATTGACGAGAACCGACTGACGCTGGAGCGTAAAGTGAACCTCTGGAAGGGTACGCTTGAGACCGGCGGTCTTAAACTAAATGTGTCGAAGACCGAGTACATGGCCTGCGGGAGCCCGGACTCGAGCATGATCCTTATAGGTCCTGAGCCAGCCGTTAAGTCAGAAAAGTTCAGGTACCTTGGATCCGTTATGCACGAGTCCGGAGGCATCGATCACGATGTCCATGGCCGGATAAGTGCTGCCTGGGCCAAATGGCGGGAGGTCACTGGTGTGGTCTGTGACCGAAAAAAACCGCCAAGCTCAAGGGACTGATATACAAGAGCATCATACGACCGGTTCTTTTATACGGCAGCGAATGTTGGCCAGCACTATCTCGGCACACTCAGGAGCTTCACGTCACGGAAATGAAGATGCTGAGGTGGATGTGCGGCGTAACGCGGTCTGACCGCATACGCAACACATTCGTTCGAGGTAGTCTTGGGGTCCGTGACGAAGCGGATAAGCTCCAAGAGCGCCACCTGAGATGGTTTGGCCACGTTACGCGCCGGTCTAAGAACTAAGTCGGATGCAAGTGCCTTGCTATATCAGTTCCTGGAGTGAGACCTCCTGGACGCCCAAGGAAGCGCTGGTTGGATGTCGTGATGCCGGATATGAAAGCCAATGGTCTAACCACCGAGGACGCAAAAGACCGTGCAAAGTGGAGTAGGTTGAGTAGGAAGGCAGACCCTGGCAATAGCCGGGATTAATGCCAGGAGGAAGAAGGTTTCTCACACTAGATGTCATATTATTTTTCTAATTATTCTCGGCAAGCCGTTTCATTTGATACTCGTATTGCAGATGTGCATAAATAATAACTATTCCGCCATCTTAGATGTTCCGCCATATTGGATTAAGAAAAACGTCACATTTTTTGAGTTACTCTCAACGAGCCCTTTCAATAGATATTCATATTGTAAAAGTAGACTAAAATTACCTATTCGGCTATATTGGATGGTCCGCCATATTGGATTTAGAATGACGTCACATTATTTCCCAAGTTGCTCTCAAGAAGCCCTTTCATTTGATACCCATATTATAGAAGTGCATTAAATATAACTATTCCGCCATCTTGGATGGTCCGCCTTATTAGATTTAGAATGACGTCAAATCATTTTTCAAGTTGCTCTTAAGAAGCCCTTTCATTTGATACCCGTAATGTACAAGTGCATCAAAAATAACTATTCTGTTACTTTGGATGGTTCGCCATATTGGATTTAGAATGACGTTACACTATTTTTCCAGTTACTCTCAACAAACCCTTTCATTTGATACCCATATTATAGAAGTTCATGAAATATAACTATTCCGCCATCCTGGATGGTCCGCCATATTGTATTTAGAATGAAGTCACAAACCTTATCGTGCATTGTCATCCAAACCAATCGTGTATACCAAAATTTCAGATCAATCGTACGAACATACCTTTCATTATGTGAAAGCACAAAAAACTTGAATCGTGTCGATTCTATTGGATTTCAAGTGATGTCACACTATTTTTCTAATAGTTCTCGGCAAGATCTTTCATTTGATACCCATATTGCAGAAGTGCATAAATAATAACTATACCGCCACCTTAGATGTTCCGCCATATTGGATTTAGTATAACGTCACATTATTTTTAGAGTTACGGTCAACGACCCATTTCATTTAATATCTATATTGTAGAAGTAGACCAAATAGATACTCGGCTATCTTCGATATCCTCCTTATGGGATTTAGAGTGACATCACATTATTTTTCGAGTTGCTTTCAACGAGTCCTTTCATTTGATACCCATATTGTAGAAGTACATTACAAATAACAATTCCGCCATCTTGCATGGTCCGCCATATTACATTTAGAATGACGTTACATATTTTATCGTGCATTGTCATCCAAAGTAAACGTGTATACAAAATTTCAGCTCAATCGGTTGACGATATCTACTTCAAAATTGAGCTCTAAGATTTCACCCGAACCCACATACATACATTGCAAGTTAAATAAAAGCTTTTAAAAATGAGATAGATCGAAGCGAAGTGAATACGCTGTAAGCGAAATTCAAACGCATGACTAAAGTTTGTAAAAACACTATTCATATATACCTTCAATATGGTGGGGTCAAAGTACTAGAACTAGTTAGAAGGGGAACTTTGAAACTGAAACTTTATTTTGCATCTGTATTACAGTACAATGCGCACGGTTGAAGTTCTTCAATATTTGTTAGGTACTATGTGATCCAAAAAGTTTTGTCTTCAATACACTGTATTCTTCGTATTACATTTCTTTTTAATATTAAAAATTATAGTCAATGCCACTGGAATTACTTTTTCAAGAAACAGTATTATTTTTCCATCTTTACCCTTCAGGGTAGGCAGAAGAAATCTAGTATTAAGACATTTCGTGATAAATGGCAGAATTCAACTCCGCACTTTTCATTCGATACCTCAGCGAAGAAATGAAAATATTGAAAAGATAATATTTTTTCCTCGGACTGGGAATCGAACCTACAACCGTATATGCACATCCTTACCTTACTTTTTAAGATCCTCAATTACCAAAATTTTCCTAACTACCTACGTTCCCGCTTCAATATTCTCCGCCGTCCTACACGCTCTAGGCGGTCGTACGTCGTTCCGGCGCTCGAGATACCTATGAGCAGTACCAAGTTCTTCCATAAGTCTTTCACTGTGTACGCCGCATCACTTTGGAACCAACTTCCCATCCCTATCCAAAGAAGTCCTTCCTTACTGTCCTTCAAATCCCAGCTAAAAAAACTTTTATTTGCTAGTATGAACTAGTATTATGAACTAGTACCTAATTTTATTCAGACAGTTTTTTTTTTTTTCTTGAGCATGACAGCCGCACTTCACGTATTTATATATATATATATATATATATATATGTTTATTTATATATGTATATTAGTATATTGTCATAAATTTAGTATATATGTGTAAAGAAATCAAACACCTCGAGGCTTTTACAGAACTTATATTTCTTCCAGGGCTAAATTCCATTAGACTTGTACAATTTATATCACAGGACTTTTACAGAACTTATACTTCTTCCAGGGCTAGATACCATTAGGCTTGTAAAATGTATATCTTAAATTATAATACAATATTTTATTCTAGAGGACCACTTTCCTCTTCAGCTCCAAATCTAATAATGCGCATCAGAATTTTCAACACATCAAGCGTCGCGCTAGTTCTATGTATAAATTTTCAAATATATCTTTCTATTAAACAAAGAGGTTGATTTACATTTTTCTATAACAAATTATCGTAAATATAAAAACTATTTATATAAAATCATTACATTCGGCCATCCGACTTCGTGCAATCTCCCGATGCACGACTACTCACAAAAACAGTACAAATCAACAATGTATTATTATAAACTCATTACATTCGGTCGATTACAAATAATATATGTATTGATATTGCCGCAGCCTACTTGACATCACTAGTTTCAACAAATATACAACTAATTAAATCATTGCGTCTTGAGCTAGTACAATCATATTATAACCAAATGCGCAATAGATACTAGACTTAACATATAATTTACAAAAAATAATTACTTTTGAGACCAGAAGACTTTTGGAGTTCTCTCAGAAGTTTAACCATATTATGTACATATAACGAAATTGTAACTTATCGCTGTGTGGAAGAAATACGAGAAAATCTATCAATAAATAAAACATGTTTTGTTAAAATGTTGTCTGTCGGTTTTGTCGGTTTATGTGTCCCTGCGTTTGTCTGTACGCATATCCTGAGATTATGAACACTTTAAACATTTTTAGTAATAAAAGTTGAGCAAGTAAAGAAATATGTAGTATAAAGTTTAGTTTCAACTTAAAGTAACATCAATAATCATACACACAAATATAAATATTATGTTCTAATGTCCACTGGCTACATGTTTGTTTATCTCTACGTATATTGCACTCTTTACGTACATACTATTTAAAGTTTATTTCTTGCTGTTACCTATTATTATCTGTCACTTCCGTTATTGAACTTTAATTTCACTCTTAAATATATAAAATAATAAGGATAGCGTATTTATATTTGAAACTCCGCTAAAATTACAAATATCCTACGAAATACTTTGTCCATCATCAAATAAAGAGTAGTAAAAGAAAATGCTTCACATAAGAAAATGCACAGCAGGCGGCCTTATCGCTGTAAGCGATCTCTGCCAGGCTACCTTAAGGTGCACTCGGAAGTGTATGTCAATCGGTAGCCTACCGCTGCTTTATATCCTTATACACATACGTAATATATCCTATTATATTGTATAGAATTATTAATTATAATAAAATATAATTTCTAATGTCAACAAATATATATAAATACGGTCACGTTAATTTGTAAAGAAAAGGATACAAAAACTTAAATATGTCTAGGTCTAGGTCTAGGTATAAGGATACCTAGGAAATATTATTAAGCAATTTTAATTAACACAATAGATATATGTTGATAAGTATGTAAAAAAAATCCATAACATTCAGAACGTAAAACGTTCAGAAAAGTAAAAGGATCAACGATATTACAGAGCCAAGTAGTGTGCATCTAGCTGGGCTAATATAATGTTCGGATTGAGAACGTTACATTCGATAGGAATACAGTGTCGAGCTATTGGCATCATCAAAAATAAATATATATAATAACAATTTTGCAGTTGAGTTATAACAATTACTTCACATACATACTCATAATAAAATCGTAAGAGGTTCGGTCTTTACTTGAAAAATATTTTTTAAAAAAAAAAAATGTTATTAACCTAATAGAACCCAAAACAACTATTTTTAAATTTTTATTTATTTGTCCGTTTGTCTGTGCGTTTGTTATCTCAGAATCGACTTAACCGATTTAAATGCGGTTTTCACTATTGGGTTCTGGCAAGCTCCCGAAAACATATAGGGTTTATTTTATTACAATCGGTTCATAAACAAAAAATTTAAAGTATTTAGTTCGACAAATTTGCTAATTGCCGTAACAGTTATTTTATACAACTGTTTTACTGAACTGACTGAATCTTTAGTTTTCAATTCCTTTATTAATATTTCTATTTTAGGCGGGCGTAGCCCCGGACGGGCCCACTAGTAGTAAATAAATTCTTATGTAATGTAAAGAATAACCTCATGAGAAACACTATAACGATTTTACAAAGTTATTTTTTTATTTTAAAATCATCCAATATGAGAATTCCAATTTTAATTAAGTAGAACAACATGTTCCCTGAACTATTCAAGACCGACCTAAACACAGTAATCCCTAACCATGCCACGGAACGACATGCAAGGAGAGTTGGCTGCGGCTGAAATATTCGAAACGATCATCTGTTGAACTATATTTACATAAAAGTCATTTAAACCATCAAATATTCTTTGCGTTGTAAAATTTACTCGTTAAAGAACCGATTCCGAAAATTCCTCAAATTTTTGCAATTGAAATTTACTGAATTTAGGTAAAATATAAATATATATATATATATATATATCAAGGACGAGTAATTTCGAAGGCTAAATCGAATTTTAAAAACTATGATTTATATAAATAAAAATTAATTTTCCGTATTATTTCTTAACGTATACACACACAATGCTACAAAAACTATTTTTTTAGTCCTATGTAACTTCCCTAGTAATTTCCTAAAAAATATTTATTTTGAGATACTTTAATTTTTATAAATAAATTTAGAAATCTTTATTGCCCATTTACGCTTAATGACTAGAATTGGTTTATGAATAAAAACGTTATGTTAATATGAAGCACGTTTGTTAGACAAAATTGCTGCAAAATAACTTATTGAATCGGCTAAAAATGTAATTTTCAACGTATAAACATTGTTTCTAAGTCTACGTTGACGATGCGGTCCCAGAACGAAAATACACTACGGAACAAAATCGCGTTTAAATAACTACGTACGTAGCAGTTATTATTATTTACAGTTACCAGCAAACAAATTGCGATCTTTTACGAGCTACCAATTGTTAAAGTTTCGAGTTCGTAAGAGAGTAAACGTCTATCTTCGTGACAAATTTGACTAAGACAAGGTAAGCAACAAACGCGGAACGCCATATTTTAATGCAGTAAAATCTCATCTACAACTAGAGCACTAACGCCTGCCTTAGTCATCAGATGAATTTTCAAAAGGTAAGTGAACCCCTGGACAGAGGTCCAAGAGAGGTGAAGAGAAACTAACAAGTTTACTAGTCTTAGTTTACATGTTTATTAAATTTATGAGCTTAAGAAATGCAGATATTGACACTCGCTCTATGTGCGTTTCAATTCGCTACCATAAAGAAAATGGCAGAATACATAAATATACATTTTGTACTAAATAATATGTTTTGGAACTGGAGAAAAATATATATAAAGACAATATACTACCTTTTTAAACATAGCGTTTCATTTTTATGACCCCCGACAGATGTCTATAATTAATTGACAGCCTCGTTCAAAGAATAAAATACTGAATACGTGTGAATACAAAACCAACGTAAGAAAATAATAATTGCTATAAATCAAAGCAGACTGGATAACGCTAAAAGACAACAAAGTGAGATGAATAATTAATTGTGACTGTCGTTTCTCTAATTTACACATAACTTGCAACGTCTGTACATATTGTAATTATGCTAATAATAAAATTGTAACGTGTGTACGCTAATAAACTCTTATGTACATAGAAACAAATTTAATTAATTTATTCCAATCACCCCAACCCGATATAAATCACATATATGAATTCTAATGGAAATAAAAAAAAATGTCGAAACTTGTAGGTGGTACTACACTGGCGGCAGAACCTAATGCTGTGACTTTGTTATCGTGTTTCTATCAATTTTATCAATAATTGATACATAAAAATATATATCTTTCAATATATAAAATTTTGAACTAGCAGACCAAACTAACACTGTTATGACCTATGATATTTATGACACTGACGGTACCTGATCCTGATCCTAATCCTGACCCGATACCCGAGTGAGACTAACTTTCTACTTTTAATGCATGATATCTGAGATAAATCAATAAATCTTCTGGTTTTTTTACATTTCTAATAGGTTTATCGAGTATCCTAATACAGAAAATAGCTTTTTTCTTTCGTTTTAACCAGATCTAAAAGTAAAGCTAAGGGTAATTTATTACAGAAATATTGATGTATATTTTTTTATTGTCTAGTATTAGCTTTCATTTCTTTGAGAAACTGATCATAATTTCGCTCAAAGCACTTTATTAAACTTTTTGTAGATACGAATTATTTCCTCACAAGACCCATTATAAACAAACGAGCAAAATTTATACACTCATTTACTTATGTAAGCCAATTTTCTATATGTCACACAAACTGCGGAATTACATTTAAATGTGATCTATTAACTTTTATAATACCAGTAACTAAAGTTTAACTTTAATTCTTATCTATTACACAGAAATTTATAAATCTAAACATTGCCTTTGTATCCCAGTAAAAAGTTCCTTTGCTTGTCTTTATGTCACCGAAGCGCTTTATCACATCAGATGAACCGCTCATCAGAAGATGTAAATCACTCCTACGGCCGCGAAGATCTCGAAGTTTTGCATTTTCGATAAATTCCTTTTTTTTTTGTTTGTCATTGCCATCATTCCACTGGGTGGTTCCTCTAGGGTGCGTCTCAGCATCCGACTCCATTTCCCTCAAATTAATGCAACAAATGTCATTAAAAACTAATAATCTTAATAAATTAATTGATGTATTTATAAATTATCAATTCAAAAGCACTCTCTTTTAAATGTTATTCAAAAAATATTTAAAATGGATCGTCAAAATGTCAATAAATAAATCAGAATCAATCAGAAGAAAAAAAAATACTAAAATAATCAATATTAATAAACAAACATAATAATTTAAGCTTACATTACTTACAAAGACTACTACACACTATGCCTGACTGCCGCAATCATCAGTCACGAGCAGGCGCTTACTTAATGTTTTACTTTACTACTACGCCCGACATACCGAGGCCACCACCAGCCTCGAGCAAGCAGGCTCTTACTCTAAATACATAATATCAATCATCAATCTTCGGCACGCTGACCGATAATTCATCTACGGTACGCTGACCGTTAATTCATCTATGGTATTCTAACCATTCTTCTGTGGCACGCTGACCACTAATTCATCTATGGTATTCTAACCATTCTTCTGTGGCACGCTGACCACTAATTCATCTACGGCATCCTTAGCCGTGTATCAATCTTTATACTATTCTATAAAATATACTTTATCTTCGTACTATTCTAATAAAATATACTTCATCATCACACTTTTCTACAAAATATACTTCATCATCACACTATTCTATAAAATATACTTTATCTTCATACTATTCTAATAAAATGCATAATAACTCTTAAAGTGACTAAATTTTCAATCAAAAGCTCTCCGATCAATAATATCTACAAAAGCTAGCAGTGGAAAACTTGATTTCCATGTTTTTGTTGTACGTACCTCACTTTGGGGCGGAATCTGGACCACTTCTGACTGTAAAGAAATCAAACACCTCGAGGCTTTTACAGAACTTATATTTCTTCCAGGGCTAAATTCCATTAGACTTGTACAATTTATATCACAGGACTTTTACAGAACTTATACTTCTTCCAAGGCTAGATACCATTAGGCTTGTAAAATGTATATCTTAAATTATAATACAATATTTTATTCTAGAGGACCACTTTCCTCTTCAGCTCCAAATCTAATAATGCGCATCAGAATTTTCAACACATCAAGCGTCGCGCTAGTTCTATGTATAAATTTTCAAATATATCTTTCTATTAAACAAAGAGGTTGATTTACATTTTTCTATAACAAATTATCGTAAATATAAAAACTATTTATATAAAATCATTACATATGTATTATATATAGTTTGTATTTATAAATTTAGTGTATATGTATCTATTTATGTATTTGGATATGTATTTACTCTTTTTTGTGATTATTATTTTTTATTTAAATTCTTAGTGATTTTTCTCCTTTGATAACTGCACTGTACTCTCTTCCCGCTATTTGACAGTCACCCACTTCCATTGGTTGGCTGGAAGAGATTTCTTTTAGAAATAAGCCCACCTTTGCTAACTAAACTTTTAATTTTGTATTTCCTATGTGTTTTTATGTGCAATAAAGAATATATAACCGTCGCGTTACAGTAAAACCCTTGTGCCACTCATTTGATTTTCTTTTAATAGAATCACGTTATATTTTAAAGTGAAATAACCCTAAAAGTTCTTTCATTGCATAACAAGCTCCACGTGCCGTTGAATTCTCTCTTACATAAATTTCCTCTGATGTCAAGACGAGGCATGCATATATTCACGAGTGTCATTTTATCGGCAAATATATAATTTTTTTGACAACGTATTTGATTTATAAATACTCCGATTACCGATTCAATTCAACGATACGATACGGTTTATTAGAGCTTGGCATTTTTTTTCAGTGTTCGAAGTAAAATTTAATGACTCGAATCGATTACATTAAAATTAACTGCATTATTATTTCTAAGAAATTTCGCTATCTATATATTATTGCAAAAAATATTTTCCAAATTGTATCTTCACAAGTACAATACTCTACGTAAGTGTATTCAAATATATATAATATACTCGTATATCAGATATAGGTGAACTAGCTCTATTCTATTGGAAACAGTTTAATTCATATTAAATTATCGTGTTCATTCTGTTTGGCCACCAGTAGTGCCTCTGTGTGCTTTACAAGTTGAATAGTTATGACATGTTGAAACTACTTCTGTATTCTACTGACTGAAATACTGGTATGTTATTTTATAATGTTGTATTTTTCTGTTATTCCTCCATATAATATTAAAATGCATTCATTAATGCAACCAATTTGACCTGAATCGTATATCACAACTGTTATTGACATTATCTCGTCATTCATAGCTTACGTAAGGTGATATGATTAATAGATAATAGAGATATAATAAAATAATTATATCACTTGAATATTTTATTTATTTTTAATAACTACCCAGAAAAGTAATGATGTCACGAATGGAAACTTACAAAGAACAATATTTTACGGCTTAAAATACTACAAGGCTTTATCTTCACTGCATTTCTAACTATTCCTAAAGCGCCGTGACAAAGTAATATAATTAATGTCATACAAATCCCGCAAATTTTAACGTAATTTAACAAATAGAATAGGAAGTCTCAACTAATTATATAAAAGCCTGTTGATCCCTGTGCACTCTGACAACGCGCTTACCGAGCCTTTAAACAAAAATAAATGTCATCTTATTAAAAGCTTTTATTTAACTTGCAATGTATGTATGTGGGTTCGGGTGAAATCTTAGAGCTCAATTTTGAAGTAGATATCGTCAACCGATAGAGCTGAAATTTTGTATACACGTTTACTTTGGATGACAATGCACGATAAAATATGTGACGTCATTCTATATCTAATATGGCGGACCATGCAAGATGGCGGAATTGTTATTTTTTATGTACTTCTACAATATGGGTATCAAATGAAAGAGCTCGTTGAGAGCAACTCGAAAAACAACGTGATGTCACTCTAAATCCCATAAGGAGGATATCGAAGATAGCCGAGTATCTATTTGGTCTACTTCTACAATATAGATATTAAATGAAATGGGTCGTTGACCGTAACTCTAAAAATAATGTGACGTTATACTAAATCCAATATGGCGGAACATCTAAGATGGCGGAATGGTTATTATTTATACACTTCTACAATATGGGTATCAAATGAAAGATCTTGCCGAGAACAATTAGAAAAATAATGTGACATCACTTGAAATCCAATAGAATTGACACGATTCAAGTTTTTTGTGCTTTCATATAATGAAAGGTATGTTCGTACGATTGAGCTGAAATTTTGTATACACGTTTGGTTTGGATGACAATGCACGATAAGGTTTGTGACTTCATTCTAAATACAATATGGCGGACCATCCAGAATGGCAGAATAGTTATATTTCATGAACTTCTATAATATGGGTATCAAATGAAAGGGCTTGTTGAGAGTAACTGGAAAAATAGTGTAACGTCATTCTAAATCTAATAAGGCGGACTTTTCAAGATGGCGGAATAGTTATATTTAATGCACTTCTATAATATGGGTATCAAATGAAAGGGCTTCTTAAAAGCAACTTGGGAAATAATGTGACGTCATTGTAAATCCAATATGGGGGACCATCCAAGATAGCCGAATAGTTAATTTTAGTCTACTTCTACAATATGGATATCTATTGAAAGGGCTCGTTGAGAGTAACTCGAAAAATGTGACGTTTTCTAAATCCAATATGGCGGAATATCTAAGATGGCGGAATAGTTATTATTTATGCATATCTGCAATACGGGTATCAAATGAAAGGGCTTGCCGAGAATAATTAGAAAAATAATATGACATCTAGTGTGAGAAACCTTCTTCCTCCTGGCATTAATCCCGGCTATTGCCAGGGTCTGCCTTCCTACTCAACCTACTCCACTTTTTGCGGTCTTTTGCGTCCTCGGTGGTTAGACCATTGGCTCTCATATCCGGCATCACGACATCCAACCAGCGTTTCCTTGGGCGTCCAGGAGGTCTCACTCCAGGAACTGATATAGCAAGGCACTTGCATCCGACATAGTTCTTAGACCGGCGCGTAACGTGGCCAAACCATCTCAGGCGGCGCTCTTGGAGCTTATCCGCTACGTCACGGACCCCAAGACTACCTCGAACGAATGTGTTGTGTATGCGGTCAGACCGCGTTACGCCGCACATCCACCTCAGCATCTTCATTTCCGTGACGTGAAGCTCCTGAGTGTGCCGAGATAGTGCTGGCCAACTTATCCGGCCATGGACATCGTGATCGATGCCTCCAGACACATTCGACACATTTAGTTTAAGACCGCCGTTCTCAAGCGTACCCTTCCAGAGGTTCACTTTACGCTCCAGCGTCAGTCGGTTCTCTCGGTCGGCATACATCATCAGCCATGGAGGCTGCACTACATTGAATAAGAACGGACTAAGAGTCGAGCCCTGGTGAACCCCCACTGTAATCGGGAAAGGTCTAGTGTCGCCAACAGCATTCTTAACCATAGAAACGGAATCGTGGTACATGTCTCTAGTGTGAGAAACCTAGCCAGTGGTAACTAAAAAGTAAAAAATAAATTATAAGCAAAAAAATCATTTTTAGAAAAAGCTTTTATTTAAAAGCCCTAAAAAGGAGAAAATAAAATTTGTCTTTTAAATTTTAACTATCAACTCATAACCTCATTGTACACAATTTATATGATCATAAAAGCTTGTCGCGTTAATCAATATTTAATTAAATTCAAACTTTAAAAATTGAAACTTAGGAGATTTTACATAATCAAATTAGCACTAGTTTAGTTACACAAGTAAATCGCGCGACAAGCTTTTATGATCATATACATTGTGTACAATGAGGTTATGAGTTGATAGTTAAAATTTAAAAGAAAAATTTTATTTTCTCCTTTTTAGGGCTTTTAAATAAAAGCTTTTTCTAAAAATGATTTTTTTGCTTATAATTTATTTACTTATGATGGTGAGAAGATTAACTTATTTCTACAGTACTTACATATATTATTCAAATGGTTACAAAGGTTGCGGTAACACTTTGATGGACTAACAGATTTAACAGCGGATTCCACTATTTGTTTACAATCTTTTAAAAATGTAACACCATTTTATTGTAAATCAATAAAATAAAAAAGTAATTAGCCGCCCTCTTATTTCCTTTGCTATAATATTTCAAAAAATTATCACATAAAATTGTAAAACAAAATAAACTAAAATACACATATTCTTAAAACCTTTTAGTTTAGTCAGAATTATAATAACAGAGTGAATTTCGAAAAAAATGAAGCTAAACGACATGTATTAAAGAATATAGAAAACATGCAGCCATTCAATACTTTTACAATGTTAGGAACCGAGTTTACAATCCAGTTCAAAAGAGAATCTAGAGGCACAATAATAAAATTATTTTGTCAGGAAAATGAATGCAAAAACGTTCACCTCATTTAAATGCAAAGGCGTACAGAATTCCCGATGCAATTTAAATTTAAAAAGGCTTATTTTCGTGATTACTGTAATTTACATTACAAATATACGAAGCAGTGGTGTTTACAAGCTAAGCAATCAGAGTATCCACCGCAATTATTTTATGTTATACATAAGTTTTGTACCTTCAAGATTATGAGGCATATCTCATCTCATTTTAAAATATCCAATATCGTACAACAACTTCAGAGAATAATAATACGAGTATTAGTATTTTTAGAGGTGAAAACTGTTGTGTTTAGGGACACGTCAATGAGACACGACAGCTCAACGCAGACTGCTTTATTACTCACTACAGATTTACGATACAGAACACTTTTCCTCCTTTAATTTAGTAACATAAAAAATTATCTTAATTTTTCTCCTTTTCACACTTTTCCTCCTTTAATGAAAAAAAAATTAAACTAATTATATATTTAAACTAATTATACATTTATACTAATTATATATTTAAACTAATTATATATTTAAACTAATTATATATATAATTATAAATTAAACTAATTATTTTATATTAATATTTTTATCTATATTATACTAATATTTTATCTAATAAAATCTTATATCTTATATCTTAAAAATAAATATCTAATAATATAAAAAAACTTATTTCTTTAATGCTCTTAACAATTCTTTACACCGTAAAGCAGCTTTTCGTTCCCGTCGGTTATTATCGGCGGGTGGCGTGTTTAGCAAGGGCGATTGTGGCTCACTAGTTCTTACCTCCTCACTGGCGAAGGACTCATCTTCAACCATTAAATCTTCCTGGTTTTCTGAATCGGATACGTCTATAGTCCTACTCAATGAATGGCGCGATTTATTACTGTGTAATTGATTAATATGCCGTTTATGAATTTGCCCACTATTTGTTTCAATAGTATAAGAAACTGGCCCTGTTCGGTTTGCGACAACCCCCTCAGTCCATTTACGACCCGACTTACCATAATTACGTAACATGACCGGCTCGTCGCGCGCCAACACTCGTAGCGGACGGCCCGTGCTCTGCTCACGGCGTAACTGATCGCTGCGAATGCGTTCAGATACGTCGGGCCGTAGCAGATCAAGACGTCCGCGTAGTCGTCTACCTAAAAGAGCTACCGCTGGTTCCCTGCCCGTAGCACTTTGTTCCGTATTTCTATATGTAAATAGAAATCTGTTTAAAGCCGTACTATAATCCTCTCTGTCTAGTTGTGCCTTTCTTAAAACACGCTTAATCGAACGAACTGCATTCTCGGCGGCGCCGTTGCTTGACGGATTATACGGGGCTATTAATGTATGCTTTATACCGTTCCGTTTCAAATACTGCGCGAACTCTGACGATGAAAATGGTGGACCGTTGTCGCTCACTAGACGTTTTGGTAAACCGAAACGTGCAAATAACCGTCTTAAACTATCTATAACAATTGTAGCTGATGTCGTTGTTACTTTCTCCACCTCTATCCATTTCGAATGTGCGTCAATAACTACGAGAAAATACATATTACTGAACGGACCTAGGAAATCAATGTGCAGTCGCGACCAGGGCTCGGGAGGCCAGGGCCACGAATGCAGCGGGGCAGCGGGCGGGGCGGCCGACACCGCGCGGCACGACGCACACTCCCGCGCCACGTGCTCAATGTCCGCGTCTATATTTTCCCACCACACGTAATTACGCGCGATTTGTTTCATTTTCACAATCCCCATGTGACCGTCGTGTATTTCATTCAAAACTAATTCCCTCAAGGACTTAGGCACCACTATTCTAAACCCCCACACTAAACAACCCTGATCTACATGTAAATTATCCTTTCGATTATAATAAATATTTAAAATTTTATCAGTTAACCTCTCAGCTGGCCATCCGTACATCACAAAACCATAAATTTTACTTAATACCGGATCTTTAACCGTTTCACTTTTAATATCTTTAAAACTAATCGGAAAGTGTCCTTGTACATAATTTAAATAACTACATTCTCGGTCATTACCACTCGTTTGCCTACATGGCAAACTGAGAGGAAGACGGGAAAGAGCATCTGCGAAACAGTTTTTTGATGAATTTACGAACTCGATATCATAATCGTAGGCAGCCAACTTAACTGCGTACCGTTGTAGACGGCTGGCAGCGGTCACAGGTATTCCCTTCTTTTTACCGAAAATGTAACTTAACGGACGGTGATCGCTGCGCAAAGTAAAATGTCTACCATAAATATATTGGTGGTGTTTACTCACCCCGAATACTATTGCTAAAGCCTCTTTATCTAATTGAGAGTAACCCACTTCAGCCACATTGAGCGTCCTCGAAGCGCAACACACCGGTCTTTCAGTTCCATCTGCGTACCGCTGTGTAAGCACAGAGCCCACGCCATAAGAACTGCTGTCCACCGATAATATAAGTGGAAGGCTAGCATCATAATGAGCTAAGACAGGAGCACTACTTAAAATATTTTTTATTTTTATAAAAGCTGCCTTACACTTATCTGACCATTCCCATTTAATATTTTTTTTTAAAAGACAATAGAGTGGTTTGAGAATATCGCTCATGTTCATACAAAATTTGGCATAAAAGTTTACAAGTCCCATAAAACTTTTAAGTTGAGTAATATTAATTGGAGGAGGTGCAGCTACAATTGCCTCAATTTTTTTTTTGTCGGTATGCAAACCAAACTTATCGATTTTATATCCTAAATAAGTGACACTGTCCCTGAAAAATTTACACTTAGAAAAGTTAATTCTTAAGCCGTTTTCACTAAGTCTTTGTAGTACTGCTTTTAAATTGGACAAATGCACTTCCTTATTTTTACCAGTAATACATATGTCATCCGCAAAAACTGCCGTTGACGGCAATCCACTCAATGTCTCCTCCATGATTTTTTGAAAATTTTCGGGAATACATTTTATTCCAAATGGAACCCTTTTATAAACAAAAGTGCCAACATGTGTTGTAATCGCCGTCATCGGCTGTGAGTCCTCATGCAAAATACATTGTTGAAAGGCGTTAGACAGGTCCAATTTAGTATACTGCTCACCTCCCCCTAAAACTGCAAATAGGTCCTCAATCCGTGGCAAAGGGTAATGATAATCCTTCAATAATGGGTTAATGGTTATTTTATAATCACCACACAACCTAATACTACCATTACTTTTAACCACCGGTACGATAGGGGTACCGTAGTCTGACCGTTCTACTTTAAAAATCACACCTTCCCTTTGCAACCGGTTGAGCTCCTCTTCTACAGGCTGCCGCAAAGCCAGAGGCAATGGCCGCGCTTTAACAAATACCGGTGTAATATCTTTTAAATACAATCTAAACTTAGATTTGAATGTCTCTAGCCCCTTAGCGAAAACATTCGGAAATTCATTACGTAACGATGTCGCCATCGAGTCCTCATACGATAAACTATGGCATTCTACTACAGCTAACTTTAAATCTTTAATCCAGGCGCGTCCCATCAGAGGGGGCCCGCCATTTTTAATAATATATAAATTAAGCTTCGCGTAATGATTACCGCAACAAACATTAACAACAATGTACCCGAGAGTCTCGATAACGTCACCCGTATATGATTTTAAATTAAGAATTTTACTTTCAATTGGAATATTTGAGAAGTTCTCATCATAATAATGTTTAGAAATTATAGATATTTTACATCCCGTGTCAATTTCGAATTTACATTTAATATTTTCCACCATCAAATTAATATAGAACGGTCCATCGCCGTCATTATTAATAACTAAATTATAAAAGTTACAATTATCATCCTCAGCATCGGACTCATTTAAAAAAAACTGATTTTTATAACCCTTCCTAACGGAAGTATTTTTACACACTATTTTTAAGTGGCCTTTTTCACCACACGCATCACAGTTGTAATGCTTAAAACGACACTTGCCTTCAGCATGACCGAATTTACCGCACCGCGAGCATGTACGTGCCGAGCGGCCCACGCTCGCGCCGCCGCCACCGCCGCCGCCGCCGGTGCCACCACGTGCCCGCGGACCGGCTGCGCCCGCGCCGATCCGGTGCAAGCCGTCGTCATCGAGCGGAGGTGCGCTGGATTGCGCGCTAGCCGAGTTGCCTGAAGCTCTCGCCGTAACCGCGTGCCGCTCCGCCGCCTCGAGCACCAATGCCAATTCCACCACTCGCTTGTAGTCTAACTTACTCTCTGCGAAGATTCTTGATCGCATATCTTCATCGAACAGTCCCGAAACAAATTGATCCCTCAAACATACTTCTAAACAAGAACCAAAGTTGCACGTTTTCGCAAGATGTTTTAATGCTTGTAGGTATTCACGAATACTTTCACCTTGTCTTTGCACACGTTGGCGAAAAATGTGCCTCTCCGCGATCTCGGACCGTTCCGGTTCTAAATGTTCCTTCACTAACTTGACAAGATCGCCGTAAGACTTTGTTTCAGGTATGCTGGGAGCACACAAGTCGCACATTAAATCGTAGCATTCCGCACCCACTACAGTTACCAACGTGGCAACTTCCAATGACTTATCTATGTTATTCAACATAATAAACTGATTCACTCGTCGAACATAAGCGTCCCAATTGCCATTTCCTAAATTATATGGTTCAACTCGTCCAATAGGCATTGTTATAAATTTCGAACTAACACGTGTAAGTAAATGATCCTCGTCGCCACTGTTGTGCTTAGGGACACGTCAATGAGACACGACAGCTCAACGCAGACTGCTTTATTACTCACTACAGATTTACGATACAGAACACTAAATACAGAAAACTAATTTATAATATATAATAATTTATTTATAATAATTTTGTTATATTTTTAATGACAGTCTGACCATTACATACGACTAAATACTGATTTTTATACGAACTATAGCAAAGTACTTAGTGTCTCGAGTATATATCTAGTTATATATGTATGTAGATGTTTCATAGTCGTTACGACCTAATAAGTGCCAATAAATAAGTGAAGCTACTAAACTTTACAAAAATATTAAAAAAAAAACCAACAAAACTAGGTCCTCCGACGATTATCATAATAAATATATTTAAGGACATCTTGCAAGAAAATACCTAAATTGAAGGCTACTTAGTTTCAATAGAAAATGGCCAAGCCGCGTTAGCTATTAACGGGAGCGGATAGCGTAGGATTCTGCATTTCCATCTTATTGTTGCTGTGCCCTCGTTTGAATGCAAATATTTTATATTTCTCGAGAGAGCCGTGCTTTGCATTAGTGCTCATCTCCTGTCATTTACTTTTTAAAAGTTTAATCTTTCGTTTGTTGTATTTTTTTTTGTTATAGGTGAATAAATGGTTGATTTACATTGGCACTTTTAAACCAATATTTTGTGTTAGAAGAACAAATTTCCTTTATAAGGTGTGCATTTGAATATCGTTATTAAAATATTTAATTTGTCTTTAAATATTTAAAATAACTATATTCTTGTGATATATTCAATTTATTATAATTCATAAGAAAAAATAACAAATTATTCACAGGCTGCAAATTAAGCCTCTCTGTTATGTTATGTGTGTTTCAATATTGAAATATTTTTCTCATTACAACAATTTTATTATAGAACACTGTACACAAGCTTAAATGACATTTTATTTTTCTGCTCTATATTTTCCATCTATGGTTTTGAAATAGAAAATAAAATTGCGTCCATTGTTAGTTTAAAGTCTCATTTAATTTTTACGATTTTTAAATGGCTCGTTGCTGCTGTAGTACCTACTGAAAGTACACTTTTACATGATGTCATTGAAAGAATGGAATAAGTAGAGTGGTACAACGCTTGTTTATCTCTGTTTATTTGTACATTAAGTGAAGTAATCATTTGCAATATGCAATATAAACTAACATCTAGCTAAGTTTGGGATAACATAAATCTTATACAGAATTCTTTATTCTTCAATATCTATTTTTATAAAATGTTCTTTACATGTATAATTTTTACTTACGGCGAACAGACGATGTATCTTGTACCTGGATATTATACTAGACATATAATCATAGTGGGTACTCTCGTTTTGACATTAGCTAAGGGTGCACCTGAGTCAGTCATTTTAAAGCTAAGCGATTCTTTATTTATTTTATATAAATACTAGCGGACGCGCGCAGCTTCGCTTGCTTATTGCTTAGGGGTGAATTCTAATAAACTTTGAAACACGTGTTCAATAAAATATTTTTAAGAGTCTCAATTTCAAATTTTATAAAAATCAGTGGCGATTTAAAGATTTTTCTATATAAACTTTCAACCCCTTATTTACACCCCTAGGGGATTAATTAAAATAAACCACGAAACTTATGTTCAATGAAATAATTTTAAGAGTCTAAATTTCAAATTTTATAAAAATCGGTGGCGATTTAAAGATTTTTCCATACAAACTTTCAACCCCTTATTTGCACCCTTAGGGGGTGAATTCTAGAAATCCATGAAACACATGATCAATTAAATATTTTAAGAGTCTAAATATCAAATTTTATAAAAATCGGTGGCGATTTAAGAATTTTTCCATACAAACTTTCAACCCCTTATTTGCACCCTTAGGGGGTGAATTCTAGAAAACCATGAAACATATGTTTAATTATATACGTTTAAGAGTCTGAATTTCAAATTTTATAAAAATTGGTGACGATTTCAAAAAAACCTATACAAACTTTCAACCCCTTATTTGCACCCTTAGGGGGAGAATTCTAGAAAATGATGAAACACGTGTTCAATTAAATACTTTTAAAAATCTAAATTTCAAATTTTAGAAAAATCAGTGCCAATTTAAATTTTTTTCCATACAAACTTTGAACCCCTATTTCACCCCTTTAGGGTTGAAATTTTTCAAAATCCCTTCTTAGTGGATGTCCAGATTACGAAAGTAAACTTTTGTCCAAATTTAACGTTTCCACGCACAGCGGTTACGACTGTGCGTGCGTCTTACCTCAGTCAGTGAGGACAAGTCCTTTTATATATATAGACTAGCGACCCCCTTGCGGCTTCGCCCGCTTTAACTACTGGATTATTCATATAATGTATGTTTGCACTTAAGATAATGTGAAAATTAATTAAACCCTAATGCAACCCGCATTTTCATAGTTTCAATAAGGATTTTCCAATTGTTTTACACAGCAAGGATTTTTTAGTAGATACCGTAATTTTAAATCTGTGCTACTAATCTTTTCAAGTACTTATTAAAATATATTTAAATGACTATTTTTAGATAGTTAAATGACTATTTTTAAACGGAAGAAATTATAAACAAAAGCCTACCTACTAATAACTACTACAAAAAATATGAAACCAAATATATCGCGCTTAAATAATACATTCAACTCCAATTATCCAATACGTGCAAACGTATCTAAATCTTCGTTGCTATAGAGGGAGGCGGGTTTTTTTTTTCGAGCTTGTGGTTAATGCTGAAGAGGGTATTCTGTCCCTGATGAAAAGTAAGCACTACGTGGCTGCCTGTGAGGAAAATTAAATAGAATGCTTCGGCCGGGAATCGAACCTGGGCCGCCCGCGATACAGCTGATGTGTGAACGGCGTGATGTCAACAATTAAATGCGTTTTTCTCTAAAACGCAATTTCGAAATATTGTAAAAAGCAAATTTTATCTTCGTTTAACGTAGAAAATTAATAAAGTATTTTAAAGGATAAGGATTAATACCATTATGGAAAAATATCCCTCACAATAAAAAATATATTGAAATTATTGTTTTTAGACAGAAAAATGATCACTACACCTTATTCTTAAAAGATACGAATATGCCGTCGCGGACTTTTTTGTAGATCTTATTAAGAGGAACAATACTCCAGTACATTTTTTCATATAGTACTTACCATTAAAGCAGCGCATGCGCGAAAGCGTCTCAACGGGTAGGACTTTATACACATTTATCGTATTTATGTTAATTTACATAAGAGGGTACAAATAATAAACTATATATAAACCTTCTACGTAAAATACTCGACCTAATGATGAAAACCGTATCAAAATCCGTTGGGTGGTTTAGAAGAAGAAGAGTTAGAAACAACAGACAGACACGAAAAGCGACTTTGTTTTATAAGATATAGGATTATAAATAAAAACTGTTATTTCCACAAAGTGCAAACGCGACAAGTTATGGGTTCGATACCCAGTCTAGGAAATTCAATATTTAATATTTTCATTTCTTCGTTCTGATGTCGAGGCAAAGCGCGGCGTTGTTGTCCTGCAGAATGTGAGATAGAGCGTGAAGCTAAAAAAGGAGTTATTTTTGAAGGGTTGAGACTGTATATGAAATTTCGTTAATACGAGTGCTACGAGTCTAAAATTTGGCATTTGGGTACTTTTAAGGACGTTAGTGCTAACTAAAACTGCTATAATCATTGTCAATTCTGCACATGAGAGATATTTAAATTATAATTCCAATTAATGTATTGATAACACACACATATAGCACTCAGCAGAATTCCTCCCTCTCTGTTTTTTCGTATGTCTGTTCGTTTGCTTGCGAATCCAAAACGAAAACCATTGATCAGAAATGAATAAATTTTCTTATAGCGTAAATAAAGTCTTTTTAAAGCTTTTTACAGTATATTGGACCCCAACGATTCAAACGTCTCTACGTAGTACACGAACAAGTGGTTCAAGCTGATACGGGCGTGCGCCTGCTCTGAGACGAGAACAGTAGTCCATATGAGGCCCAACCTGGGTTTATACAGTGTCAATCGGTGTTTTGGTGTAACGCACAGTCTCGTTTTGTGGATAACCCCCAAGTTCTTTGATGTCTATTTGTCGTTACTTTTGAAATGTAAAACAACATATGCTCAATTTTTGTGCCTTAAACTTTTTGTATTCCGCATAAGTAATGAAATTTAAATCCTCTGGCCTCTGTATGGTCCTCTGGCGTCACGAGCTGGTATTATAAAAGTTTTTGCACGATATTTACATAAAAAATGAGACGAGCGTCCATGGTAACCCGCTGTAATGAAGGCCTTTAGACTTTAATTTTGCATAATATACTAGTACGTAGTAGTAGCATACAATATTCTGCCAATGTTGTATCCATCTTAACTTATACGTCTTTATCATTTAAGAACAATTTAACATGAATCCCACTCATGACAAAGAAGTTTTCTTAGTCTAGTTTTATTGGTTGTTTTTTTCTTAAATATAAAATCAATCTATTTACATTCCAGTGGAGTGATAGCCCTGCTCTTGAATGGTTAATATGATTTCCATGATAAATGTTGGTAAATGGCTGTTGACATTTCAACGGTGGCGTAAATTCGCACCGTAACCGCTTAGACACAATAAGAAGTTTTATCGTCTTAGCAAAAAGTGGATCAACGCTGTTTGTGCTCGTCGCTGCGCTCTTTATTTTTCTACTTAAATGGGGCAAGATGGCTGTAATGTTTTTGAAATATGTTATAGCAGATGTTTAGTGAAATTTTCGTTTCAGTTTCCTTTATTTGTATCTATACTTCAAAAAATATTTCATGTGTGCTTATTTCTATTCATATTTATTTTATTTTTATTCATATGAAATCATTAATTATTATATTGACAACACAGAAACGAACGAAGGGGACAAAGTGTTCTTTTACATAACGCTTCTTCGTATTTTATTAATTTTAGATCTTTTTAGTCAATTAGCTTCTAATTACGTAAGATGAGTTATTTTTTACGCTAACATAACATTTAATTTCAAACTAAAACCTCTTAAACTACGACCAACCAAGCGCAATGCAGAATTATACTGCGATGCCGTTAATTGCGAGGACCGTACCGTATTTCACTGAAACTGAAACTTATAATTAACTGTTACATGCAACGTTCATAATAATATGTTATGAAATATGTTTGTGTCAAAATTGCTTCGAACAACTTGTCTAATGAGTATCTACAGGTTGTAATTTTATAGGCATGTTTTCAGTATTCTGTACTTTTCACCGAATTCTGGAAGCAGTGTGTGTTAAATGGCGAAACTAAACGCCGCGCTTTGCATCGTTAATGAAAATATGAAATATTTCTGTCATGTTTGCTGTCGCATATTTGTGCTCCTGTGTCAAAATTGGCCTCAAGAAGACTTAATTTTAATTTTCACTTTAAAGTAGATTGACTATGTGACATAAAACATCGTTCGTGACCCTACATAAGATAGCTGAATTTTAATTTAACTTTATATTACATTCAGTCGCTACGCTCCCATAGGAATTTAAAAAAAATTAAAAGCTTAAAGAAAAAATACAGCCAAATTAAATGCAGAGAAGGCTGACGAGGGACGGTCTATGGCCCTCTAGTGTCACAATCTAATTGTGAGACTTTCTTCCACACAATTGATATAAAAAATGAGCGCAGGATTAAACAGACACTGCAAAATTTTGCTGTTTCTGTAACATTTTTTATTATTTAATTTTTTAGCATTCGGTCTTTCTCCTCTTTATAACCCAGAAGCCTTTTGTGACAAACAAAGATAGTACATAGCTTTTCTATAGATATTTTCTCTTTTTATTAATATTTCTTGTTTGAGGAAGACTTAGAAGGTACGGAATCCTAAAAAACAACTAGTTGTACAGGCATAACGCCATGATTATTTATAAACACAGCAAATTGTCTTACAAAATTAATGTTAATTTTATGCTCGTTATATTATAAAAGTAAATTTTAATTATACTATCAGAAAGAGATTTGGGGAAAAAGTCATGACGTTTTGTTTGGTTTTCAAATTTGTAATGGTTTGTAAATACGGTAACAAATAAGATAATGTAGACTTAACAAGATAATCGTAATAAAAATTATGAAAGTCCCTAATTTAAGGCAATTATATTTTTTCTTTTCAGCAAATTTGCTTTATTTCTATCATTACAGCGCTTGAGATGCTTTAATGAATTTCCGTATTATTTGTAAAATGCTTGTATATACTTAAGTCTGTTTTCGTAATAACATTTTATAATTAATAGGCAAAAAACAAATACACATTAATATTTTTTTCTCCAATAACGTTTTCAAAAAAAAACACATTTTTAATGTTAGGTTACATATAGTTCCTTAACCAACTAAACCATTATTTTAGGTTAAAATTATTTCTCTCACCATTTTCCAAACATAAGGAGAGGGAGCGGATTGTAAAAGATAAATAAGATAAAAGTTTTAAATTATCCTTAATAGAAATCAAGCGGAAAAAAATTGATAAGCCGCCAGACTGGAGGCTCGCCAGGCGCACGGTATTGTGACTTCTTATAAACGCTACAAATTGAATGTACAAATTGTACTCACTTTTAATTTAGCCATTTTGGCAAGTCCCAACGGAACTACAGATAATTTGTATCAGAATACAAATAACATGATCCAAGGCGACGACCAAGTTACTAGTAATTCCATAGGGAGTATATTTTTAGGTCTTTACTTTTTTTCAAGTGCTTATGCAAGTAATTATATTTAATTTACCCAGTACTTTTTACTTACAATATGAATTCTACGATACGCTTTAATCGTCTTTAATCTCCGTTTGGAGATTAAAGACGATTTGACGATTTGACTTGACTTGTACTATTAAAATTGACATATTCTTTGAATTACCAGCCTCAAGTTTTAATAGACTCAATGTCATTGCCTGTCCTCATTTATCCTCTCAACGTGAGTTGAGTTAATCTCTTTATCGAGGTCATCGTGGCTCTTTGAGTCTTTGTTAAATATTATCATTTTATTATTTTATACAAATAATTACGTGATTTAAAATATTATGCAGTAGTTGTTTAATATAAAGTCTATATAAATAATATATTAATTGATAACTGAACTATTTATTTAATGAGGTTTAAAGGTTCAAAATAAAATACAACATGTTCATATTATAATTTATTTACTTATCCTATTTTATTTAATGAATAAAATAATAAAAAAGATGAATTTATTATTTATTGAAAGATAAAAAATATTATATCGTGCAAAGAATTAATATCTTAAGTGAAACACAGCCATAGATTAACGTCTATATTTATACATATTTTAAATTCACCATTAGGTTACAAAAGTTTCAAAGATTAGGCTCAAATGAATTCTTTAATCTTAAACACTCTTGTAGCATATCTGTATATTTTCATATTGAGAATGAAACATTGCTTAAAATATACAAAATTATTAATAACTCAAATAATATTTTGAACTATACAAGTCTTCGGAAAGATGTAATTCTAATATGTTTAATCACTACTACACCTTTTTACATTTTATTTGTTTACATTTGATATGAACAAAATAAAAGCATAATAAATTCAATTGTATCAATTATTTTAGCACTTCTTAGTAAATCTAGTAATTTAATAATATCGTAGTGTTCTTGTAGACGCTGTTAGATAGAATATGACCTATTTTTTGTCATTTGATATATTAGATATTTGATCTATTCATCTATTTATAGAATGAATTAAATTTACTTCGATTGTAAGTTTCATATGCTATCTTATCATATTCCTTACCGTGTGGTGCTTAATGCATTATTATGATATTGATTATTTTTATGGCTCATAAAAAAATCTTGTTGAGGCCATTTTATATACATTTACTCTAATATCACTTGAAACATATTTAAGCCAAGCCTCATAAGCTCACAGACTTTGATATTTGTCTAAAAGTCCATAACAGTACGAGTACAAAACTTTTGCTTTCAGCGAATGTACCTGCAACAAAATATTAATAAATATATATATTTTTCCTCAGGGGTCGTCGTGGCTCAGTGGAACAGCGTCTAACTGTAAACAGTTGTGGGTTTGATCTGAACTTGGGGGGGAATCATTTTCACATCTTCGTTCTGGTAAGAAAATAAAGGTCGTTGCGGACAAAAGGTCGTTGTTTGCCATGGTGGAACTCCAAACTAATAACCAATAATAGCCAAAAAACAATAAAAAACATTGCATACCTCCATTAGACACATACTTGGACAGTTGCGTCCGCGAGTACACCGTGACGGTGGCGGCCGCGTCCCTCACCACGGGCGGCTCCACAGGCAGGGTCGCCTCGCAGCGCACGCGCAGCGCCCCGCTCGCGGCCGCCGGCACTGCCACGCGCAACACGCGCCAGGACGCGCGCAGCCCGCCTGCTTGGGGCGCGCTTAGCTCGAGACGTTGCCAGGGCTCCGTCTGTAAAATTATATAGTATAAGTACAAAAATATATGACTGTTGATTATAATTCATTATGATTAGTTTGTCCCCAACTTGACGTTTAGGATAAAACGGGTCTGGTTACCCCCAAAGAAAAGGGAGCGTCATCCGCTACGGTCCGGTCATCAACCTCTTCATAAGCGCCCTCCACGTTCAGGGTCAGCTGAGGTCTCTCCGTTTCTTTTTTACTTTCTTTTTTCCTACTCACTTTTGCCTATTATTAAATAATACTGAGTAATATTTATTTATTAAATGTTTTAATATAAATGTTTGCAAATATGACCAATCTGTCTGTCTGTATGCGGGATACAGCGTGATGCTCAAAAAAGTCCCCCGAGTTAGCTATCACTGACTGTCACGTAACATAAACTAGTTTTATCGTTGTAATGCAAAATAAACACATATTTTAACTAAAATCTATGCTCAGTCACGTTTCGTTATAGCACTACATGTATTGGTTAAATTTGATTGCAACAGATGAGACAAATTTGAATATTGGAAGTACATTTTAACATTTTGCCCCCCTTTTCATATAAAATGCAATATAAAACTACGGGAAAAAGACGAAAATATTTAAAATTTATTTTAAAACGCAATAAGTTGCTTTAATAAGATTGAACTATATACATTACTTAAGTTGAAGGTTAAAAAGTCACTGTTGTATTTATTTTAGATTATCCATTATAGACGTATTTTTCAAAATTTGCTTTCAATTATATCATATCTTTGAATTAATCAAGTACAATCCGATTTTCTATCTTATTCTCCTTATTTTGCCAAATCTATTTAATTAGATGACCCATCACTATTCTTTATGCAGTGGAGTGCTTAATGTATGCAAGTCCATTAAAAACTTCAGAGAAAATTTGCAATGTTAATATCCTGTTTTTCATACTAGCACATAGACTAACTAGTAAAAGCATTGTAGAGTGTGTTAACATTTATGGAGAAGTAACAAGTGTATGCTTAAAGTAGTACTTGTTCACTTTTAAACTCAACGGTAACGGTAACGTAATCGTTTTTCAGCAAAATATAAACGCAACAATAACAGTTTACCAATTAATTATACGATAGTAAATGTTTTTTATTTACTTGTGAATATTATAATTTAAATTAAATTTCAGATCGCTATAGATTTTTACTTTTACAAAAAAAAAATGAACGAATATTTTTAAAAAATCATTTGTAATAAGGTTTTGCTAGTTTTGCTTAAATGGATATACTAGTGACCTGCCCGCGGCTTCGGCGGATCCAATTTCACAATGCTTTTAGGTATATGTGAAGAGAAGAAACTAAATTGTACACACCAAAGAATAAATATTTTTATAGCATTAAAAGTGAGCCATAAAATACTTAAATATTACATTAAGTTTCATTTTTATTGCCATCACATTTTATGGCACCAAAAAGTGCCTTTTAAGATCATCACAATCTCACTTCACGACATCCTGGGATATCCGTGGCATGTAGGGCTATATATATATACATAATTACTTCTATCTATCATACATTTTAACGTTACTGAAATTTGGCACGTACGTCCCTTGGGGAAAGTACCCCTACATTTGCCCATTTCATAACAAAGAGCCAGATATAGTTTATATTAATTTTGTTTTCTTTATGCTTGTTATTCAACAGCTATATTCCTTTTAACTAACTAACTCACTATCTTTAATCATATAATTTCCCTTTCAATTCACAGTTCATAATAGTGCCCGGAGTCGTATAATAGCATTCAATTTATTCCAACAAAGGCGCTCTATCAAGATACATCGAGATGTCCATCCACTGGTGTATGTCGGAGAAACTAAACAACCATTTAATTTTCAGGCCAGTCGTGGCGCAGGGGCACAAAATGTGAATGTAACCGCGACTGGTTGTGGGTTCGATTTCCACTCGAGGAAATTAAATATTTATCTAAATTTATATTTCCATTTCTTCGCTCTGGTCTCAAAGCTAAGCGAGGCAATATCTTTTTTTCACGATCTTGACTCTTAAAGATTATATCTATATATTACTTATTACAAACTATAAGATAATCATTACGCTCACAACATTAGTAAGATATCAGAAAAGTTAAAAATATTCTATTTATAAAGTATATATTTTTTTCTGAATATGCCAACTTTTCCATATCACCGTTCCCTAATGAGTGACGGCATAAGGAGGTCACATACAAGTTACTCTCACATACAACAAACATACTCCTCCTCCTCCGTATACTCTAATGAGTACATTTTGTTATTAGCTCATTTCCAGGTACTTACAAAGTGAAACCACGTACATACGTATATATGTTCTGGTAACATTTTTTCTATTGTTTTGTCTTGTTTTCTAGGTAATGCTACTTTTTCTAGAGAACAGCAGTATTGTAGTTCTTATTCGGAATTTTATTTAGGTTAGTTGTAAGTTTAATAATAATTTCAATGTAAATAATATTTATTATTGTAAAAAGATCGTCGATCAACCCCCGTGGTTGATCGTGGTATTATATAGTACATTCGAGATTTGGTTGATAGTAGGCTTATGTATGAAAGATTTTTCGCGGTTTGGGATGAATTTAAATTAAACTTGCTTGTTAATACACATTAATAAAAATTAATAACCTAATATTTTTCTTAATATTTTTGCTAATATCGACAATTTGCACACACATACCTTTACAATCTCATCGTCTATGTACCAATCAATATCAGAGGGCGGCAGGGAGTAGTCAGAGGAGCAGTTGAGCAGTACCTGCTCGCCGGGCCTCACTAGTGTAGGAGCGCCAAGTATTGTGGGGTCCTTGTGCGGCATGGCTGCGAGGGAAATGGACTTTAGTACGAAAATTGATACAAATGTAATTTCAAATTCGCTAACGAGTGTTGAGTTCATTAAGAGTTAGGTTGCCTTTGGGTGTTCGCAAATTGTTACGAACAATTGAGCTTCTTTATTTTTTTATTGTGTAACTGGAGAAAGGTAAAAAAATATTCATGGAGTTTTTCCGGAACGCATTTTTGTCATTTCTTGAATTTTATTTTGTTGGCTATAAAAATTGTTCGTCAACCCTCTTACCAAACAGCATTTATTAGAATAATTAAATAACAAGGATAAAACTAACATATTAAAAAAAAAGCTATTCAGAAATGATTATCAATAGCAAGGAAAAACAAAGTTCGAAATTACAAATCTATAGGGTACTTTTCGTGGACGGTTATAAAATTCACACGAAATGAGGACTTATTATACAGATAAAAGACAAAATCCTAAATCTGAAAATTTGGAAAAATTCATTACAAACTTATATTTGTAAAATTAGAGATTTCTCAAAATAATAATTCTCCATGTTAGGCCTCAAAAATAATCAGTTGTCTCACCAACTACAGTCATATGTTTGGTCTGCCTCGCTATCTGGAACTTGGGCCCCTCCGTGGACACCTCGCACGTGTAGGCAGCTCTCGCGGCGACGGGCGGCGGCATGACGCGCACCGTGCACGAGTCCTCTTGGCAGTCGCCGCCTTGCACCATTACACCCGTTACATTGAACAGACGGATTGGAACCTGTGCAGATATTCATTAATTAGAAAACTATCTCCTATAAACTATAATGTAGGATCAAATTTTGTCTAGTCTATCAATCTTAAAAATAAGAGTTTAATATAGTATTCATATATATTTAATGCAGTATCTAGGACAGTTACAATAACTATTTAAGGAATTATTATTATGTATGCATAATATGCTAGACCAGAAGCTTGCAACAATTTTTCTCTTTCCACTGACCTTGGCTCTCCAAAGAATCTACATGCCAAATTTCACCTAATAAATTATTCGTTTTTGTCTAAATAAAAATACTCATTTGAAAAAATACATTTATTTTGAAATCATAGACAGATAGTTCATATTTGTATCCTTAGAAGAAGCTGGATAAAAATATATATCTATGCAAGTATTAGATGCAAGAAGCATGATTAGTAAGCAGATTACAAATCAGATTTGAGAGAAACACATGCAATGAAACTCTGGCATTTTTGGAAGTAACTTTTCAATTTATATAAAGTGACTTCTTACGTATAATTCAAATGCTTTTAACGGGACGTACCTCCGTACCTCCTACGTACTCGTATGTAGTGTACGTTATTTTAACAGTACTTTTAGTAATAAAAGTTTTAAATTTTGTTCTCTGTGAATATATTAAAAGTCATGTTATTGATTTAAATACATTCCGCTATGCAATTTCATATCACATTTTTGTTGCCATTAAACTATAATAAACTAATGGTCCGGCCGCGGCTTCGCTCGCTTTAAATACGCAATTATTTATCTTGGGAACTCAATTATGTTTATGTTATTATACTCGTAAATGCTCAAGGCGTTATAATGACTTCTAATATAGCTGTGGCAGGCTTAGAGAAAACTGCACTAAAATATTAGCGTAATTTAAAAGTAGTTAGTACACGGATAATAACACTTCGAATCAACTTTCTTTTATATTTATACTATGTATAGATGACAGTTTTAACCTATTAAATATTACAGGTAATTTATATAAATTAATAACTAAATTCATATCAAATTTATTTGGTATCTGCATTATACTTAAATACTCGAAGTGACATCACTACGCGTGACTTAAATTCAACTAGTGTAAGTCAAGCATTCAATGCAAGCAGGTCATTGCGGTTATACGAAATAGGTCACCTTTGAAACATTAGTTTGATTTCTTGGGGGGTTTCACGGGATCACTGAACGAACAAAAACAATAATTTTAAAACAAAAAGCGTGTAGATTTGCTATTTATAAGAGCTTGATGCTATGGTTTTAGTTACATTTACCACTCAATATATATTTTTTTTCCTTTTGGGATATTGTCTATTTACCAATATTTTTGGATAACGAACGGCGCTGAGATCCGCCTGACTGAGAATTTATATCGCTGCAAATTATCAGATATATGTGTAACCTATTTTTTAGATTATAATATAGTATAGGAACTAAGTAAATTAATTAATATATTTGCACATATAATTTATATCGACATCATGGTTATTTGACCAGGTAAACGTTAATTAACGGTTTCAATTTAAACATATCAAAGTCGAGTTAGTGAATGTTCTAGAGGAAAAGTCAGTTAGTTCATATCAAAGTTACCTTCTGCGAGGGTCTGTATCTGAATATCTCGTGCATGTCTCTGTACCACTTGACGGAGTGTAGTCTCTGGTCGTCCATTTGGAAGTGACAGCTGAGCTCAGCCGCGCGCCGAGGGTCCGCGTACAGTGGGACCTTCAGTTGAGTTATTTCATGAGCTGATGTTAACGCTGTAACAAATTATATAGCAATTATTATAACATATAAGTCTTTTGAAAAATAAGTTTTGGACTATACTTTTTAATGTATTGGACGGAACACCAAAACTATTGTATTTTTTTAAATAATTACTTGAGCTAATTGGACTCACTATTACAACTGCGCCACGAAACCTTTATTTTACGAATAATAAAATATTACAAAATAGAATATATCTATATATATAAAATCGAAAGGTCACTCACTCATCACGAAATCTCAGAAACTACAAGTGCTAGGAATCTCAAATTTTGCATAGGAATTATTAATAGGACGTAGGTGCTCGCTAAGACGGGAATTTGCAATATTCGACTTCTAAGGGGTTGTTTTTGGGGTTGAAAGTTTGTATGAAAATTCGTTACTACAAATGCTAGGAGTCTCAAATTTTGCATGGACGTCACTTATAGGACGTAAGTACTCATAGAGATAGAAATTAATAATAACGTAGTTCACGCAGGCGAGCCGCTAGCTACTAATAAAAATATTTATTGAGCACCAAATACAAAGATAACCATGACAAAAATTTATTCACTTATCATTTATTAAAACCATACGTACATCACGATAATATTTTTTTTATCTTTGTAAGTATGTAGGTCGATATACCAATATTGCCTATTTTTTATCGGGATCCGTTAAAAGCCACAATATATTTTTTAAATAAACCATCATCTTGGAACACTCTTTTTATGTTTCGCAATTTCATTAAGACCGTTTTAATTAAAACGTAAAAATGACTTATTTCGTGTTGTCGTTTAAAATTGTAAGACACAAAATTAATATTTATTCTACGGCTCTCGTTCCGGTAGATCCAATGTTATATTATTTTATGAAGTCACTCAGTTCTCCCGAGGTATTTAAAAAATGTTAATTTAATTATTTTTGGCAGGTCGTTTTATACTGGGTCCCATTTTTCGACCAATTTTTGAGGTATTGCGTGTTGAGTTTAGATACTCAACACCGCAGTTTCATTATGCTACTCTAAATTTTTTTTAATTTTTGAGGTCAGGTGAGACTGCAACGCGACGGTTATGGGTTCGATCCCCACTCGGGGGAACGAATTATTGTTTATTAATAATAATTTGTTAGCTCTCGAACCAAGGGAAAAGCTTAGCGTTGAATTCCGTTACTCCACATGTAATGCCTTGAAGAATTCGGCGAAAAGTGAGCAATGGAGAGTTTTAACACTAAGTTACCCCTGCCTACTCTGCTATGAGCGGGATTTTTTTGAGCGGGCTGATTGATTAATATGTTAAAAAATTATCCTCAGTCATAGAATATATTCACATTTATTATCTAACCGTATATATATCTCAGATATAAATGTACATATGTGACGTGTACAATGTACATATATAGTCACGTACCTTCATCATTTAGAAGTATCATAGTACTCGCTATACTGCTAACAACATAAATTATTGTTTTAGTAAAGCTAACATTAGCATACTGAACGGCAAACACTTAGACGGTATTCCGATGCGACGTAGCTGAGTCGTTCTTAGAGAGACATCACGCATGTTAAAGTGCCTTCAACATTTACACAAACGGCGCGACGTCGGAGCGTATTTCAGAAACGTAAGCTTAATGGATGAATATATAAACCAAACTTAATAGATATTTTATAAAAACTAAGATATCTAAACTACAGCTTTATATTTAACAAATTAATTAAACCTAAAATATGTTAATATTATACACAAATATGTACCTAGCATACACAATAAGCGAGTGAAACAAAGTCTTTTTCAGTTTGTAAAGGTCAGTCGGACTCGGTAAATATACAGTTAATATGGTAAGCTTAGTTCATCACCATTTTTTTAATTAATTTATTTATTAGCACGCTGTATCCCTAGCGGGGTAGTAAGAGATAACGGAGCGTGAAATGTTACGGGCTTTATATATCTGTATCGCCTCGTCCACTGTCATCAACCTGGAGCTTGATATGGTAAAAGCGGTCCATCTCCTTATGAAACTACGGTTAGGTAAGGTAACTGTGTTTAAAAATAAACTTCTGTGGCCAATTTTTTCCACTCAAATAGCAAGAAATATATACAGAGCAAACGTAATAAGCGACGGTAACAAATGTTTGCAAAGATCACGAAGCTCGGCGGAAATAAACATGCAATTACTTGGGTTGACTAATTTTGATGACTTTTCTATGAAGAATATTTAGATATGTAAATATACTTTCTTAGGGAAAAATATTTTATAAGGTAAATATAAATATTTATGACATCTACTAACCCGCCTCAGCCTCAGTTTTATAATTTGGATCATATATTAATTTATATTCTAATTCTATACTGTGAGTTTAGTTCTAAGCGATTATCATCAAATATATATGGAATTTTAATACAGGTAAAATCAATATACATATACATATATTACAAATAATATCGTCGATAAATATTTTTTTATATTTAATCACCAATATCAATAAGAGAACTAAATACAACAAAATTTACCAATTGTTTCATATGCATAATTTGATAAGCATTTTAATTATAAAAAGCAACATTTATTTACCATAACAATTGAAGATAAAAGATCCTCCATTTTACACTGAGTCTTATCTAAATTGAAAATCTTCTAGAGTGGCATCCCGCTTGCTCCGAAGCATATATTTATTGCCATCGTTATTAACGAGAACAATAAAATTTATATAGCTATATTATGTAACTATATACAATTATTAACAAAAAAAGACTTTAAATAACGTAAACTAAAAAGTAAAAAATAATTTTCTCATACAATACCATCGTCAGAAATCAAAGCTAGTTTTAAAATTAAAAAAAACGTCAAAATTGGTGCACCCAGTTAAAATTTCTGAGGTAACAAACAAAAAAAAAAACAATCGAATTGATAACCTCCTTTTCTCACAGAAGTCGATAAAAAATGTTAGCGTTCTGTATTTCTCCTACATATGAACTACTAGCGGGCGCACGCAGCTTCGCTTGCTTATTTAGGAGTGAATTCTAATAAACCACGAAACATGTGTTCAATTAAATATTTTTAAGAGTCTAAATTTCAAATTTTATAAAAATTTTGTAAAAATTGGTTTCCATACAAACTTTCAACCCCTATTTCAGCCCTTTAGGGTTAAAACTTTTCCAAATCCCTTCTTAGTGGATGTCCAGATTACGAAAGTAAACTTCTGTCCAAATTCCACGTTTCTACGCACAGCGGTTACGGCTGTGCGTGCGTCTTACCTCAGTCAGTGAGGACAAGTCCTTTTATATATATAGACTAGCAGACCCGCGAACTTCGTATCGCCTAACAGTCGATTTTTTTTAATATGTATTCTGCTATTAGCGACACCGGGTCAGCTAGTAAGATAAAAAAAATAAAAACTTAAGTTATTTTTAATTCTTATAATATTCATTAAAATTATAATAAAAATAAAAATTTCCGATATCTTATTATGATGCCTACTTATTATATTTTATTTTTACTTATTCTAAATCCAGTTTCATTTTCATTGTAGTACTTTATGGTACAGGTTATTTTTTGCTTGGTTTTCTGGGGCGTAAACAAACAGAGCAGATAGTTTTCCAACATGGGAACAGGCAACATACAACAGACCATGCGAGAAACATGAGTTTTCTATATTAGTACCACAAACACTTAATGACTGCCCCTGGGATTTGTTTATAGTCATTGCGAAAGCAAGCCGTACTGGAAACTGTAGTTTTTTAACCTCGAATGGTATGTCAGTCGAAATCGTTGGCATGCGCGGGGCATCATCAAAAAGTCTTCTCCTTTATACTTTCCTTTCAATATTATAATAAAACAACGTCTCTTTTCAATGACAGCTAATAAACAGTCACTTGTTTATTTATTTTTCTTTTTATTTTAGATATCATTACAACACCCCCACTATATCTAATAATACAAATACACTAAACCATTAAACAATTTGTACACCCAACCTTTCTAGAAATTTATAATGTTTAATGGAACATAAACTTTTAGTAAATAAATCTGCAGGCATTTCAGCAGTTGGCAAATACTTGACATTCACAATATTGTTTGCTACACATTCTCTACAATAATGATATTTAATGTCAATGTGTTTGGTTCTCTTGTGGAAAATTGGATTCACAGTTAACTTTAGAGCACTTTGATTATCATTAGAAAGATCAATACTGTACAATTTATGTGTTATTTCATATTGTAGATTTCGCAAATACACTGCTTCTTTACATGCTTCAGTTATCGCCATATATTCGGCTTCACTACTGGATAAGGCGACAGTTTTCTGTTTCTTTGCCTCCCATGATATAACACAGCCAGATAAAGAAAAACAAACTCCAGTATATGACCTTCTATCAATAATGTTTCCACCCCAATCAGCATCAACAAACCCTTCTATTACTGAGTTTCCATCAGCAGAATACTTTAAACCATAGTCTCTAGTATATTTTAAATATCTCAATAACCGCTTTACATATGCACAATGTTCATAAGAATAACAATTATTAAATTGGCTTAAATATCCAACTGCATATGCAATATCTGGCCTAGTTAAAACTACAAGATACATAAGACTTCCAATTATTTGTTGATATGGAAAACTACCTACACAATGTTCATTCTTGGATACATTTAACTTAATTTCCATTGGAGTCTGAACAGGTTTACATTGTGTCATGTTAAATTTATGCAACAACTGATCAATATAATCTCTCTGACTTAATGTTATTGTTTTCTTACATTTATCAACAGTAACATTGACACCAAGACAGTTTTTTATTTCACCTAAGTCTTTGAGCTTGAAATGACTAGCAAGAACCTGCTTTAAATACTTAGTCTCATTAGTATTATTAGAAAAAATAAAAAAATCATCGACATACAATGCTACAATAGTTTTCAACTGACCTAGCATTTTAGTATACATACATGGTTCTATTTTAGATCTAAGATAGCCTATGCTTAACAAACATTCATCTACCTTCCTATACCACGCTCTTGAGGACTGTTTGAGCCCATAAATGGCTTTCTTTAATTTAAGTACTTGACCCTTTACTGTTCTTTCAGTAAAACCTTTAGGTAAATGCATATAAATAGTTTCCTCAAGAGAACCATTCAGGAAAGCAGTTGTTACATCAAGATGTGTCGTATCCAAACCTAGTTGTACTGACAATGCAAAAAGTAGCCTAAGAGTAGTATGTCTAACTACAGGAGAGAAAATTTCAGTAAAATCTACACCTTCTACTTGTGTAAAGCCTTTAGCAACTAGACGCGCACGATATCTGACTTTATTTTCACTGTCATACTTTTTTCGAAGCACCCACTTGCACTGCACAACCCTACCATCTTTTGGAGCATCACTTAACTCCCACGCATCATTGTCTTTAAAACACTGTAACTCTTCTTTTACAGCCAACTTCCACTGCTCCTTTTCTGGTCCATTTAAAGCATCCTCAAGAGATAAACCTGCCACATCATCCCGTAATTCACTGTCTACACACAGGTTTGATATCCCATATCTTTCTGGAATCTTCTTTATCCGTTGGGGCCGATCTTGCAGTCTTATTTTTATATCATCGTTTAGTGAGCTGTCTGCGTCTTCATAGTCGCTTGGCATGTATGTCTTATCATCATCTTGAAAACTTTCTGTTGAACTTACAGAGCTGTCTTCTCTTGGGATTGGTTCACTTTCTTGTAGTTGTGTATCATCAGTGCTATCCCCCACTGAATCAATATTCTGACTATGCACCTCAATGAGATGTTCAGATTTTGATTCCTTCTCAATGATGATCACATCTCTACTAGTTGTCACACTCCTAGTTTCTGGATTGTAGACTCTATATCCTTTTATATTTTCTGGAAATCCTATCAGGATACATTGATCTGCTTTTTTGTCCCATTTCTTGCGCTTTTCTTTTGCCACATGAACCATCACAGTACTTCCAAATATTCTGATATGACTAATATCTGGTTTGGAGCCAGTCCACAACTCATATGGGGTTTTATTATTCAATGCCGTTGCTACAATTCGATTTTGCAGGTACACTGCAGTATTGGTGGCCTCACCCCAAAATTCTTTTCCTAAATTTGCATCAAAAAGTAAACATCTTGCCTTTTCCACAATTGTACGATTAAATCTTTCACACAATCCATTCTGCTGTGGCGTGTATGGATTGCTCTTTTGATGAATTACACCAGCACTGTTCAAGTAATCTTCAAATTCTTTGCTGCAATACTCTAGACCATTATCACTTCTTAATACTTTGATTGTTTTCTTTGTTTGATTTTCTACCTGAGATTTAAAAATTTTGAAACATTTTAAAGTCTCATTCCTGTGTTTCAGAAAATAAACAAATGTCATACGACTGTAATCATCAACAAACAGTAAGAAGTATCTTGAGCCTCCTATAGATACATTTTCCATAGGCCCACAAATGTCCGTATGCACAATATCTAGTAGATTACTGCTTCGATGTCCTGTGCTTTTAAATGGTAACCGGCATTGTTTCCCTTCACAACATGTTGTGCATGAAGATTTGCTTATGTCAACTTTTTCATCAAGTTTCATACCCTGCACCGCATTCTTCATCTTATTCAAATAATCTTTGTTTACATGTCCTAATCTGCGATGCCATGTTATTCCTGACACCACCGATGCTGCCAAACATTCTTGTTTTAACAGATTGACTTTGTACACTCCGTTCATCAACACTGCTGTGGCAACCAACACATTCTTCTGATTATATACCGAACAACCATCTTCCGTGAAAGATACACTGTTGCCTTTCGTAATCAGTTGGCTTACAGATAACAAATTCGTGGTGAGACTTGGTACACAGAATACGTTTTCCACTATGATGTCGTATTCACGGTTGTCCGTTACTGTCGTTATTTTTACATCGCCAGTACACGATACTGAGACCTTTTCACTATTTGCAACAACAATTTCTTTGCATTGTTCATACTGTGCATTTATAACCCAACTTTCATTTGCTGTAAGATGCATACTCGCGCCAGAGTCGATATACCATTCATCTTTGTAGAAATTTCCACTCAGAAACACTGCGCTAAAAGCATTTGACTGCACTCTTTCCTTATTTATTTTCTTATTTGACGAGTTATTTTCATTATTTGTACATTGGTTTTTATAATGGCCGAACTGTTTACATCGATAGCACTTTATCTGTTTGACGTTTGACGTCGGTAAAGTAGTGTTGCCTACGTCACTTTTTCTGGCCATAGATAAATTCGAATTTTGTTTTCCTCTGTACTTAGAATGAATTGCAAAAGCACCACTAACTTCATTCTCATCATAACTTGCCAAATCCATATCCAGCAATTTCGTTTTGATGGAATCTGCTGTAATAGGTATTCCTGAGTGCTCTATTGCCATAATCATAGGGGAGAAACGATCAGGCAATCCCGCCAACAGCAATGATCCTGTCCACTGGTCATTTATTTCAAATCCTGTTCCGCTGAGCTTCTGTGCAGTATCAATAATCTGCGTCACGTATGACGTCATCGAATTGCAATTCTCTCGGCGAATCGAAATTAAATTCCTTAGTAGACTTATTCTACGTGAAAATCCGTTATCATCGAAAAGTTGTTTAAGCTTATTCCACAATTCACTTGAAGTTTTAACGTTTTTTACATGTACGTACAGAGACGGGTCGATTGTCATTATTAGTTTTGCTTTTGTTTTTGCGTCATCTGCAGTTATTTCTTTTCCTTCTTCTGGCCACACGCAGTGCTTAGTGCCTTCCAAGATTAGAAAATTTTCTGCCGCGAAACACCACTCACTATAATTATTACGCCCCGTTAGCTTTGGTACGTTCACAAAATAGTTTGTCGACATTGTTAAATTTCAATAGGAATATACACTGTTATAATCTGCAAAATACTTGTAATTATCCTTTAACACTTGCGATGCAAAATTCTTGTTAAAATTACAAAATCGCGAAATTTATGAGCGCGGGCCCATAACCTATAATAAAACAACGTCTCTTTTCAATGACAGCTAATAAACAGTCACTTGTTTATTTATTTTTCTTTTTATTTTAGATATCATTACAACAAATATGATTGCTTCTGTTACGTTATTCATTATTTTTTTATCGCTAATCATGTGCCGTTACAAAGTTTCAGTTGGTTAATATTTTGCAACATTATAACTACACATTCAAGCTTTAATTGAAGGTTGTGAGGCGGCAATCCTGGCAAATCAAGTAAGTTTAAGAATTCCGGTGTATAGTTCACGACATCATCTTCTTTAGTTGCCGTATTAACTGACTTATGTGTCCTTATTTTGCCAGGAATGCCATCTTGAAAATGTATATTTCATTCATTTACATCAGCGTGTTTGGCAGTCAGTAAAGCTCTTTCGCTCAACCAATTATGGAATAAATAATCAGCAACATTTCAGCAACATTTGGAAGCACTTTATGAATGAGTTCATGTTTTGATTACGTTAACTGACAAAAACAATTAGGAAAGGTGATGCAGCCAGTCAGCGCATATATAGGAAGTTTGTAGTTTAGAGAATATGTCTCCAGATTGATCATTTTGCAACATGACACGCATATTCTTGCTTAAACATAGTACCTTGACATGTTTCCACAATTTCGAGGACTTTAAACATGAATTCAGTTCATCAGCTTGCATAGAACGTGGAACCACTGGCAATCCTCCTCCTTATAATAAAATCATTGCGCCACCAAATTGATTGGCAAACTGAGTTTTTACAATAACCTTACAATATTGGCAAGCAGAGTTCATAGGTCCAATAGCAACACAGCAGTAGACACTGCTGTGGTCATCAATTCATATATCGTAACAAAAAGCAGCTCGATTCAAATTTGCACAATTATCAGTCAACTATCGTGCTCACGTTCATTGCAATCTTCATGTTCGATTAGATTCTTCTGTCTAAATTTGTCCACCGCCTTATGGAAGGCATATTTAGTAAGTCACAAATACACAACACTTTATTAATTTTATAAAATTTGTGGCTTTTAGATTTAGTAATATAGACGCACCATGAGACGTTTACATTTGACATCTTACTATAGAAATATTGACAAATATTGACATTAATAGACTGAGATCCCAGGGCCCCCAGACCTACATCATTTTAACAAAGATGAAATTTTGAGGATTGATAGTCTAATATGTACTTAAGACTCTCTAACTTAAAAAACCTTCAGAGATAGTGCCAACTTAAAACACACTTCCAGTTGCGTTAAAGTAGGAAGTCTCTTTTTTTTCTCATTTATTTATGTACCACACAAGAAAGAAAGTACAGAAAACTTATGATAACAGAAAAAATGTGTACAATGGATAACTTATCTCTAATAGAGATCTCTACCAGAAACCCTTGAATGTAGGGGAAGTTAGAAGAAATGATTCGGGTGCGGTATTTTAATATAATGTTAATAATAATAATAAACCTACATACAAATATACATAATATTAATCAACATTACTATACCTACATAAATATATACAATGACATAAAAGAGTTGAAACAGAAAAAGAAAATTAATAAAAAAAAAGACAAAGCTACTACTAAAGATTCTAATTGAGATTAAGAAATGTTGTTTTAATTTGATTTTAATAGTATTTAGAGATGGATTGCCCGACAGTATAGAGTTAGGTAGTGAGTTCCATAAGCGCACAGCTTGAACTGTGAAGGATTTTTCATAGAAAGAGGTATTACATATAGGGCACTCAAGCTTTCTTAGAGTTACACATGAGCGTACAGGTCTTTCACTTGGAAGTGTCAATTGAAAACGCTCCCTTAAGCAAGGAAGAGAGTTTTTATATATGTTTTAAAGTAAAAAATGTGTATTTCACATTCTTTCACGTGGACTTTTACTTCTGCCAGACGTCAAAAAAACGGCAAACTACATTGAAGTAAATTTAAAATTGAAAATATATTATTTACGGACTATTTCAAGACCCCTCTAGCCCCAGACCCTAAGCAACCAGATCAATCCGATGGCTTTATCATTTTTCCAAAAAGAGATATACCTTTATTTTTCTCTACCTCTGAAAGGATCCCATTTTCAAGTTAGTGAGTAAGCATACTGTCTTAACTACATGTAAGACTTATAGTCCTCAAAATTTCACCTTTGCTAAAATGACGTCGGTCTGGCAGCTCTGGGTTCTTGGGCTATAATATTTATACGATACTAACGTCACTCAATTGTTTTGCCTTCCAGGAATCCAGCTACTAACATTTAAACTTTATAATAGGGTATAAAAGTCCAAATTTGACTTTTAAGTAGATATTAATACGAATCTTTTGTATGGGAATATAGAAAAGTCATGGTTTTGGACCTTTTCTGGTATTTTTTTATTTTTTTCTGTCCGTTAGAACCATCCTCATACTTCAAGAAATATTATAAAAAAAGAATTAGCGAAATCGGTTCAGCTGCTCTCGAGATTTGCGCTTAGCAACACATTCAGCGATTAATTTTTATAAAAAAGAAGATATTTCGTATATTTTATTGATATTATAAAATTACTTTTGCCTCGTTCCAGAGTGAGGTAATGAAAATATTAAATATTTCATTTCTTCAAGTAGGAATGGAACCCAGAACCTGTCGTGTATAAAGTCGCGTGCTTGTGCCACTGCGTCACAACGGGCCTCAAAATTATAAGAATGTAATCTTTTTTTTCTGTGATTCACAAATATGTTACCGATTCATGGATTTTTTTTAAAAAAATATTTGAATTGTATATATTTACTTAAATTTCTATCATTTGGTGTTGAACCATTTTAAATAATAATTATGGTATTACGTAAACGTCAAAACAAATGCTTATTACGTAGAATAATTTATTTTAAGACGACTGACGAATTATATGTAATAAAGTTTAGCTGGGTGACTGGGGTTCCACATTGGATCCATTTTTTTTATGTCAACAGAAAATGCTCATCACGCTGAATAACTTTTCCTAATGCGTTGTATTGATATCTCTTATAGATTAGGCGGGCTGCTAGGGTCTCACATCAGGTATTCGTATTATCAAAATAAATTATAGCCTATATGTTGCCGAAGACTAATAGCTATGCAACAAAAGAAGTTTCATTTAAACCTGTCCAGTAGTTTTTGAGTTAAAAAGCCACAACAGACAGACAGACAGACAAGACTTCCAAAAATCATATTTTTACCTTCTATTAGTTGTATTGAGTCCCCCTGACGTGTTTTTTTTAGTTTATATTCAATGTACAGATATTACCCCCTTTACAGTTTTATTATATATATAGATTTCATTTCTTCAAGTAGGAATGGAACCCAGAACCTGTCGTGTATAAAGTCGCGTGCTTGTGCCACTGCGTCACAACGGGCCTCAAAATTATAAGAATGTAATCTTTTTTTTCTGTGATTCACAAATATGTTACCGATTCATGGATTTTTTTTAAAAAAATATTTGAATTGTATATATTTACTTAAATTTCTATCATTTGGTGTTGAACCATTTTAAATAATAATTATGGTATTACGTAAACGTCAAAACAAATGCTTATTACGTAGAATAATTTATTTTAAGACGACTGACGAATTATATGTAATAAAGTTTAGCTGGGTGACTGGGGTTCCACATTGGATCCATTTTTTTTATGTCAACAGAAAATGCTCATCACGCTGAATAACTTTTCCTAATGCGTTGTATTGATATCTCTTATAGATTAGGCGGGCTGCTAGGGTCTCACATCAGGTATTCGTATTATCAAAATAAATTATAGCCTATATGTTGCCGAAGACTAATAGCTATGCAACAAAAGAAGTTTCATTTAAACCTGTCCAGTAGTTTTTGAGTTAAAAAGCCACAACAGACAGACAGACAGACAAGACTTCCAAAAATCATATTTTTACCTTCTATTAGTTGTATTGAGTCCCCCTGACGTGTTTTTTTTAGTTTATATTCAATGTACAGATATTACCCCCTTTACAGTTTTATTATATATATAGATATAGATATAGATATAGATAAGTGTGCCAAATTTCTTCTCCGTCCGCGCAGTTTTCATAAAAAGGGGTCCAAAGTTTTTGCTTTACGTATTAATATAGTCCTAATATATTAATTATATTATCTTCTCATAGTATTCCGCATATAGCAGTGAATATAGGGTCAATCCAATGTTAATTTAACTAAAATATTCCGTTCTCCGTCTTGAAACAGAAGTAAAATTAAAACAATCATTTTCCCCTCGTGGGATTGGAATATGTAGTCACCAATTCTACTAATTTGATACGTAGGTGGTATAATAAGTCTGTGACAGTATAACGGGACATGAGAAATGTTAGATCTTAATGTATGAAAGTGGAATATTATCAATCTAAATAATTCGTTTGGACTTCCTCGCTCTGTTCACGCTTATATGATATTACATCATTGTTCTGGAATGAGCTTATACTGCGATATGTTGCTTCTTTTGAAAATAGGAATTTAAAATTATATTTAATATCGTTGTTGAATTTAAATATAATTCTATAGATATAACTAAATCATGTGTTAGAATTTTTAGTGAAATAAAATACATCTAAATCATAAAAAAAATAATTCTAACTATAAAAATGAATAAACCTTTCAAAGTAATACCAGTTCACTTAGAATTTCAGACGGGTTAAAAACGGTTGTGGTTTTGCAATATCACCCAATGCTAAATGCAAAATATCTTAAGACGTAGCGCGATGTAAAAATAGCGATATATTGTCGAAACAATCCCAAAATATATCTCTGAGGCTAGCTAATGAGGAAGCCTAATTACTTATACTTATAATTGAATTGTAGTTTCTATGGTGTCTGTACGTGGGAGATAAATCAGGAAAACTGTTACTGGTGACATTTATCAACGTTATAGAATTCAAAACAATGATTTTAAAAATTTACACTATTTTTATTTGGCAAGCTTCACTTAATATTTACTAATTTTCACTAACTTTATACATTTAACAACGCTTAAATTAAAAAGTTTGGAACTTCATTTTCACAAGCTGAGTTATTTTTTTAATTTAAAGTTTTTTAAAGTTAAGTTTTAAGTAGCAGTCCTAAACTGACAGACTGAATTAAGGCGCAAAGTTGGGATCGTGTCAAAAACTTTTACGGTCATTGTATATACGTGAAAGCCGAAAGGGTCACATTTAAACAAAGAAAAAACTGAATTACTCAGTTTTATTATTGTTTTTTTTGGCTTCACACTGTATGATACGAATAGCGGGGTAGGCAGAAGGAACTTGGGAACCTAGTGTTAAAATACATCGATCCTCATTAAGACACTTCTATTCTCCAATTTCCGCCTAATTCCTGAGGCACTACGCGTGGAGAGTCGTAGCTCAACGCCGGGCTATGCCTGGTTACCAAAGGGCGGAAATTTAAATATTTATTTCCCAGCGTATTTTCTGCTAATACACGTTGACGACAAAAGAAAATACCACGCCTTATATTAATTTATCAAATTAATATAACAGAAAATAATGGTTTTTAAATAAAGCTTTTCTATATTTCCATAATATTGATATTAACTACAAGTGATCAAAATCGTATGGTAGAAAATAGTATCATCAATATTATGGAAATATTAACGTTATATTTCTTAGTTCGTTAAGTGTAAGCTGAAGAAAAATAGTTATATAATTAACTTAACAATGCAATTCAATAATCCCTTTACATTTTTATGAACTTATTTACGATAATACTGCTTTATAATTTATTCCTCAAACAGAAATTCCAGTCCATTTACTCTACTTTAGCACTTTGGTTCGACGGAGGGAAAGAAATGCTTTTAATAAAAGTAATTTCGGAACAAATTTACTCGATATGCCCAGGATAAAGGATGAATAATAATTACGGAGGGTTGCCAGTGTAATTTGTTTAAGTTCCTTTCTGAGGATAAACGGCGTGCTGAGCAATTATTATTATTCAAATATCGATAAATTTATTTTTGCTTTGAACAAAAATAGATTTTTTTATTTCTAGCAGCCCGCAAGCAACTACGTCCGCTCAAATAGTACGGTTACTTACTACTTATTATTTATGTGATTTCAGAATGTTATATTTCAATCTTTTGGGAATTTGTTTTTGCTTGCAAATTTTTCTAACAGATACCTATAAATTTTAATTATTTTATTTGTATTGCAAGTTCTCAGTAAAGCCTCGTAACCTAATATTAGTTCTGTAAAACTTAAAAGGCCATTACAGTCAGCTTGCTCACAAACTCTTTCATCTCTACCTAGACGCTGAATTCTGGAGCAGTTTGAACTGCACAGTGAAAATAATCGCAGAAGTAAAGTACAATCGTTAACTGGCCGAGTGCCAGAAACACAAACACGGTATGGTAGGTTACAGCGCGATAGAATTAACAATATAACCTTTCATCGACAGTTCGTACGTCACAGACAAACAAATAAAATACAATCGACAGGTATTGTGTATCTCAAAATTTATCAGACCATATTTTTAATTATCACATAGCAAATTCTCGTTTGTTTTCAGGTTGTTTGTTATATTTTATTTGATAACACGAACATGTACATCTACGAGGCGAAGCACGGTGTTGAGTCCCGCTTTAATTAAGGTAAGAAGCTTTCTAATGATGACGAATAAATTATATTTTTATTATATTTTCTGTATGATAAATGCTATTCTATGTACATTATTTATTTTGTTTATTTAAACTTTAATGCCACGAAGAGTGGATGATATGCTGCGGGTACATGTACCTACTAGGAACTAAGTTAAGCCTCAAGGTACTCTCTTACTCATTACGTGTACTTACCGTAAGATGTAAATGTTGGACGTCAAAATTATAATAATGTCTAGATATTTCATACAAGAATAATTCAACAGTTCTCCTCACTATATATTTTAAAAATATTAAAATTCACTCATTCGTTCGACGTGCCCAAACCAGCTTAGCAGGTTCTTCTTCATTCACACCGTGACATCCTCGCTAGTACCTGCCATAAAACAGCTTTAATTTCTAATAAATGTTTTAAATTCCATCAATTCAAATACAATATACAAAATTCCATTTTAATATTCACAATAGCATAAAACAACGTCTAGCTAGTAAAAAGTGAGCAAATACCGACCGCCATCATTCAAATGGCCTCATTTCCATGATGCACCCCAACCGCTCTTAAGAGAAATTGCAATTTAGTTTATTGTTCACGATGTAATATGGAATATGTCGTAGAAATTTTACCTACACTAAGAAAAAGATAATAGCTCTAAGGATTTCACAAGGACTTTGTTAAAAATAAAACAAAATAAAAAATTGTATTTAGATAACAACACTTACGCATCTTATCAGTAGAACATAATATAACAAAAGTACTAATTAGTAGAAGGGCACTGCGTACTGATTGATAGACACAAATTAACTGTGCAATATAATCTATATATATGAAATCGAAAGTCTATATGATATTGTACTTTTCGCGGATAATAACTCTTTAATATTTAAGGTTGACAGAAATATAATAAACTATGACGAAGTGAATAGTGCATTATCGCATATTCTTCGTTGGTTTGATGTTAATAATCTAATGTTAAATACTAAAAAAACGAAATGCATCGAGTTTGCCTTACCAAATGTTAAAAAACATCATTTTAATGTAATAATTAAAGGAGAACCTCTTAATGTGTCGGAATCAGCTATTTTCTTAGGTGTTACTATAGATTCCAAACTCCAGTGGAACGCTCATCTGGAAGCACTTGCAGATAAACTCAGCTCTGCCGCGTTCGCAATTAAGAAAGTAAGAAAAATGACGGACGTTGAAACTGCCCGACTAGTCTACTTTAGCTATTTCCATAGTATTTTATCTTATGGAATGCTGTTATGGGGCAGTGCTTCAGATATCAATTCAATATTTATTCTCCAAAAAAGAGCCGTAAGATATATTTATAATCTAAGAGCTCGAGATTCTCTGCGAGATGTTTTCAAAGATGCAGGTATTATTACAGTTGCTTCCCAATTTCTATACTATAATATTCTCTTTGTCCGACAAAATATACATTATCATAGAAAAAATAGCGACAGTCATACGAAAGAAACGAGAAATAAAGATAAGCTTGTTACACCAAGTTTTCGCCTCCAGAAAGTTAATAAATCCTTTATGGGTCTGATGTGTATATAATAAAATTCCGCAGTGTATTCTTAATTTGCCACTTCCAAAATTTAAAATATCTGTAAAAAAAATTCTAACAAGTAAAGCTTATTACACTGTTCAAGAATATTTAGAGGATAAGCATGTATGGAATTAATGTCTATTGAATGTCAGGCAGGACAGCTGCCAGCTAATGTAATAGTAAAATACGAGTATACCATTGACTTTAAAAAGAGCAACTGTTGAGTTTCTTGCCGGCTCTTCTCAGCAGAACTGCCTTCCGAACCGGTGGTAGCTTTTTGTTGACATGTACATTCGACGATTCAAAAGTGCTTATAAAGTTTATTTGAATAAAGAATATTTTGAATTTGAATTTGAAAGGTCACTCACTCATCACGAAATCTCAGAAACTACATGTGCTAGAAATCTCAAATTTTGCATAGGAGTTATTTATAGGACGTAGGTGCTCGGTAAGACTTTGCAATATTCGACTTCTAGGGGGATGTTTTTAGGGTTGAAAGTTTGTATGAAACTTCGTTACTACAAATGTTAGGAGTCTCAAATTTTGCATAGACCTCACTAGGACGTAGGTACTCATGAGACAGAAATTAATAATAACGTAGTTCACGCAGGCGAAGCCGCGGGCGGGCCGCTATACTATACTATGTCAATAAATATAATAAACAAGGGAAAGAACGATGAGTTTTGATACAATCACTTAAAAAAAGGTAACTTTTGTTTCTTAATTTCATTTTGTTAAAATGTTAATAGTTATGAGAAAAATACAATGACATTTAACTTTCTGCCAGACGCCGGAAAGACAAAATTTATTCAATTCCACCAATCGACGAATTTTCATGAAAATTCATATTTTAATTATTTTAAAGGAGATAACGAACTCCGCGAACATTGGTCTGAGTTCTGGACTTTAACGAGATTACAATAGACCGCCTCTATAATCACATTTACTGTAACCCTCTTACATAAATATTGAATACTTGCTTTAAAAGTTGAAAGTGAATTTCAAATGTAGTACATTGTATAATTCCTATATAATTCATATTGTAAACTCAAAGATGAAGTAGTTAATAACTTTGGATCATTTTGGATTTTTTGCATTTTTTAACCATAAATTATAGAAAAACTAAAACATATTGTTAGTTGAACAATCACTACAATATAAAACAAGTACATGATAAGATATTTGGATAGAGCTAAAGTAATAATAGGTGTCATTAGTTTACAGAAAGGCAAACATATTTGTTATTAATATAAATATTTAAAGTTATGTGTATAATATGTTGAGACCGTCACGGCGCAGAGGCACAAGGCTGTTGCAACACGACGGTTGTCGGTTCGATCCCCACTCGAGGGAATGAATTGTTTTTATGCATATTTATATCTTCGTTTTGGCACTAAGGCAAAAAGCATTGGGTTCCGCCACTTAACAAGCTATGTCTCCAGAATTTTTTAACTTTATTGTCATAAAATAGGTACTTACCAAAAAGCGCTACCACTATTAAAACTTTCATTATCACGTTTTGGAGCACTGTACTCATTATATAACATCTATCGTAGCACCTCACAAGCACATCTGTCAAACTAATGACATATTAACATAAATAAAATAATCACAAAAATAATTTTCTTCTCTTCATTTTAAATAGCACGTACTATAGAAAACACGATAATATAGAAAAGAGTTTAGTTAAAGAATCGCGGTCAGAATAAGTATTTTCAGTCAAAAATTAGCAACAAATATATAATGTTGTTGACAACCGCGTTGTTTACGAGTTACCGCCGTCCCTATTCCATCAGAAGCCAGAGAGAATATCGAGGAGCGAGTCGTGCTTCCCGCTCTGGGTCCGTTTGCCGAGTGTCCTGGGTTGTCCCGCTAGGCGCTAGGGCAACGTCATGCGCGGTGCGATCTCTTCAAAGGGGTCCTCAAGTTTTTAAACTTCAATAAAATGTGATCCAAATTCCAATTAATTAAATGTCCTAAATTAAAAGTTTCAAATTAAATTGATTATATTAATTGAAATGTTTGATTTGATTTAATTTTAACCTTTACGCAATCTTGACGTAAATTGTTTTGACAGATGGACTGACGTACAAGATTCCTATAATTTTTTTTTATATGTAAGCACAGAGCAATAAACACACCCTCAGTGCCTTTATCGCTAATCAAAATGTTCGTACAGACACAATCCAATTATAGGACACTGCGACCGGACGAGAGTCGTTGACGCCGCCGCGGCCGCGCTCTGGTAATATAATTTTGATAGTTACTATGTGATAAAATGTTATTTATTGCGAATCATATATTTCTCACTATATTATTGCTCTAACACAATAAAACTATTTACATTTATATTCAATAACATAGATTTGTGTTAGAAACACACTTCTCTCTCTGTCTTCATTTTATAGCTAAAAAGTTTGTTTAATTGAGGCCAGTTGGCGCGGGGGCTTGTTGTGGTTTCGATACCCACTGGAGGAAATGAAATATTTATTTAAATTTATATTTCCATTACTTCGCTCTAGTGTAGGAAGCAAAGCGCGCGGCGTTGAGTTTCGCAACTCAACACGTAATGCCTTCAAAACTCGGCCACACCCCAGTGAGGAACGGAATATCTTAATACTATGTTCTCTCTGCGTTCCCTGCCGTGCGCGGGATACAGCGTGAAGGTGATTAAAAGTTTATTCAGTTGAACGTAAACACGTTACACCGACTACTTGTTTGTCTTCATTTTCTGTTGTATTGGATATTCCATTGATTTAAAAAGGCTATATAATACCACATATTTTTTTGTGTAGCCCACAGAGGGTTACATCGATCTCTGGTGAGAATTATCTCAAGCACTAGATTGTGTCTTTCAATACGACCGACCAAGCGGGCAAAGCCCCAGAAAAAACTAGTTTTATATAATATATTTATGATTCTATTAAATATACGTGTATTATGTTATAAAGCTTTATCATATCTGAATGCGAATAGAAATGCATGCAAGTAGGTATTTAATTTAGCAGTTCATTCATAATTTTCTATATTTATACTCGTTATAATGGGTGGTAGAGACCTCTATGAATCTTATAGCGTTTTTCAACCTGGTGAACTTTTATACATCTTTGTGCCCGTGCCGGCTAGCGGGGCCTGCATTTTGCAATTAGTACATTTTACACAAGATTCGTACAAAGAACTCGCTTTTACAAAATCCTCTTTTACATTATACTTGATTTATGACAAGGGCATGGTCTGTAGTATTATTATTATTTCTATGTTGTATTGTCTTTTATGTTCACTGCTTAACATTTAATGCCTCGAATGTAAACGAAAAGATGATAACGTGGAAAACATATGAATATAATTGAAATATATAAGACTATTATAAAATACAAGAAAAATAACTCAAATTTTGACATCATATTACAGCAGAGCAGTATAAGCGTATAAAATGCACCCCAGACTATAATCACATTTTAAAAATTAATGGGTTAAGTGCTTACATCTTGGCGTCTTTCCAAATTATCCTGCAGGCGTAGGTACTTGTGCTCGCGCGAAAGTTTGATATTCTTATCTCAACTTTAACTTTCCATAGTTCTTCATATTCTTGAATATTTAATATGTAATCTTGTAATAACCATGCCAACGAGATGCAATATTTTTATCTTATTTCTTGTTCTGAAGGTTTTCCGCAATTCTACTAGTCTTGTAGTGGCCCGCTTGCGCTGTAAACGCGGCAGGTTGTGAGTTCAATTCCCATTTAAGGAAATTAAATATTTAATTATTTTTATATCCTCGCCCTAGTAACTAGATAAAACGCGGCGTTAAATTCTGCCACTGTCCGGGATATAGCGTAAGCTAGAGAAAAACATTATTTCTAAACAATCATTTCTCTGAGCGAATTTTTCACAACACATATCGCATCATCTAATCTAGCATAAAACATCCATATTAGATATGTTAAAAAAGAAAAGAATGCGGCTGTACACAAAATCTTCTCATATCCCACATTGAACCGGGACAAAAGGAAAGATTTCGACACGCTTGCGGTCGACGAGGAAAATTTCAAATACGAAAAGGAGATTGCCAGACATGAAATTACAGCCTTTGGGATTATGCGTTTGCTTGAGAATGTTATAAAGTAGATTATTTTCTGTTTTGCTTTGTTCGTGGAATATGACTTAACTTAATGGTTATAATTTCTTCTTTCATTTATTTCGCGAGTATAATTGCAGCAGAGAAGATCTAGTGTCTAGATACTCTGATCTCTGCTTTTCGAATTTGAAACGTGTTATTTAGGGGAACTTAACGTCGCAATTGATCTCACCAGAATGGGGAAATAAATAAAACATTTCCCTGAGTGGAGATATAACCCACAATCGAGAAATACTCGTATGTATAATTTTTAAAGTATATTAATAAAATGATAACGTTGTCTGAAAAGGGACGCGACCGGAAATCCCCCTCCGATTACACAAACAAGCTTATTTAGTTAAATATAAATATATAAAAATTGCAAAATAACCCATATTCCAAGAAAACAGGACACATTTCAACAAATTTAATCTTCCCAATGAGCCCTATCCAATTTAAATGTATCTCGATTGTTAACCCTAATATATATGTATACCCTAATATTTTATGTACTTACGCAAGCAGGTTTTTAATTTTTATAATTTGCATTGATTTTCATACATTGAAAGATTTTTTTAAATAAATTATTAATAAACGTACCAACCTATATGAAACAACACGTGGAAGTAATAAAATAAAACGAATTAAAGTAAAGTTATATTATGAGTACAACCTACTTAAGTACTAAACCCAGCGCCAAATTATAGCGATTTCAAATGTCATCAGGAGTTTTCATAAGCAATAAAGAAATCCACAAATATGATAAATGCGGGCCGTTAAGGCCGTGGTCACGCAGGGGCACAAGAGTGTGACTGTAACGCGACGGTTGTGGGTTCGATGCCCACTCGAGGAAATAAATAATTATTTATTAATATTTTAGGTACTTCGCTCTGGTGTCGAGGCAAAGCTCGGCGTGGAGTTCTTCCACTCAACACATTGCGTGTGATTGCCTCCAGAATTGGGTGGAAAGTCGGTAACGGAGTGTCTCAACACTAGGTTTTGCCTGCCTACTCTGATATGTGCGAGATATAGCGTGAAGCTGGTTTTATTCCTAAAAAATCTTTTTAAAACCAAGTTTTTATTTAAATTGTAAGTTGTATGAAAATTAAAATAATAATTGTAAAAGAATATAGTGCATGTCAAAAACGGAGAATTAAAGCTGAATATTTTTCTAGCGCGAGCTTACAAGATTTCACACACACGAACTAACACGGCAATTTAAATGAAAGCTTCTTAAAAAATTATATTATATTGAGACTGAGGTGATCTACTTATATATTTTTTTATATTAGAACCAAGAAAAAATATATGGGCATTTGATACTCTACATACGAGTACTAGAAGGATGTACGAGAAGGAAATACTAGTATAATCCTTCTTATTATTTTTTTATTTGAAATAGTAAAATATTTACTTTAATTTATTACTAAGATGTTATAATTTTATAGCTTTTATTTTGAAAGTCGAATGCTTTTGAGATAATAAATCAACAAAAATGTATTATTCATATATGTTATTGCATACGTTACCATAGAGATGCTGAAAGGAAGTTTCTGAAATGGTCGTTGGTTCATATTTATCTCCGGTTCTTTATCACAAAATAATACGATGAAGTGATATATAGTATATTATAAACACATTTACATTTCATATATATATTTAATAGTTGTTACTTATATTCTACGTGATCAATATAAATATTATATCGTCGGCTTAGAGGGCAAACCAGGTAAATCTGTTTTTGTTTTTACAAAATATTTCATATCTCCTACAAAATTATTTTTTCTTTTTTTTATATAATAGAGAATACAAATCAATTTTTTCAATTGTAAAAAGCTTCTGGTTATACATATGTATATACTGAGTTTTTTTTTTAAAAAATTGTCCTTCCTGATCAGTCGCTTAATAGTCTGTTAGTAGATTTACGCTTTAAGCCGACAATATAGTACAATTTTTCGTATTTTCAAGCAAACTAAAAAGATCATAGTTATGTGTCTAGCTATAAACTATAATAGTGCGTCTACTATGTTAATAGTGTAAGTACATAATTGATTACAACTACAACAACGACTGTGTACTGAAATACGCCGCATATATAAAACGAGTCCTGCATAAATGTTGCCAATTGGCTGAAACGGGCCGCGCCGTCGTAAACACGGGCGACTAGTCTCCAAGATAATACCCGGGAGAAAACCTAAGTGTACGGGAAAAGGGAAAGCATCGACCAAGATATACTGTAAATTTGAATTCCAGTAGGTATAGAGAAATCTTGTTAAAGAAAATTATTTTTCATATAAGATACCTATATTAAAATAATTTTGTATGTATGTATATCGAAATAATAATAATTTTCATTCCAAGAATAAAATCTAAGCACAAAATATATAATTTTAAGGGCACGTTGTATCTCGCACACAGCAGGGTAGGCAGAGGAAACCTAGTATTAAAACACTCCGTTCTTCACTTTCCGTCGAATTCTGGAGACATTGCGTCTTGAGTGGCGGACCTTAACGCCGCGATTTGTCTCTATACCAGAGCTAAGAATTATAAATATGAATGTAAATAAATATTTCACTTTCTTGAGCGGGAATCGGACCTACTACCAGTCGCGTTTACAGTTACACTTGGCGCCCCTGCCCTACAACTGGCCTCATTTCAATGATAATGTCTTTTTCCTCTAAGAACTACCTCACTCTATGAAAGTCTTTTTATTAAAATCAGTATGGCTTCAAAGTGTAGAGCCCCTTTAAGACGAAAGTCAATATTACTAAGATTAAGGTTTGTGACCGGAAAATTCATAGTTATATTTTTATTTATATGTAATCAGCTGAAACTACATCAGCTTTTATAGAACAGTGAACTTAACACATCACTCGTTTCAAATGAATCGATTCAAAATTGGACTTAAACGTTGTATGGTTCAATACCTAATTATCGGAATATTTCGAGTACAATTTTATTACTACAAAAAAAAATAGGCTTAAATTAATATAAATATCATTCATTGAATGTAAAATACAGGTTATATTTACAGCATATTATATTTTTATTAATAAATGTTATTAAATTTGATATATTTTAAAAAATAAAATTGTATATACACATAAAAAATCCCTGTACTAACAATTGATTCAGAATAAAATTCTATTACACAGATTGGTTATATAAAAGAAATCCAAAATAATATATTACATAGAAATATCTGCCAATAAATAGAAAATGGATTTCACGGAGCGTGTAATGAAAAATCTGATCGCCCATCAGAGTTATCTTTACATCGCTGTAGTTATATGAATCTTTACGGAAATTGTTCTATCGCGAGATTGAAAGTGAATGTAATCTTGTCTCTTGAATAAGTCTCTTGTAAATAGTTGAGGACGTCGTAGCGTAGCGACGTAGCATCTGCGTGTAATGAAAAAATATTGAACATATAAAATGTTATAACTTATATCGCTTACGTGTAACTATTAGAATTATATGTTTTTATAATCTATATAAATTAAATTAAATATTTTTATAAATTTAAGTACTGAAATTAATTCATTCAGTACCTCCCATTCAAAAGTTTTTGAAACAATGGTGTTAAACAAAGTCCTGACAAGCGCACATACTACGCAAGTTTATCCTCACTTTATGCTAAATTATAGCGATTTCAAACATCGTCAGAACTTTTCTTTTGGTAATAAACGCTCTCGCAAATTGTCGACATTTATTTTATTAAGGAAATGTGTTCTGGGGGAAATTCTTTGTTAACATGAAATATAGGTACTTCTAGCGCTTTATAAATTTAAACATAAATTAAAAAATGTATGTTAAATATTTTTCAATTTGTATGTAATAATCATACAAATTGTGCATAATCAGCCTGCTTATGATTGACTATGAATTTTAAAGAAATCGTGTTAAAATAACTACTTTTTTAGAAAATATATAAAAAATTGTTTTCTAAAAAATATTTTTCTTTCCTAAGTGTAGAAAAATGTAATCTTTGGGTAGGGGGAATTTGTAAAAATCTCCCTCCAGAGACGTTAGCAACAAAAGTAAGTTGTAACAGGCATTAAAGAAATCATTGATTTTATTACTATCTATCTTTACTATTAATCTTTTTTCATTCCTGTAATTTACACATAGTAATTTAGTAAATTCATTATTTTTTTACAAACAACTTGTACTACTATAAATGTTCCAAATACAAAAACACATAATTGTACATTTACATAGCAAATAAATAAGAGTAGTTTTAGCAACAGATATATTTTGGAATAAATTCCCAGAATGTTCTTTAGAAGCTACGGAAGCTGGCATGTTGTGCTGCTTACACTTTAAATCCGTCCAAAAAGAAATGAGAGTCGACGTCTCGTACGTTGCTGTCTTCATTGCTTAAAAGAAACGCGGCCTAGCAAGACGTGCTCGGAAAAGCTTTTACAGATTTGGGCAAGAAAATATTGTCACTTAGAAAATATGTTGACGTAAAGAATTTGATGAATGTATTTTTTGCTGCAAATCAATATATTATGATGTCATTGTATTACGCTAATTTATGCTATACTATAATTAGCAACTAATTATAGTACTATTATTATTAATATATTTTTTGTATATTTTTTCTTTAACGGAAATTATAGTTAACGAATTGTGATATTAAACTCGGCTTTCTGCGTGTATGAGTATCGTTAGAACTTTTCTTTGGATGACAAATGTTTTCTCTAATTGCTCATATTCATTTAAATATTCTACTATCCAATTTCGTATCTATATTGATATTATAAAGCTGTATATATTTTTCTAGCAGTGAATCACATTTAATTTTTCATAATTTCCTCAATTTTTGTATATTCTTCTTTTAATATGATACCATAAAATAATCTAATATTGTTTTTATTTTGAGCAAACCAATAATTTGGGGAATGAGTGAGCGCACGGTATAATGAAGAATCCGACCGAGTACCAAATTTATCTTCACGTCACTGTAGTTACCCGATATCGCTCCTAAAATTTTTCCTTCGAGAAAATTACATTTCAGTGAAAAATTCTTCGCGCGTCTTTTGTCTTTATTTCGTGTAAGTCACGTATTTTATACATGGATGTTAAAAATACATGGAGTGAAGTAATAACGTTTGTACAGAATAACTCGAGTCTTTATTTAGCTGTACTCTGCGAGCGAGTCTTTATTACTGCTCTTAAACAGTAACAATTTACCTATTACATGAGAAATATTTATTTTCTTTGCTTAGTCCGCTATCTTGTACACTAACATGGCAAGTGAAATAAAAGCTTTTAACTAATATTAACTAGAAATTTCAATTAAACACGAAAATACTCGAATATAAATTTCAACACACTGGTTAGTATCTTAGTACTACTACTACTAGTTGTAGTTGTTTTTCGCTTAAACAAATTGAAGTTTAATTTACATAATAGAGTTTCAAGTAGAGTCCTCGTTTTAATTAGTTTCTTTAATTACTTACTCGTTGCCTGAAACAGCACATGCACAGAGGTTGTCTTCGTTAGTTCAGCCCTAAAATTTGAACCAATAAAGCTTTCCAGTTCAGAGTACATAGAATAGGAACCGCAAATAAATTGTTCTGTAAAGCTTTTTTTAAATTATTTGTTAAACTAAATATACTACTTTATAAATTTGTGGATAAATTACATCAAAAATTCTATATTTTAGTTACTTATTGAGGTCCTTAAAAAAAGTTTGGTACAAATAGTCATATAAGTATGACATAATGCATTGAGGCTAGTCAAGGAAATGTAATATTTAATATTTTTATTTTCTCGCTCTAGTAATCGTAACGGCGTTGAGTTACGCCACTCAACACGCAATACCTCGAGAATTTGGCGGGAAGTGAGAATCAAATGTATGGTAGTGTGTCTGATGTGCTTTGCCTTAATTGTCATAAAATAGTTGTATGTTTAATTGAAGTCTAAAACAATAATTTATGAAAGTCATTAGATGGAGAACTTTTTGGGGGTTGTAGTAATGTGGTCGAACACCGTCCGGTCATTAGTACATTCCTCTTTAGGTAGCTCTGCAAATTACGTGCAATTTGCAAAATTGTTTCCATGCGACTAAAAGTTTGATCATTTCATAAATTCTGGACGCCACCTTCTAGAGATAAAACGAGAATAGATTTAATATATCCTTACTTATAGGCTCATACTAAATTAGATTATAAGTACAGATAATTTATTAGGAATTTGATTAGTAGATAACTTTGATTTTATTCGTAGAACGTACAAACGAAAAATGATTATAATAATTATTAATTCCGTTAGTTAAATATAATTATAAAGTTATTAAACTTTTCAAAGGTCATCACGTTCTACTAACAAAATCTAAAATATCCTAGTGATAAATGTATTATTTACTGTAAAGTTCCCGTGGGCCGGCTTTTCGGACATTAATGAAAAATTGAACGGAACCGAATACACTGATTGGCCGTCAATTTAGACAGATTATTTATAAGCGTATATTGTTCTTTTCAGCTTCGAAGGTTTTATTACAAATTATTTCATGTTGAAGACGCGGTTTTATAGGAATAATTCGTATCACATTCGTAAACTCAAACGTAGTATTTTCTTCTCGTTTTATGAGTTGAGGCAGGGATCAAAATTCCCGTTCTGTAAATATATTTCTAAGCCGATAATCCCGAGAGAGAAAAGAAAATCATTTCGGGACGTGTCTACGGTTTTTATAGCGCTAGTGAATTATGACGTAAAACATGTACACGTTTTTTAGAACATTTATGTTTGTTGAGTCCATATTGAATCGTTATAACATACTACTTTTTTATGTTATCATCCAAAAAATATATTGTATATTTTTATATAAATATATAAGATATACATTATACATAATTACTTAAGCTTATTTCAGGCCATCGAGTAGCACACTGAAGCCTTATTAGTAGGTGCAGGTTACTATACGATGACTGTGACAGGATGACTGCAATAGTCAAGATATCGGAGTATGTCTGTAGTTCAATTATTATTAGTACATAAAATAAATAAAATCAGCTTCACGCTGTATCCCGCACACAGCAGGGTAGGTAGAGGGAACCTTGTGTTAAGACACTCCGTTACCCCACTTTCACTTCCCCAATACGCTTGCAGACGATAAATTAATAAAGTGAATAATATTTAAAAAAAAAATATTAAGACAGTAATTAAATTCTTTAAAACCGCTATTGAAACAATAGAGTTTATCGCAATGGCGGCATAATGATGAGTACACTGATTGTGACTCTCCGGTAATTCTTTAACGGAATGTAATAACTTAAATTTCAATTTGAAGCTTTATGCGCCGCGCTGGTACGGTAAGAGGATTTTACGAACGTATACACGTGTGTTCACGGCAGCGTGAAAACGTTTCACGCGCGTACGGATTACGACATCAATGTAAACAAGATCAGTGGATATATTTTTCACGCGACCTACGAGTACAAACGTAAACGACAGTCGCTCCATCATTTGCCTCATCTTCGCATCGCAACGTTTATTTCATTTCATTGTTTTGTTTGTATTTACGAGAGAAATTCACGCAAAAACACGTGTGCTATTTTCTTGCTAAATGTTAATATTTGTTATACATATTTAAAATATGTTTATCTCAATATCCAATAGTAAATACAATAAGTTTACATTTGGATATATAAATGTTGTTCTTTATTTTCACATACTTTAAGAATTAAACTTATTTAATTACTACTACATAATTATTTAGATACCAGACATAAAATTTGAAAGGAATTACACCGTACACACAAATTATCGTTAATTGTATCCGTTACTTCAGATATTTTTCGACTACATTATCGTAAATACAATAAGTTTACATTTGGATATATAAATGTTGTTCTTTATTTTCACATACTTTAAGAATTAAACTTATTTAATTACTACTATATAATCATTTAGATACCAGACATAAAATTTGAAAGGAATTACACCATATACACAAATTATCGTTAATTGTATTAGTGTCTTCAGATATATTTCGACTATACTATCGTAGTGAAGAAATGTAACACAAGTTTAAGGTCCAATTAGTAGATTCCCTTTCACACTCTACTTAGGGCTCACTTGTTTTTATTTTTTTTTAATTTAGGGAAATTCACGCATGGTATTTTCCTTAATTAGAACATAGCCAATTATCTAGCTAATTAAACATTGCGGCGATGACCTCTTAATTGAAACGTAATTGATTACAGCTTCTAATTAACATAACGTCTCTGTACACTACTTGTTTTAATTACTTTGGTTTCGTGTACTTCTTTTATCTTATAGAACAATAAAGATCGATAGTCAATTAAGAATTTGTATTTGTGATGCGGAGAATTAGTGATTTAGGTCTACTTAATGTGTAGACCTAATCGTCTAATGTCTAAACTAATGAAAGTCTCTGAAACGTCTAAACGTAGTGAAGAAAATTACATAATATATTAATTTTTAAACAGTACAATAAAAAAAACGTCTTATATTCTGTAGAATTGTTCAAAAATAAAGAAAAGTATTGGCATTATGCAAAACACAATTCCTTTATAGAAGCCATTCTATATAAGCAAGCGTTATGATCGACCTACTGTACTGAAAGGATTTAGCAATTGTCCGCCCCTAGCCCGACCGCGGCGGAACAAAGGCTCTCGGCCACCGCCGCGCCGGTCTGACTTAGTAGATGACAGCACACGAGCTACGGTATTTATGATGATAACTGTGGGAGAACTTTAACGTTTGGTTTGTATCACAATTTCTAAACAACATATAACATACTGGGATAGCATTTACTCATCATCATTATCATCCCATATTTGAATACTGTATGGTCTCCAACATGTTTAAGTAGAATCTTCTTGGATATTGTCCGCCAATATTAAACATTTCTTACCTCATAAGGCCTCTTAGGTCCGCTTTAAGGCCGTTTCATAATAAAAAAATACTTCAAAACACACAATTTCACATTTTTGTAATTAGAGTAACTAACACGTTTTAGAGTAAATAATATATTGTTTTTATTTCTAAACAACCGATGTTATGAAGTAAATAAAATCCTTTATACTATTATACAGAATTTACTGTGAAGCTATTTTTATTTAGTGTCAAAGTACTTTCAGATTTCTAGCGGTTTCGGTAAGTCTTTAAAAATTGCCACATTATCATTTATATTATAAACTAGCGGACGCGCGCAGCTTCGCTAGCTTATTTAGGGGTGAATTCTAATAAACCATGAAACATGTGTTCAATGAAATATTTTTAAGTCTTAATTTCAAACTTGATAAAAATCGGTGGCGATTTAAGAATTTTTCCATACAAACTTTCAACCCCTTATTTGCACCCTCAGGGGGTGAATTCTAGAAAACCATGAAACACATGTTCAATTAAATATTTTTAAAAGTCTAAATTTCAAATTTTATAATAATCGGTGGCGTTTTAAAGATTTTTCCATACAAATTACAACCCCTTATTTGCACCCTTAGGGGAAGAATTCTAGAAAACGATGAAACACGTGTTCAATTAAATACTTTTAAAAATCAAAATTTCAAATTTTTATAAATAGCGGTGCTGATTTAATTTTTTTTCCATACAAACTTTCAACCCCTATTTCACCCCTTTAGGGTTAAAATTTTTCAAAATCCCTTCTTAGTGGATGTCCAGATTACAAAAGTAAACATCTGTCTAAATTTCACGTTTCTACGCACAGCGGTTACGGCTGTGCGTGCGTCTTACCTCAGTCAGTGAGGACAAGTCCTTTTATATATATAGATAGATAGATAGATTAAGGTGATCATATACACGTGGAGGGCTCGCGTGAGGTCAGAGTGGAGGAATCTTGAGTTATGCGTTATGAAGGAAAACTGTTTTTACCTCTCCGTATTACCGAGACGGGCTACCGCGAATAAATTGAGAGATTTGGGCCCCTCACTAAGACGTGTCTTCACTTTACGCGATCATGTAGCTGTTTCAGTTAAATAGTGTCTAATATTGGTTTATTTTAAAAAATATATATATTTAATCCCGACTAGGTACTGAAATATCACGCTCTAAAAAGTATAACACAATGAAATATTTTTGCTTAAATTTGTTATATACAAATCAGATACAATAGGTATATATTTATTATAACAATATAAACAATTAATAAGTAGTATATTCTATTATTTTATAATTCGTTTATTTTATAGATAAGCAAAATATATATTTTATAATATTATATTTTCGCACGCAGTACCAACGTGAGGAATCAGTCTTAGTGGTATATTTGTCAGCAGCGAGGACGCCTGTGTAATTGTACTCATATAGTAAAGGCTAATCCTCTAGAAGTATTCATCAGGTTTAACTAGGGTCCACGCCCACGCGAGCCTTGCCTTATTCATCACTACTATCTTTTTGTATAACTTGGGAAAATATTTTTTTTATGTTATTTCTGTCACCTATTTTGCATGTAGCTTAGAGATTTTAACTTTTCCAAGTGTGGAATATTTTATTTCCTGCATGTGGAGTGCGTCGTGGTGCAGGCGTGGACTGGCGTGTGCCTGTAACCCGATGGTTGTAGGTTCGATTCCCACTCAGGGGAATGAATTATTCTTATTAATATTTATATTTCTTCATTCTGGTAGCAAGTTAAAAATTCTGGCAATCAACATGCAATGCCTCGAATTCGGCGAAAAGCACCGATCCAAATCTCTTAACACTTGGTTCCCTCTGCCTACCCTACTTTATGCGGGATATAGCGTGCTGCTGAAAAAATGCAAAAAGTGTGGAATATATATTTTAAGAATGTTAAAAATAGAGAGTCATAATTAGGATATTGTTTTGGATTGTTAAAAAATCTCAAAGTTTCAATTTAACTGAGGCTTAAATCTAAATGTCTACATTTCAGCAAGCTCCTAAAAAGTGAATTTACCAAGAATCGTTTACTTGAGAGTTAATGAGCCGACATTGTGATGATAATGTCTCTGGTACTTAACGTATACTTCGCGGCGAAGGAATAATATGGTAATCCTGCCTGGATTGTAAAGACTTAGCAGAAAAGTTTCAAATGATTGCTGTGGCTAACGAAAAGAAAATCTGTTTGAGCTAATTTACGACACCGAAATATTTATCAAATCAATGTTTTTTTCACTTTATCTTATTATATTTTCACTACTCGCATTATCTATATATATAAAAGGACTTGTCCTCACTGACTGAGGTAAGACGCACGCACAGCCGTAACCGTTAGTACCGTAGAAATGTGAAATTTGGACAGATGTTTACTTTCGTAATCTGGACATCCACTAAGAAGGGATTTTGAAAAATTTTAACACTAAAGGGGTGAAATCGGAGTTGAAAGTTTGTATGGAAAAAAAATTAAATCAGCACCGATTTTTATAAAATTGTAAATTCAGCCTTTTAAAAATATTTAATTGAATACGTGTTTCATGGTTTTTTAGAATTTTCTCCCTAAGTGTGCAAATAAGGGGTTGAAAGTTAGTATGGAAAAATCTTTAAATGGCCACCGATTTTTATAAAATTTGAAATTGAGACTATTAAAAATACATTCATTGAACACGTGTTTCATGATTTATTAGAATTCACCACTAAATAAGCAAGCGAAGCTGCGCGCGTCCGCTAGTATAATTATAAGAATCGAGTAAATATTTAGAATTTGTTGTGTTATTTGGCAAGAAAATAATTTTAAACAATGAAAAATAACTCGCTTCAAAGTGAAAACTGAAGCTGGAAGCAGTCATAAGTAAAAGGTAGATGAAAAGCTTTTGTTTGAAACTTTACACAATACTCGGTTTGTTTACAATTAGATAGATTTTCGAACATTTAAAAGTTCACTGAAGCAGTTCAATTTCTGACTTTATATTAAAATTTATAGTTCTAACAAAAAAGTTTTTGGAATATAACCCAACTTTTCTAAAGAGATTTTGTATACGAAGCACTCAGCAAAGATGAACTTTTTGCGGTTAGTATTGTAAGTAAATGCGGTATTGTGCACAATTGCAAAATTATATCCATTCACATCACTGAAAAACTGTGTCACTATAATTCAAATGTGATGGATATTACAAAAATATTTTTGAATCTTTAAAATTTAAATCGATAGATAAGAAAAAGTGAATTGCACAGGCATTCTTTAAGAAAGTAAGGTAATAGGAATTATTAGAATTTTCTTGTGCTATTTAATCACGAGAGAAGTCGAGTCCTCTTCGTAAGTATTTTTAATTTCTTGCCGGAAATTAATTTCATAGATGTTCATTAATTCCAGAGACGTTTTCATTAATCAATTGTTTTTTAAGCATATTGGCTCAACGATCATTAAATATTTTTGCAATGCAAAAAATATGTTCTTTAAAAATAAAGTAACTACTACGTTTATCTTATCACATGTAAGTTATGTTTTAGTCTTCGTTATCATAAGCTTTAAGCTAACTTTAGCTACCTTTTACACTAAAGAAAATTCGACAGACATATTTAGCCTATACAAAGAAAAATGCAATAAATTTTATGAGACGGAAGATGAAGAAGAAAATCGATACAAAGTGTTTATCATTAATTTAAATACTGTTGACAAACTTAATGAAAATTCAACTGACGTTAATATATTTTACGTACTAAATCAACATGCAGATATAGATCCGAAAGAAATTGAAGAACAATTTGCGCTTGAAGTGAAGCCTTGTAAGTAGAGATAGATATGTATTTTTTGTCAATTTAATTTAAGTTAAATTCTTTAAATTGTATGTTATGTTTGTAAGACAATTGTCAGTGTGAGGGTATTTTACAGAAAATAAAATAATAATACCCACATAATTATTTATAAAAGAGGAAGGGAACGGCTATAAAAAGTGACGTTTTTGAAGGATTGAGGCAGTACGTCGTTATTCTGCCTGTCGTAAGGTGTAAAATTGTGACAGTGTTCAAGTATTTAAAATCAGTGTCATTGTTGGAACTATGCGTTTTAAAACGTGTATAAGTGTAAAGTGTTATATAGAAACAGTGTTAGAAGTGTGTATATGTAAAAGAGGAACAGTAAATTATGGTTATTTAAGTATTTTCTTATACTTACCACCTGACATTTTTACAAATGTCAGAAGTGGGATCCAACACCTAAAGATAACTGGTGTTGTTACTACGCCCAAAGCAGACCAACCGGCGCACGACGACCACCAACACGGTACGTCTGCGACGGTGATCGTAGACAGAATAGACGCGGAGATAATAAGCGGAAGCGATCACAGCAACCGGAATAACCAAAGTTGTAGTCAAAATCATAGTTATAGTCGCCATCCAAGTAGGAGAAGGTACAGTCGAAATCGCAGAAAACGTGAACGTGAGGAACAGGGACGTCTCAGCAGGCGTAGGTGCGTGGTAGCAGGCGTGCCCGTAGGAGTGTTCAACAAAGCAACAGCGACCATGTTTATAAGCCGAAGCGTGAACAGTAAGTTTGCCGCTAGCGTGACAGCCGTGCAGATGACTCTTCTAAAGAAGACAATGAAAATCGTCTTCCTTGAAGTAAGCATCGTTATGAAGGTACGAGCATTTTATTAATAGTAACAGTAATATTAATCAAGTAGAAGTGCAGAAGCCGCACAATATGGTAACAAAATTCTAATAAGATATTAAGATTCAAAGTCAAAGTAGTCGCTATAATTAAAGTCTCCTTTATAACAAATCTAACAGTGTGCTAAATCTTTTAGTTTACTTGGTTAAAGTCTGTAGAAAAGTGAATCGCGTAAATGAAGTGAAAATGTAATAAAAAAAAAAGTAATACAATTAACAGTGACGTGGTCTCAGTAAACGGCATTGTTTTAAATTCTTTCATTAAACTAGGAAGAACTTTAAGTGAAATAAAAGGTCAGTAGTATATTAAGTAAAATAAGGATAAAACGGAGCCTTCGATAGGTTTTGATAACTCGACAGTTACACCCGTAGATAGTTATGATATTTAAATTATTATTAATAGCATTTTTGCAATAACGGAAGTGCTTAGTGTCTAATGAATATTTACTTAGGTTATGCTGTTACAGAACAAACATTTATAATGTTTATGACTTACGATACTTTTAAAATAATAGCTAAATAAAATTATAATACCCGCAGTATTATCATTTAGTAGAATTGAACAAAAAAAGTCTTATTAAGTCAAAGCATCAAACAACGGTTTATCAATGGTTAGTGTATAGCAATGGTAGATGTAATAAACTTATAGACGTGTAAAGAATATTTTGTTTTATAAGAATTAAATGAATTTAACGATAAAAATGGCAAACTTATTCTAAAATAATTTGTTGAAGACAAAAAGAAATAAGCTTTCAAAATATAGTTTAAAGATAGTTATAATGTGTTTCAAAAATTATAAAAGTAATAATAGTAATTTAAATAAGCAGACCAAAACTTAAAGTAACTAAGAAATAGAAAAGGAAAAAAAATGATAAGCGTTAATATAGATGTTTCATTAAAGGAATACATATTGAAATTGTTTTGCTTGTAATTCAAGAGAATTAGGCGGTGATCTAGCAAATTAAATTAATTGATATTAGTGCAGTAGTTTCTGCGTTACAGTGCTTTAGATTTTATTCACTCGTCTAAAGGTTAAAATGGTGACATATTGTATTCATTGCGGGCAACTTTTGAAAAACGTGATGTTAATTAAAAAACTCGAGGGAGTTACTCGCTGGTAGCGCCAGATTCCATAATGTAATTGGCACATTGAATAGTATGGCTAGTAAAATGAGCCACGCGGATGTTTTAAGTCTTAATCCAGTTTTAAATGATGAACAGAACACTGATGTAGTCATTTATGTTTCAAGTAAATTCAACAAAGTGCAAAAAATACGTACAGTTATGTTTATATTGTGTTTATCACAAAACTGATGCAAAACCTAAAAGATTAGTAATAAAAATAGTTAATTGTTGTGAATCATTGATATATTTTCCTAAACTATGAAATAATACAACCAGTTAAGAGGAACAGATGCTAATTATGTAAATACAATATAAAATGTTATATTTTATATTCACTACTCAGTTAGACTGACCAGATAGTTGACTTATAAGACAGACATTTAAAAACCCGAATTACGTGTTAAGTCTATTGTTACCGTTATCTCTACTCCACGATCTAATGAGCAGGTGGAGAGGATTATCGTATGTTCCAGTAGTGGTTTGAATATAGGAATAGTAAGGCGAGCAGCGTCATGTTCTGTTGGACTCTCATGGCTAAACAAATTGTTTATTTGTATATTTTCGAGCTTATTGTCAAATGAGCTACTTTTATATTTTAAATTTGTACAATATAGAAAGTAAATATATTTGTCACAGTATTATTTACTGAGTATTATGTCAGAATGTCATTAATTATTAGTTATAATTGAATTGAGTATAACAGACTGGTTAGAGGTTTTAGAATAAAAGTTATACAATAGGAAATAGAATACAGTGTTGCTGGTGCTAGTTACAAGTGCTTTTTATATAGTAAATGAATCTACTTAATTTAAAGTGTCATTACTATTATAATAACAAACCCCTTTGATGTATAAAAAAGATGCTGTTTAATACGTACTTTAATTCAATCGTTAGTAATTGCAGACAATAATTGTGTTGTTAAATAATATTCATAATAAAGGAATCGGTTGAACGCCGACTGAGGTTTAAAAAATGAGTAGCAACTGTGAGAGTCTTATATTAAAGTCATTAAGCGTAGATGTAAAGAATAAAATAAAGAATCAATTCGTAATAAAATTATAAATGAAGTATTTGAAAAAAAGGGGTCAAATATATAATAGCATAAAAGAACCGCCGTGTAAGTACCAAAATGAATTTGTCGTTAGAGTTTTTCGTAATAAAAAGGTTACAAGTTTGTAACAAAAAAACAAATGACATTTAAGATCTTCCAATTACAAAAAGTGTACTGGTGTTTATAAAGCAATAATGACCATAGATAAAGTTAGAGCGTGGGTAGTGTTGACCATCTTTCAGACGATAGTGATTCTCAAGCCAAATCGGGTAGTCATGATGATAACGAATGTCAGTCTCGAATTATTTAATTTAATGAAGTCTTGTATAAGTTGATAAATAGTCTAGATAATATTTTAGTACTATTATGGATAGATAGATAGATAGATAGATATATGCTAGGGAGGTATGTAGGGGCCCGTGGCGTTTGGCGCTCCTTTCTCTCTTGACTGCCCCGCTAGGAATAAAGCGTGGCGTTAAGTGAAGTTAAAAGTATAGTATACAGTGTATACTTATGTCACGTAGATAAAGTATACATGTATATGGATTTATTTACTTCTAAGTGAATTGTTATGTTTAATGTATAGTTTTTTAGATTTAGCTTTAGAGCAATTGCCCCAGCTCAAGAGTGGCAGATTGCCCCAGTTCAAGATGGGCAGATTGCCCCAGTAAAAGATGGGCAGATTGCCCTAGTAAAAGATGGGCAGATTGCCCCAGTAGATGATGGGCAGATTGCCCCAGTAGACGATAGGCAGATTGCCCCAGTAGAAGATGGGCAGATTGCCCCAGTAGAAGATGGGTAGATTGCACCAGTTTTAGTTGGGCTGATTGCCCTAGTTTCAGTTGGGCTGATTGCCCTAGTTTCAGTTGGGCAGATTGTTCCAGTTTTAGTTGGGCAGTTTGCCCCAGTTTCAGTTGGGCAGATTGCCCTAGTTTCAGTTGGGCAGACTGCCCTAGTTTAAGTTCGGCAGATTGTCCTAGTTTAAGTTGGGCTGATTGCCCTAGTTTAAGTTGGGCTGATTGCCCTAGATTTAAGTTGGGCAGATTGCCTTCAGTTTCAGTTGGACAGATTGCCTTCAGTTTCAGTTGGGCGGATTGCCTTCAGTTTCAGTTGGGCGGATTGCCTTCAGATTCAGTTGGGCGGATTGCCTTCAGTTTCAGTTGGGCGGAATGCCTTCAGTTTCTGTTGGGCGGATTGCCTTCATTTTCAGTTGGGCGGAATGCCTTCAGTATCAGTTGGGCGGATTGCCTTTAGTTTCAGTTGGGCGGATTGCCTACAGTTTCAGTTGGGCGGATTGCCTTCAGTTTCAGTTGGGCAGATTGCCTTCAGTTTCAATTGGGCGGATTGCCTCCAGTTTCAGTTGGGTAGATTGCCCTAGTTTCAGTTGGGCAGGATGCTGCCAGATTCGGTTGGGTAGATTGTGCCTAGTTTCGGTTAGGTAAATTGTACCAGTTTCATGTAGACAGATTGTCCCAGTTTCATGTGGACAGGTTGTCCCCAGTTTCGGTTAGGTAGATTGTACCAGCTTCATGTGGGCAGATTGCCCCAGTTCATGTGGGCAGATTGCCTCAGTTCATGTGGGCAGATTGCCTCAGTTCCAGGTTAACAAATTGCCGCAAAGCTGATCATCTACCAACTTGGGCCAAGTAGACGCGCAGGTAGCTGCCGCGTGCTACCTTAAGCAGACCATCAATGATGACAGCATCACCTTTGACCCCGTGAGGTGCCTAGCAGACTTCTGCCGCCACGTTTCACGGAGGATTCTAATCTTCGCTGGCTCGCAGCCAGTGGGAGTCGAGGAGCAGCACTGTGACGAGGGACAGATTGCCGCAAAGCTGATCACCTACCAACTTGGGCCAAGTAGACGCGCAGGTAGCTGCTGCGAGCTACCTCGAGCAGACCATCAACGGTGACAACATCATCTTTGACTCCGTAAGGTGCCTAGCAGGCTTCTGCCGCCACGTTTCACGGAGGATTCTAATCTTCGCTGGCTCGCAGCCAGTGGGAGTCGAGGAGGAGCACTGTGAGGAGGGACATATTGCCGCAGGTTCAGGTTGGCAAATTGCCGCAGGTGAAGGTGAACAGATTTCCGCAGGTTAAGGTGAGTAGATTTTGCAGGTTTAGTTGGGCAGATTGCCACTGATTAAAATGGGCAGATTGCCGCCGCTTAAAATGGCAGATTGCCGCAACTTAAAATGGTCAGATTGCCGCAGTTTAAAATGGGCAGATTGCCGCAGCTTAAAATGGGCAGATTGCCACAGCTTAAAATGGGCAGATTGCCGCAGCTTAAAATGGGCAGATTGTCACAGCTTAAAACGGGCAGATTGTCGCAGTTTAATATGGGCATATTGCCGCAGGTTAAGGTTAGCAGATTACTCTAGGTTCAGGTGGGCAGATTGACCCAGGTTACGTAGGTAAAAATTGGCCCTAGTTTAACATGGCAGATTGCCTTTAAATATTGTTTGTGAAAGCTGTAAATTATTTTTGTAAGAGACATTGTTACAGTCAATTATGTAAGAGTTATGAACCATAGTTATTCTCTTTTTGTTTTGTTTTTTTGGAAACACGAGGTCGTGTTTCGGTGCAGGACGGCCGAACTGTAAGACAATTGTCAGTGTGAGGGTATTTTACAGAAAATAAAATAATAATACCCACATAATTATTTATAAAAGAGGAAGGGAACGGCTATAAAAAGTGACGTTTTTGAAGGATTGAGGCAGTACGTCGTTATTCTGCCTGTCGTAAGGTGTAAAATTGTGACAGTGTTCAAGTATTTAAAATCAGTGTCATTGTTGGAACTATGCGTTTTAAAACGTGTATAAGTGTAAAGTGTTATATAGAAACAGTGTTAGAAGTGTGTATATGTAAAAGAGGAACAGTAAATTATGGTTATTTAAGTATTTTCTTATACTTACCACCTGACATTTTTACATGTTACTACATATGTAAATGGCATGTATTTCAATAACGTCTATATTATAGCCATTATATGTTTTTATCTATCTCAGTCAAAAAAAAACTGTCTCAATTTTCAACTATTATTGTTCTCAACTAGTTATCAACTAATATTTACAGATTACAATGTTCACAATGCTGAAGGAGCAACACTTGTAGCTAGGCAAAAAGAAAAACAATTTGATAAATCAGACTTGTACAATTTAGACAATGCAGCAGAGTTATACAAAGAATTTCTTCGAAAATATGGTAGAAAAAATTATACTAAAGATTTTGACTATACAGTACATTTTTATAGATTCGTCAAAACTCTAGTTGAACTAAATAAAAATCATTTTATTGGTAATGGAACTATGACGTTAGATGAAAATGCAGATGTTATTAATGAACCTACTCAATATTTCTATTAAAAAGGGATTATGGGAACATATTATATTCTTTTTTAATTACTAATTATATGAATGTGGTTTTGAAATAAATTGTCTGTAATCAGTCTTTCCAACTATTGTAATAAGCTTATTTACTGTTATATTATTTGACTTTGAGAAGCGAAATTAAGCAGAAAGTTTTACGTCATCAAAACAACGTAAATTTAAGCCCCGAGGTTAATGAATAGATAATGTCAATTTAGGTTTAATTATAATCCTAAGAGTCATATTTAAATTTTGAATTATTAGTTTTAATCTCTAATTTGAAATTCATCAAATATTCATCAAATTCAACTTGTAGACATTTTAATATCACAAATTCTGCTCGCATATCCCCTTATTTAACTATTATGAGTAAATAATTCATAAATTAATTTTAGTTAATTACTGGAATACGAAGTTGTTGGTTAAGATGTCATATTAAGTTGTTTGTAAAGAAATATCTCATACTTTTCTTTTCAACATAAAAATGTAACTTAATATTAGAAAATAAAATCAGCTTCACGCTGTATCCCGCACACAGTAAGGTAGGCAGAGGGAACCTAATGTTAAGACACTCCGTTCCCCACTTCCTGCCGACTCTGAAGGCATTGAGTGTTGAGTGGCAAAACTCAACAGATAATTAATTGCATTTATGGTAGATAAGTCGATTAATAAATCTGATAAAACAATAATTAAAAACCAACATTAAACATACTAAAATCTTATCTCCAATAACGCTTTCTGGAAGTCAGCAATTTACCACACTCTCTAAGAGGTTTATAATGTTACTTGAGCGGGCGTCCGCTCACGGCATGAAAATAAAAATGAAAATATTAAATATATATTTTACTCGAGTGAGAATCAAACCCACAACCTATCGCGTTTACAGTCACACGCTTGTATCCCTGCACCATGACAGATTTCAACAAATTCTAATATGTCTAATTATATCCCCGAATAATGGCCGCAGCACAGCGCAGGTGACTTCGCGCAGTGTTAAGATGTATAAGTTCACTATAATATGTTCAGTTAAAAAATATTCTACATGAACATATATTTTTTAACCAAATGAAAATTTGGTTAGGTTAGTTTATCTATAATTATGTTTTTAAATAATAAATAGAAATAAAATATTGATATAATTTATTTAGTTCACTAAATATACTCGTACAAGGATCGTAGAACATAGCGAAAGTAGTAACTAGTCATTGCCTCTGGTCAGGATTTTCTGGAACTTAGTGTGCTGAAAACAGAACAAAATCTCATTAATAAATATTAATTTAGAAATACATAAATATCAACTGATATTTAAATAAATTATAATAATCATTATGTATGTAGGTACTTTATCCAGTTAATTTTCCCGGTTTGGCGAGACAATGTGCGGAATCTCATCAACAAGTAGGTAATTCTTTTAAAATGTAATAAAGACTGTTAGCTAAGCGAGCACAAAGTTTGAGTGTAAATACGGGAGGTTGTGGGTTCGATTCCCACTCGGGGAAATGAACTATTTAATATTTTTCTTTCTTCGCTCGCACGCAGTGCCTCCAGAATTCTTTTTCTTTCTAGATCCTAACACTAGGTTCTCTCTGCCTACCCTGCTGCGTGTGGAATACAGCGTGGAGCTAAAAAAAATAACTAAGCACATTGAAACGTATCTAGTATATCATAAAAGATCTCGTTAAATTTTAGCAATTTCAGTTATTCGCATTATTATAACAAATATTTTACAATCGCCACTGCATAATAACATTGATTATATTTTTTCTACTTTCACACAATTAATGGATAATGATGTCACCGATAGAAAACAAAAATAAGTATTAACTACAAAAATTCCATAAACGTGGAACATTTTCTGCAATTTTGAAATGCAATGAAGACATCAGCTATTTCTGAGTCTTCGTTGGACTTTGCTGACGGAATCTGCATTGCTAAATAGAACACAAAATTTAACGAGAGATTGTCAGTATACTTATGACAGTAATAATAACACGCACGTGTAAGTCCCCTCGTTTTTTTTAATTCTTCAGGTGTATAATCGGAGAACTGGTTTATATCGAAAGTAGCATGGTCACTTTTGGCATTAGCTTCATTGATTTGATGTAAGGAATTCACGAAAGCTTCATAATGTTCCTTCCTATCAGTCTCATCCTTGTAGTGCCTGTTGTGCTCTTTCACAAATTTCTCAAACAATTCAGGGGCGTCTTTGTCGTCGTAGTGTGGCTTATTATCACCGCTGACCACGGCGACCGCGACGAACAGGACGATGCAACTGAATATTTTCATTATGAACGTTGATTTGTGCTGCCTTGTACACGAGACTAGTGATAATCAAATCTATAATGACGATTGCGAAATAATACTGGACATATATATAGGTGAGCTGTGCAAGCGTATTAGTGGGGTTCGTAAATTATAATTTGTTAATTATCACCGAGTCTAATGCATTTTGTATTGTAAGACAAACAAAATTAGTCGTAAATTATTATGATAAGATTTATTTTATGTTATTTTTGTTACTTGTTATTAACACACGGTTTTAAGAATACTAGGAAATACCTACTTGCAACCTAGAATCTTGAAACAAACGTTTCAAGATAAAGAGATAAAAAAGATAAAAAATATTTATACTATAAGGTTGCAATTTTAATTATTATAGGTAAAAAATACCCTTTAGGGGTTGATAACGATGCAATCGTAAAAATATGCGTCTTAAATTGCCGTTATGATCGTGTTGATTTAGAAATTCGATTTTTACTCTGCTCCAAAAGATGTAGTCCATCAACTCAATTTAAGCATACGATGGATATTAAAAAAGTTGATTTTATCTTTTTTCTTAACAATGCGTTTGGTGGATAGAACGTAGAATGAAGACACTCCGCTCTGGTAAAAATAAGACCGACGCCAACTTCGAAACCATTATATTAATATAGGAACAGAACGTTACCTAAGTAAAGCCATTTATTATCCTTTAAATTAAATTAATAAGGCCTTTGTGTGCTAAAGTTTCGGATTCGATTCCCACGTCCCAATTTGGAGGAAATTAAATATTTAATATTTTTTTTCTTCGTTCTGGTAACGAAATGAATTCCCTCACTAAACACACAATGCTTCGAGAATTTGGATTTCAGAACAGTGCTTAACACTAGGTTCCTTTACTCCTTGTACCTACTATGTGCGGGATACAGCGTAAAGCTAAAAAAATAATAATAAAGATAATATTATTAACAAGTACTCAGAATAAAGTCATGCTAAGCATCAGCTATTATTTAAAAATAATTTATAGTCTGTAGCTGTTAAACCATAAAAGTAATAGGTACATAAAACTTAAAACAATAGGATGTAAAATCATCCGCAAATTACTTTGGTAAGACGAGCTCGTTGTCATTTTCCTGAAACATATTTTAAAATCCAATATACGAGTATGTATACGTTTTAGGTAGGTGCCCTTCACCTAAGTAGACAAGGAAACAATCGCATCTTTCATAGTGTTTACCTGCAGATGAAATCAAATCTGCAACCATTACCTCCAGAACCAGATACTTCCCAATTACAATGAAAATAAATTACTTCTGAATAATATTTATTACTATATTATGCTTTATATAATTACTTATTGTAAAGTATAATATTTTTTTTATGTATAGAAATATGTACCTACTACCAGACAATGGATCTATACATTATATTGATCATATTATAAATCGTTCAGTTAAAAGACTTGAAAATATACTTAAAAGGTTTATTTAATTATGTTGGCAAGGAGATAAGGTTGGGAAAGTATTGATTGATTATCGGATCTGGACTTTGATGCAAATCAGACGGGAAAAATTTAATCAAAATAGCGTTGCATATTTGTTTTTCTTACAATAAGAGATATAAAGTGTTTTAACAATTTAAGCAAAAACGCGTAACGGAGAAAGCAGAAAGTGAAGAACACTGTGTTTCTCTTAATATTTGGAACGTACTGTAGATACGTAATACGGTAATTAATGAAATAATTAAATCCAAAACAATTTGTAACCATAAACATAAAACGGATTAATTAGATGATTATTAATATATTATATGAAAATCTATTCTGCAATAGTAGAACAAAGCCTATATTATATTGAGTTAATCTACATTCAAATTATATTTTTAATTTTTTTTTATAATACATGTTCGTATATAAATTATTTTCAGTTCAGAATTACCTACGATGAAATATATATTCTTTACTGTTCCCGTGATTCTGAAGATCCATTACTTATCCTATATCTTATAAAACAAAGTCGCTTTTTGTGTCTGTCTGTTGTTTCTAACTCTTCTTCTCCTAAACCACCCAACGCATTTTGATGCGGTTTTCACCATTAGGTCGAGTATTTTTCGTAGAAGGTTTATATATAGTTTATTATTTGTACATTCTTATGTAAATTAACATAAATACGATAAATATGTATAAAGTCCTACCCGTTGAGACACTTTGGCGCATGCGCTGCTTTAATGGTAAGTACTACATGAAAAAAATGTACTGGAATATTGTTCCTCTTAATGAGATCTACAAAAAAGTCCGCGAGAGCATATACGTATCTTTTAAGAATAACGTGTAGTGATCATTTTTCTGTCTAAAAATAATAATTTCAATATATTTTTTATTGTGAGTCATATTTTTCCATAATGGTGTTAATCCTTATCCTTTAAAATACTTTATTAATTTTCTACGTTAAACGAAGATAAAATTTGCTTTTACAGAAAGTTTTACAGAAAAACGCATTTAATTGTTCACACATCAGCTGTATCTTACTCAAGTTTCACTTATCCCTTACTCTCAGCATATAAATAAGTACATTAGTTACGTTGGCCATTTAATGTAAATCAAAACTGTCCTTTACTGTTTTTCATTTTAATAAGTACTTTAGAAGATGTTACAATATCAAAAAATCCTTGCTGCGAAACGGCTCGCCACTCGCCATGCGTCCGCCGCGCCCGCATCGTTGGTTCAGTGGTAGAATGCTCGCCTGCCACGCGGGCGGCCCGGGTTCGATTCCCGGCCGATGCATTCTATTTAATTTTCCTCACAGGCAGCCACGTAGGTAGTGTTTGCTTTTCATCAGGGACAGAGTACCCTCTGCAGCATTAACCACAAGCTCGAAAAAAAACCCGCCTGCCTCTATAGCAACGAGGATTTAGATGCGTTTGCACGTATTGGATAATTGGAGTTGAATGTATTATTTCAGCGCGATATATTTAGTTTCATATTTTTTGTAGTAGTTATTAGTAGGTAAGTTTTCGTTTATAATTTCTTCCGTTTAAAAATAGTCATTTAAATATATTTTAATAAGTACTTGAAATGATTAGTAGCACAGATTTAAAATTACGGTACCTACTAAAAAATCCTTGCTGTGTAAAACAATTGGAAAATCCTTATTGACACTACGAAAATGCCGGTTGCATTAGGGTTTAATTAATTTTCACATTATCTTAAGTGCTTTGCAAACATACATTATATGAATAATCCAGCAGTAAAAGCGGGCGAAGCCGCAAGAGGGTCGCTAGTTTTAAATATAATATGAATCATACGTCGCTCTTGATTTATGACGTGTTTATTTAGGTAGAAAAGGGAAATTTAGGCTAAATTATAAAGCTTATATATCCAATAAGAATATAATGTTATTGTTTTTGTAGACGTAAGTATTTCAACGTTATATTCTCTATAACTAACGGCTTATTATTAATAATTTAAGGTATGTTTAGATCTTCACGCAAACTATATTACATTAACCTAAGCAATTGTTGTAGCGGTAAACAAAGGTTGATAATAGGAAAATAATAATTTAAGGTTGCGCTTATGCCCATTGACTTGAATATCAATCGCATCCAGAAATATACATAAATATTAAATGAATTAACATCAGCAATCAGAAACAATGGAAACATTAGGAATGAAATAAATTTAGATTGATAATAATTACTAAAGAGCGGTCAAAACCAATAGTCTCATACATAACTAAATAGGTCGAATGTGAATAGATTTACACTAAACTACTAAAGTATAATTAGTTTATATCATGGAATTATTTAACAGTATGATATGAAAATAGCGTTATAATTTAGTTTTGTGGTCGCATCAGTTGAATGCAACCGCAACATCAAATCACATGCATGTTGATATCAAATCCTATGAAATAGGCGGGAGTTACAAACTTTGATAATTTATGTAGCCATCGTTGTGCTTGTTTTTTTTTATTTCTCGATTTCTTTACAATTTACGTAATATATTAGAAATTATAGTCTTTGATTGAAAATCATTAAATCGAGTTTTTGTGAAATATGTTTTTTTATGAATAGTATACGAGAGCGAGTATTTCTGTACTATCACTGAAAAAAATAATTATTTAAATAATTAATTATAAATTAAGTATTCGATTAATTAGAATAAAATATTATGTATGTTTGCAAAGTTGAAACTTTATTAACAAAATTAAATTCAGCGAGCAATAAATTATAAACGTATTACAGCAAATAACCACTCATAATAGGGGTTTAATGATCTCACATTTACTATAACCATAATGAAAACCATCAACCTAATAAATCAGTTTAAAATAAACACGTTAAACTAATATATGGCGGTAATTTCAAAACGATGATGTGCAATATAGAATCAATTTATCTACATTATGAAATGAAAATTTTACGATAATAGCAACGTTTGTCAGCATCAGTACTAACCACCACCGCAACGTCAAATCAAGTGCATGTTCAAGTTGAAACCGCGACCGTTTTAAACAAACTCTATTCTACTGGTTGGAATAATAATTGAATATATTTTAGAATAATGCAATTTTTAGCTATTAAATGATAAATATTTATAGACATGATGATATTTATAGAATACTAGCGGACGCGCGCAGCTTCGCTTGCCTATTTAAGGGTGAATTCTAATAACCCATGAAACATGTGTTCAATGAAATATTTTTAAGTTTAAATTTCAAATTTTATAAAAATCGGTGGCGATTTAAAGATTTTTCCATACAAACTTTCAACCCCTTATTTGCACCCTTAGGGGGTGATTCTAGAAAACCATACAACATATGTTTAATTATATACGTTTAAGAGTCTGAATTTCAAATTTTATGAAAATTTATGAATATTTGCACCCCTAAGGGTTCTCTCTAGGGGGAGAATAATAAGAGGGGAGAATTCTAGAAAACGATGAAACACGTGTTCAATTAAATACCTTTAAGAATCTAAATTTCAAATTATATAAAAATCGGTGCCGATTTAAAATTTTTTCCATAAAACTTTGAACCCCTATTTCACCCCTTTAGCGTTAAATTTTTTCAAAATCCCTTCTTAGTGGATGTCCAAATTACGAAAGTAAACTTTTGTCCAAATTTAACATTTCTACCATCAGCGGTTAAGGCTGTGCGTGCGTCTTACCTCAGTCAGTGAGGAAAAGTCCTTTTATATATATAGACTAGCAGACCCGCGAACTTCGTATCGCCTAACAGTCGATTTTTTTTTATTCTGCTATTAGCGACACCGGGTCAGCTAGTAAGATAAAAAAAATAAAAACTTAAACCATTTTTAATTCTTGTAATATTCATTAAAAATTATAATAAAAATAACAATTTCCGATATCTTATTATGATGCCTACTTATTATATTTTATTTTATTTTTACTTATTCTAAATTCAGTTTCATTTTCATTGTAGTACTTTATGGTACACGTTATTTTTTGTTTGGTTATCTGGCGCGTAAATAAACAGAGCAGATGGTTTTCCAGCACGGGAACAGGCAACGTACAACAAACCATGCGAGAAACATGAGTTTTCTATATTAATACCACAAACACTTAATAACTGCCCCTGGGATTTGTTTATAGTCATTGCTTTTTTATCGCTAATCGTGTGCCGTTACAAAGTTTCAGTTGGTTAATATTTCGCAACATTATAACTACACATTCAAGCTTTAATTGAAGGTTGTGAGGCGGCAATCCTGGCAAATCAAGTGAATTTAAAAATTCCGGTGGATAGTTCACGACATCGTGTTCATTAGTTGCCGTATCAACTGACTTATGTGTCCTTATTTTGCCAGGAATGCCATCTTAAAAATTTATATTTAATTCATTTACATCAACATTTGGAAGCATTATATGAATGAGTTCATCTTTTGATTACGTTAACTGACAAGAACTATCAGGAAAGGTGATGCAGCCAGTCAGCGCATCTACAGGAAGTTTGCCATTACCAATATCAATGAGTTGTTTAGAGAATATGTCTCCAGATTGATCATTTTGCAACATGACACGCATATTCTTGCTTAAATGTAATACCTTGACATGTTTCCACAATTTCGAGGACTTTAAACATGAATTCAGTTCATCAGCTTGCATTGAACGTGGAACCACTGGCAATCCTCCTCCTTATAATAAAATCATTGCGCCACCAAATTGATTGGCAAACTGAGTTTTTACAATAACCTTACAATATTGGCAAGCAGAGTTCATAGGTCCAATAGCAACACAGGTGTAGGCACTGCTGGCATCAATTGATATATCGTAACAAAGAGCAGCTCGATTCAAATTTGCAACATTATCAGTCAACTATCGTGGTCACGTTCATTGCAATTTTCACGTTCTGGGTACGATTAGTTTCTTCTGGCTAAATTTGTCCACCGCCTTATAGAAGGCATTTTTTGTAAGTCACAAATACACAACACTTTATTAATTTTATAAAATTTGTGGCTTTTAGATTTAGTAATATAGACGCACAATGAGACGTTTACATTTCAATTGACATCTTACTATAGAAATATTGACAAATATTGACATTAATAGACTGAGATCCCAGGGCCCCCAGACCTACATCATTTTAACAAAGCTGAAATTTTGAGGTTTGATAGTCTAATATGTACTTAAGACTCTTTAACTTAAAAAACCTTCAGAGATAGTGCCAACTTAAAGCACACTTTCAGTTGCGTTAAAGAAGAAAGTCTCTTTTTTTCTCATTTATTTATGTACCACACAATAAATAAAGTACAGAAAACTTATGATAAGAGAAAAAATGTGTACAATGGATAACTTATCTCTAATAGAGATCTCTACCAGAAACCCTTGAATGTAGCGGATGTTAAAAGAAATGATTCGGGTGCGGTATTTTAATATAATGTTTATAATAATAATAAACCTACATACAAATATACATAATATTAATCAATATTACTATACCTACATAAATATATACAATGACATAAAAGAGTTGAAACAGAAAAAGAAAATTAATAAAAAAAGACGAAGCGACTACTAAAGATTCCAATTGAGATTAAGAAATGTTGTTTTAATTTGATTTTAATAGTATTTAGAGATGGATTGCCCGACAGTATAGAGTTAGGTAGTGAGTTCCATAAGCGCACTGCTTGAACTGTGAAGGATTTTTCATAGAAAGAGTTATTAAATATAGGGCACTCAAGCTTTCTTAGAGTTACACATGAGCGTACAGGTCTTTCACTTGGAAGTGTCAATTGAAAACGCTCCCTTAAGTAAGGAAGAGAGTTTTTATATATGTTTTAAAGTAAAAAATGTATATTTCACATTCTTTCACGTGGACTTTTACTTCTGCCAGACGTCATAAAGGTTCTTTAAAATTGGGGCAAATTACATTAAAGTAAATGTAAAATTTATAATATATTATTTACGGACTATTTCAAGACCCCTCTAGCCCCAGACCCTAAGCAACCAGATCAATCCGATGGCTTTATCATTTTTCCAAAATGATATATACCGTTATTTTTCTCTACCTCTGAAAGGATCCCATTTTCAAGTTAGTGAGTAAGCATACCGTCTTAACTACATGTAAGACTAATAGTCCTCAAAATTTCACCTGTGCTAAAATGACGTCGGTCTGGCAGCTCTGGGTTCTTGGGCTATAATATTTATACGATACTAACGTCACTCAATTGTTTTGCCTTCCAGGAATCCAGCTACTAACATTTTTAACTTTATAGTAGTGTATTAAAGTCCAAATTGACTTTTAAGTAGATATTAATAGGAATCTTGGGAATGGGAATATAGAAAAGTCATGTTTTTGGACCTTTTCTGGTAAATTTTATTTTTTTTCTGTCCGTTGGAGCCATCCTCGTACTTCAAGGAATATTATAAAAAAAGAATTACCGAAATCGGTTCAGCTGCTCTCGAGGTTTGCGCTTAGCAACACATTCAGCGATTAATTTTTATAAAAAAGAAGATATTTCGTATATTGTTTTCATATTATATAATTACTTTTGCCTCCTTCCAGAGTGAGGTAATGAAAATATTAAATATTTCATTTCTTCAAGTAGGAATCGAACTCAGAACCTGTCGTGTATACAGTCCGGTGCTTGTGCCACTGCGCCACAACGGGCCTCAAAATTATAAGAATTTAATTTTTTTTATCTGTGATAAACATATATGTTACCGATTTATGGATTTCCTTTTTAAATTTTATTTAATTTGTATATATTTATTAAAAATATTTACTTAAATTTATATCATTTGGTGTTGAACAATTTTAAATAATAATTATGGTATTACGTAAACGTCAAAACAAATGTTTATTACGTAGAATAATTTATTTTAAGACGACTGACGAATTATATGTAATAAAGTTTAGCTGGGTGACTGGGGTTCCACATTGGATCCATTTTTTTTTATGTCAACAGAAAATGCTCATCACGTTGAATAACTTTTCCTAATTCGTTGTATTGATATCTCTTATAGATTAGGCGGGCTGCTAGGGTCTCACATCAGGTATTCGGACTATCAAAATAAATTATAGCCTATATGTTGCCGAAGACTAATAGCTATGCAACAAAAGAAGTTTCATTTAAATCTGTCCAGTAGTTTTTGAGTTAAAGAGTCACAACAGACAGACAGACAAGAATTCCAAAAATCATATTTTTACCTTCTATTAGTTGTATTGAGTCCCCCTGAAGTGTTTTTTTTAGTTTATATTCAATGTACAGATTTTACCCCCTTTACAGTTTTATTATATATATAGATTTATAAATCATGGGGCCGTAGATCGGAGTACAATGTTTGAACTTCAATTCGATATCTCCAAGCTTATGAGATAGAGACTCTTGACAGACAGACAGACAGGTGGGCGGAAAACAAAGTGATGTTAATAGGGTTCCTTTTTTCCTTAAAAGGTATGGAACCCTAAAAACAGCTATATTCAACATTCTTCATGAAAATTTAAAACAAAAACAAACCTTTTAAAGAATCAAAAGATTTCCACAAATAAGTACATTTCATAGACTACGCCTAAAAAGTGTTCTATTTTCTGAAACGCGTATTTGTAACGTAATCCGCTGTTAGCATAGCGTAGCACCGCATACGACTACATTAATGGACTCGTTTCATGCGGAAGTCAAACTCTACAAAGTCGAATAGAGACATACAACCAACGTAATCGTTCCCTTCCTGTAGACAAATACATACGGAACGGTATTGCGTTAAAAATAACATTTCTAGACAATGTCTAAGACATTATACTAATTTATTTCTCTATTAATTGATACTTCCTGGTAAAAAAATATAAAGATAACATGTTTTCAAAGTCAAAAAAGCAAGTTGTCTTCATTTATTTTGAAAGAAAACAAACTTAATTCGCCAAATATAATTTAACAAAATCTCCACTTACTGAAGGCAGCTAACGTATACAAATGATAGTACCATAGCAGCTTACGTTTATTTGGAGCTTATTTTGGAGCTTTGAAGCTTATATATTTACATATAGTAACCACAAGCTCATCTATAAATCATACGCAAGTCGTAGCTCGTGTGTTTCTATTGACGCTGTGAGGCCCGCGTGCAGCGTGCAGCGTCTGCGGGGGTGTTCACAATGGCAGGCGTCACGCAGACCGCAGACGGCGCATCATGCAGCATGAGGCTGAGGCAGCACCCTCGTTGTATGTGCTATTATTTTTGCAAAACCATGTTGTGAGTCCACATCCGTGCATTGAAGATTGCAATTAAAAGATAAAAACGATATCGCTATGAGAATATAAATGTTCAGCGCTTATTTAATGTTTTTTTTCTCGTGCAAATGTCATTGGGAACTCTTTGTATTTATTTACAGGTAATTTCTGTTTTATATTTTTATTAACTTGGTTTTATCATAGAATACTCAAAAAATGCATAACATAGAATTATACAATAAATATTTATGAAATTTATTTTGAAGTGGTTTCCTAGAGTAAAAAATTCACTTTTAAAGTTTCGCTTTTCAATTTTTGTCTTTTTTCAACTTCAATTGTTTTTGATGCCTTGGGAAGACACTATTATGCGCCATAAAAATTGTCATTGTCATTCATTGTCATTTTAAACTTGTGCCACAATTGCACTAATGAAAACATAGAAACGTCATCGATTATTGGTATATGAAAAATAAACAAAAGAATAAACTGTTAAGACATATAGAAGTATGAACTTTTTAATTAAATAATTATAACAATTATTATACACAAATTCAACTTATAATAAGTAACCTGCTTTATATTTCCACAAGAATTGTTACACTTGTGTTACACTGCTACGAAACACTAATAAATATAATTTATATTGCTCTCGAGACGTCTATGCGTTGTTGAATGTTTTTACATCGGTTTACATATTTTCACTGTAGGCGGAAAAATTTAATTGGTTTTCCTTGTTTTGAAGCATCTTTTATACGCCAGCCAAAACGTGAATGGCACACTCGTTATATTGACAAATTTATTAATTCTTTGAAGTCCCTTTATTTATGTTTTCAAAAAAAAATTAAGTCAGCTTCACGCTGTATCCTGCACACAGCAGAGGGTCGGTGACGGAGTGTCTTAACACTAGGTTCCCTCTGCCAATAAGCAGACAGTAAAGACACTTCGTTCTCCATTTCTCGCCGAACTGTGAAGGTATTGCGTGTTGAATGGCAGAAATCAACACCGCGCTGTGTCTCATCACTAGAGCGAAGAAATGAAAATATAAACGTAAATAAATATTTCACTTCCTCGAGTGGGGATCGAACCCACAGCTATCGCGTTATAGTCACACTCTTGTGCCGCTGCGCCACGACGCCCCCAAGTGCCAAATGCATTTAACATCAAAATATCAGATGACAGGTGTATACACTTGTGCATATGTTTAAATTAAACATTTAAAATTTATAACTCTCGTGAAAGAATAAATCATTCGTCCCAAACATAATATATTTAAAGAGTCATCAAATAACACGAATAATAAATTTTATCCATTTTCATAAAGTCCGCTCTGTTTGTAGAACATGCGCAGTATTTCAAACCAAATTATTTTATACCAAATTTCCGTGAACACACTCGTACATGGGTAATGACAGTTGCCGTATAACGTTACACAGGGTGGTTTAACGAGCAGCGCCTGAGTTAAAAATACCGCATTGTATTTTGTTATGGCATTGGAAGCTATTAGAGGACAATATATTATGATATAAGTGATACGTATATGTAGAAGCAGGTTTGCTATTACTTGCTATTATGGCATATAAATATAAAATATCTCATTTTATAAATAGGGATATTTTGGTCATAAATCTGCTTCATTATAATTTAACTTAAAAAGTTTGTTGATAATAATTTTACGAAAGTAATGTAATTCTTGTAATTCTATTTTTATATAGACTTGAAAGTCAAGCACAGGAAATTGACTTATACTTTTAAGGAAAAAAGGAAGTTGTTTTTCTTGTAAACTAGCTCACAAGGTCGTTAGTGAACCGGATATCCAAAATTGTGGTATATTTTAAATGTATATATGAGGAATAATGTCATGTGCTATGTATATAAAACATTGAGGTAAAATATGTTATATACAATTTCCTCGGTTAACTCGTAATTTATTGAAATTTTACTCGGAAATATGACCGGATAACACTTCCATAAATTACTTCAACTATAATCGGAGATGAACTGTAAATTCAATTAGAAACTCTAAATTAAAAATGCTAAATACAAGCAAAAAGTTTACGGCACACGCTACGAACTATTCAAATTTATTTCCGTACGTCGGTCCTGAAAAATCTGGTTAAAACTCACGTTTGCTATAATTATATATGGAGTTCTGCTATGAAGTGTATTTATTATCTCGAGGGAAGAATATAATGACACTTGAAAAGCATCGCGCTCATTATTTTCGACAGTCGTATTCGAACATGGTACTATCGAGTGTAGATTTCCATATACAATAAGTATCAATTTCCTTCGAGGTTGTAGTGCTCTTCACCACGTTAGTAATTTAAAATATAGTTATGTGGTTTTCATAAATAGCTCCGCAGGGATTTGTCTCTCTCTCTTTTTCTTATTTACATAGAGGTGTCAACTTTAATAAGTAAAAAGTTTGAACTGATTGTCAATTCATAGATACTAGAATTGAGATGCTTGTTTGTTAAAATGCAGCATTTATTTATTTATTAGAATTTATTATACTTATTTGCAAAAAATATAAATATCTATAATAATATAAATATCTATAATAATTTTTTGTACACACAAAAGTATTATTCACGTAGCATTTATTTAGAATGAAATTTAAACGCGAGACTCTACATACAATAAATTCCTTCAGAAAAACACGAAAAGAATAGATGTGTTCTTAGAATGTTTTAAGTTCTTGTATAATATATCAGCATTAGATCCATCGCATACATTACTACAACGAATTGTTATTGGACTATAAAAATATTGCACTAACTTTGGTAGAATGAATTCTTGGAAATTTTTAGCAACGTTATGTTAAAGCAATACGGACTATTTTTGTTAAAATTAACATTTAAATAGTATTGTTTTATTTAAGTACAGAACATGAGGACGCTTCGAGCTGTTTTTAATGGAATGTGTCGGTCATAATTTGTTTCAGTAACTTGAGTTAACTTTTGCTTTGTTTGCATTTTACGCTTGTAAAAGTGTACTATGCTAGTAAAAATGCATTAGTGCTCTTAAAACAAGTGGCTGTATTAGCTTTAACAATAGCTGAGGTATGTGAACATTTCTACCGAATTTATAGTTATATTGTCGAGGAGAGAGGTAAACGGTTCATGTTTGGGTATATCTCGATATGCGATTTGTAATTTGCGCATTATGAATAAACCTTAAAAGTTTAACGTCATAAATAAATATTTTTTAATAACTAAGTCAGTATATAATATATATGAGAAGTCAGAATATATATGAGAGTTACAGTAGAGCAGTGTGGAATTTCCATGCGATGGAATAAATATTTAATATTATTATTTCATAGTTCTGGTTATATGACAAAACGCGGAGAGTGCCAAGTATATTAGCAAATTACAATAAGATCGCTCCACTTACAATTATAACCAAATATAATAAAGCTTTCCACTTTAAAACATTCTTATATTTGACGTCGTTAAATATTATACTAAAGTGTATTCTCACGTAACTGTAGCATACCGAAACAAGAACTAAGTTCGCAGAATGTGAACAAAATATATCACAGTAATGTGACGCCGCACTGCAACGACTCTGGGATCGAGCAGTAAATATGTTTTAACATCTGGTTGCCATTTTTCTTATATAAAACTGATATAAACTGGTATATATGTTATATTTCACGATTGCGCATAAATATAAAATGGGGGTGAATATGGAGCTCGTGTTGCATCGTGTTTAAGGTACTTGTAAAACACTATACCTTTAGAATTATTGGCTGTCCTCGACTTTGTTTGTATAGACCTTATGGACTTATAATTATGTTTTCAATCACGAAATACCAAGATACTCCTTTCCTGTAAAATAAACTCATTATCTAATAACATATTATTGAAATAAATTATGTTTTAGGCATAAAACAATATACAACTCCTTTAGAATATTCAATAAATTATTACGCATAAAATAAACGTACATTCCGTTCCACAATTAATTAAAATTAAATGCATTCTGCATTATGCTGTGTTGGGCTTCAGCGTTTAATATAACCTATACTCATATAGTGAACTTAATTCGTAATGTACGTATCAAATACGAACTAACTGTGACAGTGTACACGCGCTCTTACACTCGCGACAATATTCAGTTCATTGTATGGCAATCTGTGACAACTGGTACTTGCAGGGCTATCGCTAATACTAATAAATGTATCATTCTTCTTAACATTCGTCACTTTGTGTTACAGTATCAAAATATAGCAACTAAATATTTTTTTTATTGTATAAGCCACCCAGGTTTCCATTTCCTCAGTTTGGAAACCAATTTTTTAATCTTTGATTTGAACGTGAATCTAAAAAATATTTTAATAACACTAGATAAAATGTTACTGCTTATGTATATATACACTTTTTATTTAAATAATGATAGGAATAATACTAAATTTTACTATAATATATTGAAAATGATGCTATTCACAACCCTAAACGCAGACTATACACTCAAATAAGATTCCATATTATTTGAGTGTGGTGTGCCAACGTTGAGCTGCTAATATAAATATGTATGGGCTTTGGTTTCTGTAGACTCAGGATAAATAGGTATATGTATATTTACTTGGTGAAGTATCGAGATTTAAAAGTAAATTATGCTATTGAAAGTAATTTACAGGTATAAGAAAGAAATGGTGGTTTAAAGTAACAATTGATAATTAAAATATCTTGACTTTAAAAGCTGTGAAAAGTAAACTTACTATAAAAAAACTAATAATCTTCAAACGGCAAAACATATTTTTTTCAATCAACCCTAAGCAGTGAGAATACTCGATTAAGTCGCCTTTCAAATAAAAAAGAAATAAATCAAAACCGTTTTGCTTGTTTGAGAGCTACGATGCCATAGATAAGCATACAGACACACACATACCCACTTATGTCTGTACATACACAGCCTACCAGAGTGGAGAAAATAAAGCAATTCATTCTTCCGAGAGGGAATCCAACAACTATAGCGTTTATAGTCCTACGCCGTAGCACTGCGCTACGAGGTTCTCACTACAAAGTCTACAAAGGAATAAAATCCTGAAGAGGAACGTTTTACGGGATAGATAATAACTACAAAGAATATTGTTTGAATTTTTTTTTTCATTACCAGATTTCAATTTCAACTTAAGGAATGAAATTTTCTTATTACTATTTACAGCACCGTTTATCTGTCGCCGGAGTTCCCGAGTGGATTAAACTTACGCTATTAATTCTCTTTAAGCGAATTGAAAATTTGACTCTTAGTAGAAAAATATCTTTCTGTTATGAAATTGTTATTACTTAAAATGTATTTACTTTTATAGATCTATATATTTTATTCTATTTATATAGAAGAAAAAACTGTATATTTATACAAAATGAATTCCAATTTAACCAACGATTGAAATATGTGTTTATTTTTAGTACAATGACGATCACATTTAACTATTCTAATTGTAACATCCCACTTAATAGTAAGGTTCTAGGATATAAAGGGTCAGGGAAGTGCTCTGCATCCGCAATGAGCACAACAATGTATCACCCGGATATTACCTGTCAAGTGCCGCGCGACCACCGAGAGTCACTGGGACCACCGCTAGTGACGGTGTACTTTACCATAACTTTAAATAGCTTTTACTTCGACGTACTCGTACATAAATCATTCTTTTTAATATTTGTATAACTTAAATAATTTTTATTTTAGAATACAAGAACTACGTTTAAATTTTATAAGTCCAGGTGGTAGTTCTCATGCCTACTTTTCATGGAACTTGCTCGCCTTCAAATCGAAATATATTACAAATTAAAAAAAAATAATTATTTGAACTAATGAGATCAAACTAATTGTTTGTCATTTATGGCTGTGATTTTTTATTATTTAGGTATATTATTTTTCTTAAAATTGTAAGTTCACTAAAGATAATGTATAACAAATCTCTCAGGAAAGTTTTAACGATAGAACAGTTATTTTTAGTAAACTCTAACTCTATTTGGAACTGGTGAATATTTTCAAAGAGAATATTGTATCCGTAACAATTCAATAGTGCCATACTCGACTCATCCTTCATTAATCTGCGTGAAGCTAGTAGAGCGAGCCACTCACTTTAAATTTTTAGTATTTTTGAAGCACTTTCTATGGTGATAGGTCTCCATAGCATACCCGAATATATATTTTTTTATATTCATAGGTATAATTGCAATAAATAAATATAATATTCCAAATTCCATCTCACATCTAGAGATTTTGAAAGTCGAAGCAATTTTAAAGCTGTGCGAGACGAATTAACAATAGCAACCGCTCATTAAGCTTTACACAATGAAGACCTTGCTGAGATAAAACCAACTTTGCCTTAGCACTCACTGTAAACTTAATGACAAGACAAATACAAGGTGAAAGGAAAGTTTCTTCTTTACAAATTTCAAAAACCAAAACTTTAAAATATATATAATTTCATTCAACAAAGTTAAAGCTTGAACTGCTAAAACCTAACCATGGAAAACTTTCTTTGATTACGACTTCATTACCTAACCGGATATTTTATTATAATTCTCTGAGTTTACTTAAAAGTTCTCTTTAATTTTTGTCTAAAAATATTATTTATGTTATAATTAACATTACACGCAAGAATTGTATTAATACGTAACTTTTTATAAGGGAGATTGCCCTCCTAAAATAATATAAATATTATTTAGATAGATAACTAGTTTTAGATAAATATAAAATCAGCTTCACGCTGTATCCCGTACACAGCAGGGTAGGCAGAGGGAACCTAGTGTTACAACACTCCGTTCCCCACTTTCCGCTGAAATATACTAAAGATTCGAAATATACTCGTACTAACTTTTATTTGCATCATCTTGATGGATTCCATTATTATATAATGGAAAACTGCAATATTCAACAATAATAGTTAAACTTTAATAAAATACCTACAATCTCATACTTTACAAAGTTGCCATTAACCGTGACAAATTTAAATTAAATTTGGTATAAAGCGAAGTAAATCATCAGTTCGAATATTTGCATAGCTGTTCGCCAAATGTCATCATATACTTGCTTTATACATTTTACCATAAATAACGCATCCAACCCGGTTATGCTCATTAATAAGGATGTAGCCTTGGGATATTTTTTTTATATAAATCAGCTTTATGCTGTATCCTACAAACAGCAACCAAGCAAAAAAATATAAATTTAAATAAATATTTCATTTGCCCACGTGGGGGTTGAACCCACGATTAGTCGCGTGACATTTTAAACCCCTGCGCCACCACTGGCCTCATAAATTGATGCACCATTATGTATGTGCTTTTAGTATGTTATTTTAAATAACTAAAATGATTAATAAATGTAATAGTTAGTGCTGCCATCTAAACATAATGTTAATATAACCATTATTATAGACCTCCTTTGTTGAAATATATAAATAAAGCCAATTGAGTGCGCTAACATCATATTTATTTTATTACTAAAATAGTACAATGGTTTCTTCTCATTTAAAAATTAAACAGTAATAAAATGTTATTATAAATTTTAAGCAAAAAGCTTATATAACTAGTTACAGCCACGGTTCGCTAGATGTCGCATTCAAAAATTTTATTAACATTTTAGATTCCACAAGTTTCTAAATATAATACAGAAAATTAATTATAATTTATTTAATTTGTGTAAGTTGCCATGAAGTAAGTACAACATACCATATTTAGTTTCTGTTGTAATCTTTTCTTTTTTGCATAAGACTAACTTGTAAAAAATAATGTTCGAATTTACCAGGCGACACATGACGGCTCGTCTTAATCCGCGTAATATATAGGGTAAATAAGTACTTTCTATTGAAATTTGGCCAGAACTGAGACATTACAATATAACTTAAGGAAACCAGAATATTGCTTATTTTATAGACATATCATAGAAGAAAACACCATAACAAACTTACGAAATGACTACATTAGACCAAACAGTATTTCACATACGACCACAATAATAAACTAGAATTGCTATTAGTCATTTGATTTACAACAAGGCCTGAGGCGGTCGGTAATTTTAATCTAAAATTTAACAATAAAACAGCGGCCATAGAAATACGCCTGTACCAATAAACAAACTTAAATGCAATATTCTCGTAGCCAACTAACCTATTCCGGAAACACCATATAAGAGTCGAAGTTTTGCCTCTGTGCTCATATACCATGAGTGCTAACTGTACAGGCGGGTCTAGCATTATGTCCTTTAACAAATCAAACGCTAAGATGAATGTGAAATAAAGGCTTTTTTTAAATCACTAACTACAATGAGGAAAATAATAAATAAAATTATTGATACTTATATTCATTGTTATTTACTGTTTAATATCTATTATTCTAAAAATCAATAAGATACAAACGATCTTTAAAATTTTATATTTAATAAACGTTAAAAACAACAATGAAAGTAATAACAAGTTCCATACATTTGTAACTAACAATTAATTAAATGGACACACACACACACACACACACACAGGTTGACTCACATTCGCCTCTCGATTGGAGAGCAGATGCGAAATGGATGTCATAATGCAGATAAATTTCTCCATATTACAGTGTAATGAGGTAATTTCATAAGTGGCCTTTTGGGAAAATATATATGACAGTTTGAACTCGATAATTAAGAAAATACTTTTGATTTTATGTCATACTTTGGTAATATATACGACGGTAATAATTTATTTGTTAATTAAACGGTTTACATTATAAAAGCCAATGGAAACTTTGTATGAATGAGTAAAATTTGTTATAAGTACATACATACATGTTTATACATATGTAAGTTTATAGATTTTAAGAACACCTTGCGTAAGAACACTTATTTTTTGCTAATAACTAAAACCTAGCTAAGCTAGTAAGAATTAAAAAACAAATTTCTTGCGCAATCTTAAGTAATCACCTACTTAAAATTTAATAAATAGTTTTATCTTTTCCTATTACAAATTGTACTTGTTATTCGTTACAATAGTGAACAATTGAATGCAATAAATAGAAGGATTGTATTGAATGGTCCATGTTGATTAGTCTCATTATTTATCAGCTGCATCATTACATATATTGTACTATTGTGGATTGTTTTGTAAATATAATATGTAATATTAATAAATTACAGTAAACGTCAGAAATTTACATATTGTAACTTATAGTCGTTTAGTATTTGTAAGGTAGATCATCATAGATTCACCTATGTGATGGCATAATATTTCAGTGCTATTATTCGTACACTTAAGAATAAAAATTATCTTTCGTTTTATAAGTCCAAATCAATAAATATATAAAAGAGCAAAGTAACAAAAATTTGAAGTTTGTAATAAATGTACTACTCTTAGTATACTACAAATTAATAAACGCGATGTTGCTGACTCTTCAGTTTTCATTGCAATAGTAGAATCTTCAAAATTGGTCTTCTTTTCATTCCTTTTTCCAGATTAAGTTTAAATCTATTAGACCACAGTTGGCACTAACTGCAGTGTGAGCGCCATTAACTCTGTTATCAGCAGTGCATTACTACTTCTTAATCTACTTATATTTTTGCTGTAGACGTTTAAATGATGTCATATATTTTGTGATTTAAAGCACGTTTAGGTTTTTACTAGAAATATACAATATGCCACACTAACAAAACAGCGTGTGAAAGCGTATACCCAATTTAAAAGAAAGGAATCTATTTTGATCACAGAAATTTCAGTCATCGTCCAGTTTCATAATATAGATATACTAAATAGTATGTCAACTAAATAGAATTATATCTAGACGTTTAATTTCACTCAGACTATGGTATGTACAATTACTTAAATAAAATATAATATCACACACTTTAAAGCCTATTTCCTCTATAAAATTACTTCCTGCAAAATGACGAGATTTTCAATATGCTGCGATAGTAAAAGAATATAACTGTAGGTTAAGTTCTCACGGAATAAAAGGCTATGATATAACTAGAGCTATTGTCGAGAGCACTACAGTTGATCGACGTACTGGCTTTGTTAGCCTGTGATGGTACATCGAGCTAATGAGCCTACAGCTGACAATGTCGCTCGAGCAGGCAGGCAGGCAGGTCGCCGCATATAGGGCTATTACCCACTATTGGATTCAGGATTTTCATTAACTCTATGTTAGCGGGATTGTCAGTTAAAGTCCACAATTACAGGTGGACTGGCAATTGTGTTGAACTAATGTATGACAACATATTTTACACTAAATGTTATTATGCCTAGATACTAATAGTTGTTTGTATTTCTAACTGGAACAATACTACTCCGGCATTTATGAAGTAATTGCTTGAGAAAATGTAACAAGGATGTTTTTAAAATTTTCACATAATTATTTATAAAGTATGTAAGTTAAAATTATTGTTCTAACTGACGTACTTAATAAATATTTCAAATAAAATATTAATATGCTTTCTGGAAATATAGAAAAAATCTTTTAAATAGGCACCGCTTTGTCAAACACATTCTAACCAGGTGAAAAGATGTAATACGTTATTGTTATACGTAACGTTACGTGTTATACGTAAAAGGTTATTGTCATAATAAAATCCTAAAAACCGCATTACGTTGGTGAGAATTACAATGATATGCATAATTTAATTTTTCTCCTAGCAAGATACTGAATATAACATGTGGAACGGTAGTGGCTAGTTTACAACGGGCAGCTACACTGTGAGAAAATACAGAAAATACAAACATAATTAAAATCATTTAATATTAAGGTCGATAATGATCAATTATTATTCGAGCTCGTTGTTTTTGTCTATTAAGCAGGTTGGTTAGGAACCATTTTCTACCCTCTTATATTTTAATGTTACAATATTAATATACTTTTAATAATCTGTACTAGAAAGAACAGTCGAACAAAATATATTACGTAACAAATTACTCAGATCGTTCAACGATTACGAGGCTGCAATTTATTACTCGCCAAAAGCAAACTCGACACGTATAACCCATTATTACTAACAAATTTGAGCTTCTTACATTTTATGTTTAAGAAATGTGCTAAGTACTAGTATTTAAGAATGAAATTGAAACTCATAAAATTAAACTTAATAATCGATACAAAAAATTTCGTTGGTCTGCGACAATATTTCCTAAGAACGCATATACGTAGTATCAAGCTTTATATGAAACACTCAGGTTTACAGTATTTTAGAGCACAGATAAAAATTAAACTTCTAATTTAACAGCTAATACCACATATTTAGGTAATCGCATAAGCAAATACCTTATTAGAGTACACTTTTTTATAAGAAATGTTCATCTGTGATACAAACTATAATGATAGCATTTTATGAAAAAAATATTCTTGTTATATTCATCTGCTACAAACATTAATTATCTAATTAAGGTTTGCAGCTTAATTGCTCATTTAAAGTTTGTGTGTGAAAATACAACGTGTATTTTTGTTATTACGTAATCAAATGTTAGACTTTTATTCGCTACGCTTCTATACAACGTAATCCCAATAGTGATTGGTGATTTTAATGTAAACATCCAAATGAATCAACAATGCACGGTCCACCTACAACATATATGTAGACTAATACCAATTAATGATAACAAAAACAAATTTATAGAATAACACTCTAAATATATAAAAAAATGCAAAAATTGATAAAGAGATACCTCTATAAACTAGTCTCTTAACCAAAGACTAAACTTTATAATTTTCTTTAATAACTTATAACTAATTATTTTCTTTTAATATATACCTCTTGTCAATTGCGCAATATCTCGACAAACAAGCCAAGAGTCAGTGTTAAGTACGTTCTTTGGTCACGTTTCATATTTATATAGACTTGAAATTTTGTGCAACTTTCACTTACTAATCTTTTGACAATAATGTTGCAAATCTGATGTTGACTTTTACAAATAACGGTATCCGTGTTAGTTCAGCGATTACAAGTCACAGATTCATCACACTGACATCGGAGTGCACAGCACGTCCTGCGATCATCAATTGTGTCCCGCACCCTCCTCAATCCGTCAACGCTATCGGAGAACGCTACCCGGAGCTTTAAGCCAACAGCAAAATTAATAACAGGCTCCGTTACAAATAAGTCTTAATGATAAATAAACAATTTCAGTAAAAAATGTTAAACCATCGGGATTATGAAGAAATAATGATCAACATATATCATTTAAGATACATTTTAACTATCGCAGTTTACAAGTACTTTGTATTATAACTTTGAAAGATTTGACATTTTATTCCAGAACGAGCTTTAAGCTCTGTTTGCTGTATTTCCGTAATGGTTTATTATGGCGTTTACTCACCTTCTAATAAGAAGGTGAGTAAAGTAATAACCTTACTTTAATACTCACATCAGCCAACGCGACGCCACGAGAATGCACTTTAATAATCCCCAAGATTCCTTACCAAGTAACGTTTAATGTTCTCGTCTTCGCATCTTCCTTCTAATACGCTTACGTCTCTTCCTGATATCAGTCAAAATTGAAACGCTTCTCACGTTTTCACCTAAAGCAGCGTACTTACACACTGCAGTGAAAATATAGAACGATATTACTAAGAGACACCACTTTGTACGAGATGCAGCTTTGTTTGTAAAAGCCAATTTCAAAAGTTGCTCATTTCGTTTGTAGAACGTACTTTTACAGTCGTCGTTGATAGTTTCTTTTTATTTTGCTTCGTAATAGAAAAATATTTTGGTTATTATTCTGTAATCTTCTTTTGGGGCTTTCAGCTTTCTGGGTAAAATATAATTTACTTTTTAATTTAGTGTCTTTGATAAAAATAGACTTATGTTTTACTATCATATTTTATTTTAAATTAAGCTAGCTCCACTTAAAGCATAAAAATAAATATACATATAAATTACAGAAAATCCGAAAACGAAGAGTGGAAAAATACAAAGAAAAACTGCACAACTCGCTACAGGATCTAATTAAAAAAATAATATAAAATCGAATTTATTATATTACATACAAATTAGTCTTTATTATGGTTTCTTCTGTAGTCGATAAAGTTTATTTCATCTTAATTCACTTTCAAGTTTACCTGAAAATAGTATTCAGTTCGAGTCGCAAACGTAATATGAAATAAATCCAGTCTTTATTTTCCAGTATATTTTTAATTAACAAACATTCTGCTTCGGAACGCGTGTAAAGCTTATCACCGAACTTTATTACTGTACTCGTAGTTTCAGAAATTAGTAAAAACTATATAAATTTTCATTTTTGCAGTTTTTTAGAATGACAAAAGGGAAAGTTGGTTATTAATTTCTTATAACTCGGTGTATTATATAATAATTTATAATAAAGATTTACAACTTAAAATAGTACACATGGAATTAATTTAATTACAATAATATTATATCTTATTTGTAGTTTTTTTCTACATACCTTCATCAGCGTCAGAGGAAACCAAAATATTGAAATTCAGTAACTAGAAGAGAAAGAACCTTTCACACTTAAAACTATAACTACAAATTGTAAGCAACAACAATTTGGGTTGACTTAATTCGTACTGATATTGGAAGCAATCAAGTGACACACCTTCTTTGTTCTAGTGCTTATCCATACCTATATTATAAATTCGAAAGTAACTCTGTCTGTCTGTCTGTCTGTCTGTCTTTTCCGCAATCAGGGCCAAACCGCTAATTTAATTGTGATAAAATACTCATATAGAGATACTTGAGGGTCCCGGGATGAACATAGGATACTTTTTTTTTCTCATATTTGTAATATTTTCGTTATATACCAATATATTAAAATAATTAATTTGATAAGGAATTTATTCCGCCATGTTAATAACAATCGTCGCTACGCGTTGCTAAGCAACGGCTTGCAAAGTTTGCTGTTTTAAGAAAACGTCACCCACATTGAGTTTGCTTAATGCATACATGGTGCGCGCCGATATAGATTTATACAAATCTCTTTATACAAATCATTAACAAAAATTAGATGATTTCTATGATTTGATATTCATCCTTATGAAAATAAATATAATAGTCACTTTTAGCATTTCATCTAGATGGAAATTATAGTTTACTGTATAACATTCTAATAAATAATTAAGATGTGACTGATTCCAAATGACCTAGCCTTCGGGCGGCATAATATGAGTATGACCGACGCGAACGGGCGGATGACTTTGATGATTTTGTAAATTTTTATAGATTTTCGAATTACTATTATTTTTTATGTAATTATTTGCTGCTTATAATTAATTTATCTCAGTTTAGTTATCTATACCGATGTTATACACTTAAAATATCGTAATTTTAATCATTTGAGATTTTATTTAATATTGTTCGCAAAAATTAATAATTATTTAATATAGAAAAATGTTTAGTACGCGCGCACAGCAAACTTTAGGTTTTTTTTTCTAATATTAAGAATTTCCTTTAGTTACTTTTACTTCTTTGGTTTGTTCATTTCGGTTACTCAGATATTTTTTCTAATAATAAATCTCGACTTATTATTATTTTTTAACTTATTTTAATGATTTAGGCTTATATTTTCGCGGGCGTCGCCGCGTCCGGGCCCACTAGTAGCAATATATATATATGGTAAGATATGAGTGAAGGTGACAATGTCTCCTGTCAGGGCAACGTCAATATTCACGCATGATCTGTTTCTATTGAACAGTTCTCACCAGACGGTTGACTGAACGATCCCGACCTACTCACGGTCGAAGAAACTTACTAAGCGCGCTGCTATTTACTTACTACTTGTTGTTGGGTCGTCATTGTGCTCCGAGCTTTACTTTGTTTGTATTCAGCCGACTATCAGCTTGCGTCACCCAAAAGTGAAACTAGAGGTATATTGCTCGTTGATCCTATAACGTATACCTTTGATTTATCCTCGTTTGCGGGAACTCATAAAATTCCACATAATATTGAAGGTGGCTGTTACCTGCACAGCTTAGCTATTAAATATCCATTAAATAACAGTATTTAAGGGGTATTTATTAGCTGTATATATGTATGTAGATATTTTTTATTAGACGTTTGGTTAATATGGTTAAGCAAAAAATATGTATTCAATTAATTATTATTTGGTATAAATTAAATTATAATAGTTTAAAATAAGGTCACAATAATGTAAATAAAATGTATTTTTTAAGTAAAATCAAGGTAATTTTATAAATAAAACAGAATAGAGGGATTCGTTGCCAAACTAGATGAATTATTTAACAGCTTCAGCTTTTGATTCTTTTGATTCAAATAAACAATGTTGACAGAACTATTTATAGCTTTATTTTTATCTTCTGAAGTTCAGCGGACTCGGACATTCGCCTCATTGCTCTGAAATAAAACAAGAAGAACTTTTGTAAACAAATTGTGGAAATAAATAGATCCTTCTCAATGGCGGTCAAAAATTGTTAGTTAAAATGTATACGACCGGAGCAATACATATGAATGTGGTCAGAATCTAAACTGGGATAAATCACGGAGCAGCCGTTATGCACATAACTCTTCGGCCTCGGACCGCGTGACATTAGCGCGGTCTTGTCCCCTAACACGGAATATTAAAGTTCTGGAATAGAAATATTTATATTTGTATAGAAGTTAAATTTCAATAACTATCAAGGTTTTATTGCTTATTCGAGCGAACAGAAAAATGGCACAGTTATATCTTAAGTCCTTAATATATTACTAATGTGTGCCGAATAGACACAATCGAATTTTCTATCGTTGCTCATTTATAATTACATGAAATATCCAATGCTATTTCCGTACAGGTGAATAAAATTCATTTACTTAGATGTACCGCCATTTTCGAAATAAGTCGTAGCATAATAATAATCCTTTTGTAGTTAATATTAAACCTTTGAAACCTTAAAATTCAGTCCCGAGATTGCGAGAAGTTACCAGTTGGACCTAATTTAATTCATTGTCCCCGCCTTGTCGACACTTTCCCGACAAAGCATAAACGATTTTATGCAAAAATCTTGAATTGCGCATATTAATGTGGCTAAATAAAGCCGTTCATTTTCATATATTTTTCGCTCTTATTAGCTATTTCATTTACATATAACAAGTTAATTATGCGTTACCGTAGCCTATTATGTACAAAGAATAAAGGAGTAATGAGAATGTTGCTTCTAAATCTTTTGTTTCCATTTTTCTTGTAAGATAACAGGAAAAAAGATTTCAAAAATTATATTCTTTGTAACTCGCATATATATTTTTTAAATGTTAGAAGTTAAAATAAATACAAAAATATACAAATCGAAACAATATTGAGAAATAGATTATATTTGATGATTGCTTGAACAGTAAGTAGTTTATAAATGGAAATAAAAGAATGTAGATCGCCCTATTTACTTTCGGTAAGAAACTCTGAAATGCAATGTTTTATGTTTTCTTTGTTTATGATTTCTATTCAGAATACCTTAAGAAAAGGAAGAATTTTTACTGTTTCCTATATTGGCAAAGGAAATCAAAGAAAATAAATAGTCATGGCTTCAACGAAATAAAATTGGGACAAGAAAAAAACTTAATATCGAGGCCTGTCGTATAGTGACACAAGCGTAAACGCGACAGGTTGTGGTTTCGATTTCCTCGAAGACAATAAATATTAAATAATTTTATTTCTTTTCTCTACGAGGCAAAGCGCGGCATTGAATTCCACCACTCAACACGCAATGCATCAAGAATTCTCAGGTTCCCTGTTATGTGTGGAATACAAAGTAAAGTAGTTGTGGGTTCGATTCTCACTTGGGGAATGAAATGTTTAAAAAAAACATTTTGTAACTCTGGTGTCGAGGCATAAGAAAAGACGGAAAGTGGAGAGCGGAGTGTCTTAACACGAGGGTCCCTCTGCTTACTCTACTGTAAGCGGAATACAATCTGAATATGCAAAAAGGATCCCGCTATGAGGTATCATAAAATCACAATATAAAGTAATTTCTAAGTAAATTAATATGGACGGAAAACACCCAAAATGTAAATGGAATGAGCCATAACCGAAGTGGAAGGCGTCCATTTATAGGCGGTTATTGATGTTTATGCAAACTAAGTACTAACGGACGGGTAAAAAGCTTTTCCATTATATATTATGTCAAGATCTACTTTCTTAAAACCCCTAAAGGCTCTTGGATATACAGAGTATTCTCAATATCAAGATATACAAGTATAAGTAAATACATTTTTTATAGGTATGTAGATTTGAGCTATCAATAGTATAACATTTATATGCGCTTATATTCTTTTGTTTTCTCGAAAATGACTTATAAATTCATTGAATAAACTGTCTAAAGAAATAGGTGGATGGGGAGGTGCATGGTGTCGAGACGCTTCGTTCTCCACGTTAATACGCTCGTATATAAAAAGGTATAGTGATAAGCGATGGTCCTGAATTTCGTCGTCGATACAAAAAACTATAAATAGTCTACTAGATTAATATTTATCAAAGATGTTGCTTCCTTTATAGTGGCAAAAAGTTTTTATAACAAGCATAAAGTGTGTCTTTTATGACACCAGTAACCAAAGAACACTTTGAGCTGTAAAAGAACCCAACTTTAATATTATTTTGACTTTATATAGTTGTGCATAATAAACGTAACAGCGGACATATTTAAAATTACAAAATACTTTTGTTAAATTTCAGTGCCAGCGGAAAAGCCCAGGGGCGACGCGAGATAAGAATGTAACAAAGGTTTATCAGTTTCTAACTGTAGGCACGTACTTACAAAGCTGGTGAATTACTCTACGAGACCCGACTTGGCTTAGGCTTATCTGTCAACAAGATACCTGAAATGGGCACCTGCAGAGAGGTAGTTGAAAACAAGGCGTGAGATGGTTTCCGAGCGCGCGCTGATAAATTTGCGATAATGTATCCAAAGGTTTATCTGCGCTGTAGCCGTGGCATTATGGACGGGTATATTGTAAACTAGCGGCCCGCTCGCGGTTTCACCCGCGTGAACTATGTTATTATTAATTTCTGTCTCCATGACTATGTCCTAGTGACGTCTATGCAAAATTTGAGACTCCTAGCATTTGTAGTTTCTGAGATTTCGTGATGAGTGAGTGACCTTTCGATTTTATATATATATATAGATATTGTAATTTAATAACCACTAGAGATACATTTTAATGTATCATCATGATTTATTTTAAATTCAATTATTTTCTTATTATTTTTATATATTGCTAAAGTTAAATATCATTTTAATAACTCAATGCAACCAAGAGCGGACAATAACAGACTTCGCTTGAGAAGCTTCTTACTCACAAGGAATTTCTTTAAAATATTCCTTAGGAACTTTTATATTTTTAAGCTCCAGTTTATATTCACTGAGAAGATATGAAAAGAGTACATCAGACAAATATTTGCTGTTTACACGAACTACGAGTATTGTCGTTTGAAGACGGCGGCCGGAGCTGAAAAGTTGAAAGGTTTATGTAAGTACCCACTTTGTTGTCATCTCTTCTTCTATATGAGAGTTCATAAGTCCATTAACTCTTGTTTATTCTGATAAGGAGATTAGACCGACCTGAGAATTTACAGTAAGAGCATTAAGTATGGTATGGTAAACATGTACTTTTGATATGATAAACGATTTTTTTTATATTCAGTGTATTGTATTTAAAGTTTAGCTTAAAATTAAATATTTGCAATTTTGTTTAGATACAAGTTATTCGATAAGAAAATATATTTGTTTCCTATACCGAAAAGAAATTACAAATACATAAAAAAATATTCAAAATAACATTTAATATATAGACACATTCACATCGCACAATGTCCGCGGCGAATAATAGAATAAGTGACAAACGCCTCCTCCTCATTTCCGGTCACCCTTGAAACACACAAATTGCAAGCAATTTTCAGGCTCGTTGACCGCGACGGGGATGCCAATGCTTAGTTCTTTATAAACTTCCCAAAACTCTATGGTTCATCTCAATTTGTGAATGTGTCATAGAAGACGTTACATACCAAATGTATTGATGTATACTATTGTCAGCGTATTCAATTCAATTATATTTCAGTTTTTACTACTCACATACATTTTTTATTAACAATATTTCCTCGAGTCAATCGTGTTTACTTTTTGCGTAATTCTCATGGTATTTGCCTGTTTTCCAGATATAGTGGCGCACACGTAATGCTTGACTGAACGCGATAGCTATGAGTCGGCTAAGACTGGATTGAAAAAAATGAATTTCCAAAATGTAGATTTTTTGAGTATAGATAATTCATGTTATTTTATTAACATTTCTGTTTTGCTATACCTATTATCTACCAACTTAAAGATTGAACTAAAATGCTAATAAGCAAATGGAATATGTAATATGTGTTGACTTACAATAAATTTTAATTTATGATTATATCCTAACGTTGAAGAACAATACTAGCAGTAGTTACCATTTTGTGGTATTTTTTTATACCTACCTCCTACTAATACTATGTTAATTTTCATTAGATAATCAAAGCTACTCGTAGAACAACATTTTCGGAAATTCGAGACGACATTCGCAAACTTATCTCGTATTCTCGTTAGCGGGTAGTGAGCCTGCTGAATACGTAAGCGTGTCATTCACTATTAAGCAGCCGGGACGTGACGGTTGATGAAAACACCCCGAAGGAACTGCGATTTATACACAATTAACCACATTAAATGGAGCGGGTCTTTTCGAATATATGTACGTTACATATATAATCATAAATATGAAAATATATATGGATTTCTTTGTTTCTTTATATACAGGCAGGTTGGCACGGTTGGTTGTTGTGGTATAAAATTGATATTATAATCTATATATGGACCGTTTATTTTGAAAGTGGTGTAAGTCCATTTTTGAGAAAAATGAGCTATCACGTAATTCATGCTTAATTTAATGTATTTTTTTTATATATAACTAGTCCGTGTTTAATTTCTCAAAAAAATCCATATTTTGAACAACTTAAAATCGGTCGGTAAATGAAATTGCATAATCATCGACATACTAATCTTTAATTTTCTCGAAACAAAAGAAAATGGACTTACACCACTTTCAAAATAAACGGTCCATATATAAAAGGACTTGTCCTCACTGACTGAGGTAAGACGCACGCACAGCCGTAACCGCTGATGATAGAAACGTGAAATTTGGACAGATGCTTACTTTCGTAATCTGGACATCCACTAAGAAGGGATTTTGAAAAATTTTTACCCTAAAGGGGTGAAATAGGGGTTCAAAGTTTGTATGGAAAAAAAATTAAATCAGCACCGATTTTTATAAAACTTGAAATAAACACTAAGAAGGGATTTTGAAAAATTTTTACCCTAAAGGGGTGAAATAGGGGTTCAAAGTTTGTATGGAAAAAAAATTAAATCAGCACCGATTTTTATAAAACTTGAAATTTAGATTTTTAAAAGTATTTAATTGAACACGTGTTTCATCGTTTTCTAGAATTCTCCCCCTAAGGGTGCAAATAAGGGGTTGAAAGTTTGTATAGGTTTTTTTTAAATCGTCACCAATTTTTATAAAATTTGAAATTTAGACTCTTAAACGTATATAGTTAAACACATGTTTCATGGTTTTCTTGAATACACCCCTAAGGGTGCAAATAAGGGGTTGAAAGTTTGTATGGGAAAATTCTTAAATCGCCACTGATTTTTATAAAATTTGATATTTAGACTCTTAAAGATATTTAATTGAACATATGTTTCATGGTTTTCTAGAATTCACCCCCTAAGGGTGCAAATAAAGGGTTGAAAGTTTGTATGGAAACATCTTTAAATCGCCACCGATTTTTATAAAATTTGAAATTTAGACTCTTAAAAATATTTCATTGAACACATGTTTCATGGGTTATTAGAATTCACCCTTAAAAACGCAAGCGAATTTAAAATATTTATATAGCTAAATTAAAATATTTATATAGCTAAATTTTCTAAAATGACTATTGATGTAAATAAGCGACACTCGCTTGATGTGCCAAAATGATATTAATTTACATTAACTTACAATTTATTAAAATTATACTTATTGTTGTTTTTTTTTCAACTTCAGGTTCTATCCTGCATAAAAGGGTAGGTAGGGTAGGTGGGGACAACTTCGTTCTCTATACTTCGTTGAATTCTCATTATTGATCAATCACCCCTCCCGCCTCTTTATTACAGAGTATATTTTATTTCGTAGTTAACATAATTATGGATGTTGATGGTAATTTCACAAGCGTCTGTCAACATTGTGACAGATTAAAATTATGAAGATGCTTCCAAGTCCTGTCTTAGAACGTGATTAATAACAAAATTAAGAACTTCGAAAATTTATCTTCATTTTTTCATGTAGGTATTACTTATTTCAATAATTTCATAGATATTTTAAATTTTGATGGAAAATTTATATTTAAGGTCTATAGTAAAATATAAGTACGCTTAAATGATTGTATTTTCCTTCATTTTATAAAGTATAAAATTTAAGAATATTGGAGTATCTGCAACAATTTATTAAGTAATGAAGATTTAATAGATGTCCATTCAAATAAATAAGAGTTGTTTACGTAAAGCGTTCCTATCGCACAATGAATCCTTTAGTGAAATTAAATTATTACCGTTTTAAGCGCCATTGTTACCAATATAATACAACCATTCCACTGACAGCCGCGCTACGTAGTTACAATAAGAGCTTAATATTGTTTCTGTAAAATTATTCTTAAAATTATAAATATGGCTTTATATTGTTATTATTGAATATTAATTTGGTATTTTTTTATTATTGTTTAACTGACATTGCTTGTATTTCATTTCAATTATTGTGTTTTGGGTAATCACGAATAATTAAATATAAACTAATGTCTTTTGAATGCTATAGGTTGCGGTTCTACACAATATACCGTATTGACGCATCTATCTGTAGAAATGTCGATAGGAAATTGTGAAAGAGTTCAAATAAGTAGGGACATACTCCTATACATATATACAACACTAGGCAAATAGTACAATAAATAAACTAAATAGTCTCTTTACTTTGCAATACATCACAAGTACAATGTAGCAAGAACATAATAATAAAAACAATTGAGACTTCGGAACACGTTGTAATTAAAACAACTTCGCTAACTAATAACGGGAACTACAATAATGCTTAATTTGAGCGTCTCTAACTCATTCTGTGTAATATTACTTTGACTTGAATGTATCTCTAATAAGTATGTTGTGTTGAGTCGCGAGGACTAGAAGAGATGCCTTTATTCAGTGACGTAGGTAATATTGTAATAATGTATTTGACGAGACTTGTGGGTACAGTAAGCCTCCTTTCTATACATACATATGTATTTACAATGTCATTGAGACGTTCTTGGAGCGTGTAGGATAGAAGATGGTGAATATGATTTGAATGTTGTTACTACTATTAATAATGTACATAATAATATCACATGTAAAAGGATATGTAAAATATTCAATTTTTGATGAAATATCCAAATAATTGTTTGGTATAAATTAATTAGAAATGAACGCATACAAAAGGATGCTTCTTCTTATATGTAAAATTCTCGTGTCACAATGTTCGTTCCCCAACTCCTCCGAAACGGCTTGACCGATTGTCATGAAATTTTGTGAGTATATTGAGTAGGTCTGACAATCGGCCAACATCTATTTTTCATACCCTTTAGTGATAAGGGTTGTTCACCCTTAACATTTTAATTTCTTATTCATCATCCTATCCTATCTATATATATAAAATCGAAGGGTCACTCACTCATCACGAAATCTCAAAAACTACCAGAGCTAGGAGTAGGTGCTCGCTAAGACGGGAATTTGCAATGCAAGGGGTTCTTTTCGAGATTGTTACTTTGTATGAAACTTCGTTACTATAAGTGCTAGGAGTCTCAAATTTTCTATGGACGTTACTTATAGGACGTAAGTACATACGGAGACGGGAATTTGCAATATTCCACCCCCAAAGGGTTGTTTTTAGGGTTGATAGTTTGTATGAAACTTCGTTACTGTAAGTGCTAGGAGTCATATTTTCTATGGACGTTACTAACAGAACGTAAGTACATACGGAGACGGGAATTTGCAATATTCCATCCCTAAAGGGTTGTTTTTAGGGTTGATAGTTTGTATGAAACTTCGTTACTACAAATGCTAGGAGTCTCAAATTTTCTATGGACGAAATTAATAATAACGTAGTTTACGCAGGCGAAGCCGCGGGCGGGCCGCTAGTATATTAATAAATTTACTTATATGAGTAAATTTAGTGTATTTTTATCATCTGAAAGGAACCGGCATGTTACATATCCCCGGAAAGGCATATTTAATGTTATAATTCACTTGGGCTACAAAAGGATGTTCACAGACACGAATATTCTTTTTTTTTTGGTTTCTTGAGGGTACTGCGGTCAAAACTTATAAATTCGTAATCATGGCGTAGTAAGACAGCTTCAGTAGTGAAAAGTATTTTCAAATGCTCGCTTTGGTTTTTATTTCACTCGTAGGTATGTTATATGGATTGTTTCACTCATAAGTCCAAATCAGCTTCCAAATGTGTAATTTTTAGTGTCTCAATATCTTTAAGATATTTTCACTACGCGGAGAACGGAGTGACTTGACATTTGGTTCATTCTGTCTGCCCTGCTATAAGTCAAATCGTAGAAATAATTATTAGTATAATAACATTTGTGTTCTGTTGTAAAGGCTAAAATTCAATCACTAACTTCCCCTTATCTCTGCAAGATATATAGTACTGGACTAAAAGGTAATTTAATTGAAGAGCACTTAGCAAGTAAGCTATAGCGTGGGCGGTGGCCTCAACTTTTAGAAGTACAGACAGAAATACGATATACATGTAATTTGTCTGAGTGAAAAGCTTGCTTATGGTTTGAGTTTGTTTGTTGGCACAGATTTTTCTCGTATTATATTAAATCTTCGCTTTTTGTTAATACATATGAAACGTAACAACATGCGAAAAGATGTACTTGCGCCTACAAGTCAAGATTATCACGCTCAAAAAGTATGAGGCAAGAAAATATTCTCATCTAGCTTTTTTCAGAATGTAATATACCACAATGATGTGGTTCTTAAAAGACAGCCGTGATCGTGTGCCACCTGCCCTGACTCTAACAGGAGGAAGTGAAAGTTATATTTACAGCTTATAATTACTAATATTGATGGAAACTTCAGCGTATAGCAATGTTTTATGAAGGAGAACAGTTATGTAGCGATATCAACACAAAAACTATTTTCACAGAATAGCTTCGACAATTTGTGGCCAGTTTCAATACATTATGGTCAAAGTGAGATCATAAAATAAAAGAACAGTAAAACAGTATCTAAGAGTAATAGAGCAGAGAGCTAATCCTGTTACATTGTTGGTTTGATCAAACAAAAATAGATTGATTTATCATTTTAGAAGTTAAATATTTACGTGTTATACATTTTTTGTAGCTTATTCTTGTGTCGCGCTGCAGTGTAGGGGAAGAGAGAACCTAGTGCTGAAACATTCCGTCCCCCAATTTTTCCGACATTGATGGTGGAACGCAACGCCGCGCTTTGTCTTGTTACCAGAGCGAGGAACTTAAGTATTAAATAATTCATTCCCCCGAATCCCCATTCGAACTCACAGCTGTCATGTTTACAGTAAAATAAACATGACAAACATGCATATTATACACTAAAAAATGTAGAAGGAGTAATCTTTATTCTCGACAAACCGTCAATTAAACTGTTTTTAACAAAATGTTTTATATATTTTTATTTACTGTACTACTATTAAATGATATTACTGTAGTAGTTTTAAAACTCACTTATACGGTAAAAATTCTCAAAAGAAAGCTACAGAGCAGAGTTTTATTTTGTGAAGAAAATACTAAAGCAGTTAAATAAAGAAACCGATATATTTCATCTCTTCGCAAATCCTGCGAGAAAAGATACTTTAACAATATTGTCGCGTTGTGCAAGAATACTGGCTACTAAGCGAACAAAGAAATAGATACTTACCTCTACCATGAGCAAAGATAAAGAACTATTGAAACTCTATACAATGTATCATATCAATACTGAGTCGTGGTTGTTTTTAGCTTCACGCTTTATCCTGAACATAGCAGGGTATTCAAAGGAACCTGGGAACCTTGGTTTATGACACTTCCATTGCCCACTTTTCGCCGGTCGCCCTAATTTACAAGGTATTGCGTGTTAAGTAGCGAAACTCAACGCCGCGCTTTACCTCCTTACCAGAACGAGGAAATGAAAATATTGGTCTCAATAACAGTCCTGAATATCGTGAATGAATAATATTTTTATCATTTATCATTCGTTCAAATCGAAATACATTTTTTCTTTAAATAAGTCTTAAAGTCTCTTTTTGAAAACAATTGCAGATGTGCACGAAAACTTTCAATATTAAATATAAAGCGCCCTTACTTGTGGAGCTTTCGCAAACGACCCCAAAATTACTTTTGGTGAACAATAAAGAAAACTCGCGTTGTCACATATCACCATCATTTACTACGTTCTCACAAATGTAAGGGGGAAATGAGCACATATTTATTTTCCTTAATATTAATGTTTTCAGCTCACTCCTTATACAGAATAATATTAGATGATTATTTTGTGTAATCGTATGTTTCTAATGTAAAAACACTTGTGGTCGTTATTGTAATATGTTTATTTTATTTCTTGTTTTAATAATTCGTGTTTTTCTATATTACTCTGTATAATATTTATTTAAAAAGCGTTCTTCTTATAATAATAATAAAAAAAATCTGTCAATTTTTCTCTATCGAAATTTAATTAAAAAGAATTAAAACTTAATTTAAGTCTGAGAATTGTAATACAATTGAATGCAAATAATATTAATACTATAAAATTATTCATATATATGTAGCAAGTTACATTTAAAGCAAAATTTGTATTATTACTCATGGAAATATAATTTTAGTTTGCTTTAAGTAATTAAGACTTCAATTTCGTGCACTCCGCACTCACCACAGAGAACGTAAATTGTAAACTTTCAGTATCCTTAACCTCTCGTTGCGCCACTTCCATAGTTTAAGTTCAACTTCAATGATAAAGTTGTATAGTATTTTGTTAAGTAACACAATTAAATTTTTATGTGCCCTTATCAAGTTAATTGTTTAGTAAATACACAAAAGGTGAATGTTGCCTAAACTGTATAAAACTTTACACAATACATAATGGTCAGTCATTCCTTCCCTTTTCATGTAGAGAGGTCTTGGTCTTGGTCCTAGAGTGTTTCTCACGAGCCCCATTTATTTGAAATATAAACACATCACTATATATGTGTTGTTTTCCTAAATAAATATCTCATCGTTTGGGATTTTCCGAGTTAAATATACGTTATGGTGAAAGTTAAATGAGACTAATTTGCTTTACATAACACTAGTAATATCAAATATTATAAAGTTTCTAAAGCTTTTTATATATAAAAACATAATATATGTACGTGGATAAAATATTGTAAACAATGGGATAAAAAGCTTTCATTCTTTGCAGCGTTTTAAATATTTACATTAATTATAAATCAACATTTTTATTCACTGATAAAATGTGTTCATCGGCGCGGCGTTTAGATAAGTGAAGCACATCACTGCTGTACCTGACAGAATTTCATGTTTGAATTTTCATTCTGGCCTGTGTTAGAGTATACAATATTGACATGCCGTTGCCAATATCTGTTACAATCTATGCGATATTTGTATTCAAAGTAAAAAATTAATACGTTATGCAAAATAAAAATCTGCTGTTAAAATTTCTAAGCAATTTTTGTGATTTTTTTTTAACTTTTTTATTTTATTTTATAATTTTTGCTTCTTTAAATAAATCACTTCAAGTTAGTACGCAGAGAAAATCTAGGGTCAAGACATCCTCAAGATTCAGTTCTACTTTCCCCAAATTTTTAACACATCGTGATTGGTGGCGAATTATTATATTAGACAAGAGTCTACAAAACTATAGCTAAGTCACATTTTTTATAAACATCGCGTAAGTACGTAAGTACTCATAATTTTTTATTGTTGCTATTCATATAAATGTAATAGAAAAAAAACTACAATAGATATAAGAAAACATTTTGCTTAAGTCTATCTTTTATGGCACCCTAATAATATTATTACTATATTTATAGAAACAGAAAGTGTAATTTCGTGGCTACTTCCAATACATTATCGTTGAAGTGTGACCATAAAACAAAAGAACAGTAAAACAGTATCTAATGGACGAATACACTAATCCTATTAGTCTCGAGATATACTCGACGAATAGTGGATTGCCTTATTTTATCTGAAACTAAACTTTTGATCTTTAACATTATCGTCTCTGACGACCGGCTGTAGGGACCCTTATGTTCAAGATATATTATAGAAAATACTATATATATAATCGCGGAAGCCTCAAATTTACATTTTGCGTATTTTCTTAACAACAACAAAGAGTTTTTTTTTCCAACCCTACAAAGTTATGTCCACTGACACCCGTAACGAGACTCCCGGAGGAATTAGCTCTACCAAACTCCGGTTCAACAGCTTTGGGCAATTTCCTTAACGAATTCAATTTCTTTTTGAGATATCTCTTGAGATCACTAATATTTATATACTCGTAACAATACGTTATGGAGATTTTCTAAATGCAATGTTTTTTTTTTAAGATAACTAAATAGCATTTTCAATCTTTACTCAGAAACGTAAATGTTTAACACTAACTTTGATTCGTTAAAGTTATTACCATGACAACTGAACTACAAAATTCAATATTCACAAACTAAATATGCCCGCTGACGTGACAAAGTTATGATTGTTAAAAAAATACACAAACATTTTAATAATTCATCTGATTTATCAGTATGTGAAAAGGATATAACAAAATGATATGCTTCCAAAGCTTTGAAATATTATCTCCTCCATGATTTATTACCAATATCGATCCCCGTGTTATACGCAATCGGTAAAAAATCCAAAATGAGCGTGACATAAATCATTGAATATTAATGACACACATGACGAACTCTATATGAACGGGCCGACTTGCAATATTTGAGCGTGCTCATCGAGGGTTTAATATTGGATTTTAGTACTCTATTTCAATTTCATGCTAATGTGATTCTAGTGATAAATTTATATATGTATCTATTATTTTATATTTGTTCAAATATGTGTAATGAATAATAGAATAAAATTTTAAACTTGAGAACAAGCAATTACATATATTTTTCATACTAAATTGATACTCTTCATATATTAAATATTTTGCATAGCTAATCCTAAGCTTAAAATATGTGTAACTAAAACAAATTTACTTACATTGTATTCAATCTGATATATAGGGGGTAGTGATTAACCCACAAAGCTGAAATTACGTCAGTTTAGACGTCACTAGGCCTTTTCTTTAAGCCTGAACGATCTCGTAAATTGCTCGCATTTATTTAAGCTATTGGGGAAATGACCGCTAATGTAGTTCTTGAAATATATTTTTGCGAATGTATTGTTCTCGAAAATGTATTATGGATAATTCACTGATAATTCAGTAAGATAACATAAATCTTCACTTAAAATAGGGCAAAGAAAATTAAATTAAAATGCCATTTAGCGTAGATGAACAAAGTGGAAATAAAAATAAAAAGAACTTGTATTTGACGCTTTTAAGCAAATTAGCAATATTTTATACAGATCGTGGGCAAGATATGATCGCCTTAGTTTGAATGAATCACAAATATTCAAAAATATAAAGTAAAACATTGAAACCCATCAAAGTACTAGAGAATTATCACAGTTGATATATAATAGCGTTATGAAAATTGTCAGAATCATAAATTGAATTAATTCCGTTCCGGGATCCCAGAAAGGTCGACTCAATCGTTACGCGGATTTAACTGATGACCAGAAGAGGATTACACAGATTGCCAAAATCGATCCTGAATTAAAACTTCGAATGAAGGAAAAGGTGCCTAAAATTGAATCATTATTTAAATTTATAGATTAATCTATATCCTATCCTATCCTATCCTATATCTTATAAAACAAAGTCGCTTTTCGTGTCTGTCTGAACTTTCTAACTCTTCTTCTTCTAAACCACCCAACGGATTTTTATGCGGTTTTCACCATTAGGTCGAGTATTTCTTAGGGAAGTTTTATATATAGTTTATTATTTGTAAATTCTTATGTAAATTAACATAAATACGATAAATGTGTCTAAAGTCCTATCCGTTGAGACACTTTCGCGCATGCGCTGCTTTAATGGTAAGTACTACATGAAAATAATGTACTGGAGTATTGTTCCTCTTAATAAGATCTACAAAAAAGTCCGCGAGAGCATATTTTTATCTTTTAAGGATAACGTGTAGTGATCATATTTCTGTTTAAAAATAGTAATTTCAATATATTTTTTATTGTGAGGGATATTTTTCCATAATGGTATTAATCCTTATCCTTTAAAACACTTTATTAATTTTCTACGTTAAACGAAGATAAAATTTGCTGTTTACACTATTTCGAAATTGCGAATAGTTTTAGAGAAAAACGCATTTAATTGTTGACACATCACGCCGTTGACTCATCAGCTGTGCCGACTCAAGTTTTACTTATCCCTTACTCTCAGCATATAAATAAGTATATTAGTTATGTTGGCCATTTAATGTAGATCAAACTGTCTTTTACAGTTTTTTCATTTTAATAAGTACTTTAGAAGTTGTTACAATATCAAAACATCCTTGCTGCGAAACGCGCCCCGCGACGTTTTGCTTATACAAGCGCGTCATGAGCAGTCATCGGTGGTTCAGTGGTAGAATGCTCGCCTGCCACGCGGGCGGCCCGGGTTCGATTCCCGGCCGATGCATTCTATTTAATTTTCCTGACAGACAGCCACGTAGTGCTTGCTTTTCGTCAGGGACAGAATACCCTCTTCAGCATTAACCACAAGCTCGAAAAAAAACCCGCCTGCCTCTATAGTAACGAAGATTTAGATGCGTTTGCACGTATTGGATAATTGAAGTTGAATGTATTATTTCAGCGCGATATATCGCGCTGAAATAATAATGTGATCATGAATGTGTGAATGGTTTCATATTTTTTGTAGTAGTTATTAGGAGGTAGGATTTTGTTTATAATTTCTTCCGTTAAAAAATTGTCATTTAACTATCTAAAAATAGTTATTTAAATATATATTTAATAAGTACTTGAAAAGATTAGTAGCACAGATTTAAAATTACGGTATCTACTGAAAAATCCTTGCTGTGTAAAACAATTGGAAAATCCTTATTGAAACTACGAAAATGCGGGTTGCATTAGTGTTTAATTAATTTTCACATTATCTTAAGTGCTTTGCAAACATACATTATATGAATAATCCAGTAGTTAAAGCGGGCGAAGCCGCAAGGGGGTCGCTAGTATATATATAAAAGGACTTGTCCTCACTGACTGATTTTTATAAAATTGTAAATTTAGACTCTTAAAAATATTTCATTGAACACGTGTTTCACGGTTATTTAGAATTTACCCCCTAAGGGTGCCAATAAGGGGTTGAAAGTTTGTATAGAAAAATCTTTAAATCGCCACCAATTTTTATAAAATTTTAAATTTAGACTCTTAAAAATATTTAAACAAACATGTGTTTCATGGTTTTCTAGAATTCACCCCTTAATAAGGAAGCGAAGTTACGCGCGTCCGCTAGTAATATTATATAGACGCCTTTGTTCGCTTCTCGTGTTTGAGATATGAAAAATAAAATGATTTAAAATTAAAATAATTTTAATTTAACTACCCCCAAGTGGAGGATTAAACTGCACTTACAGGCAGATATAAGCCTGCGCGTTAGTTTTTAGAAAGATACTTTTTTAGAGAATGCTTAAGTAACATTCAGTAAGTTCGAAATATTACCTACTGAAACAAAAGCTTCAAAATACTTTTTATAATATTTCCCCTCTTAAATAATAGTAATACATTTTCGCAGTGATATGAATCCACATAATTTGCAACTCTGCAGAATATCGCTTCTACTTACATAATGGCCCGAAAAAAGCTCGTCTTTGCAGAGCGGTTATTATATAAAATCTCTTCAAGTAAGCTACATTATTCATGCACGAGTAAATTTGATAGACTCGTTTCAAATAACAAACCTTTACCCGCTTTCTTAAATAATAATTTGAATTATTATTTAAGAAAGCGGGTAAAGGCAATTTATCGGTAATCGGTTTTCACTCCACCGAGGCGAAACATCCCATCTTGTCGCCGTTGCAAAAATTTGCAATTTTTCCCGGCAATTTCTATTCAAGTGAAAAATGCACAAGTTGCTGTTACTGTCTTGAACTAGAGTCACGTACTAAAGACATAAGTGGCAAAGGAACGGTTACCGTGAGAGGTGCGATGTTACTGAAAAGGACTTTCGAAATGTCGATTACCTACTAAATGTGTTTTTTTATTATATGCACATAATCAAATAGAAATTTAGCATTTGAAAAATCAATCGTTTTTTGTTAGTTTTAAAAATATACAAGATGATTATTTTAACTTATAGTATGGGAAAAAACAAGACTATTTTGACTGAAAGGCGTTTATTTAATTAAATATATTCTCTATTTAAACAGCAGAGTGTACTATACTCGTAATTACACATCTACCTATATCTATTTTGTTAATATGTAAAATTTTTACTAATAAATAAATAAATAATAAATAAGCCTTTTATTCGGATATAACAGAATATACAATTAACTAGTTGTTTCACTACTACAATATAAATACTAATACAATATAATATTTATTAAAATGATTCGTATATTTGATCCTTTTTCATTCAAGTCCGTTTGCCAGTTAGCAAAGGCCTCCTCCAACCTACTCCATTCTATTCTATTAATATAAATATAAAATTTTTACTAATAACTATATTCTAATCTTCCTAAAAAAATATAAACAAATATTTGGAAGCCATTATATATAACACCTATAAGTACGTATATATATCTATATATATAAAAGGACTTGTCCTCACTGACTGAGGTAAGACGCACGCAAAGCCGTAACCGCTGATGGTAGAAACGTCAAATTTGGACAGATGTTTACTTTCGTAATCTGAACATCCACTAAGAAGGGATTTTGAAAAATTTTAACCCTAAAGGGGTGAAATAGGGGTTGAAAGTTTGTATGGAAAAAAATTAAATCGGCATCGATTTTTATAAAATTTTAAATTTAGATTTTTAAAAGTATTTAATTGAATACGTGTTTCATCGTTTTCTAGAATTCTCCCCCTAAGAGTGCAAATAAGGGGTTGAAATTTTGTATAGGTTTTTTTTAAATCGTCACCAATTTTTATAAAATTTGAAATTCAGACTCTTAAACGTGTATAATTATTTAATTGAACGTATGTTTCATGGTTTTCTAGAAATCACTCCCTAAGGGTGCAAATAAGGGGTTGAAAGTTTGTATGGAAAAATCTTTAAATCGCCACCGATTTTTATAAAATTTGAAATTTAGACTCTTAAAAATATTTCATTGAACACATGTTTCATGGGTTATTAGAATTCACCCTTAAATACGCAAGCGAAGCTGCGCGCGTCCGCTAGTCTCACATATCGATACGTATTTCATATACATACGTACACTCAAATACCGTAAAGTTCCAACTATCCCTTCACAAAATTAATCGACTCTACAACGGAGATTGTCTAGCGGCTGTTTATAATTGTTCACTTAATGGCCAGGACATTGAGCCTTACTCTCGGAATAGTTTGAAGTAGTTTGGAATAGTTTTGAAAGCAGAGTGCTTGTTTATTAAAACTTCATTCGTATATATACCTTCAAATTTAATTTATTATGGAGCAATTTTACTAGCATAACCAAAAATATGCATCATATAGATCAGGTAACAATACGTTTTAACCATTTTGAATACATTTTTAGAGATGACAGCAAAGAACCAGTGAAATAAGACTATTCTCCACATTCTACCTATAATAGTGACACTGAACGATAAATTTTAATAATAAACTTCCTACTTTTACTAACCAGATCAGGTATTTATAGTCTTATAGGAATAATAAGATCCATTTAGATATATTAACTAACTATAAATATTTATTTACTTTAGTTGTTCAATTCGTTTAGTGATATCAAATGTGAAAACAATAATACGATTGAAAACCTTGAGAAATACTCGTAGTTACCAGTAGGTCTTTCATCTTCAGGATCGATCCCAATAAAATGTTACTTTCCATCTTGTTGACATTGCACTTTTAGTTTAAATGGGTCAAACTGAATAGTGGATAAGTAATGGGCAGCGGCTCCTCCTCTATCGTGTACCTGGACACTCGGACGCGCTTTGAGCTTTCTATCGATAGGTATTAGATTTTTTTATCCTTTTCCTTTTTATATGTAAGCCATTGAACAAGTTTAATTATTTGAAATACTTTTGTTAATCTGAGGCCGTCGTAGCGCAGCGACACAAGGGTGTGACTGCAACGCGACGGTTGTGAGTTCGATCGTCACTCGAGGAATTGAAATATTTAGTAACGTTTATATTTCCATTTCTTCGCTCTGGTGTCGAGGTAAAGCGCGGCGTTGAGTTCTGCCACTCAACACGCAATGCCTCCAAAATTCTTTAAACAATTACTACATAATATTAGACATTCATGGAATAATGTAACACGTATTTTTCATAAGATATTTGATTTACCATTACTACTTCGATTTATTAAATTATATAACTTTAAGTTGTAAATGTACCTTTTTAATAAATATAATAACATCTATCTCTCAGTGGAATAAATATTTAAAAACACACGTGTATATACGAATTCCTATGTCAATATATGTACACTACAGAAGTTTCAGAGACTCTAGATACATAAAGTATATCTTATTTAGTAATTCTTCTCATCAGAAATGAAAACACGAAATCGACAATCGAACTTGTTTTATACGATGAAAGCATAACACAAATCCAAAGTAATTAAAACAAGGAGCGTACAGAGACGTTATGTTAATTAGAAGCTGTAATCAATTACGTTTCAATTAAGAGATCATCGTCGCAATGTTACATTAGCTGGGTAATTGGCTATGTTCTAATTAGAGAGACCACCGTGGAGGAGTTTCCCTTAACGAAACAGAAAGTGAAGAGTAAGCGGTGTGTGAAAGGGAAGCCACTAATTACACGCTCAAGTAGTGTCACCTTTTCATACAATAATTATATAAATGACGCTATCGTAGTGCAGTTATCTGAAAAACACATATTATCTGTCTTTTAAAATTTGCAAAATAAGGCTATTTACACATCGAGATAAATGGATTATTTTTCAAAAATGTATAACAAACAAACATTTAACAAGAAAGTTGCACGCTAACAAGCATTGTAATCAAGATTTTTCTTCTTAACTACCGACAAAATAATGAAAGAAAATAAGCGTTAGGTTGCGATGCGAAGATGAGGCAAATGATGGAGCGACTGTCATTTACGTTTGTACTCGTAGGTCGCGTGAAAAATATTTACATTGATCTTGTTTACATTGATGTCGTAATCCGTACGTGCGTGAAACGTTTTCACGCTGCCGTGAACACACGTGTACGTGTTCGTACGACAAAAAACAAATGGAAAATCAAAATCCTCTTATCACTCGGGCACATAAAGCTTCACATTGAAATTTAACTATACTACATTCTGTTAAAGAATTATTCGAGTGTCACGAACAATGTAGCTACTAGTACGGTATATCGCCATTGCGATGCTTCAATAACGGTTTTAATTAATTAAATTAAGGTATATTCATGTTTTCACTAATAATACTATTCAGTTTATAAATTAATTAATCTTATCGGAAAAAAATCTTTCATGATTATTGTAAATACATACTTAGGATATTATATTACATGAATACATTTTTTTATTCTAAAGTAGCTTATATTATTTCGGAAGAAATAAAAATGGAGAACGGAGTCTTTTTTATTCTCTACCAATATAAAAAAAAAAGTTGCTATTATTCGTATTCAGAATTTATCAAAACTCTTCCAATATCAAATTTATTCTAAAAGCAACCCGAAATAAAAATAATTATAATAATATTCAGCATTTCTATTATGGCATATGAAAACATGAACATTATAAAAACATATATGGGTCATAATCAGAAAAAGTGTACATTTTGTGTCTTTTCTTGTCCCGCTACTTTGAATGCGTTTTAAAAATACAATTTTAAAGATAATTTAAATATTTTGCCATTTACGATAAATTTACTTATTAACTTAAAGATTATTGTAATATTTTAAATGTATTATGGCTATTAATAGTATTTTTTGTTAGTTGCAAAAAACTTTTCAAAATGCTTCCATACAATTTTTCGTGTCCCATTCACTACTTTACTTTTTAAAAATTGATTTGTTACGAATGTTTATGGTTTTATTTGATTTCAGATATGTTTATATTACTTTACTTTATGCAAAATATGAAACAAAAGTACTTTTATTGATATATTATTTAATAAATAATATATATGAATTAAGTAAATTTGTCCCAAAATATTGTCTTTTTTGTTACTCAGGGCTAGTAACGTACAATTAAATTATGAATGCAATTATTTTGGATGGTGTTTAATATTAGTTTTTGTTGTGGCACCATAATTCTAAAAGTCAATGCTGTCGTAGCTACAACAAGTAGTGTTCTCGCAGCAGTTGAGGGGTTCAAATGTTTTAGAAGGAAAATGTAAAATTACATCTCAGGGTTATAAACGGCTTTTATTTTGGTAAGTATTCAATAATTTCGTTTTCTTGTTTATATTATTTGCTTCTTTTTACAAAATCTCAAAAAAGAACTTCAGTGCTTACACATGCAACACGTGGCTTATGAGCAAATATTTAAAAAGGTTAGAATTTCTCAGACTTCATTCTCAATTGCGTTATATTTCGTTACGTAACGAAACTGAGAAAATATGAAGCCTAGTTCATAATTACGTTACCATCGCAAGATATGTATATAAAAAAAAATTGCTGGCATATGAAAAAAATAATTGGTGACTTTTGATAACGTAAAGTAACCAAAAATAATGATTTTTAAGTTTTTTGCCTGTTTGCTTGTTTGTCTAATGTTTTTGTGCACGCTTATCTCAGAAACGGCTTAACCGATTTAGTTAAAAACATTTTTTTATTCTTCCTGAAATTAGTTGTGATTTTGTAATTACTATTTTTTTCTCTGGAGATATATAATTAATAAATATGTAGTTCAAGTGGGTGAAGCCTTTATTTAAAAACAAATACGTTCTGTACTAGCGTTGTTAAAGATCTAAACAATAAACATAAAATATTATTAAATATCTATTGATAAATATTTTTTTATTTTCAGTAAGCGTCATGGCTCCTATGTCAAATGCTGAAACACATAAAAGATATAGAGAACGTCTTAAAAAGACCAATCCTATTAAATATGAAGATATGCGGAATAAACACTTACAAAGAATTAAACTTAATTCCCGTGATAACGACTCAAATTTTGATATATTTTAAAGTGGATTTAATTTTATCATTAACTTTGTGATCTCTAACTAGAAATAGAAGTTTATTACGTTACGAACTAGCATTATTATATTGTTAATATTGTCACTTTGTTATGTTTTCTTACATTTATAATCTGTTAATTCAACGATTGAATCTTTAAAATTTTAATTTGTGTCTCATTAAATAAAAACAACAGTATAATAAACAACAGTATAATTTATTCGTATAATATCCTTACTTTGTTGTGTATAATGCCTTATATCATCAGTTTCGTAACAAACATTATCAGTGTTGTTACTTATCAGTTACGTTACGAATTCGAAAATGTCCACTTTTCTGATTATGACCCATATACCGCTCATAGACACTGTTGACCTTCCAACTCACCTGTTATCATCATAACATCACGTTCAAACTTCACGCAAGTTTAATACACCGTGCACTGGTTGCCGAGACTTGGGTAAATAGACTAGAATAGAGGGTTTTGTTGTTTTAGGACTAATGAGCTCAATAAATTTTCGTCACGATACCCAGCCGTTGATTCGCTCGCACTCGTTGAATATGTAAACGAAGTGATTTACATTTACAATGATTGCTCCTTTATTTTGAAGTTAAGTTGACTCATTTCAATACATTCGGTTTTTACGGGTCTTATGTTTGAATTTTATTAAGTACTTATATTGTCTTTATATTACAGTAATAGAAACAGTAACTCCAGCTTAAAAAATATTCTTAGAAATTCATTACATTTAGAAATTTTCTGACATTAGCTCTATCTTGCCCAAACAAGTACTCTCGGTCACCACCAGTTTGATTTAGTAGATGTAAGCACACGAGCTCCGGTATTTATGATGACAACCGTGGGTAAACTTTAACGTTTAATTTGCATCACAATTTCATACATCAAACAACAGATTGGGGTGGCATTTACTCAGAATTATGAATATCTCTGTTTGAATACAAGCAGCGGTTAAGCGGCGGCGGAGCCCAGTTTTTTACGTAATTTTTAAATAGGTACCACTATCTTATGGGGCCAGTCGTAGCGAGGGAACACAAGCGTGCGACTGTAAGCACGAAAGGTTATGGTTCGATTCCCACTCGAGAAAATTAAATATTTAGTATTTTAATTTGTTCGCTCTAAATTAATTCGTAATGAGGCAAAGCGCGGCTTTGAGTTCAGTGACTCAACAAAATGCCTGAAAAATTCGGCAGCGGTTTCATGTGAGCAGTGGAATTGTTTTAATGGGAACGTAATGTAGTAACATTAGGTACCCAGGTACATAAATATATATATAGTAGTATATGTATAGTAAATATTCCAAAAAACGTATTAATGTTTTACGTCATAATCCACTAGGACTGTAAAAACCGAAGACACGTCTCGGAATGATTTTCTCTCGTCTCTGGGGATCAGCCTTGAAATATATTTACTGAAGGGGAATATCGAGCCCTGCCTCAACCCATAAAATAAGAAGAAAATACTATGGCGTTTGAATTTACAAATACGATACGAATTATTGCTATAAAATTTTATCTCAAACATGAAATAAGTTATAATAAAACCTTCTAAACCTATCTATCGATATTTAGAATATGCGCCGCACTGAAGGTAGTCTGCAAGATTTAGATTTAGATGAAATGATCAACACTTTCAGTCGCATAGAAGCAATTTTGCAAATTATTTGGTAGAGCCTCCTAAAGAGGAATGTACTAATGACCGGACGGTGTTCTAATGGCTTTCATAAATTATTGTTTTAGACTTCAATTAAACATACAACTATTTTATTACAATTTCAAATGTAACAAATAACTAAGACATAAGTGTTATAATTGCTTTGTAAATTGTTCACATACACATCAATGGAATTGTTTACTTTAAAAAAATATTTTTTTCACTAACTCAGTTGCTAACCGTATCTTAGATTTACTAATTAAACCACAAACTCCTTCTGAAAGCAACTAAATGAACTCTATTAAAGTACGTCTTACACTTACAGAACTTTGATACGTTCAAATAGATTTTACAAAGCTCCGAGTACTATGAGAACTTATTTACACCTGAACTTTGAACTTTGAACTTTTTGCGTATCTTTTGTCTTAATTGAGACGCTATGTAATATACGTTACTTTTCATATAAATTAAACTATATTAATTTGAAAAGAATATTTCATGTTTAAATGAATATATGCATCCTACTGAATAATATACGTGATTGTTAAAATAGCTTAATTGGCCTGACCAACCTTTTATATCAATACAGATATAATATACGTTTTAAATTAATGTAAAAGTCATACATATTACGGAATAGTTAAAAGAATAGTTAGTTAAATATATCTTATTCACACAAGCAATCGTACATTCTATGAAAATAAATCGTATTTGTTAAATTTTAAATTAAAAGTGTAATTTCGTTTGAAAACAACGTTTTATATACAACTAACTATAATATATGGCACATGACTAGGTAATCTACATTGAGGCACACTTCATTGACATTACAAAGAGAGCTGAACAGCGATATCCATTGTGTGCAACCAAAGGACTGATTACACTGTTCCCGTACTGCCTCTGGTATAATGGCATATTACATGTTCAACAAATGCAATATGTATGGATTTAATAGTTATAATATTTATTTAGCTTCATCTTAAAGATATCTTATTATTTAGAATTAACTATGTAATTAAGGTTCCTATTTTATATTTACGTAAAACTGGAAGCATTATTGTTTCAAACGTTAGGCGGCGTTAGGTTAACCTCTTAGTAAGTGCTGTTTTCACAGGCAACGAATAAGTAATCAAAGAAACTAATTACACCAGGACTCAACTTGAAACTCTTTATGTTCTATCTGTTATGAAACTTAAATTTGCTTAAGTGTGAAACAACTACAAACGCTAAAAATACAAATATATTTTAAATACAAATGTTTGTAATTGAAATTGCTATCTACTAATAGTTTTTATAATGTTTTTATGCTGTCGAGGCAAAACGCGGCGTTGAGTTCCGCATGCCTCCAGAATTCGGCGGAAAGTGGTGTATCTTAACACTAGATTCCCTCTGCTCTACCCTGCTGTGAGCGGGATACAGCGTGAAGCGTGAATTAGATTTTTTTTTTAATTTGTTTTTACTATGAAAAACTTTTTCTTATTATAATATCAAATTCATTATTTAAGCCCAAATATAAGTAGCCACTTTATCACTCAATTCCCCTTACATTATTATAATAAAGATTGTACAAAAAATATTATAAATTCAGAGAACCTATTTTGTTTTACGAGATATTATTATTTTCAAATTATTTGTTTGTATCTCTATAATTATAATCTACCACAATCGTTTTGTCATTGTATAAAGTAATAACGACAGTTTATTGTGCGTGGCCGCTGTGAGTATCCGCTTTCGTATAACCAATAATAATCTATTAATATGCTAATTAATTGCGGATCTTGTGAATTGTTCATAAAAAATGTACTGTACATAATTTTTCACTTAAGAGTTTTAATATTATTCTATTTTTTGTGTTATAAGAAGTAAAGAAAATCGTATTTATTATTATTTGGTAACTTTAACTCTAAAAGAATATTGTATAACTAATATGCGTCACGGCGATATTGTCAGTTTTTAACAGCCTTTTCTTTTCAAAAAGGAAAAGGTTCTATGTTCGTCAACTATATATTTTTTGTTTTTCCGTCGATATCTCATTGTCATGTGGACCAATTTTAAAAATGTGTTTTTTATTAGTACGAGCGTACTTTCTCATTAGTTCTATTACCACCAAGTCAGGCTGTGATGATGGAATCTTATGGAAATTGAAATAATTGTGATTCTACAAGTGAGGTTTGATAATGTGTTTTAGGTTGACTTGAGGTTTTAGGAGCGATATTGGGTGACTTCCCATGTTTAAGCAATAAGCAACATAAGCTGAATGGAATCATTATATGTAATGCACACATTTAACTTTTATAATATTTATGGAATCGTAATATACCAAAAAAAAAAAAAATACAATTCTGTTAAATTCATTAAGCGAGAAATTGTAAAACACAAATTGTATTCAAACCTAGCGAACTGATTTAACACGGTCAATGTATTTGTAATAGCAATGCTAGGAATTATTAATACGGGCCCACATCCACTAACCCTCGCCAATAGATACTTACGCCTTCGTGTTTCCGCACGAACGAACCTTTGAAAGAAATTTACTTCATTGAATGGAATGGTTTATGAACTGTGGCTAACACATGTACAGACACGATCGACCACTGCCTTTGTGAAACATGTGGGATATCAAATATTTAGTACGAAAGAGGGGGATATATTATGTAATATTCTATAGTATTCATGTATGTATCGGATGACTTAAAGTTCAAACGAAATATAAATACTTTTTTTTTAAATAATTTTTAGTTAAGTTCCATTACTCAACTGTTGAATTTCTTGCCGGCTCTTCTCAGCAGAACTGCCTTCCGAACCGGTGGTAGCTTTTTGTTCATATGTTCATTCGACGATTCAAAAGTGCTTTTATAGTTTATTTGAATAAAGAATATTTTGAATTTGAATTTTGAATTTATACGAATATAAATATTCTACGTTTCAGTTACATTTCTTTTTCATTACAGTACTTCAGGTAAGATTAAACAAAGAAAACAAATATTTCTCATGTGAAATATAAATTATTACAGGTATAATAACTCTTAGCGGAGTATAGCTAAATCAAGACTACACGAGTCTGTCTGTACAAATGTTATTAACTCACTTCACTGTGTGTTTAGCTCCTATGTATGAAATACGTGACTGTATTATACGAAAGTAAGACAAAAGACGCGCGTACTATTTTTCATTGGAGTGAAATTTTCTCAAAGGAAAAATTTGGGGCACTATCGAGTAGCTATACAGACGTAAGGATAAATTCGATAGTCGATCGGATTTTCTATTATACCTACGTTACGCTCACCTATTCCCCAATTTATTGGTTTCCCAGAATAAATGGACAGATGGAATTTTTGGTCCTACGAACTAAAAAAATATTTTGATTGTATTATTTATTTATTATTTGTTTTAACTTTTTTTGCTGATGCTATTTTTATGTCATATGATTTAAATATGTTTGTAAGTTCAGTTTTACAGTGACCGTATATACTGAAAATAAAAATATAGATATTGATATTTTATTCAATGAATTTCATGTGTGTTTTTACATTATTTGTTAAACTAACGCTAAGTTTTAAGTTTATGACAGTTTTTCATACCCCAGACGTACAGTCTAATTAGTTTCTTTAATTAGTTATACGTCGACTGTAAGCGAGCATGCCAAGAGGTTTAGAAGTTATTTAAAGTTAAGTTGTGGAATTGAATGTGAACGCGAAGACTCGCGGAAGACACTTGAGAATATTTATGCTGCGAGTAAATTGTTTGCCAGCTACTTAAGTCTAGTTCAAAAGAAGTTGTCAGTTAGCATTAGGTTGGCACTCCGTTGAATAATGTTAAATATTTTATAAGAGTAGAAAATAGTAGTGTGAATAGAGTCTAATTGTAAATAAAAATACTACTTTACTAAGTTAATAATTTAAGTAGTTATAGAGAGTTGAAGTTGTTGTTTGTTGATTTATCGTATTACCCGGAAATCGAACCCAAAACTTTCGCATTTATTTTGTTTTGTCGCAGGTATGTTTAAATATATATAAATTACATAAGTCAAATTTTCACCAGAGACACCAGACGCTTCATTCTCGTAATTAAATATCAGTACACGTAAAACACTAAGATTCAAAGGATTTATATACTCTTTACATGTCTAATTTCTCAAAGGCTTAATTTAGTTTTGAATTTTGTTCGAGCTCAGACGGCACTGTCATAAACATTTTGAGGCTTCGTTTGTCCTCGTAAAAGTTTGAGAATTAGATTTCCTGGAAAAGGAAATTGGTTTATAATTATAAATATGAAATTTAACATATATAGTTAAATTATAATTTATTTATTTACTCTTCAAAATGTAAAAAAATATTTGCTTATTTTGTTTAGCTTTTTGGTAATACTCACGACGTTTACTAGAGGTTAGCTAGTGTAACGCGTGAGGAATAAATTACTTTGGCCCGATGTTTGTCGCCCTCGTCAAAGGGCAATACTCCTGATTATAACAACTAGATTGTCGTTTTAGAGTATCTTAAAATATCGTTGTTTGAAAAATTATCATTATAATTATTGGTAAAATGACGCATTTTTTCTTATTTCATTGCAAGATACACTATTATTTATTTAATTATAACTTTTGATGGAATTTTACAGATTTAACCATTAACTCTTCGAAATATTTTTACAGGTACGTATGAAATCGTGATCAATAATATAAAATTTTGCTACCAAATTAGAATTTCATAACAAAATTGAGTAATTTCCTTATTTATTTAATAGTTAAAACGATTTAAAGTTTAGACCAATATGTTCGTAATTAAATATTACGTTATATTACGTAAGCTATTACCGTAGGAGCAATGAGGCAAGGGCTCGTGAAATAGCTTCCAGCCATTTAACTTTATCGTTAGTTTATAATGTAGTTACTGACCGCGTCACTGCCAGCCCCCTCGCCACTGCGAGATGCCTATTTGTTGGGTTGCTTTATCAGTCACCAGATGCTACTCCGCGAACTAGTTAATGTTCTCTATATAAACCGACATACTCGTAGAGTAATAGCATTCTATGTTGTATAAAGTTCACATAGCTTACTACAAACAAACATGTTTTTATTTAAAACTTTTCACTTATATATTTCCCTCCTTAAGGTTCCCATTTCATTAATTGACAAAGTTTAAAATGTTAAGCATTCTTTGAAGAGATCGCACCGCGCATGACGTAGCCCTAGCGCCTAGCGGGAAAACGAAGGACACACGACAGACGGGCCCAGAGCGGCGACCACGACTCGCTCCTCGCAGTTCTATTATTTAATACGAACGTGTGCGGTAACTCGTAAACAACGCGATTGTCAACAATATATATTTATTGTATACAAATATTTATTTTGAACCTAGTTTTTTTATTAAACTTTATGTACTGTTTAAAATGAAGAGAAGAAAATTATTTATTGTGTTTATTTTATTTATGTTAATATGTCATTAGTTTGACAAATGTGCTTGTGAGGTGCTACGATAGATATTATATAATGAGAACAGTTCTCCAAAACGTGATAATGAAAGTTTTAACACTGGCAGCGCTTTGCGGTAAGTAGTAGATACTTATAATAATAGAGTTCAAAAAGTTTTATATTTTGTTTAAACATTACATTATTACACCTACATTTTACGGAAAACTATTTTCCAATATTACTTTTAATTATTAAAGAAACCTATAACTAAATGAATCAGTAATAATGTTGATGTTTTAGGTAAAGTTATAAAACTGAAATTTGTTCAAATTGAAAAATATTTCATAGTGATTATTTTTATATTTGAAAAAAAAAAGGAGACTATTTTAATTATATCCTTTTAGTTTAAGTGTAACTATTAACGTTAAGTATAATATAAGACCTTGTCTGAAATAATATGTTATATAATATATCTTTTTTACATTACAAATGACAAAATGAAGTCATAATTATTATCATTATAGCAATTATTTTTTTGTTAATTAGAAGAGAAATAAATAAACCATGGTAGCACTATATATTTTTATTATTTAAGTTTAATAATATATTACTTAATAACTGACTAATACCTTTAAACTATACTAAAGCTTTTACAATCATCATAAGTACAACGTGCTATACCTAAAAAAACAATGATACGCTTCCTCTATTTGATTTATTTAAATATTTGTGAGGAAAATGTTAACGCATGTTTGTGAAACGTGTTTTCGTGACTCGACTGATATATACCGCAAGAATTTAAGGTTTTTCTACGAAAATGATAATCCATTTTATAATAAATTACATTTCTTCAAAATGACAAACTTATCTATATTATTTTGGTTATGACACAATTTTCATTTTCATGACACATTTTTCATTTCATAGTATTGAATTTTTTAAATGAAAATCTCATTGTATAACGTACAATTATTTATATTAAAGCTATGTTTTTTAAACAGATTTCTTATTTTAGTTCATTTATTTCATTTTCCTAATTATAATTTCATAAATATTTATAACTTTTATTAAATCCTTAATAATTCTTAAATAATTAACTTAATATTAAAAAATATATACTATTTCATATACATTTTTAAAGTAACTATATATGTCGTAAATTTACAATGTCATATAAGCTAAAGCTAAAGGTTAACCTGTTCTTAAAATAGAAAAAACCATTTCTAAGATTAAAATCTTGAAGTCGCGATACAATGTTATATTTGTCTATGAGTTTTGTCAACTTTTGTTATATTTGAGCCAAAGGACAGAGCAAATGTAGTCAAATATAGACGTAATAAAATAAGACCCTTTACTCTCGTGCCAGAACTCTAAGAAGTAGACCGCATCCATTTAAAACTTGAAACTTGTCATGTTGTTATAAAATATAAGTTTGCGGCTAATCCATTAGTTAAAAGTTAGAAGAAAATACCTCTTAAATTGTTGTACTACGGTAGTTACAACTATACGTCGCGTCGTATAATGTTATTATTTCTTTATTGTTAGTCATTTCAAATATGTAAAAATTTAATATGACTTCGGTTGACTAAATAGAGACATCAAAAACAACTGATGGGCGAAAACTAACTTACGAATTACTTTGAAACAGCATTGTTAGTACAGGGTGAGGTTTGTTCATTTTGAATGAAATTCCTTTGTGATCTTTTGAATACAAATAATTAGCCATATTAAGTTATGTTAAGTTTGAAATTTACATTTAAAAATACTATGAAATAATTTATGAAATAATATTATTTCTGAAAATCAACGCAAAAAATTAGCATCATTATTGAGTCCTTGTATATAACTAATATAATTTAACCTTATAAAATAGGTTAAAACTAGAAATAAGTACAAATATTGTATAAAAATAAAGTATTATATTATGCTGATTTCTGGAAATCTACCAAAACACCACTGTCCTTGTGGACTAGCTATCCTACAACTCCTAGTAATACATAACAGATATTCAAATTTGTTGGATTGAGCGCGCTAAGTCTCAAATAATTTAAGCAAAATCCCAGAGCCAGTAGTATATTAATATTCAGTGACTATATTCAAGAAGTTTGCGTTAGTTGGCTTAGTTGCAGAGCAAACATGAAAATTGTTAGGTTGCATAATGCATAGTTAACGAATAGATCCTCTGTTTTAACATGCTGATCTATGGGCTATGGATAGCAAGCGCACTTAGGTTATGGAAATATACACGTAACACGAGGAGTTAATATTAATAACTATATATTATATTTACCTTACTATGATGCTAATGATAACTTTTAGTTTAGTTTTATCTCGTAAGCAATGTACTTGTTTAATAGTAGTATTTTAGTGTAGTATTTTTTAAAATTAAGAAACACACGTTCTATTATATATTTTTTTTTGTTTGTATATTAAAAACGGACAAGTGAGACTCGGGCTCGGACCGATGTTCCGTACAAAAATTGTCGGTCTCGAGTCAAAATACGTGTTCTTTGCGATATAAACGGTGTTATCTTTTTTTTAAAGTAAAAGTAGAAAAAAAAAATAAGGAAATCATGTGGCCGTAGAGCTGAGTTAGCGGTTTGAATTTCAACTCAGTCTTCATGTGATAAGTGACAGACAGATAGACAGACATACGAACAGACAACAGAGTGATCTTATAAGGGTTGCTTGTTCCCTTAAAAGGTACCCTTAACCCTAAACACAAGCCAAGAATATATATTAATATATATGTTAGAATTTTCAAAAAATTGGCTTACTATTTTAAGTAAAAGCTACAAACTACAAAAACAAACTGCGAACTACGAAAGCTAAGCGATATAAATAAAGAAATACAACTTAACGTGTTATTTCGCAAAAAATTACGACGTCCAAAGGTTTCAAGCTCTGATACAATGTAATATCTAATACCTACTTCATCTTTGAACTTACAATCTAGAGTATAAATCATTTACAGAGTACTACATTTAAAATTCACTTTCAACTTGTAAGGCAAGCATTCAATATTTATGTAAGAGGATTACTGTAAATGTGATTATAAAGGCGGTCTATTTCCACGAAGTTCGTTATCATCTTGAAATTAATTTGAATATATTTTTTTACGAAAATTTTTTGATTGGTGAAATTGAATAATGTCTGTCTTTCCTGTGGATGGCAGAACGCCAGATGTGATTGCGTTTATGTTTTTTTCATAGCAATTTACTATTTAACGAAGTGAGGCAAAGGAACAAAAATGATCATTTTTCTTGATTGTCTCAAAATTCATGGTCCGTCCATTCATTTGAGCGGTTATTATATTTGTTAATATAATTATTATATACATAGCATATTTAGCTTATGTCCGTGTCTATTAATCAGTATCTATGTGTTTAACAAAATTACTTATAATTTAATCAATACTCTTGTTTATTACATTGAACACACATTTAGATTACCTCTTAATCGTTTATGTTTTTATTGAAATATATTAAAGTTTATTAAATAAAATAAGTAAATAATATTCTATATATTCTATTGTACTAATAAAACAGTTAAGTTATCTTAATAATGTATTTCAATATTTACCGTTACATGATAGCAACGTCGTTGTCAAATCTAAAAAGCTATTTTCTTAGTCTAAGTAATATTTCTACAACATATTTCATATTACATTGTCAACAACAAACTAAATTGCAATTTCTCTTAAGAGCGGTTGGGGACTGGGGTGCATCATGGAAATGAGGCCATTTTCAATGATGGCGGTCGGTGTTTGCTCACTTTTTACTAGCTCGACGTACTTTTATGCTATTGTCAATATTAAAATGGAATGTCTTACATTTGAATTATAATTTAAAACAAAACGTAGTTCTCAGTAAATATATAGCATATCTACTCTTCGTGTAATAAAAACTATTAACTTCGTGTAATAAAAAGCTTAATAACCGGATAAATAAAATTCCAATTGTAAAATATAACCTGAAAACTAACCAGTTACATGTGTGTCATTAAAAGTATGGCCAGATAATATTAAAGTTAAACAATACCTGTCGATTGTATTCTATTTGTTTGTCTGTGACATATGAACTGTCGATGAAAGGTTAAATTGTTAATTCTATCGCGATGTAACCCTCCACGCCGCGTCTGAGCTCTGGCTCTCGGCCAGGCGACCATTGTACTTTACTACTGCGATTATTTTCACTGCGCAGTTCAAACTGCTCCAGAACTCAACGTCCAGATAGAGATGAAAGAGTTTGTATGCAAGGCGACTGTAATGGCCGTTTACTTTTTGGAAAATTAAGATAGGGTTACGTGGCTTTAGGAAAATGCGTTTAAATACTGCTAGAAATGTTTGGTTATGTGTTCCAGCTTGCGTGGCTAGTGTCTGTACTGTTAATGAACAATTAAAAAGCATAATTATGATAACTATGATATTTTTTTTTAGCGTCACGCTGTATCCCATATATAATAGGGTAGACAGAGGTAGAGAAACCTATAATAAATAATAAAAATTACAAACAAAAAAAAATAAAGACAGACAGCTAAAACTTAGATTTAATCTTTTGAAGTAAGTATGACTTTGCTATAATTGGTACTTTTTATTTTGCTATACTAATTTCAATTTTGTTGAATTTTTTTTATTATGATCCAGTGGATATAAAAGAAAAGATTTGTAACTAATTTGTTTATAGTTTCGTTTGAACTCTACAAAAAATAAAAGTGTATGTAGATTGGATTAAACGATACTAATGTAAAGTATTTTTTGTAGCGATCTGTTCTTCAACATTTTTTAATTATATTTAAAAGTTGACTGACTTAATATAATTTCCTTATATGTTACATAAGTTTAGCTTCCTAACTGATAAAGAACGAAGCGCACATTTTTTTCCTTTAATTCCTTTACAAGAAATAATTTGACACAAATTTAAACAACACAAAATTATTTGCAATCAAAAACATGTTGTAAATTATGTATCTTACAATAAGGCACAACTTACTAGGTGTAGTAAAAGCCACTATTGAAATCTCTAATTCATAACTCAAACATAACGAGTGAACTCAATTATTAAACAAATTATATTACCGTTGTACCCGAGTTTGGGAGCTTTTAATACAAAACTAAGTTATCTAAGCTGTAAAGTTACAATGACACTCGCTCACAACTGACAACAACACACGACACCTACATTCATTTCACAGTTTCATACTCACAATTAACCCTCTCTGCGTCGTAATAGGACGTAATAACCGCGCTGTGTTCGTAAGGTATTGCTACGTCTAGTACAACTAGACAAATATTCGTCAATAATTAAGCTTACGTCTTCGACTTGAACAACCCGCGAGCTTTCTCGTGAGATATTCAAGCTTTTTAAGATATTTTCTTTCATGTGCCACTATAAGTTAAAAGATATATAGATCCTAGATTATAATTTTAAAATTAAGTATAAACAATTATAAATAGTAAAACAGATTTTAATAAATTTATCACTAAATATCTAAATACTAATTTGAAAGCTGGCTTAAAAAAACCTCAAAAAAATATTATTGAATGGACTATTCTGTTATTATTTTAACATTTTTAACATATTAAGTTTCTGCCACCGTTATCTTTGAATTTATTTTAAATATCTCTAATAATATGATATGTACATACAGTGCTTTAATATCGAGAAGTCCAGCTGTTACATCCATTATGATAATGAAAATGAAGGTAATTAATCTCTTCACTAACATGTATATACACTAAAAGCTGCTTACCGTGATGATTATTATTGTTGAATAAATATTTATACATACTCATACACTCAACCTGCTCACCTCACACTATTCATAAAAGCCCCAGAAACCTTTATTAGTTTCTATTATCTTTTATAAACTTTTTTCTATTTATTCTATTATTCAGGAAAGTAAATAATAACATGTGTATCATGAAATTATACTTGTTTGTAATATCCATTTACATTTAAAATTTAGGTATAATCCAGTAAAATATAATTCAATTAACTAAATGTTTTGTAAAAATAAAATATTGTTTTGTAAAAATAAAAATTTCTCTTTAGAAAGTTAACCTTTTAATTTGTAAAATAATTACTTGTGTGTATCGCTTAGAAAATATTAAATTTAGTGACTGTATTAACCGGAGTGTATATTAGATATGGTAAAACTTTATAGTCTTTATTAATTCAATTAATTCCGTGCTTACTAAATTATAATAATGGTTGAGTGTATGAATATACACAAGTGTCTAAGCAGCGAATTTCCTATTATAAATGATCTTTTTCAAATTGGGTTACTTATCTAGGGAATACGCTGGTACGAACGACAAGGCCCTGTGCGACCATCACTACAGTGTTACTAGCACACGTATGACAGTGGTGGTAATATTAAGTACTAGGGAGATGAGAGTATTTTTTTATAAATAGATTCATTGTTTTCCTCATAACAGGGCAGAGGTGGATAGAGAGAACAGTGTCAGGACACTTGGATCTCCGGCGGCGTTGTACCACTGCACAGCGATGCTTCACAATTTTGTTTATTTATTGAGATATTTATCTTTCTATAACTTTTTCTAGGTTCATCCCGCACGCACGCCGTATCTCACAGACACTCCACTTTTGCCACCGAATTCTGGAGGCATTGCATGTTTAGTTAAAATGTTAAAAGTTAAAATATACCATAATAACAAGCATTATCAGGTTAAAATAGCAATGTTCACAAATTGTAAATGCGTATTTCACGCTTTCGGTCGCTTTCCAGTGAGCGTGCTTGAACATATGTAACGTCTATCGAGGTCACCAAGTCGCATAGGAATTGACTATTTCTCGTAATGGCACGATAAATGCTCTTATATGGTAGCTATTTCTTCTAAAGTAATGAAAAGAAAAAATCTAACTAGTACATTAATATTTTTAATTTGAATTCGCATAAATATTATTTGTAAAAATATATTATTTAGACGCTACATCTCTATAAATAGTAATTATTTCTTTCAGCTTCACTCTTTTTCTTCAGACCTTCATATCAATTATACTCCATTCTCTCCTTTTCGGCTGAATTGTTCCCCCGAGCGGAGAATCGAACTCAAATCATTGCATTTACTGACAGACCCTCTGCTCTATGAATGTATTTTGAAATCAACAAAGCAGACAATTTTGAGTATGAAAATCGAAATACTTTGCATATTTTAATAAATTTTATTTGCTTAGGAACTACTGTTGATTATAAATGCTCAAGTAATTTAACTGCACCCAATTATATAGTGTTCCGTTAGACTACACGCTGTTGTAATTAACTGCATGCTGCTGCGTGGACGTGTGCTTTACTTATATGTTGTTTTTGTCTGTTAGTATTATTTCTCGGTATATTATATGGATAAAGTATATGTATGTACATATCTATACTAATATAATAAAGCGGAAGAGTTTGTTTGTTTGTTTGTTTGAACGCTAAGATCTCTGGATCTACTGGTCCGATTTACATTGTTTTTGTTTTGTATGAAAGCTGCATTCTTCAGAAGTGCTATAGGCTATATAACATTACATTACTCATATATACTAATATATTTTAAAGTACTTTCTAATTTGACATGCAATTTATTCTGCCATGTTAATAACAACCGTCGCGTCGCTACGCAACCATTACCGCGACATTTTGATATTCATCCTTATGAAGTTTGATAAATAATTAAGGAGATGTCACTGATTCGAAATGACCTAGCCTTCGGGCGGCATAATATCAGTATGTCCGACGCGAAAATATTCTTATAGTTCAAGCAGGCGTAGCCGCGTCCGGGTCCACTAGTGTTTTTATATATGAATGGCAGAGATAACTATTATAGTTAAAAGTTTAGTTATTGCGAATGAATGGAACAGTTGCCGGTTTTCATTATGTTTGTATGGTATTTTATATTTATCATTTTTATCATTTTTTTATAGACAGTGCAATAATGAGACTTTAATTAATTAATACGTATTCCAAGATTTGTGGCTCGTTCGTGCACGTTCATGATAAGTCTGGTCTGGTAACTGGTCGTTATTAAATTATGAAGACTAAGAAACCGTAGTATTATAGTAGCTAAAGAAAAATCTCTTCGGTTTCATCACAGAGGGTAGCTTCAACTATATGGGGCAACTGTCATTTCAGTTTCACAGAAACTAGACCGATGGATGAGTGTACATTGTTCATATGTGTTTGTATGTGACTTACTCTAGTGTGTAGTTGTTAGCTATGTCAAGCCTGTGCTAAAAAGAGAGAAACCACTGTCTTTTACTACTATAACTTGTACTGATTTTATATGCGTTAGTATACGAAACGGAATCTTAATTCTATTTATTTGATTTTACAACCATACATCAGGCGAGGTACGCTTAGACAACCAAGCGATAACAAATACTAAATTATTGTAAATATTTATTAAATTTTACAAAATTATTTATTTAAAATTAATTTTTGCTAAATATATTTTACTAAATAATTCATGAAAGAAATTATAATTACTTACAGAAAGTAATTCATCTTACATTTAAGACTGGCTTAAAGAATGGAAAGTGAAAAAGTCTCGGAAAGCTAACGATAGTAAGAAACGTTGGCGTGTAGCCAGAATTGGTGACAATTCCACCTTTTTGCTGTTGACAACATTTCTCAAAGAAAAATATTTTATATTACAACAAGCAAGTCTTCATTTAACAACTTAATGTATACAATTAGGTTAAGAGCATTATGGAAAAATTCATGGAAAAATAAACAATTTTTGTAACATTTTACTGTTTTTTTTTTTACTTTTAAGTATCTATGGCATCAGGGAAACCATGTATATTGCATTAGATGTTAAAATCAAAAAAACATACCCGCTCTATTCTACTAAAATATAGAAATATTTTTTATCAGGAAATTATAGCGCCGTAGATTTGAGTATATAGTTTGAATTTCAACTGGATATCTCCAAGCGTTCCTGAGATAAAGGGCCTTCACAGACAAACAGATAGACGGACGGACAACAGAGTGATCTTATAAGGGTTCCTTTTTCCTAAAAAAGTACGGAACCCTAAAAAGTATATAGTGTATAGAAAATAGTACTCTTTACCAGGAAAAGGCACGGTAAAGCTTGTACAAGTATAATTTCACTTAAGTAGTAATCAATAAGAAGGCTCAGTCTTTAGGGAGCTCACACACCCTTTTACATACCGTGCGTCACTGTAGGGTCGATTTTATTTATTGTACTAGCTAACGTGCTAGTTCTGACCCTAATTGCTTTAAGTTTGTAGTAATTACGTAAGTTTAGTTTAGTTTAAAGAAGTAATATCACTATTACTATATGTTACTGTGATTAATAAAATATATTTATTAAATTTTAGAAACCATTTTTATAACGTATTCCTATCCCCTAATTTGTAATCAGCATAAAATTTCATTCTTTATATAGATAAAATTACTCTGTTTTTTATTTCCTTTTTTTCTCTCAATCGTCAGTAATGAACTTGAAATATAATTAACGTTTCAGGTAGCCTCTTGCATAATAATGATGAGGTAGTACCGTATTTTAAAATATAACTTCATTAATTTATAATGTAATTTTCATAATTTGTAATGATGTTTAGGACAATGCTTTTATCGATATGTACCTACCTAATAATACCAATTAATTTTCTATTAATTCATAGAAAATGTAGGCTAACTACGAGTTAGCCTATTCACGATCTTTAATTCATATCTATAGCCTATTTTAACTAATTGTAATTTATACGCAAAAGATAATAAATAATTATGAACTAAAAATACATACTCAAAGCAACAAAATAAACTATCGATATTTTGAACAATAACTGTTCCGCGCGCCGTTTATCCTCAGAAAGGAACTTAAACAAATTACACTGGCAACCCTCCGTAATTATTATTCAACCTTTATTATGGGTAAATCGAGTAAATTTGTTCCGAAATTACTTTTATTATAAGCATTTCTTTCCATCCGTAGAACAAAAGTGCTAAAGTAGAGTAAATGGACTGGAATTTCCATTTGAGGAATATATTATTATAAAGCAGTATTATTGTAAATACCTCCATAAAAAAGAAAACTATATGCAAATAATATTATTGTCATTGTCAAATTTATTATATAACTATTTTTTGTCTTGCTCTTTCGCTCAGAACGAAATGAGACAGATAACGTTGGTTGAGGTTGATAACATTGTTGGTTGATAACGATTATCTTGTCGTTTCTTATATACTCATTGTATCAACCTATAGAGAGGGGCAGCCTAAAACAAAAAGTCAGATCTAATCAAAAAGTGGTAAATTTTGACGTTTCAATTATAAATTTTACACCCATTGAAGATTGCAGAGTTATATACATATACAGTATAGTTAAAACCTCAGTTGCCTATATATGTCGATCGATATGTTATTATCAAAATGAGCTGTTTACTTTACGTATAGTCAAAACAAATAAAATTAATTTACTACGCACTGTACAGTGAATTGTGAAATTATTTTCATACTTGATAAGGGATATAACTACTATAAATCCTCGCCGTCGTAACCTATATACGAGTACACAATTCATCTTCCTATTTGAGCTATATTTTATTATTCATAGAAGCTAACCATAAATCGAAGCTCCTTTTAGTGGCTATGAAATAACTAATAAATATATATATATATATGATGACCTATATAAAGACTGGGACTACTTCTTTCAAGACTAAGTGCCGCGTTCTGTAGTCGAGACAGTTAGTTCAACAAACATTACATTGACTATATCTTCATTGCTAATATATGTACCTACATGGAACTATATTATACACATTTTGTACATTTATATTATTTATAAGGAATTATTTGATTTTTATATATTTTTTTCAAACATTTTAAATTTGCGCTAGCCCGTATCTCTTAAGACTAAATTACTCTCTTCAAAGGTTGTCTGTAAGAGATTGCTATCAGCCATAAGACCGCCTTTGCACGCTCTGGATTTATTTTAAGACTGTCCTTTATATTCCTCTGTAAAGCTTTGTGAGCAATAAAGTTTTTCTATCTATCTATCTATAATTTAAGCTTGCGAGATATATTGTATATCTTTGTTCAAAACAAAGTAGCCACAGATACATTTAGATAAAACATTGTTACATGACTAAGAATTATTGTTTTTTTTATGTAAACAGATTTAAATCCTGTACAAACCATTTCTTACCGTAAAATAGAAATAAATAGATTTCATTAATCGCCCATCAAAAGTCCCCAATAGAGCGGAAAGTCCATTTCCCGTCAATATCTTCAGTGGATTGATTTATATCAGTCGGCTAATCTTAGGACATTTGACAGATTCTTTCGTTATCATAATGACATTTTGTGGTTGGAGATCGTATTCTCGGAAAGGAAATTGAACGATGGAATTCATTACATTCTTATATAAAAATCTATATTTTTTTTTTCTTTCTGATATCATTTTTACTATTATAAGTTAATTAAAGAAACCGACAATTAATAGTATAGCTAAATAATCTCGTAATTAAGATAATGCCATAATTTTGTTTTTATCATATAAAAAAAATATATTTTTTAATGAAGAACTAAGCTTACCAAATTAACTGTATATTTACCGAGTCCGACCCCGACTGACCTTTACAAACATTGGTTTTACTTGCTTATTGTGTATGCTAGGTACATATTTGTGTGTAGTATTACCGTATTTGACGTTTACTTTATTTTTGAAACAATAGATTATGTTTAAAACAAAAATATAAATATATTTTTTTATTATTGTTAGCATAATATTATTGGACAATCTTCAGGGGAATTTAATTCACATATATATAATAAGCTTCTTAATTAACTAATCATATGTTATCCTGAGTGAGATATCAATTTATGACTTTATATTATGATATATTATACTCAGAATTCTACCAACCATATCATATCAACTTATTTTAATTTTATAAAGTAAGTCTCTGGAACCCATTGATAAATATACAAAGATATTATTAACTCAAACCGTAATTAAAAGTCAACGTTTCTATATGAGAACACCTTTAAGCTACAGTTTCTAAAATACGCTCACGCCATGTTGGAGGCACTTCCCACGCGGGATGCTCCTCTGAGAACAACGTAGTACGTCGCATTGCTATACTATTTTAAGTATTTACCGTTTCGCTTGCTAATGTTAGCTTTCCTAAAATAATAATGTTTTGCTAGCAGTGTAGCGTGTCTTATTATTTTTCTGTTTTATGTTGTTTAATATCTGAAGCTCTTTGCATGTGCGCTGGAAATGCGTGAAGATGTCTCTTCTGATAAAGTAAACATTTACTTCATAACACATTTACTATAACTATATTGAATTAAGTTATATTATTCAACATTATATTATGTTGAATGAAAAAAAATATATTTTCATAAACAAAATTTAAGTTAGTAAAAGTAAGTAAGTTCTATAAAACATATTAAGCTACCAAAAATAATTGAATTAACATTTCTTTAATATCTCGGGAGAACAAAGAGACATCATATAATAATTCTACATTGGATCTACCGAAACGAGAGCCGTAGAATAAATATAATTTTGCGTCTTACAATATTAAACGACAACACGAAATAAGTAATTTTTACGTTTTAATTAAAAACGGTCTTAATAAAATTGCGAATCATAAAAACAGTGTTCCAAGCTGATGATTTATTTTATAATATATTTTGTCTTTGAACGGATCCTGATAAAATAACCAATTTACTCTCTAGTTTTTTTGGCAGAGTATTTATAATTTAGTTTGTGTTTAATATCCCATGATAAGCATTATTTAATAACACAAATAGTGTTGTTTATTTTATTTTTTTAATTTATATCCATAAAAACTGTATTTTTCATATAAATAAATTTTGTGCTGAATTCGAATACACAACCATTATTTAAATAAAATATCTAATATAATTTATTCCAGCATTAACATCAGCTCATGAAATAACTCAGCTGAAGGTCCCACTGTACGCGGACCCTCGGCGCGCGGCTGAGCTCAGCTGTCACTTCCAGATGGATGACCAGAGACTACACTCCGTCAAGTGGTACAGAGACATGCACGAGATATTCAGATACAGACCCTCACAGAAGGTAGCTTCGATCTCTATTTAATGGCTTGCTTACAGGGAAACCCTGTAATATTAAATTAATCCGACTTTTGATATGATGAGACTGAAGACGTTGATAGACATTTATGTTTAAAAGCAACATTAATGTTGATATATCTATTAACATATATTAATAAATGTTCTCATATATGTAAGCTAAAAACATTTTATCAGATAATTTGTAGCTATATAAAATACGTTGTATTTGACGGAACTTATTTTCGCTTTTTGACTTATTGTTTTTGTATTTTGAGTAATTAATAAATTAAGTAATTACTTTATATAGTTTTTATAAATTACCAGAATTATTTATTTAATAGCTTAAAGCTGTTACACGAGTATACACCTACGGAGTATAAATATAAAAACAAAACCACTTCAAAAGTATTATTATGCTTGTAACTTTTACGTACTAGTAAGTCCCGTTAGAAGCACTTGATCTATATTTATATATATAGGAAGATAGTTTATATAATGAAAAGGTTTCTTTGAAAAACACCAACGTTCTTTTCATCGCATGCAAATAAACATATAAATATAAAGTGCTTATTTAGGATTTCAACGTAACTGTGTTTATTCAAATTTTATAGTCATTTACACGATATAAAAAAAATGGACAAGCGCGAGTCAGCCTCGCCCACTGATGATTCCGTACAATTAGTGCGTCATAAAAAGTGAATAAAATATGTTTTGGAACTTCTGAGGCGATTATTATATAGGATTTATAACAAACTAGCGGACCCGGACGCGGCTACGCCTGCTTGAAATATAAGAATATAATTTCTATAGAAATATAATTTCAATCTAGATGAAATGCTAAAAGTGACTATCTATACTAATATAATAAAGCGGAAGAGTTTGTTTGTTTGTTTGTTTGAACGCTCAGATCTCTGGATCTACTGGTCCGATTTACTATGTTTTTGTTTTGTATGAAACCTGCATTCTTCAGAAGTGCTATAGGCTATATAACATTACATTACACATATATACTAATAAATTAAAATACTTTCTAATTTGACATGCAATTTATTCTGCCATGTTAATAACAACCGTCAATGTTGTTGTTAATTGTGATACAATATTATTATATGCATAGGAGATGTTGAACTAAACAGCGAATATCTCCGCAGGTCCCAATCCGGCTGTTCAACGTAACCGGCATAATGGTGCAAGGCGGCGAGTGCCAAGAGGACTCGTGTACGGTGCGCGTCATGCCGCCGCCCGTCGCCGCGAGAGCTGCCTACACGTGCGAGGTGTCCACAGAGGGGCCCAAGTTCCAGATAGCGAGGCAGACGAAACATATGACTGTAGTTGGTGAGACGACTTTACATGATTTTACTAAGAGATTATAACTGTGTAAATTGGCGCCCGTAAAATTTTTGCGTAAACTATAAAAAAAAAAAAAGTATTATTTTCCGTTGTCGTAGGAATTTTTAGAAATCTCTTCTTAGTGCTTTTACTCCATACCTACCAAATATCAATTTTCTAAGTTTATTATAGTTTCGTATTTGTGTATTGTTTATTTATGTTATTACAAGTCATGTGTCGAATATTGGTATTGCAACATTCACACCGTACATTCCTACATATGCGGTAGCGAACGTTAAATCTCTAATAGTAGAATGTTAGATTTCGCTTCATGAATATGTAAATGTTTAAATTATTAATATTGCGGATTTTAGAGAAGCTCAAATAGAAACTAGAATTTAGGCGAATATTGAATGAGTACGCTCTGGATTTGGAACAGTTTGTTGTTCTTAGTACAAGCCTGATATCGAACAGAATAAATAACTTTCAATATTTTGTTTAATTTTCATTTATTTATTTTTTAAATAGATTCATTTATTAACGTTCATTAAGAATGAAGAATATCTAGATAGAGAAGATCATTTTTGAATATAAAAATAATAATATTAACAGTCAATGCTGAAGAAAGAGCGAATAACTATGAATTAAAAATTAAAAAAAAATCTCCACATTTTTTTTAGAAAAACATAATTATCTTGATTATTTTGTATTAATTTAATTATGATCTGTATAACATTCTTACTTACAATTGTTATTCGCGACTTTCATACATAAATGTAACTCTACTCTCTAAACAATTGAAGGTCACATATAGCAATACGGGTTACAGGTTACCTGAAAATGTTTACATATACTAAACTTTTAAGTCCAATTTTTTAACATCGTATAAAAGAGAACATTTGTCTTTTAAACTTTTTAAAGCCTATTTGCCATTATTTTATCTAAATTTATAAGTTTTGGAGGTAATGATTGCTAAATCTATCTCATTTCAGCATTTATTTATGAACCATCAATCGAGCACAAGCACTTATATAACTTTATTGAAAAATCGGGTGTGTTCGAGAAATCAATATTTAACTGCAAACTAGTTCAGCGAAAATCACTTACACAGAACAACTACAACTTTATTTAGCTTTACTTAATCCTTGTATTTTAACGTAAATTAGTTATGTGAAGCTTTTGACTCCAACTAGAACGGCTCGTACCTACCTAACACTTTAATTACGTTTACATTCCCACTATTAAGAACTATGCTATAAAGTAGTGTATGTAACTGGAGTTCCTTTACAAGATTACCATAACAGTTTAGTTAGCGTCCCGTACTTCAGCTAATTTGTACAACTTTATTGGAGCTTTAGGATGTTTTGTTTTTCTTAAGATTATTTGTGAATAAGAGGTAGCGAGAGAAAATATAATACAATATAATTTTCGTTCTTTTTTGGTAAACGTGTAAAATTAATATAAAATTCTCTTTATTAGTTGCATGGATATAATGAAGTTTTATTAGTATTACCACTTAGCATTTAAACTAAATAACCTTGAAAAGGGTAATGTAGATTTTTTTTTAATAATTTATTTGGTTAAATCTTTTAAATATATGTAGAAGCATCAGAAGGGGCCTCAAAGCGGTCTTGGCTGTTACTATTCATTTGTGGGTGTTGTAGCAACAGAGATGTTTAAATAAAAGTCACACTTATATTCTACAATGTCTTATTACTCGTTTACATAACAGTTTTACAATAAATCTCACAAGATTAACAAAATTACAATAGATTAGGAGCCAATAGGTTAGTTGGTGAACATCTCACGCCATAGCTGTCAACCAATGACATCCGCTATTATTTGTGGCTACACCTACTACCCTATTCGGGGTTACCCGCTCCATATTAAATATTCTTCTAATATAATCCATTATATAAATCAATTAAAATCTAAACGTAATAATTGCGAAATTATAATTAAAACTAATACATAGCAGCGTGCCGTCATATACAAATATTATAAAATAGCAGCGCTTTCTACGGTTTGACGTAATGAACTCTATAACAGTTTGTTCCTTACTTTTTTCTTGCATACTCATATACTATGTTCATAACAGCGTCGTCACGAGCTGAGGTTGGAGCACGTCGACAAAGGAAAAGTTTTTTTGAATGGAATATTTCTGAATAATAGATGCACACTTTTACTTTTAACAATCGGAATTTGGTTACCTGCAAGAGATCATTTTTTTCCGCCTTTGTGCATTTTATGTTCTAAAATCGAAATGTAATGAATATTTCCAAGTGCGCAATAAAGTCTGTACATTATATTAGTTGATTCCTTGTTACTATTCTAATTAATTTGGCTTGAAAGGACAATTGACAAGGATTTTTATAGACTTGGTGTACGGAAAAGGCAATCTAACTCGTTACAGAATTCAAAATTACATTTGTATTAATCTTCGTACTAAAGTCCATTTCCCTCGCAGCTATGCCGGACAAGGACCCTACAATACTTGGCGCTCCTAAACTAGTGAGGCCCGGCGAGCAGGTACTGCTCAACTGCTCCTCTGACTACTCCCTGCCGCCCTCTGATATTAATTGGTACATAGACGATGAGATTGTAAAGGTATGTGTGTCGTTATATTTATAGTACTTAAGTTATACTGTGAAGCAGTAACACTTGCTTTAGTTATCTGACTCTGGCTGAAAACACGATGGTAGTGGATTCGATCCTCGTTCGGGTAAATGATTATAGCTAATTTAAATATTCTCATCGCCCTATTGTGATAATATATTTCTTGCCTTATCGTTGAACAAAATCTTAGCCTCTTTTTAAGAATTTTCCACAAGAATTTTCTTAATACAACTCAAAGAATTCAGAAATTTTATGCCTTAAAAATTGATATTTTGTTACAAATGTTCCAGTGGGATTAAACTTAATTATAAATATACAAGCTTATTTGAATAATTTTCATTTTCTCGCTTTAGTGACAGTACATACCTTGGCGTGCTCGAAAAATGGAAAAAAATATTCTAACATTAGGTTCCCTAGGGTATTCGCCCTCAGCTACAAGCGGAATACAATATGAAATTGACAAAAAATATTGAAACATTCACTATCGTGCACTAAATTCGACTCCATAGACTTACCACTTCCAGATTAGTAAAATAGATATAAAAATATTTATATTATTTTTCAATAATATGTACCCAATTCGTCGATATTACCAAATATCTATAAATTAAGTGATCACTTTTTAATAATAAGCTACCTACTACTGCTCGGTAGTAGCAGTAGTAGGTAGCTTATACACAAGCTACATTCCCAAATCCGTAAAATCTAAAACATAAGTCTACCGTCGACCAAATTTCGTATGCACTATATAATAATCCGGTGGTTAATTAACGACACCTTTAAAATAATAAATGAGAAAGAACTATAATACTTTTATTCGCTACAAAAACTAACATTCACTATAAAATAAAACCAAAGAATAGAAAAAATGTTACCAGTACATACGTATGTACGTGGTTTCACTTTGTAGCTACCTGGAAACGAGCTAATAACAAAATGTGCTCATTAGAATATACGGAGGTGGGTATTTCATTTTTATATGAGAGGCGAACTTGTATGTGACCTTTTTTTTGCCTTCTCGTTAGGAAACGGTGAAATGGGAAAGTGTGCATATTGACGTACATTTTAAATCTAAAATTAAAATATATATGATAAATATTATCCATAACATTTATTAATTTAATAAATAATTAATATAATAACTGTTTCTTATTTTATTTTTTAATTGTTTTGTTTTAAATAGGTACAAATTATTCGTATTTTGGAGTAACTGTAATTAAATATACTTTCGAATGGTGTTCATTACGAATTTTAAACTATAAGAAATATTTAAAATATTTATCATTTCGAAAACAAACATAATTTAATATAGCAGTTTTTATGTCAATGATATTATTACTTAAATTACGAAATGAAAATTTGAACTCGTTATATTTATGTAGTAATATTTATAAGTTTTCTATTTTAATTTTTCCAGTTAAACGACTTGATTTGTAAGCTTACAGTAGGCAAATAGGATAAGTAGGTCACGCTATTGGGCTTTCTGCGATAAAACTTTAAAGTAGAAGCTAAGCCATAAGATAGGCGGTGAAGCGGCTCAAGAGGTAGGCCAAATCGATTTAGCTGTTTGTCCTCTCGTTCTCCTAATGGAGACACAAATCCAATCCGATTTGAACAGGTACTATCAATTATTGTAATTGAACTTAGTCGGCGATTGAATCCACAAATTAAACAATTGCACATTCAACGATCTTCGCTGTATTTAAATTTTATATTTAGTTACAGTTGATTGTGATCATTTGTTTGGCCGAGGTTATAGTGGCGGAGTGGAATAGTGTTTGACATTTACGGTCAATGATAGCATAGATAGATAGGATAGGGGATGTTCTCATTTTCAAGCGACTTCAAAAAAGGGAAAGGCTTCAATTTGCTCGAATATTTATTATGTATATATATAACTAATTTTAAAATCACTTTATATAAATAGCGGCAAAAAGGCTTTATGAACGTACTTCCGTTACACAAAGTTGTCTCGTCCGCTGTAATTAAGCAATGTAAACAACATATTAAATTCCATAACGGAACGTGACTGAGCGTAAATTCTACGTAGACTATGTGTTTATTAAAAAGCTTGCATTACAACGACGCGACGTATAGTTGGAGCTCCTGTAATAAGTACTTTTAGTGAGATAAAAAAGTCAAAATTTTGATCTATAATAAATATAATACAACGTGTAATAAAAGTGGTAAGAAAGACAGGAGATCTTTATTGAACTTTGAGAATGCAGTATCGACTATACTAGAGGAAGGTGCCCCGGTGAGCATGTAAGAAGAGGTTAATGACCCACCCTTCATATATTTTTGTACTTATACTATATAACTTTACAGACGGAGCCCTGGCAACGTCTCGAGCTAAGCGCGCCCCAAGCAGGCGGGCTGCGCGCGTCCTGGCGCGTGTTGCGCGTGGCAGTGCCGGCGGCCGCGAGCGGGGCGCTGCGCGTGCGCTGCGAGGCGACCCTGCCTGTGGAGCCGCCCGTGGTGAGGGACGCGGCCGCCACCGTCACGGTGTACTCGCGGACGCAACTGTCGAAGTATGTGGCTAATGGAGGTATGTATTGCTGTTTGAATATTGTTAGTTATAATAGATTGTTTAAAGACCATGAGAAACATTCCAGCCAAACGGGGAAAATCAAAAATATGTATATTTAAGACATAAAAACCCAGTGGTTGCGATTTAAATGTACCGCCATGGCGCTTAAGCAGATATATTCGTATTGTGATACATAATGTATTAGGTATATAATAATTATATTTTTTTAACAAAAACTATTTATTTTTTTATCTATTTGTAACGCCAAATATTATATTACGTTATATTAAATTCTTCTTACATTTTAATAAAATAGAATGTTGCTTTAAGCTTCCAAACTAAATTTGAAACTTGATTAATATTTTATTGAGTTAAATTTGTTTGATAGAAAGGTAATCGCTCAGGGGCCGATTCTAAAAATAAGAAATCAGCTTATGTATTTTATAAAGTTTACACAGTTTATTGCTTCTTATCTACATTTAAAATTTTAAATTTCTCCCACATCATTCTCTTCCACTTCTACTTTCCAATTTTTGAAACGTACTGTGGTGAGTGCAGAACAAGAAAATACAAGAAAATGAAAATAATTCCCCCAAGTAGGTGTTGAACCTATTAGCGTGAAATTTACAGCCTGACGGTGTTCCTCTGCGACAAGACTGTTCTCATGAATAACTTAATATTTATTATTATATTGTTGCAGGTACATTCGTTGGGAGCAAAGGCTTTATCGTCGTTTTGATTTGGACTTTTAAGGAAATATTAAAGTTAGTGAGCTTATGAGGCTTGGTTAAATATATTTCAAGTGATATTAGAATAAGTGTAGATAATTGAACGATGAGGTCGTTCAATTATTTTAAATAGTTAAGAGCCATAAAAATAATCGATATTTAAGTCGAAGCATAAAACACCTTAGTGGAAGACATACGATTAGAAATCGTTACTATGAAACTTACAATCAAAGTGAATTTCATTCAATATAGATACATGAATAGATTAAAAATATTGTATAAAGTTATTATTTTTGGTACGTTTCAAAACGTAGTTTATTAAAATATATTTATTATATATATTATATAATAATGCAATTTAACATAATACAATTAAACTTACTCTCAAATTCTAAGATTTGTCCTGCATTTTAATTAACTAAAAATTTCACTGAGCAAAGTATTCAAAGAATGTATACGTACTGACGTGCGTAGGTATAACTGAAAGAACTTTAACCTCTTAAGTTTTAACAACTAGTTAAATTTTATTTTTTTTTAATTCATAAAATTCAATTATTTTTCTTTATTCTTTGATAATTTCACACAACATGAATATTTATGTTTAAAAGTTCGTAAAATGACGCTGTATTTTTTTCAATGTCTTTAAATTAAACAAAAATTCATATAGTCACAAAGGACTTAAAAAGGTGATCAGTGGCTTCTAACTAAAAGAAACACACTATCGGAGATACAATCAAAAAAATTACTAAAATACGTGCACTACTTCATATATTTCTTTGTTCAAATCTGTCGCCAGCTGCCGCCATAACAGTCTATCATACGATATGGCACAGGTCACAGAAAATAGGTCATATTTATATAAAAGCACACGAATATTTAAAAATTACTAGATTTACTAAAAAGTGCCAAAATCACAATTGAATTTATTAAACTTTTTTAATTGAATTCATATTTCTTTAATGCTAAATGTAAACAGGTGTGCATAGTGAGCAATCATTTTAGAATTGCAGTTTTTAGGAGAGTTTTGTATAGCATTTATTTTTAAACATTGTTTAATACTTACCATGACTAGTAATGAAACATACAGATATGCCGTAGGCTTGTATAGGATTATGCATTATATTAAGTAAAAGTTCATTTGAGCCTAATCTTTAAAAATGTTGTAATTTAATAGTTACTTTAACATGTGTATAAATATAGGCTAAATATCTCTGGCTGTGTTTCACTTAAAATAATGTCAATTTTTTGCACAAAATAATCGTTTTATCTTTGACGTAAAGTAAATCGACTTTTTTTTTATTTCATTCACTAAATTAAATGTGATGCGTAAATAAATTATGATATGAACGTGTTGTATTTATTTAAAGCCTTTATACCTCACATTAAATAAGTAGTAACTACTTAATATCAAACTAAAATATTTATATTACAGATTAATATTAAAAAAGCTGCAAAATATTTAAAATCACGTAATAATTTGTGTAAAATAATAAAATGTAAATATTTAACAAATTTTCAAAGAGCCACGATGACCTCGTTATACAGATTAACTCGACTCACGTTGAGAGGATAAAATCAGGACAGGCCTGATTCAGAGTAGGTATACGTAAATCTTTAGATTGAAGGTTGAAAGTGTTGTGGTCCATTGAAATTGTTGCTTTTATTTAGTGTTATATTAGACTACTTGCTCAAGGAAACTATCTAAATGTGACTGCAAGGTAAGTTAATACAGGCGTTATGTATATACATTAGGTATAGTCTATAGTGTAATGAGTCTCCCTGTTGAATAATCTGTAGACATCGATTTTTCATTCATCGCCTATACTATATACATATTCAGGCGGGCTCTGTCGGCTTCGGTGACGTTCGGTAATAGATTGCTGCGAGGTTTCCCCTCGAGGCAAGTAAAATGGCAGATTAAACTTAGATTACATTCTTAATTAAAATATATTATGTGGTTTACGTGTTGATAATTTCATGCCTGAGTGCTTTAAAGTTAAGAAAAGGTAAAAATGTAAAACTATACTATTTATGAAATTACGAGTAATATATATGGTCGTCGCCTTGGATCATATTATTTGTATATCTGATACAAATGACCCGCACTTCCCTCGGGACGTGCCAAGATGGCTAATTTAAAACTGAATTCATTGTGGACATTGAATTTGCTGCCTTTATGAGAAGCCGCAACACGGTGCGACTGGCGTGCCTCCAGACTGGCGGATTGTCAACTATTTTTTTTTCGTTTAATTTCTATTAAGGATCATTTTATCTCTTTTATCTTATCTTATTTATTTTTCACCTTCCGGTTCGTTTCTCTTTGTATTGTAAATAGTAAGAACACTAATTTGATTATAAAATAGCTTAATTAATTAAATAATTTATACTGAATATTAAAAATGTGATTTTATATCTGAACGTTATTTGAGTAGGAAAAGCTCAAACATATTACTTATACGATTACAAAGGAAATTCGTCAAAAAGCATCTCAAGCGCTGTATTGATTGGAAATGTTCTCGCAAAATCGTTGGAAAGAAAAAATATAATTGGCTAAAATTACGGACTTTCATAATTTTTATTAGCAATGTCTTGTTAAGTCTACATTACTTTATTTAATACCGTATTTACAAACCATTATAAATTTAGTACCACGTCGTTACTTTTGTATTCTCTAATTCTCTTTCTTGAAGCGTCATTAAAATTCACTTTTATACGATAATAGGCATAAAATGAACATTGCTTTTGTATAATGAATTACTGTGTTTATTTTTTATGCTTAATAAAAATATGAATTCTTAAATAAATAAAGATAGCTTTTTATTTACTTTATCCGTAGATATTCATAGGTTGCTTAATTAATAATCCAAGATGTAATTAAGAAAAAAGTTTTAATATCTTTCTCAAAGCATATTCATGTACCAACAACATTAACCGATCTGGCTTCCGGTACAGAAAAAATTGTAAAACTTTCCAGCGTCTGATTAAAAAAATCTTTTTCTGGAATAAATTAAAACACTTTCAGCTTTACTAATTTACTCGTCGTATGTGCTAAAAGACGTACCGACGGTCGATGGAGCCGATACGTGCTAGAGTGGAGACCGCGCTTAGGCAAGCGTAGTGTAGGACGCCTGGCACCGGATGGATGCGAGAAGCCCAAGACCGGGATGGTTGGCGTTTGATGGGGAAGGCCTACATTCAGCAGTGGACGGCGATAGGCTGATGAAAAAAAAAATGGGCTAAAATATTATTTGTTAGTAGTATTATAGTACTTTACCTAATATACCTACGTCATCTAATCAGATAGCAATAAACATAATTATTCCCTTGGACGTGATTTGAATACAACAATCGGTACATGTAATGGTGTCGACATTGTGCATCTCTACAATAGGTTATATAATTAATACGGATATGTATGCAAAAGTAACATTATAAAAGGTTTCTATTTAGTAGCGGACGAACCCTGCGCTCATTTTTTATGTAGATTGAAGAAAGTTTCATAATATCAGTGTGTGACACCAGAGGGCTGTAGACCGTCCCCCGAGAGCCTTCTCTATATTAAATTTGGCTGTATTTTTCTTTAAGCTATTTTAATTTTCTAATTTAAAAAAATCCATTGGGATCGTCGTGTCTAAGCGTGATATAAAATGACATGAACTTATCTTATGATAAACCTAAAAGAGAAATGTCAAAATTAAGTAATTTATATAAGCTCTTAGGGAGTTTCTGCTTTCGTTTGTTTTAACTCTAATGTAACTATAATATTCCATATTTGAAAAGTATCGTTTACGATTTTATTTGGTACAATAAGTAACTACATACTAAAACTCGTAAAAATTGAATTTGTAACTTTTTCTTGTCTTAGATAACGTGAACTAATAATATCATTTTTATCAAAATTTATATTTAGAGATAAAAATATAAAAGCATACTCAATAAATTAAGTCTTGTACAGACTAAATGAGACAAGTTGTTCGAAGCAATTTCGACACAAACATAGTTAATAATATATAATTGTCGCGACCTGCACGTGACGGGTAATCCTATATCTTATAAAACAAAGTCGCTTTTCGTGTCTGTCTGAACTTTCTAACTCTTCTTCTTCTAAACCACCCAAGGGATTTTTATGCGGTTTTCACCATTAAGTCGAGTATTTTTCAGGGAAGGTTTATATATAGTTTATTATTTGTACATTCTTATGTAAATTAACATAAATACGATAAATGTGTCTAAAGTCCTACCCGTTGAGACACTTTCGCGCATGCGCTGCTTTAATGGTAAGTACTACATGAAAAAAATGTACTAGAGTATTGTTCCTCTTAATAAGATCTATAAAAAAGTCCGCGAGAGCATATTTTTATCTTTTAAGGATAACGTGTAGTGATCATATTTCTGTCTAAAAATAGTTATTTCAATATATTTTTTATTGTGAGGGATATTTTTCCATAATGATATTAATCCTTATCCTTTAAAATACTTTATTAATTTTCTACGTTAAACGAAGATAACATTTACTGTTTACACTATTTCGAAATTGCGAATAGTTTTAGAGAAAAACGCATTTAACTGTTGACACATCACGCCGTTGACTCATCAGCTGTGCCGACTCAAGTTTTACTTATCCCTTACTCTCAGCATATAAACAAGTATATTAGTTACGTTGGCCATTTAATATAGATCAAAACTGTCTTTTACTGTTTTTCATTTTAATAAGTACTTTAGAAGTTGTTAAAATACTAAAATATCCTTGCTGCGAAACGCGCCCCGCGACGTTTTGCTTATACAAGCGCGTCATGAGCAGTCATCGGTGGTTCAGTGGTAGAATGCTCGCCTGCCACGCGGGCGGCCCGGGTTTGATTCCCGGCCAATGCATTCTATTTAATTTTCCTCACAAACAGCCACGTAGTGCTTGCTTTTCATCAGGGACAGAATACCCTCTTAAGCATTAACCACAAGCTCGAAAAAAAAAACCCGCCTGCCTCTATAGCAACGAAGATTTAGATGCGTTTGCACGTATTGGATAATCGGAGTTGAATGTATTATTTCAGCGCGATATATTTGGTTTCATATTTTTGTAGTAGTTATTAGTAGGTAGGTTTTTGTTTATAATTTCTTCCGTTTAAAAATAGTCATTTAACTATCTAAAAACAGTCATTTAAATATATTTTAATAAGTACTTGAAAAGATTAGTAGCACAGATTTAAAATTACGGTACCTACTAAAAAATCCTTGCCGAGTAAAACAATTAGAAAATCCTTATTGAAACTACGAAAATGCAGGTTGCAGTAGAGTTTAATTAATTTTCACATTATCTTAAGTGCTTTGCAAGCATACATTATATGAATAATCCAGTAGTAAAAGCGGGCGAAGCCGCAAGGGGGTCGCTAGTTAATTATAAGTTTCAGTTCCAGTGAAGTACGGCGCGGTCCTCGCAAGTAACGGCGTCGCGGTATACTCGTAGTTCTGTTGTACATTGTTGGTGCTAGTTTGAGAGCTATTAGTTTGATTCAATTCAGGCAGCTTTTAATGATTATAATATTTCGAAATAAATTTCATAAATTCCAATGTGGAGTAAATACTAATAATTATCTTATTTTATTCTTCTACAATTTGAAGCTGAGTGACTACTAATGAAACATTAGCCAAAAAAAATAATATTCTAAATATTAAATATTACATATTTTTTTATGTGAGTTAGTATAAATTATGCAAAATTAAAGTTCAAAAGCCTTAATTTAAGCGGGTCACCATGGACGCTCGTCTCATTTTTTATGTAAATAGCGTGCAAGAACTTTTATAATACCAGCTCGTGACGCCAGAGGACCGCGGCACATTCCGGCGGTTATTGGTCTGCCAAATTACATATTTTATTATTTATGAATTTATAAATTCCTCATCACAAAAGTATAAGGCACAAAATATTAACATATAGTTTACACGAATTGTTTCGTAATCTTTGATTTCTTTATTAATTGGGAAAAGTAAACCTTTCCTTAAGAAAAAACAATTTTAAAATGTTTATGACGCTTGTCATGCTATTTAATATTTACGATCGGTTATGCGCGTTATAATTTAACGGAAGTTAGATACAGTTTTTGAACTTTAGTTACCTTGTAACCACCACCCAAGATACTTAATAGTACTTACCGGTGTTGGGTGTGCACAGAAACTTCCAGGTTTTATAAAATAATGAAAGTCTGGTTGCTTTGTCTCTGAATATTTATATATTTTCATATTTTCATTATATGTTAATCGAGCTCTAAATCACATTATATATTTGTCTTCTCGTAATTTAGCTTTCATAAAGCTATTTATTTGAAAATAAATGTGGACTGGACTGGAAACTAAGAATGATCCAACACAGCCTTTTTATTCGTGAATGAAAAGAGATTTCACGAGAGAGGATTTGACGAGAGGGTTACAACTTGGCATTCAGCTTTCAGTCCTGTTTAAAAGCGCACTAGATTTCATTTTTATTCAATGACATTATAATGCTTTTGTATGAATGATGCACTCAAGTAAACATTTTGTAATAGTAAAAACCACATCACTTTTAGGTGGATTGTTTAAGTGTTTACTGCATGATATGAGAGTGTAGTTGAATATTAATATCATAAATTAGTTTTCCATTTATTTCGATACATGAATCTTGTAACACACACAAAAAAATCTGGATTAACTTTTCATATTTGCAAAAAGCCCACAGCCGACGATATTAGTGAACTAAGGGGAAGCCCCGGTTGATCTTCTAGAACTCAGTATCAATGATACGGGAGGAATGTCAGGTAATAAACATAAAGACCCCCAGAGGGCATGTATTTTCACATAAGACAACAGTGGACGAGGCGAAAAAGGTATGTATGCAGGGACCGTAGCTTAAAAGTGAATTTGAAAATAATTAAGCAGGCAACTTTAAAACTCATTTAAATTAAAAATCTATCCCATAGGATATTAAAACACTAATAACAGTGTATATTAAAAATATTTCTACAAAATAAATAAAGAATTGCTTAGTTTCAAAATTCTATTTTCATAATTTTCAGTGTACAAAATATGATATTGCTAAACGACTCAGGTGCACCTTTAGCTAATATCATAACAAGAGTACTCACTAAACGTACATATATTATTACTAGCGGACGCACGCAGCTTCGCTTGCTTAATTAGGGGTGAATTTTAATAAACCACGAAACATGTTTTAATGAAATATTTTTAAGTCTAAATTTCAAATTTTATAAAAATCGGTGGCGATTTAAAGATTTTTCTATACAAACTTTCAACCCCTTATTTGCACCCTTAAGGGGAGAATTCTAGAAAACGATGAAACATGTGTCCAATTAAATACTTTTAAAAATCTAAATTTCAAATTTTATAAAAATCGGTGCCGATTTAATTTTTTTTCCATACAAACTTTCAACCCCTATTTCACCCCTTTAAGGTTAAAATTTTCCAAAATCCCTTCTTAGTGGATGTCCAGATTACGTAAGTATACTTTTGTCCAAATTTAACGTTTCTACGCACAGCGGTTACGGCTGTGCGCGCGTCTTACCTCAGTCAGTGAGGACAAGTCCTTTTATATATATAGATAATATAATGTCGAGGTACAACGTACCGTCTGTTAACCGTTAGTTGAAATTTTATATGCTAAGAAAATTTAATAAAAATACATATTGAAAAATAAAAATTACTACAACAAAATTATGTAATTAAGAAATTGTATAAAACAGGCTACATTTCTAAATGATTAGGTATTTAAGTTCATATACAAATAATCGTTGTACCGCTATATTCATTCCATTCAATATCCATCGCCGCACTTTTTCATTCCAGACCACTTCTTCTATAAATATTGTTAAAATATATCTCGAATGTATTTTAACTATCATGGATTTTTCATCAAGTCCAAATTGCCGCCATTTTATCCGTTATAAAATACTTTTATAACGTCATATAATACTGGCAATCTTAAAAGTAATAATACTGAACAAGCGCGAGTCTGGCTCACCCACTGAGGATTCCGTACAATTTTTTTTTGAAATTCAAGCTTAGCTTAGTCAGCGCCTTTTCATTTAATACCTCACTAGAACTAGTGGCTTTAATATTAAATTTTGCCACTCTTATAGAGTTTATATTTTTAGAACCCTTATAAGATGAATTAGTTGTCACGTCCGACAACAAAGTGATCTTATAAGGGTTCCTTTTTACCTTAAGAGGTACGGAACCCTAAAAAATACTTCAATATTCATAATTTGAAAACTTACTGTATTTCCATGGAAGAACTATTCAAATAACCAGTTTCATTTAAAATTGTAATTTCAATGTTTAAAAAAAAAGAAGTGTACTTCCATCTTACAGCTCTACAATAGCAGCGATAAAAAAATATATAAAATTTTTAAAGTAGCAACTGGGGTGAATTTAATTCCTGCTTCAAAACCAAAATATAGAGCTATTAAATATATCGTTGCAGATTGTTACAATGTAAAATAATTTATTTGTTGACAAGAAACAAAATGTATCAAATACACACTCATAATATAATTTATGTCAAGACAATTACAATTATGACAATTTATGACAAGTTACTATTGTTCACAGCGATTATCAAACCTACGATCATGTCGTACATGTTGCTGTACTACTGAGCCACGATGACCTCGTACACTAGGAACATATCTAAATTATAAATAGTTAATTGCCTAATCTACAGTCTAATAAGTCTCCCAGTTGAATAAAGTGCAGAAATCGAATTTTCATTCATCGCCCATACATATTCAATTCGTCGCCTTCGGTGACGCTCAGCAATAGATTGCCCCGAAGGAGACTCTCGACAGTAAATGTAGCATACGAATACCGTATACAATAAAACGTACGTAATTGTTAGTTGTTATGTATGTTGCTAAACATTCTCGACTGCATCTAGTCGGTGCTCGTATGAACGGTTATGTTCTCATAACACGTGAGCTCTAAGTTTACTGTACCTTTATATTCCTGCACTAAACCAAAATAGTAAGTACTTACACACACACACGTGATCAACTATACACGATCGAAGTAGATATGACAAAACTCCTTATATAATAATGCATATTATTTTACAGTAATCAATTAGTCAAAAAAATATATACTGGGAACAACACGTTAAAAAAAGATATACTCTGATAGACCCTACCGTATGATAGACCTGCGTTGAATAGAATCGGTAATCGAAGTATTCATAAATCAAATACTTCCAAAGAATTATATATTTGCCGATAAAATACGACACTCGTGAATACATTCATGCCTCGTCTTGACATTTTAGAAAATTTATATGGGAGAGAATTCAACGGCACGTGTTTTTACGCATATTTCACTTGGTGCGCCTTCATGACTCATATGGTACGTTATTTTGACTTGTATACCTTGTACATGTCGATATTTAAATAAAATCGAATGATTTACTTTGTATTATATTTTCATTGACTGTATTTTTTATATTAAAATGGAATATTATACGATGTTGGATCACATAGTCTATATACTCGTATATAAAAGGAGTTGTCCTCACTGACTGAGATAAGACGCACGCACAGCCGTAACCGCAGTGCGTAGAAACGTGAAATTTAGACAGATGTTTACTTTTGTAATCTGGACATCCACTAAGAAGGGATTTTCAAAAAATTTTAACCCTAAAAGGGTGAAATAAGGGTTGAAAGTTTGTATGGAAAAAAAATGAAATCGGCACCGATTTTTAAAAAAAATGAAATTTAAATGTTTAAAAGTTTTTAATTGAACACAAGTTTCATAGTTTTCTAGAATTCTTCCCCTGAGGATGTAAATAAGGGGTTGAAAGATTCTATGGGACAATCTTTAAATCGCCACCGATTTTTGTAAAATTAAAAAAATTAGACTCTTAAAAATATTTAATTGAACACATGTTTTATGGTTTATTGTAATTCACCTCTAAGGGTACAAATAAGCAGGCGAAGCTGCGCGCTTCCGCTAGTATTAAATATTAAAGAACTTCAACAGTGGTGTACTGTGTTGCAGATGCAAAAGAAAGTTTTCAACTTCAAACTAATTTTAGTCCTTTGAAGTTGAATAGTGTTTCATGAATATTACATAATAATAAAATGTTATTATAATGGAATCAAAATAGTTGAAAACCCAAAACTATCGAAACATACTATTGTAATGATTTTATATAAATAGTTTTTATATTTACGATAATTTGTTATAGAAAATTGTAAATCAACCTCTTTGTTTAATAAAAAGATATATTTGAAAATTTATACATAGAACTAGCGCGACGCTTGATGTGTTGAAAATTCTGATGCGCATTATTAGATTTGGAGCTGAAGAGGAAAGTGGTCCTCTAGAATAAAATATTGTATTATAATTTAAGATATACATTGTACAAGCCTAATGGTATCTAGCCCTGGAAGAAGTATAAGTTCTGTAAAAGTCCTGAGATATAAATTGTAGAAGCCTAATGTTATTTAGCCCTGGAAGAAATATAAGTTCTGTAAAAGCCTCGAGGTGTTTGATTTCTTTACACTATAACGTCGCGATCTACTTCCACGCTCGTTCCCCACAAACAATAACGCTCGTACCTCTTCCGGTCTATCACTTTTCGCTTACTTAGAACTAAAGTTTCCACTTCGGAGGAGCGAGTTGGCTCCAGCGTCATTTCCTTGCTAATTAACGAGCGAGTCCGTTGTAGGGTTGGTGCTCTTTCAATAAATAATCTATGTTTTAGTATTTTTTTTTATTCATAAATTTTGCAAATTTAATACTATAATTATTACTTATATACTGTTTATATGAATCGCTACGCTAAAACTACAGCTGTTTTTTAAATTGCTAAGTTTAGAGGGTCTAGTTTTTGACCTAAATGTATAAATCATTTTGAATATGTAATAGGTATATTGCATTACAAAAAATACATATTTTAACTATAATAATTATTTATAGTCAGAAAGTTATTAATTATCTTAAACTTATGAAAAACTAATTATGTGAATGTTTCTCATACACAACCCTATATTGCTGTGAAATTAACTGCGAACTTACTTAAACTCGGTCGGAGAGACCCATTGACGGAGAATGTGCTCGCTTGCTTTACTTATTTAATTGAATATATCACACACATTACGTATATTGCGTAAAACTGCGTAAAAATGGTAGCACCTAATGGTGGTTTCTATCGTTTTCATGGTTTCTATCATTTTTTTAATGTTATAATTTTTCAGCAATGAGCCTGGTTCATACTTCAGTACAATCGATACATGTACATTGAGGCCGTCGTGACGTAGAGTACAGCGTCTGTCCGTGGCAAGTGGACTTTCTTTTACTTAAAGTATAAGTACAAATAACATCTCTGCCAATACAATAAGTTGGACTATTCTGTATGTAAACTAAAAGTATTTGTGTATTACAGGACTCAAAACGTTCACCGAAACAAAGATAATAGAATTGTTCACAAATGTCTTTCGTAAGTTGTTCCATTCTTTCTCGAGATTAACATGTTTATATGTGGGGTCTATGAACCCGGTCTGAAATACCCTTTATATTTTTTTACTCCTACGTAATCTAGTTTGAGTTCAAAATATATGAATTACATTTAAAATTATATTGAAAGAATATACAAGAAATTTACATTTATAAAACTTGCTGTACTAGCTAAAGTCAAGCTAACATTTTAGCTCTACCATGTCAGTGTGCCGTCTACGCAATCAATATAAGGCATTTAACGAAAACGTACGTGAACAAAGTTTTCAAGTAAATCCCTTATACCCAATATAAGTAAGTATTAAGAACATAGGCAAAAAAAAATTGGTCTGAAAGAACTAACACATTCGACTCGTCAAAAAGAAAGTTGCAAAAATGGCGCGCAGAGATTCCTTTTTGACCTACATTCGAAATTACGCATTATATGACTGTAAAATATAAAGTGCTCTTTTAAAATATTTTATATAATTATTATGACATTAAGAAGGAATTTTTAATTAAATTTTAAACTTTTTTCAACATTTTTTTTTTATTTATAAATATATATTTATCAGGAATGTGCTTTTGATGGTTAAGGTACCTTCAGAGTTGGAAATGGTTGAAAAGCTTGGGCTTTATTTAATTATGTTTAATTATACGGTGGCATTGGTTTTTAAGTAAAACATTTAAATTAAACGAGGCGAACGAATGAAAAATATGATAGTGAATATTATTTTCGTAGCCATTGTGAATAACGAATACGATCATTTTATAATGAGAAAAATGTGTAGGACCATGAGGTGAAAATTATTTGCAAAACGAAAAACGCTATTTTCAACAATTCGCAAGAATTGTCTAATCAGTATAATTAACTAGATTATTGTATAGGTATTATTAACTAAAAGCGATTAAGTCATTACGCACCTACAAGAAAAAGCTTTACGAGTCTTATATTGTGTGCAACTGTAGACTTATTCAGCATCATGTGCTTTAAAGCTGGAGTGGAATTATATTGCAAGTTTTTAAGGTACACTTTTCTGATGTTTTTGGTAAATTAGAAATATAAAACAAAAGTATTATTTCACTTCTTATATGTTATGTGTCGAAATGTGTATAACATTTATAATAAAATTTATCCATTATAATACTTATATGGAGAATATGTTAAGTTAATCGCTATCTCGAGTCAATTCTCTTCTATTACAATATAGCTGTGTTAAGATACATAACTACTTGAATGTGCCCAGTCATGGGTAAATCAATCCACAGTAATATCCGTCTATAGGATTGAAGCAGGCTGATAGTGTCTACATTTCACTTGTATTCACGATTGAATTGAAATTCTGATAAGAGTGTGGAGGTATGGAGATTAATCCATAAAATAATCGATCGTACACATATTTATTAAAGTTCGGTCCTCATACTACATACATACTCGTACCTACTCGTTTACAAGGATGTTCTTTTCATAAAATACTTTGTACTTGATATCTAACATTTTTTTTTCGCTTCCATCAATTTACTGGTATTCATTGCATTCTTACTGACACCCCATTATTAGTGAGTTGCAAAATGTGAATATTTTAAAACGAAAATAAATTTGTATACAATATACATAAAAGAAACGAAAATATATAAGAGTCGGAAGGCGATGTCATATACAGAAATTATTTCCTAATCAGCAAGATATGTTAGATTAACTTAATTTGCTTTTCCCTTTCATGAAGATATAATTCTAAGGAGGAGGATTTTAATAGAAATTGTTTTGTACATTTTAGGATAGTAAAATGAACATGAAATTGAGCTAGAAACACATCAATTCGGCAGGAAAGTAGCTATATTCGGACAAATAGGATTGATGGTCAGCGAGACAATTGTAATCAACCGGAATGGAAGTGGGACGCCCTTATAAAACCCCTAGTAAATTGATTGCTGCGGCGAGAACTGAGTTAACTGATTACATCGCAAAAGAAATACTTGATACTTTTATATTGGTCCTGTACATTTTTTCTGATTATTATCGAAAATCAAACTAAAATATTGTAGTTTATTTTCTATATTTGATTCACAGTTATCTAATAAGAGTTATTAAACTCGTAATAATAGCTCACTTGAAACTAATTAGATACTCGGTTTTATTTATCAAACATAGAAGTAAACTTCAGTAATTTATAAAGTAAAAATCTTAAATTATTAAGGAACCCAATTTAAAATATAAATAAATAGCGAAAATTCCTTAACTGATGAGCCAAAACAGAATCCCTTCAACATTTGTTACAGGTCTGGCAGCGAAACTTTTATTCCTACAATTTGGACGACGGACCTACTATGAAAACGTTGCAGGCAAAAAATTTTACATAGCAGTATCTACTGTGAATCGGTATAGCAATTTCATATTATCAAATAATCTTTTCTTTATATTGACCGTAAATGTAATAGTGTTCCGTCTCTCCTTATGGCTGTGTCACAAGTACAAATCGTTAAATCATTGTGTTTGGCATTTTTCCATTTTCTTGTGTTCGGCATTTTATGCAAGAATTAATTAATTGTATTTTAAGTTTTTTATGTATTCGCTTAGTTAGTTAGTTATTCGCTCTGGTGACGCAAAGCGTGGCGTTGAGTTTCGCCAGTCAACACGCAATGCCTCCGAGATTTCACGGAAGGTAGGTTCCCAGGTTCCTATGCTGCAAATTACATGATACAGCGTAGGCTAATAATGTTTACTCAAAGTGCTATTAGTGTCACTGTGGCTAGTAGCCAAATAGTGTTACAAAATCTTTTCTCGCATAAAAGTCAGAACATTCGAGTCACGTACTCGTATGGGGCCACCGCCTCTCTATCTCCCTACTTTATAATACATGGTAGCAAGCGCCGGGAGCTGTTTGCATCTCACCTTTACATATACTTACTGCTGTGCATGTACCATGTAGGTATACTCCACGTGGAGTTCAAGTAAACATTCAATAGTCCAGTGACTTTTATCAACGAATAAATATTGGTAAAAATTGAGTATTTGTAAAGAAACTTATTGACGTAACAGAAACGTGTTATTTTTTAATCAACCTGTAAAAGCAAATATAGTCGTGGCGTAGCTTAGGAAACTGTAATTAACAACCAATACATATAAATTTTCGGGTTAAATTCGATATTTTTTTGTCAATATACTATAGTTTTATTATTATATATATTTGTTACAGATACTATACTATATTAGCAAATGATCTATTTTGTTTTATATATCTTTTTCATCACTGCACTTTTGAATCGTCGAATGAACAAAAACGCTACCACCGGTTCAGACGACAGTTCTGCTGGGAAGAGACGGCAAGAAACTCAACAGTTGTTTTTTTTCAAAGTCACCTGTGGTACTCATAATTTAATTATTACGTTGACTGGATGCTATTCTGCATGACATTTAATAGATATTCCATATTTTCCATACCTGTTAGTAAATTTTTTACATATACTTAAAATTATGGTAGTGGCAAAAAATTATGGTATGGTACACTCAAACATTTGGAGGCGAAAACTTATCTTTATTTCTCGACCCTCGTATGTTTATCACTATTTTTACTATGACACTATATTTTGTCGGATGTCTGAGTTTATCCGCAAGTGGTTCCATATGAGTGTTAAACTTGAGTTTGGAATCTATAGGTTATACCTAAGACTAATCTATATATATAAAAGGACTTGTCCTCACTGAGTGAGGTAAGACGCACGCACAGCCGTATCCGCTGATGGTAGAAACGTGGAATTTGGACAGATGTTTACTTTCGTATTCTGGACATCCACTAAGAAGGGATTTTGAAAAATTTTAACTCTAAAGGAGTAAAATAGGGGTTGAAAGTTTGTATAGAAAAAATTTAAATCGGCACCGATTTTTATAAAATTTGAAATTTTGATTTTTAAAAGTATTTAATTGAACACGTGTTTCATCGTTTTCTAGAATTCTCCCCTTAAGGGTGCAAATAAGGGGTTGAAAGTTTGTATGGAAAAATCTTTAAATCGCCACCGATTTTTATAAAATTTGAAATTTAGACTCTTAAAAATATTTCATCGAATACATGTTTCATGGGTTATTAGAATTCACCCCTAAATACGCAAGCGAAGCTGCGTGCGTCCGCTAGTATTATATACTACTTAATAATTTTAATAGCTGATTCTGACATACTGAGGGTTTCTTCTTTAATTACTAAACTAAAATTATTATTATTTTATATATTATTTATATATATTATATAAATATATTATTTATAAATTTTTTAATTTATTTATAATATTTGCTTTACCAAATGGTAAAGCAAATTCAACACATTTAGTTTTTTTGGCATTTAACATCAGATTATAAATTTCAAACCAGTGAAGAATAGGCGACAATTCACTTCGTCATAATTTGTTTTATTCCTGACCACCTTAACTAGTAAAGAGGTATCATCTGCGAAGAGTACAATATCACACGATCTTAGAATATATTCACTTATATCGATATCTTCGTAGATTCATTTAACATATTTAATAAATGTACGCATAGTTTAAGTGGCCGCCCACCGCCCCTATAACAATGTTGGTAGTTTTTCAAAAGGTATAATAATTGTAATATATATTACCTAATATATACTTTCTTCACATGTGTTGTAATAACTATTGGTATCTACGAGTATAAATAAAAAAAAGGTGTGACTATAACGCGACGTTATGAGTTTGGTCCCCACTCGGAGGAATGAATTGTTATTTAATAATAGCTTCATTTCTCTCCTCTGGCACCAAGGCCACCACTTAATACGTTATGCCTTGAAAAAATCGATAGAAAGTGGGGCACGCAGTGTCTTCACACTAGGTTCCGCTGGAGGCATTACATGTTGAGTGGCGGAACTCGTCGCCACGCTTTGCCTCGATATTAGAGCAAAGAAATGAGAATATACATTTAAATAAATACTTCATTTTTTCGAGCGGGGATCGAACCCACAACCAGTTTGTCTTACAGTCACACTTTGTGCTACGCCCGGCCTCAACATCAGGCACCTACTCTATCATATGATATGTCTAATTTTGTCATATTTTTTATTGTATGTTATGATACATTCAGTACACTGGTGACCATGGGAGCGATACTACAGATTTCTTTGCTGTGTCTTCTCGCCTCTATATATGCGTATGTAATTTTTTTTACTATTTAATTTTTGATTAATATTAATTATGTTTTTCTTCTGCTTATGCTATATGTGATCATCATCCAATATTTTTTTAGCTTCAGTTGTATATCTATCACAATTCGCTACTATAGGGCCACAAATCAAGAAAAAATCTTTTTAATACACTTTAATTTTTTATACTTAATTTCTTGAATAGTAAATGAATATATACTTATATTATGAAATAATTTAAGGGGGAAATAATAAAAATAATTTATTATCAATTTTTAATTATTAAATTAACAAAATTAAGAATTTTAACTTATATTTATTCTATATAAATCTGGTTACCTCTTGTGGTGGTTCCTATTCGATAGAAATATTTTCATTTCCCCTTTTTAGTAGACAAAATGCGACGTTGAACTCCGCAATACAACACGATAATGTTTTGAAAATTGGGCGGAAATTGAGGAACGACGAACGTATGTCATATACACTTTGCCTACGCTGTGGGGAAAAGCATAAATCTGTATTTTTAAAGTTATAAAAATATTTGTTAGGCAAAACAATTATAATTGTTATGGTAATTATCAATGCCAAAGGTTCTGGATCAGTTATAAAATATTATGTATTATTTTTTATCTTCAAATGATACTCACTAATATATACAAATCTGCAGTTCATAGGTCACTGATAAACATTAAAAGGTCTCTAATATTATGTAATATGATAACAGATACATTGAATTCAATGCCAATAAATTCTTTATCTAGTTGTTTTTTGTTTTTGTGGACAAAAAGGTGGAAAAGGCGGGACCTTGCCTTTTATTAAGATTCCGCTATACGTCTGTCTGTCACTAGACTATATCTCTTGAATCATATTAGTTAGACAGTTGAAATTTTTTATAGATGATATAACAAAAAATACTAAACAACATAAATATATATTTAAGGGTGCTTCTATTATAACATGATAAACATGATTTTTTTGCTTTTTTCGCTCAATATTAATAACCGCAACGCTTGAAATATTCACAGAATATTTAGTTATTTATATTAAAAATAAATAATTAAATTACAATACAATAAATATTTAAGGGCGCTACCATGAGCCCGCTGCTGCCTATTTATTACGTTTCGTGCGTGAATTCGACCCGCACTTGACTGACTTCACATAAGCTATACTCGTATGTAATTGTCAAGTACTTATTAAGAATAACACTTTAAAAATGTTAAACATTATTATCAAGTGTTGTGACAGTTTATACACTTTTTGCCAGTTTAGTTTTACTCCCTTCCCCATATATTACAAGGTAAGCATCTAACCCAGTGATAAGATATTCCATTTCCCACGAACCAACCCATTTACCATACATTACCTATTTTCTTTCTGTGTTTTTTTTACCAAAACAGAAAGAAAATGAAAATACTTTTTCTAATTTTTCCAACAGTTCGCCCGTACCTACATCGTATGATACGATAGTAGTGGGTCTTGGGGCAGCAGGTGCGACTGCGGCGTCTACTCTAGCTAAAACTGGGAAGAGAGTCTTGGTTTTAGAAGCTCAGGACAGAATCGGTGGTCGAGTGAAAACTGTTCCATTTGGAGATGGTGTAGTAGAAGAAGGTGCGGAATGGTAAGTTGACTTGTTTTTTTTTTTTTTTGCCTTAAATCTATGGAGGAGGTAGAGGGTGCCTAGTGTAAAGGCACTTTTTTTGGGCGTATTGCAGAATTTAACTCTGTGCCCATTATGATGGCGAGAAAATTAATATAATTACTTCCTTCAAGTGGGAATCGTATCCACCAAAGTTAATAAACGCAACCAATTTTAGGATCCACGGCACGAACTACAGCAGAATATACGAGAGTGCGGTTACTCACAATATATCACTATCATCACAGACTCAGAGGTTCGTAGTGTACAACTCCGACGGCACTCCAGGGAACACCAGTTTGATATCTGACTTGTTTGAATATTCCGGTTCTATTGAAAATGTTCCAGCGGAAAAACCTGAAGCTTTGGGGAATTATATAACTAGAAGGTAAGTTTTAACAGATTATTTACAGATTTAAGATTTGATAGAAAGAGGTCAGGTGCACAAGCATGCGGGTGTAATAGTAAATAGTTTATTAGGATTAACAGTCGGGACCTGCAAGGAATTCTTCAATCAATAAAATATTTACTAGGAACTAACTAACTAGGAAATGGGCAACGGAGTGTCTTAACACTAGGTTCCCTCGTTCCCTTGTAATTATGGTTAAATAAAATAGTAAGATAAGTGATTTATTAGAAATTTTATGATTTAGCTTCACTTCCGAGTAATCGGCGTAATTTGATTGTGTCAGATTTTTATTTTTCCTTACCAAATTTCTTTATACTCCACTAGCGACCCTCTTGCGGCTTCGCCCGCCTTAACTACTGAATTATTCATATAATGTATGTTTGAAAAGCACCTAAGATAATGTGAAAATTAATTAAACCCTAATGCAACCCGCATTTTCGTATTTCCAATTGTTTTAAAATAAACATAAATAAATAACATAAATAACAGAAAACTTAAACGAAAGAAATTATAAACAACAGACTACCTACTATTCTCTTACCCAAAAATACTTAAACGAAAGATGTAACCAACTATGTCGCGTGGAAATACATTATAATTATTGGATAACTCCAAAATACGTGCAATCACTTCTAAATTTACTTTGCCAAGCGCAGAATTGAAGCATTCTCTCGGCCATCTCCGTAGTAGCTCAGAACGACATCTGAGCATTGGTCCGACCGTGGTCCCAGGCGAAAACCTGCTTTAGAGCAGACACATGGAAGGGGAGGGGATTGGAATTGAACACTCGGTTTCTTGAGGAAGGCCTAGATTAAACGACCAAGATGACTGCTCATGAGTTGGATTTGGAGGAGGATAGAAAGTTCCTCGGAAGAAGACGTCTGACCTCGGGCGGCCGGGTATGCGGAGTGCTGCTTCTTAGGTGCAGGTGACCCGATACACCGGCGCAACGGAATACGTTGGACGCGAAGCGACCAATGTGTACCTCTAGGGTTTCTATTTTTAGGTTGCGGTGAGTGGCGCGTGGTGTTCACGTAGTATGGTGCCTGCGTCACTCGTCGGAGGGTGAGGTTCCGTACGACCTACAGGATTCCTCGTTGAGTAATACTCGCTAGGGCATTGTGATGTCATCAATGTATAGTGCGTAGAGAGCAGGTGACAAAATTCTGACTGGGACAACGGCAGTGATCGGGTCGCTGCTAGCACTCTCAACTCTCACGCAAAATGTCCTGTCACTTATAAAGCAGAGCGGCAAAGACATGCGCGACGTGCTGGGGGGTGCCCGCTCTGAGCACTTTATGAAGTAAGCCCGGGTGCCAGACGCGGTAGAATACGCGTGCTACGTCAAGGAAGACTGCTATTGCACACTCATACTCTCTCTCGGTTGATCACTGTTGCGTAGTTTACCCAGAGTAGTATACCCGCTCGCCAAACTGCTCGCTTTGTGGGTGGATGTGTGACTGAAGAAGTGAGAGGAGTAACTTCTCGAACAACTTGGCGACCGTACTAAGAAGGATTATAGATCGATATCCCTCAACAGCATAATGAGCAGGCCTTCCTTCCATGCCCGGGGGAAAGAAGCCAGGCGGGTGCGGCGGATCCACTATTATAAGCAAAATGTTGCGGGGCACGACGGACGCGTGGCGGGCGGCGAACCGTTAATCAGCAAGGATTTTTTAGTACTGTAATTTTAAATCTGTGCTACTAATCTTTTCAAGTACTTATTATTATATATTTAAATGACTATTTTTAGATAGTTAATTGACTATTTTTAAACGGAAGAAATTATAAACAAAAACCTACCTACTAATAACTAATACAAAAAATATGAAACCAATATCGCGCTGAAATAATACATTTAACTGAAATTATTCAATATGTGAAACGCATCTAAATCTTCTTTGCTATAGAGGCAGGCGGGTTTTTTTCGAGCTTGTGGTTAATGCTGTTAAAACAGCGACACCGGTTGGGTAGGCACTACGTGGCTGCCTGTGAGGAAAATTAAATAGAATGCATTGGCCGGGAATCGAACCCGGGCTGCCCGCGTGGCAGGCGAGCATTCTACCACTGAACCACCGATGACTGCTCATCACGCGCTTGTGTATAAATAAGCAAAACGTCGCGAGGCGCGTTTCGCAGCAAGGATTTTTTAGTATTTTAACAACTTCTAAAGTACTTATTAAAATGAAAAAACAGTAAAAGACAGTTCATCTACATTAAATGGCCAACGTAACTAACATACATATGTATATGCTGAGAGTAAGGGATAAGTAAAACTTGAGTCGGCACAGCCGATGAGTCAACGGCGTAATGTGTCAACAATTAAATGCGTTTTTCTCTAAAACTATTCGCAATTTCGAAATAGTTCAAAAAGCAAATTTTATCTTCGTTTAACGTTGAAAATTAATAAAGTATTTTAAAGGATAAGGATTAATACCATTATGGAAAAATATCCCTCACAATAAAAAATATATTGAAATTACTATTTTTAGACAGAAATATGATCACTACACGTTATCCTTAAAAGATAAAAATATGCTCTCGCGGACTTTTTTGTAGAGCTTATTAAGAGGAACAATACTCCAGTACATTTTTTTCATGTAGTACTTATCATTAAAGCAGCGCATGCGCGAAAGTGTCTCAACGGTTAGGACTTTAGACACATTTATCGTATTTATGTTAATTTACATAAGAATGTACAAATAATAAACTATATATAAACCTTCCCTGAGAAATACTCGACCTAATGGTGAAAACCGCATAAAAATCCGTTGGGTGGTTTAGAAGAAGAAGAGTTAGAAAGTTCAGACAGACACGAAAAGCGACTTTGTTTTATAAGATATAGGATGATGAAAACTGTCCTATAAGTTTCTATTTTGGCTTTGGACTATAACTATACCAAAATTTATTCATTTCCATCCAATAGTTGTCGTAATTTTAAGTAATTTTCGATTGTTTATTTTTTTACGAAATTATACTGAAAATCGGACCCTAAGGTATCAATCACCAAACAAAAAAAATAAAAATGGCATTATTGTTATATTATTGTTTGTTATATTTATCACATGTTAAATGTTATATTATTGTTTTCTTAAGCTACGTTCATATTTATAATGCTATGTTTTAAGCGCGTATGTTTTTATATCCGTTTCTTCGTTCCCTTGTACCTCCTTAAGCCAGTGAACTGATTATGATGAAAAATATGTTATTGAATTTGTCTTCATGGCATCATTGCTACTTTTTATAGAATCGTTTGTTTTGTTTTTAATTCATTTGTTTTTCTTTATGTATATTTTAGCCTACTCAACCATATTAAAGACAATCATGCGGAAGTACAGAACGATGAGGCGTTTCTGAATGAAACGTTGGAACTGTTAAATAAGTTTATAAGTAATGATATCGCGTCCAACGATTGGAATGATATAAGTGCACAATCGCATTTTAGAGAAATTGATGGGAATCTAGCCACAACATGGCATCGAAATGGTTACAAGACCTTCTTTGATATTTTATTGGTGAGTTTAGTATTGAATTATCGATTATTTATATAATAATAATAATCTTTATTTGGTAAAAGAAGGTAAGTATAGAGACAAATGAAATATTACCTGAAAAACGCTTGTACAAGTTACACAGTTATAACACACAGTTATAACATATCAGGTCTAAGGGGATACAATAAATCAAGCTTCTGAGTCAATATGTAATAATAATGCATCGATTTTGCTGAATTTTGTATAAAACTTACCCCGTAATCAAACCTATCTGGTATTTTCCTTTAAGTTTTTTTACCACTCTCCCATCTAGTACCAAAGTTAAGATGATTGATACAAGCCGAAATTCAAAGGAATTATGTCGGTTAGTTACCGAATTCTTCAGGACATTTTCCAGCTCCGTCACCAGACCTTGGTTATGATCTAGCGCCAAAGTATTTGCTAAGATGAATCATAAAAGCACAAATTCGATTAAATTATATTACTTTCCAGTTCTATTATCAGACCCTGCTTAAAATATTTTTTTTATTAGCTTAATAATTTAATCTCACGAAAATAGTCTCAATAGCAGAAATAGTAAAAAGGAAGCAATCCTATCAAAGGAAGAAATACGTAAAAACAGCATAAAAGCTACTTATTATGTAGTTTGTAGCAGCAAGGTCACGCAGCATTCACTATTGGACTCGCTCTCAAATATCAGCTAGGGAAGCACTAAATGGTCTGACACTGTAAAATTAAATGTGAGAGAGATGATTGTTTGTTAAAAAGTGAAAGGTGTGTTAAATCTATTTCGTTGGACATATAATATATTTGAAGTCAGTTGTAGCGCAAGCACAAGAGTGTGACTGTAAACGCTACAAGGTGCGAGTTCAACTCTCTATTGTGCTCCCAGTTGCGTACAATTTAGCATCTAAAATCGAACATGTTATTTACTGCTTTATTTAGAAATATCTTTTCCCGGACTCCTCAAATTTCAATTTCCGATTTTGTTCCATTATGACGCAAAATCTACTGAATCGATTTAGATTACTTAAAAACTTTACAATAATTACAATAAAATCAGCTTCACGGACAGAGCAGGGTAAACAAAGGGAGGTTCCCTTTGTTTACCCTGCTCTGTCCGTGTGTTAAGATATTCCGTTCCCCACTTTCCGCCGAATTTTGTGCCTCTGTGCCACAACTGTCATCTAATTGCAACAATTTTGTATAATTTGTTTATAACGATAAAATTAACCCATATAGACCCGCTGTGCCCAAATGGGTACACCTACAATAGTACCCTTGATTTTTTATATTTTTATTTTTATGCAGTTTATGTCTAGAATTAGTAGATAATAGAATTAATAGAATAAAGATAAGTAGTATATCCTTATGTTGTAGCCGTAAAATCCAATTAAAAATTTTTTACAATCGTTCATTTCGTGCCTTTTGTAAAGCTGTTTCACGAAATCTGTGAAGGCAAAATGTAAGTATTTTTATTTTTAAAATTTTCTTCTAAATACATTTGTTTTGGTACAAAACATACTTAAGTACTTAGTATTCTATGTAATATAATTACATTTGATTAGAAAAGAAGAGTCGTAATAGGACAAATTCAACTTGTACGATGCTGTCCCCAATTGGGGCCAATGGGCACATCAGAGGTAAATTTTTATGCTTTTATACGCATGTCCATCCAAAATTCATAATGACTCTTAGAATATTTAGCGGTCGCAATAAATATAAGGGTCTCCAAGAAGCAATTGCAGTTGTAATTATTGAAGAAAAAGACTTCGGAGAGGTATATATAGTTGCGCTGCCTCTAGAATCAGGTGTGGTAATCGACGAAGAAGGAGATGATATCAATATAAGAAGCACTGCTAATCTGCCTGCTTACTAAAATTGAGACAGTAGCAATTATCAACTTTTTGCTAAGAGACGTAGAGGAACTGTAATCTTGAGCAACCCCGTTGGTGTAAAAGTGATCCAACTACGACTAATATACAAGGTCGTCTTGAGAAATTTAAGAATTGTTAAAAGATGAAACTCAGCAGTAAAGGATATGAAACGAAAAACCGAGCCGATTATGATTACTGCTTTTACCAAGTTAACCAAATTTTATTAGTGCGAAGGTTTACTGTGTGGTATGGGCAGGGTTGATCAGGCTGATCAATCTTTTTACCTATATAGCAATGCTGTACGGCAAAAAATGGTGGTGGGTTTTATCCACACATACATAGGATCTTGCTGTTGCAAATTCACGGCACCTGCACTTGCTAACCAATATAAACAGAATAGATTAGCTTGATTTTTTCGTTACATCGCTCGTCACGATTTAAGAGACGAAAACTTTAACGTATTTATGTGACCAGCAGCTTCTGCAGTACCAAGTCTGCAGCACCACGGGGTAGACCACTACTCCAAAAAATTTTGTTAGCAACTGAGACGTGCAATGTGCCATAAAAAAAACGCGTTGATAGTGTAAAAAGTGTTATAAAACATTTCGTGTCGCAAAAATAGTTTTAAAAATTTACATACTACATGTGCCCATTGGCCCCCTTTAAGGACGGCCTTTCTTATATTTAAATAAAAAATAATATAAAAATATATTATTTTTTTTACGTTTTTTATTTTCTTACATCGATATCTATCAATTAATACCTATAAAACCTTTTATTTACTGCTAGTTTGAGTATGGGTCTAAATGGGTTAAACAGGCGAAGCCGCGTGTGGGACACTAATTTTATTTTTATTTTTATTGCATAGAAAATTGGGAAGCAAAAAGATATATTTTTTGCTGATTATTTTATGAAATACAATATATATATAAAACAAGGATACTTGTGAAGACTAGCCTTTGCTACTAGTAGTAGTCTTTATTCTAGAAAAACGAAAAATACGTTACCTATTTATTGTAATAAATAATTTTATTTCCCCTCACACAGAATACATACAACAACGGCCCTGGTTACCCAAATTTAGATATAAAACTACACAAAGAGGTAATTGAGATAAAATGGCCGCGGAACTCTACCGGAAGTGTAGAGGTTATATGTAAAGATGGCGACGTGTATACAGCTGATAACGTTATTGTTACCGTTTCTCTTGGATTATTGAAAGAAAGGTTGGTGACTTGGTAATATACCTTTTTCTATATTTCTTTATAAGAACCTACTTGTTAATTAAAATCAGCGAATACATAAAATTAAATCAGAAAATAAATTTGTATGGTACTTTTTTATTCATAAAATATTCATAATATTTTAGATCTGTTCATGAAAAGTTTGAGATTGGGTTTCAATATGTGACTGAATATTATACGTCATCAACCACCGCTACAAAACGCAATGATTTCAGAATTCAGCGCAAAGTGGGAACGGAAGTGTCCTAATGGGAATGGATTGTCTTAATGCTAAGTTTCTACCACGGGTGGGGACCCGTGTATAGTGACGAAAAACATATAGCTTTTACTCCTCGGTTAAATGGAAATAACATAGTGCAATTTATATATAATATATATGACACATGACACATTCTATGTGGCCGACGTATCTGTACATGTAAAAATAGGTGCAAGAAAACAAAAAATAATAAATATATTAATAAAAATTAAATTGATTATAATAATAACATTTTCAGATACGCTTCACTGTTTTCACCATCGCTGCCACAGGAAAAAATACAAGCCATAGACAAAGTGAATTTTGGACTTATAGGAAAAATTATATTATCATTCCCAGAAAGATGGGTGCGTGAAGAGAGTTACAAGTTGTTCTATTTACCTGGTGATAAGGAAAAATTTGGCAATGACACCTGGGTGACGAAAATACGAGATATAACAACTCCAGCCGGTTCCTCCAATACGGTGACGCTGTGGACTTGTGGGGAAAATACTAAATTCGTTAGTTTTATTCTTTGAGCACTATAGACCGCGTATAGTGCTTAAGCACTATTTCAATATATATATATATATATATATATTTTCCTAAGATAGAATAAGAATTGTGTGACAGTCATAGTACATAATCATATTAAAACACTTCCATTACCAGAAGGGGAAAATGCAAATTTTAAATATTTTATTATCCCAAATCTTATATTTTTATATAAAATTAATATTATATTGTTACAGTAAAATTTAAATCACAAAAAATACTATAAAAGATAAGGATATAGACAAAATAAGACTGTTCTGTGTAAAAACAAAACAAAAATTAATCCTACATAAGAAATGGCATATCCATTACAGGTAGAATCATTACCAGAAGACGTTGTTAAGAATAAATCTATGGAACTTTTGCATCAATTTTTGGGCAAAGATATGATCATACCAGAGCCAACTGGGATGATACGGTAGGCAAATATTACTATTATTAAACTGTGCTCATGAAATAAGTACACTATTTGGTATCTTTGTTAATTTTTAGTCGTGAAAAGCTTTGCCTCGACACTAAAGCGAAGCAATGGAAATATAAACGTAAATAAATATTTCACTTCCTCGAGTGGGGATCGAACCCACAACCGTCGCGTTGCAGTCACACCCTTGTGCCGCTGCGCCACGACGGACTTTTTTATTTTTGTTTTTAAATTGTAATATAACATTTTCAGATCCACATGGTACTCGAATCCATTTACTCGTGGAACGTATACTTTTGATGGTTTAATTGTACACGAGTATCCGGACGCGAGAGCTGTACTCGGAAAACCCCTTGTAGACGCTAAGGGGAATCCCAAAGTTCTATTTGCTGGAGAAGCGACGGATGTGATACACTTTGCAACAGTTCACGGAGCAAGTGACACGGGCTACAGAGAAGCTATGAGAATATTAAATTCGAGTAAAGCTTAGAAAATATAAATATTGAGTTGTAAAAAATTTTTTTTTAATTTTATTAATCTATTATACCCTGACTAAAATCAAATCAAATACCAACGATGAAGACGTTATGTATGTGGAAACCATTTTGATAAAATATCCGAAGAATATGAGTGATTCTCTGCGAGATATTTTCAAATAAATTAAAAGCAAAACAATCTTTTTTGGAAAAAGCTTTTAATTAAATTCTCTAAAAAGGAGAAAATAGAATTTTTCTTTTAAATCTAAACTATCAACTCATACCCTCATTATACACAATTTATATAATATTAAAAGCTTATCTTATTAATTAAAGACAAGACCCGATTTTCTTTTCTTATTACATTTACGATCCTACGCTGTGGAGTGCAAAGTTATAACTATCATAAAGTAACTAAAACAACTATAACAACATAAATGTTAAGTATATTCACGTTGTTGATGCTCGATAGAGTGCCGGGAAAGTTTGTCTGGTTTATTTTCATTACTTTATTACATTCGCTCGCAAGTCACAACAAAATGTATTAAAAATGGTACATAAATTAATTTTTAACAAAAAGAAAAACCGACTTCTAACAACGAACTAAAAAGTGAAAAATAATTTTACAAAGATTTTATAATTTTGAAGTCGGTGTCAAGTAAAACAAACAGGCTTAGTAATTAGATATTGTAGTAAGGGTGTTGTAGCATTAGTTTGACACCGACTTCAAAATTACAAAATCTTTAGGTATATAATTATTTTTCACTTTTTAGTTCGTTGTTAGAAGTCGGTTTTTCTTTTTGTTAAAAATTAATTTATTTTACGATTTTTTAGTGATGGGTAGATCTTAAAAAGATGCTTCTTAAACGAGTGGTGATGGTGGTGGTAGTGGTTGTGATTGTTCTTTGTAAAACTTCATTTAATTAGCTATTATTTTTGTGCAAAGTTACATTTTGGTATATTGACAAGAACATACATAAAAAGTATTCGGGTGAATTCGATATCTCCCTTTTTTGAAGTTGGTTGAAAATAAGAACATTCTTTTTTTTGAGATTGGTTGTAAAGAAATGCAACGATCAGGAATCTCACCTCTGACATCAATTTAAAAAGTTTTTGCTTGTAACTATTACAGTATAATCAATTTTTTACCAAAAAAAAACAAACTTTCTCAATTTTCACCGGATTCCATAATCGGAACCTAACCAAACTTTCACCAAATTATCCTTGAAGTGTATCCTTTCAAATAAAAAAAGAATCATCAAAATCGGTTAGCGCGACATTGAGTTATTCGGCTATTTGTCACGCACATACATATGTGATTTTCTCATAGATACCATTGTCAGACATGGACCAAAAAAAAATGGGACCATTCGGGAAGCTTCACCTTTTAAATAAAAAAAAAAATATCAAAATCGGTTCACCCAGTCAAAAGCTATGAGGTAACAAACATAAAAAAAAAATAAAAAAAAATAAAAAAATACAGTCGAATTGATAACCTCCTTTTCTTACAGAAGTCGGTTAAAAATATAGTAAAAAAACTATTTTTAAGCTTTATGAAATTGTTATTTTTGTAGCAGTTTTTATTTGAATTCAGCTTACAGTTAATTTCAAACTTAGATTATGGTTAAGATATGGAATTTTTCACTGTTGTTTCCGATCTAAACGGTTCGCTTTGCCCACGTCGTGAGTGATTTGGCTTTAAAGAGGAAAAAAATGTATGTTTAAAATGAAATAAAATTTAATAGTGAATTATTAACATGGTAGCAAAATATGAACGTCATTCAATCAATAAAGGAGGGAGAGTATAAATCGTATTAGAGACCGTCGACGTGGTCCGACCCATGATGATAAGTTAACGAAGCGATACGCCGCTCGTCGAACTTTACGTAGGTGCTGTATAAGCTGAGACGTGACTAGAAACCTGAAAAACTTAAAAGGCTAGTAACATAGCGTTTGGGAATAGTGTCTGAGATAGTTACAAGATTTCATTATAGTGTCATGAAGCATGAAGAATGAAGATTGTGCCGCAATGCGTCAGCGTTTGACTGTAAAAATGGCGTTGTGATGATTTCATTTCCCTCGCTCTGGCGAAGCGCGGTGTTGAATTCCGCCACTAAATACGCAATACAATTCATAAAAACACAAATTTAATATATGCCAATTATTATGGTATTTACAGAGACGCATCCTGAGGATTCGAATTCGAGGACAGGATGTTTTCAAGCCAGAGAATACAAGCTTAATTTTCATATACTATTAGAAAAAAAGCAAGTATAACGGATCTACAAACGAAATATTTTCAAAGCGCCCAAAATTCTTCCATTTCGCGTTGAGAGTTGGTTTTCAGTCTTCAACTTTTTCAACACCTTGTTCGCTTATTGACTGCTCTGACTAAAGTCATAATGTTGTTTCGTCCAAAGAGGCGTTGAGAACTTTTCTCATGCTCAATTTCAAAGTACCTTTTATTTTAATATTTTATTTGTTTAAACGAAATATGACGGAAAGTGGGAAACGGGGAATTTAACACTAGGATCCCTCTGCATATCCTGCTGAGTGCAGGATACAGCGTGAAGTTGATAAAATATTTGTTTAAAAATAACTTAAGTAAATGTTTTGTTAAATTAAATCTAATAAAAAGAAAATGATAGTAAAAATATATTTTTATAAATGTTTTGTAACTGCTAACATTCCAAGAACCTAGGTGCGAGAGATGTCGTATAGTACGTATAGGAATTCCTTTTACACCAGATAACACCGCAAACTTTTGATAGGAACGACGCTGTCTCGTAATATATTTGACACGCTTTAAACGTTGAGGGATAATCCCAGATTACTAAGTTCTGTGGAATAGAACTAATTAGGGTAATGTATTTTGGTGCATGACCAAACATAGTATGTAGGTACTTTGTTATATTTAATTGTAAAATAAACATAATATATAATTGTATTATAATAAGTTTTTCATTTAATTACTATGTTCGAATTATTCAAACTCTGTAAATATTGAAAAGCTGATTCGTAATTTCTTTAAGAGTCTCATTAGAATGATCTGTAGACATACTTTAATTAATTATGTAGACATTACCGTTTACTGTTAGATATTTGCGATCAGAATATATAACGTTCTTTTATTATTTCTATAAAGAAATTTACTTTCAGTATAAGAGTGTAAATTATATATATATGTATTATATATACAAAATAATAAATAAAGATAGACATACAAATTGTGTCAATGTATACTTTTTTTGTAGTCAATAGAAAAATCAATCAGATGTTGCCTCTTTTTTCTGCAGTTAATACTTTTCCACTTGGTCTAATATAGATAAATGAAAAATACACTTTTATTAAATCAAACCTTTATTCTAAATAGAATAAACCATATTCAAGTATATAAAACGAAAATAACATTTAGAAAACCAATAACATACATATCAAGAAGCAGAGGGAATACCGTCGTAAGTTATATTCAATATGAAAATGTTCACAAGATAATGTAAATCGACGAATGGATACTTATTGGAAATATTTCAATTCAGTCGGAAACAATATTAGGTGCATGAATAAAACTCCCTCACAAATGAGACAAAGGACGTCAGATTCATCGGAGGGATATATATAACGTGCTAACTCAAGTAAAGGACTGGAACACGAGGCTCTACTGTCCGTGGGGTATTTGCGAATGACACTAACTTATGAATACCAAATATGATTTTCATATCCGAATCTCACCTCAATTCGGTCAGAACAATCCATTCATAGTAGATATGTTCTTTCACAATTTTCAATTGGTTACAAAACCTAACGAGTAACAGTTGAATATTAAATATTAACACGAAGTATTTAACTCCAACCAAACTAAACCGACTCTCTCGACTAATATTTTCAATCGAATAACTAAATGTCATCAAAGATCTCTATGATGCATATAAAGATATTTATTTGATAAATTTGAAATACATTAAAATATCTTCTTCAAATTTCAATATCTATTAATCATAGCTGATATCTAGCATTTCATATAATCGGATACCAGTTGGGATCGTTTGAATTTCCAAGTTATTAATAAATAAATGAAGGTAAAACGCTATGTATACTATGATTATAGTCGTGAATGACTGACATTAATAAGAAGGATTTCTGAGACGACGGTATTTGTGTAGGGATTGTGGACGTAATTAATACCGATCGTTAATCAAACACCCTGTGAAGGCTATGACGACGAGAAGGGCCCAGAGATAATAATGATATATTTTAAGATTAACAAGACGTTCTTGCACTTAACAAAAGTATTAAATTACTTCTAACTAAGCCATGGTAAAAACTATTTATATTTGTATGAAATTACAGGATGATTAAAAATTTTGCGCTTCAAATACAACACTACCTTTATGATTCGTGAAATGTGGTAAATGAGCAAGCCACTCTGTAATCTGTCCGCGTGAGCATCAATTAGCTGCAGTTAAAAGCTCCCTTTTATTGGAACGGCCAAATGAATGGGCAGCGTCGAGGAGCACTTTGCCGAATTTCAGGCTCAAATCGTACGAGTAATAGTGTGAGCTGTGCACCGACCGCAAGCGTTTAAAACTGCGCTGTGCTCGCTCGAATCGATGTATGACATCTATCATGACAGGTATTAACCGTTTAAGCATTTTGTTATTGTCGTACTATGAATATAATATATTTTGATATAACTATGGTAGTCGTTTAAAGTATTTACTTTTTCATATTTTTAAAGCGTTATTCCACACTTAGGTAATACTACGGTAATACTTTTATAGAAACGTATAAAAATTTGATCGTAGCTGGATTTGAACCCGTGCCTCTTGAATGAAATACGTAATTCAATTAGCTGATTGGGCGAGGCGTTTTCTTCACCTATTAAAGCGTCAACTCAAAGACCGGGCTCGCCGTCCATTTACCGAGGGTTAATCCCTCTTTCAGAGTAATGAAACCCGTATACGTATCTCTTAATGCCTAAGTTTTGTAATACCCACACTCAGCCTCGGGCGCTTCCTGCTATTTAATAGATTGTTTTGTATGAGCATCCATATAATGGCATTCGATTTACGCTTGGTTGATGTTCATTAAGTTAAATTGATTTATTAGGTTCATTGAGTGAAGCTCCTAATTAACTAATTGTCGATATCTAAACGTATGGCACAGTGTGGCACTTATTGAAATATGTGCAATAAATTAATATCCTTTCAGATTTACATATAAATCTATTCTATCCATGTTATGTAGGCGCGTACAACTTACACACAGTAAAATATATATTTTTTTACCGCTACCCTTCAAATACTTTACGCCTATCGTCATTTGTAGTAAAGCTTACATTTTTAGTAATATTCTAATTTTGTTTTGAATCCCACCAATTATAAAAAAAATTAAAATAACAAAAAAAAAATACAAGAAAAAAGATTTTTTAAGAATTTCAAAGCAAGTTGCCTACCATATAAGGCATTTTGAATTTTAACATGATGTGAATCAACGTTATGAAGTAGAATGTATGGTAGTAAATAGTAGTAGGTTAAAATAAAGTACCTAAAACAAAACTATTTCAAAGCAAACTTTTACCTGATATGCGAGTCATGTTGGATGGTGGAATGGTGGCAAGAGCGCTGACATATTCTACTATTGAAATATAATGCTTCTCTACCAGAAAAATGTTCTACATTCATGACTGTGTTAGAATCATGATAGTAGATAATATAAATAGAGATAAATTAGAATAATTGTCTAAATGAATAAGAGGATTGTCATATCGAACAAACATCAGAAGCGGTTGGTAGCTGTAAGTAATGTTATCTACCTTTTAAATTATCTGAAGCTTGGAGCAGTGCCGTGGACTTGTGACCACATCTGTAGGCTTAAGGGATCCCTTTACAGTACTAACACTCGCCTTTCACTGCTCCAGCCCAGTATAATTACATATAACTTACCTGTACTATACTTACCACATTTGCAATTACAATAATAGTTGATTCACTTAACATTATAATAATGATAAATCTTCTAACATTTATAATAAAGATCGCCGAGGATATATAATACATTTTCAATAATCCTATAAGTCAAATATTATCGTAATTCCATTGTTTTATATCACCAGCCAGCAAATCATAGGCAGATGTATCAAACTACAAATCCTAGACAAGTGTCCATTATCAATTATAAAATATTATTTATTGTAATTATCATATATGTATTATTTATTAGTTAATTACTATTAACTTTATAAATCTATTAAATATAATCATAATTCTATAGTAATCCATTACTTAACTACCAAATCATAGATGGATATTTTAAACGCCAAATCAATGACAAGTGTCAAATGTCAATTACAAAACATTATTTATGATAACAATCATATATGTATTATTTATTATTTAATAACCATTAATTCTATAAAGCTATTAACTGCATATTGTTACATAATGTTTGTGAAATAGCCGTAACTTAAGTAATATTTAAGTCTGCAGCACTTTAGAATAGTTGATCAGTTCTATCTTACGTACTCGTATTGTACTTCAACAGAACAAACACTAAATATGGGATAAATATTACATTTAACTACACAGAGAAAGAAGATAATATTTTTGTTAATATAAATTGCTCCAAATTTAAACAATATAATCAAACAACAATGAAAAGTCTTACCAATTATCCTAATTAATTAATCTAGATTGAAATCCGTTCAGCCTCTAAATCTTGATTGGGATCTTGTCTTAACGAGCAAATGTCAGAGACTGTACGGACCAAGCGCTGCATATATTCATGCTCTTGAATCCGCAGATTTCTATGAAAGGTGACGTCGCCTATGGATAGGTAAGGCCGATATGGATTTGTATTAGTAAATAATGTCAATGGTTTATTGTTATTATATAAATAAAAGAATAAAAACAAGACTATTTTAGGCAAAGCAGCGCATCCTTCTTGTAACATTGACGACTTGCCACAATTGATGTTTGAGTTCCTTTCATTTTAATTTAGACTTGAAGTAAGATATGTTCCGCACAAAATTTGGGGGCCGCAAGCTTTTTCTGAAATTCAGGCTTGCTTGTTGCTGGTTTTTTCATCATAAATGTTTTCTTTATAATTTGGCGATGACCTTGGATTAATTAAATTATTAGGATTATGTAAATGTAACGATTTTTTTATTCTTACAATAAAAAAGTATTTTTTTGTTGTCCGAAAATAGAAATGGAAGAATCGCACTAGCAATGCACTTTGAAATATTTCCTGATTTACATTTAGGAGTTAAAACTACACAAAATAGTTTTTAATTCTATTATGTCATATATTCTGAATACAACGTTATCTTACGAAAGGTCAAGTTAATATTCAAGTTAATTAAATGCTACTGACAACCTCAACTAAGCCTTGTCACTCGCTAGATGTGCTCTAATGCAAACTAATCAGACCAACGTGTAATGAAATCACTGGATTATTTATATGACAAGACGTAAGGGAGCATTTAGCTTAATTAACATGAATTATTAGTATTATTACCATATAATTATATATGTATACATATATATAGCGCTATATTTAATGAGCAAAATTTAAAAATGATTATATTTATTTTCTAATCTTAATTCTTTCTAGTAAATTATTTTTAAATATATTTAGTCTATCCTACAAACTGTATAATATGGTAACTGTTCTGCCTATAATATATAACAAACATTACATAATTAACAACAGAGGTCTTTAACAAGAACAGATACTTTATGTACAAGAAAATTCTCTCCTTCACATTGATTAAACGGCCTCCGTCTTATTATGCAAGTTAAACAAGCCAAACTGAATTCAAAAAATACAATCTTTATTTTATATTTTTCCTTCAAGAATAAATTTGCATTCCATTGTCAGCCATAAATATTTTTGTTTCAAGAAAAAAATATCCAGAATTGCATACAACTCGAACTTAAAATCTTTTTCACAAGTAAAAATTTTGAGAACGAGTAACGCGTGTTTAAGTAAAAAATAAAAGAATATGTTTATATAGAAGAATATTGTTTTTATGAGACGTGAATTTCGCAAATAGAAGTTTCCTTAAGATTCAAGCAGATTCAATATTCATTCAGAATACTAAATAGAACACAGATAGGAAAATAATTTTATTACACAAAGGGATTGCATACAAACGGCAAAGAAATAAGGACGACATTCCATATTTCGGAATTTCCTTATAAAAATGTGATGATAAACACTTTTCTATTGAACTGTTGTAGATAATGTCTATAGGTTAGAGTTTGATAGTTGATGTTTTAAATTTATTATATTTATGTCAACTAGTCATATTTAAAAACAAATTAAATATTTCATTCGTCATCGTCCTCAGTCGTGGCATAGTTGTAATCTCCTGATCTGAAATTGGAATGATTATGGGTTCAATCGGGGAAGTTATAGAGAGAGAGAGTAAAATTTGGATCCGAAAGAAGAAATTAACTTTTACTAACATCTATTTAATTTTCAGCTCCACGCTGTATTCCTGTGGAACCTAGTGTTCGAGTCATAGATTCTTCTTCTTTCTGGCATTCGAGTCACAGCGTGTCTACTATATATAAACAATTATTCTATTTATAGATATTGCTTGCCTGAGATTACCAAGATACTATAATAATTTTATAACAACTGACTGGAGCGAGATCTTTTAGCTTTGCAAAGCGCAATTTATATAAAAGGAGCACTTTGCGACAGTCGCATTCGCATTTCAACTTTAATTAATTCTACAAAATCTATGTTCATGCAATTTGTTGTTCACTTAGCGGTTATTACATTTATTATGCAGTATCTGTGAAATATTTGTAGTGCTGTGGTAGTATTTACTATATTTTTTGCTAAGTTTTTTTTATTAAGCCTGGCTATATAGGTACTCAAGTTTTGATTACGAACATTAGGTGCATTCGTGAGACTATCAAATAAAATATATTTACTTACACAGAGTGAAGGTTAAAAGATTTTAAAGTAAAAATTTGAATATATTTTAATGAAACTCAAAATATAGATGTGTATGTCAAGGCAAGTGATTCATTATTTTTATAATATTGATGAATATTTTTTAAGTCTTTAAAAGTCTTTACGTCAACAAGTTATCGTCACAAAAATATTCAAATTGTTGAAAAATTATAACTTTGATGTGTGACACTTATATGATAAGTGAGAATAGGTACTCTGAATAGCTGCGTCAGCATATAATTTATCAAAGTCACGTCACTGGAGTGGCAATTGCTAAAGAAAAGAAAAAAAAATGTTATTTTGAAACGTTTTTCTCATACACAGATCGACGCACGCGTGATTGATTTATCTCTCCTAAAACTCACTTAATAAAACACTTAGTTTTTCTGGTCCAATGATGTAATTAAAAGTAGTTTTGATACTTGTATAACAGCTTCACCTGTAGAAAGAACCTGGTGTTAAGATACTGCTTACTCCACTTTCCGCTCAATTTTCATGACATTGCTTTGAGTGGTAGAACTTAATCTTGTTGCCGGCGCCAGAGAAATTAAAAATTCATTTCCGCGAGCGGGAATCAAGTCCACAACCGTCGCGTTTACTCACACGCCGTGCCACTGAAACAAAATAGCAATAAATACAAATGTACAATATACATTTCAAGCGTGGGCAATATATTTATATATATGAGATTTATCCCTAAGTCCTATAGACAAGACAAGAACTATAGACAACTCAAGAGTAAAGTGTCTTATTAGATTTGCTTGATCGCTCTCACAAATACTGCCCTGGACGAGCTTCTATCGGACGTACGTAATTGCTTTAGACTGCCCGTATGTACCTGTCGTCTTTGCGTGGTACGGTTACTGATTATTTGTTATCTAAAATAGATGTTAGCAGTATATGAATATATAATGCTGTTTGAATATATCCATTAATTGGTTTGCTAAGTAATTATTAATCTCAAACAATAATGACAATATTCGAATACCATAAAAATAACTTATAATTATATTACATTATGTATGACTAATTATAAATAGCAGTGAGGCCGATTGGACTGTAAACGGGACTGGCTGTGGGTTCAATTCCCACTCGAGAAAAGATTCCGGAATAGAAAAAGATTCCGACGAATTGAGAACCTCGTCCTTTTTTTGAAAGTCGGTTAAAAACTAGATAGTGTTTCCAGGTCAGTACGATATGGGTACCTTCAAAAATCGCGTCTATCTCCACCTCAAAGACCGGCAACGCACATGTAGCTCCTCTGGTGCTGCACGGGGTCGGCGGTCGTTTGCCTTGTCCTTTTTCCATAAAAAAAACTAGGTTCCCAATATCTCTCTGCCTACCCTTGTAAAGTGCGAAGCTAAAAAATAAAAAATGTTGATATTGAATACTAATTTTATGCAGCATTCTTTAATGTACATACATATTATGCGAGTCATGTCAGCATAATAGAACAGTCGTTAAGCTCGAAGAATGGTTGGTTGGCGAAACGCCAGTTGTCGATACACACCAGTACCTCCGATGTCGCTCCGTGACTGCCGCTAATTGATTTTATGCAGTGCTTTTGACTCTAGCTAATGCTGCAACACCCTTACTACAATATCTAATTACTAAGCCTGTTTGTTTTACTTGGCACCGACTTCAAAATTATAAAACAATTGTAAAATTATTTTTCACTTTTTAGTTCGTTGTTAGAAGTCGGTTTTTCTTTTTGTTAAAAATTAATTTATTAGATTTGTGCACTTTGCGTATTTAATTGTGCGCAAAAAGTGTTTTGATGAAAAGTCATTACATTTACATTATTTTGTATAGAGAGCAGCATCACGTGCTGATTTACGGATTCCTTACTCTAACAAGAATAGTTTAGGCGAGGTTAGTATATTTGTAGTTCATTTTATGCTAAGAAAATACATGCCCATGTACCTACTACCTAAAATTGTTACGGAACCCTCGCTGGGCGACCGACTCGCTCTTGACCAGTTTTATTTATGAATTAGATGAATAAATCCATTAGTATTTGTAACATAATGTATTATTAAATGTAATAGCGAACGATATAGTGTGTCAGGTATTTTAATAAAAATTATAAGACTTCTGAATTTTACTGAAAATTTCATCTAAATATAATTAATCTTCGGTGAATAAAGAACATCATCTAATTAAAAGCCTTATTTACCTTCATTTTATTACTTCATTAATTAGGGACGTTCTTTGTACACAGTTATTATATTACGTTATTTAATAACAGATAATTAATTAATGTTCATCTTAAAAGACCTTATCAAAAACAGCATAATTACAAACGCTAACTTAACTTCTTTTATAATATTATGAGGAAATTTATTCCTATGTGTAACTAAGGTAATTATTAATGTGTATACCGCAAACATGAATACGATTATTTCGCTTGCAATTTATTTGCTTGCTGCTGTATCCTGACTCTACCTGCTAAATGGCGAAACTGAAAATCCCATTTAGTTTTAACGGGCTAAATATTTTTTCCCGAATTTTTCCCAAGAACTTTAAAAAAGATACTGTAGAAAATAATCTTAAATTAAGTTCTTTGAACGTAAAGGGAATAAATTTTAAATTCTACATGTCCTCAGAGTAATATGTTTCGCAAACTCGTGCTGTCCCGACTCAGAAGAATAAAAATGTAAAAGAGAGCATTGAGATAACTCAGTCTAACACGATTTGCGCATTAGCCGTGGAAGTAGGGAATATATGTGTGATAATTTAAAAGCTCGCTTGTTTTCCTTTTTGTTTCATTATTATCAGTATTGAGTAGATGTTTTTTATTTGTTTGTAGTTTTTTAATTATCTGCAATATAAGGATTTAAAATACATATATAAAATGCATCTAATTTATTTTTATTTTAAATACTTCATTTGAAATGAATTTATTATTTTATTTGAAATATTTTACATAAATACATTTTGTATTTGTAAAGCGTTAGGAGCGTTATGCTCACTAATCAAATGTTAGTAAATATTTATTTGATAGTGGGTAGTTGTATGTGGACGTAGTGTGTTATTAATTGTGTAAAATGAAGGACAGGACTGTTTGCTTCCTAAAAAATTTTACTATTGAAAAAAATGGTAACGGTGCGACTTCCAATAAATAATTATTAATTGGAATATACGATTCTAAAATATATACTTTTGTAGAGAAATAACATTCGTTTCATATTGTAAGGCTAGTGGAGGTTCATTAGTACAGACAGACTTGGCTTCTTGGTCTGAAAGAACGAGTTTTATGCATCTATAATTTTGCATATTTAGAAAAGCGAAACCTTACCAGTTTTATTGCTAATTTCAGAAGAATAACTGGAAACTGATGATGATTTCACTTATATTCATAAGCGGAAAAGCGGTTTCCAATTATAAAGAACAAACAGTATTGTAAAATTTACCGTTAATAGAATGGAAAAGTAAATTTAACAACAAAGAAAATCTTATTCTTATTCGGAAATTCAGCTAAAAACCCTTTCTGAGAAAAATATTATTTTGTAATTTTTGCGTATTACGGAGTTATTTCCCCTTTATAAAGATATATCATAACAACAACTCCGTTACAGAAATTGAAAAATAACAATAACGATAGATGTTGATTTTATAAAGGCTCTTTGTTTATGAAATTTATAATATTTTTTTACATAAAATCATTTTCAGCAAAGTAAAATATGATTTTTAATAATAGTTTCGATCGTTTCGTAGTAGTACGAACATTGATTTAAGGATTTAGTTATACAAAGAAATATACGATGTTTACGCCTATTCAACATGTAACATTCTGTAACCATTAATTATTACTAATTTTTACTTACTCTGTTCACTCATAACTATATAGGTACATACTATTATGACTGCTACGCTACTGCTGAAAAGGAGACCTATACAAAAGCATAAGACTTATAATCAATCGATTAACTTCTTATCCAATAATCTGTTAACAATCGCTTTACAACTCAAAATAAATATTAATTCAACTCCCATTTCGATTACATGGCCCCATAGTGTTTGCTTTATACAATAGACGGGTCTCTGGCGCCGTAAATTAACAAGAAACAAGAGTCGTCGAATTGATGCCCCCGCTCCGACCAAATTTCCATAATTTAATTAAACTGCTCTAATTAATAGAAAGTGTAGAGGATAATATTTCTGTAAAATATTATTTTTTATATCTTATCTGTACATATTTCTTTGTAGCTTAACGCTGTTTAATTTAACACCGTTTTGTCTTGTTACCAAAACGAGAACGAAATTGAATCCACAACCGTTGCGTTTAAAGTTTTGTCGCTGCGCCGGCCTTACTTGTACATCATATTATAATATTAATAATGAAAAATTTCAATATTTAAAAAAAACGTTCTCGTTTCGCTGGTCTTGTTAGATATGGGTTCCGCTATAAAATCTGACAGAGAAGGTAATCGACGATGGAATGATTATTTGCGAAAGATGCGATAATAAATTAATTTCATTATAAAATATACATGATTCATTTAAAAAGAATAAAATTTACAATATATAATAATTAAAATTTTAGAATGAAAAATTGTTAATTCACATCGCTATTTTATAGACGCTACTAGCTTAATGGAAACTTAATTTGGAACAGTTTTTCACGTGATTTAAAATTCGTTTATCTCTCGCTCGCACAGCTTGTTACGCGATGACCGATGCCGGATATGTTTCCGCTTTTAATGAAATTCATCTGTCCCTGCGCTGTGTCAGACCATCACGGATAGCGTGGTGCAAACAAATAAAAACAAATATTATCTAATTGATTTTAGCGCAGTGCGACCATGAGTGTGTATGATGGTTGTGGGTTCGATTCCCGAAATTTACGAATTTCTTGCCTATCGCGCTTACATCGGTACGCTAGTGCCCCTGCACCACGACTGGCCTCACTAAGAATTATATCTAAAATATTTAACTGCATCGAATACATTGTAATTTAACAAAATATAATATTTTCTCTGCTGTGACTATAACAATTTTTTTTTGATTCAGCATAATATTGAAAATGGATGGAGTGGAGAAAAATAAATATTGTAGCTACATCACATTGATGAAAAACATATAGAATTTCTTCCTTTTTGTTACTGTATCCCGTGTAAGATCAGGGAAGATAGTCCGTCCCCTCACTTCATGCTCAAATTTTGAGATATTGTTATTGTTTTTGCTTATATCTATTCAATAATATTTTGTATATTATGTAATGAAATAATAGCCTCAAGAAGCCTTTACTGTATGTTTATGTGCTTATTTCATTTTCAAAAGCCACCTGCAAACAAGTTTCAATAAGCCACGAGTCACGACTGTCGGACATTGAACATCAGAATAGTATTGTGGTCCGCGTCGAGAGCGCGCTCTGTCCTGCTCTGCAACTGTTCCTTATCAAAAGGCTATTCTTCTAAAGCTTTATCTTTATGTATACTTTAGATGTATACGATTTTTCCTTATTTTTTGAATTTGAAAATGTTCACCCTATTTATGTTAATTATTTTTAAATTATATACGTAATAATATTTATATTGATAATAGCATAAGTATTTTTTATATAAAATGTAAATTACAATGCATCCTTTCGATATTTAAGATATATATTATGTTTCGGATGGCGGACTAAAAGTGAAAGCACAGCTATAAGTCACAATATTACTAGTTTATAAGATATTTTTATTAAATACGTGACACCAATATTTTTTAATCAAAATTATGAACAAAAATATTTGAATCCAGTTATAAATATGATTGGAGGAATAGTAAAACGCGAACTGGAACAATCATCTCCAACAGTGATAGAGTAGCTGTGGAATAGAGAACGTCCGCCGAGGAGGAATATTTGATATCTGTATAGTGAGCAGCGTCGATAGCCGCTCGTACTCGTATGTATGAGAATGCTTTCATAGTTGGACAGCGTTCCTTTATATGATCAGGATTTTCTTGTATGTGTATTATCTTTTTATAAGTTCATTCAATGGATTCAAAGCTCATCCGTTTTTCCTTTGTATATTTTCGGTACAAATAACAGATTTGATCCAATTTGCAGGAAAAGCTGAAAAATTAAATTAATTATTTATTTAATATATTTTTTTTTTATTAATTATTTATATTACTTTTATCATATTATATTTTTTCAAAAAATAAATCACGCATTAAAATTTTAAGTTCAACTTGTTGTTCAATAATTAATGTTATAACGTATTTGAATATAATATTTGAGTAATTATTACAAAAAGTACTTTTGGCAGGAATTCAAGATAGCGAATAGACTATAAATAAACAATTTTCCATCTCATAAATTGCGTACAATAACAAGAAAACTGCAAATTTATGCAGATTTCATGGAAATGTCTTTTAAATGTGAGTTGGCCCGCAACAAAGCTAATCTGAATGTATAAAGGTTTTAGAGGAATCAAAATACGGCCTGTATTAAGAAGAATATGATGTTTTATATTACTATGATTTCGAGTTACATTAGAAATTGTAACTTCTTCGTTTAATCGGCCTTAACATGTGGAACTGCCAAATGATCTAGTGTTAGAATATTTTTAATAATGTAGATACAAACGAATTGCTATTATAAAGTATTCATACATATTTTAATAACCTTAGATAAATACGTAAGTATAGAAATTCAACAATGTTTTATTGTGGTATTGGAAAATGTTAGCAGGAAAAAATAGTGAAGTTGGTTTCAGAAGCATTTGACGATAGTAACGGCTAATCCAAATGGTTCGGTCGGCTGTCAAACTAGCCGCTGCCTATCCCGAGACCGAGTTTCAATTTACTCACGTCGTTTGACGAGGACACTTGCTCTGAGATTTTAATATAAGATATATCTGTGACTTTAGTATAGAAATAGAAATATTATTTAAGCTTTTAACAAATAATATCGTCACACTTCAACCTCCTTTTCTGTCGAGTGTTGTCAAGTCATGTTCAACTTATTTATATAGACTGGAAAATTTATAAGATTTCTAAAAGTATTATAAAAAAATATTTTATTTAACTTATGAAAGACAATTCAAAGCAAAAGTAATTTTATTTTAAAGCATCGATTACATTTATACTTCCTTTATTACAAAAGATTCGCAGCCACCGAATATTTTTTAAATAAACCTTTAATTTTCCATTTTACGATCATACAAATTCACAAAATGGTTTCGTTTGATGATCAAACATGCCAATTCAAGCCGCAAGCTCGAACTTCAATTTACCATCGAACCATTGAATCAATGCCTCTATGCCTTTTCCAACGAAGGAATAAAGTTTTCGAATTTTTTTAGAAGCATCAATAAGAAGCTACAAAATAATATTTTACTTACAAATGCGCTATTTTTGACTTAACACAGTACGTTGCAGTAGTGAATAAATTACTTTTTCGACTTTATACGTACTCTATTTTTACATAAATGCAGTAACATATTACTAAAAGATCTTCAAACTGAATTTAGCTTGAATTATAAGTCAATCTTTTAAATAGATACTGAATAGAGATTTTTACCCAGATTTTCTTCATTTAAAGATACAGATCACGTTCTTTTCGTATAAACTTTTCGTCCTAAGTTAGAATTTAATTATGTCTTCAGGTTTATTTAGGAGGTCACCACAAATCACAGACATTACATTATGACAGAGAATATTATAAAAACACACGTGTAAAGTAGGAATTTCCTTCCACGCGCCACGGAACTGTGGAATGGTCTACCCGCGGCAGTATTTCTAAATCGATACGATATGGGCCTTCAAAAAGCGCATCTATCTCCACCTCAAAGGCCGACAACGCACCTGTAGCTCCTCTGGTGCTGCACGGTGATCACCTTCAGGTGACCCGAACCTTTTTCCATAAAAAAAAGTATAATATTACTATATAAATCTATTATATATAAATATATATATTTTTTATTAAAAGTAAAGTGATTTCACCTAATGAAGATGTAACGGGCTATGTCATCAGGGCGAATATTACTCTGTACTTAATTGAACTTGGCCATCGCTGGCTTAATTGCCTCCGCTTGCCTCCACTGCATATATCGGTATCGATTTTATCATTTTCTAATTATAAAATACGTTAAATTTTACCAGTAAGTCCACAGTCCATGTAAATGATATTACAACTTTAACAAAAGACAGAATATTTTTTATTCACATGATGTTTTTATTGTTTTATTAAGTTGCAAGTTAATTTAATTTGTGTTTTGTCATTTAACATGCAATGTCTCAAATACGGGAGGCAAGCGGAGAAAAGAGTGTCTTGTCACTAGGTTATGGTTTACCAAAACTATTGAATTTTTGAGCTTGTGTAGATTTCAATTGTACAATTAAGGCACAGAAACGAGTATAAATATATTTTATTTCCATTTTAGTTATGAAATTAATTAAATATTATTCGTTCAAAACTCGTATATGTATCCATTCGAGAATATGGACATTAGGAAAAAAAATAAAAAGAAGTAATCCCGGCGCACGTTTTCTATTAAATCTGAGATGCATTCAGAAAATTTCCACTTTGTAAATCTGCACTTCCTCAACCGCACTAAGTACGTGACCGCGCCTAACCACAGCTTGTACTAGCAGCCCCTTAAGATATTATAAGTGCTATACGTATAAGTAATATAGTTAAGGGATTTTTTTCTATTGTTTTAGTATTAAACAAATGGTCAAGTGTGAGTCGCCAGACGTGTCCACCAACAGTTCCCAGTCAATTTCAGGACTGTAGGTCAATGGGAACTACAATATATAAAACTTGCGGCGTATGTACTCATTTTGTATGAAATATACTACCAAGCTAAGGCAGTGATAGAGTTCGTCATATTAGTAGTTTATTAATTTAAATATAAAAAGAAGAGAACCCTCAAATACTTTAAATGAAATAAAAAAAAACTTAAAAGCCTCGAAGGCGAACTTGCGCCAGCGTAATCGATTCTGTCGCGCGCTCAGCAATGAATCACCGATGTTTTCCAAGATTTAGTTCTTTGTGAGTCTTCTCAAGCGTTCTCAACTAACAATTCGTTTCCGTTATTAGAACTTTTATATTAAAATGAATTTTTTACAATAGAGACTAAATCACTGTGAACGTTGAACACTGAAGTGCTCGATCCAAGATCTCTTTTCTTAATAATTTTTTACTTACTATTTTTTATCCATAAAATATTTTTATAGTAAGTGAGGCCAGTCGTGGTGTAGGGGCACAAAGTGTGACTGTAAAACCGACTGGTTGTGGGTTCGATCTCCACTCTAGGAGACGAAATACTTATTTAAATGTATATTTCCATTTTTTCGCTCTGGTGTCGAGGCAAAGTGCGGCGTTAAGTTTTGCTACTCAACACGCAATGCCTCCAAAATTCATCAGAAAGTGGGGAACGCAGTGCCTTAACTAAAGCCACAACAACCTTACTCAAACAATATCAAATTGTTGAGCCTGTTTGTTTTACTTTACCTATAAATAAATCACGAGTAAATTTTACAAAATAACATGAAAAGCAAAAATATACACTTCTTCTTCTTCGTGTCAATGATTGGAGAATTCATATCATATTTTGCCAGTATTTAGCCACGTCGACTGCGGCGTCTGTTGCCTCCATCAGATCGTCATGTGAGCAGGTGAATGGACATTTCGGGCAGGAGAGTAAGTGTGCCATCGTTTGTGGGTCGGCGCCACAGTCACAGGGTGACTTATCACTCAGTTCGTACCCCCATCTCACGAGAAGCTCATTGCTTCGGCCAACCTGGCTCCGTAAGCGATTAAGTGACTTCCATGTAGGCCACTGTAAGTTGTAATATACACTTAAATGTGCTATTGAAAAACCCAACCTTTATATTACATACACTATGCTTTTAGAAAAATATCTTTCAAAGAAAGGTCGCTTATTATGCCTCGTAAAATATCAAAGTAGATTTATAACAATCCTTCATCTTTATAATATTGAATCTTTATGTTTTAATGGTTTATCATTCATTCGTTTTCGGTTAAACATTATTCATAATTTTAATACGCACATACGTTATGTTGAAGTATTTGTTGACTTTATGAATATTTTTATTCCAATATGAAAGAATTATACCTAGATATCTTTATATGTAAAAGATTTTAATTACAATAAAAAGAAACAATTTCTATACTTGTACTTAATAATATTGTATATAAGTTAAGGTTATTGAGTACTATTATAAGCTTGACTAACGTGCTTTGGTTTTTCCTAATACATCTTTCTATTCAGGTACAAAATAATCTCGTCATAACATTTCGTTGTTTTTTTTCTAAGTCATACCGTGTGCCTCTCTCAATCCTAAATGAGCTGTACATCTGAAGACCCATAATTATAACTTTTAGTAGTATTTTAATAGGATTTTAACCTATTTAGTTTTTAATACGTCGAAGTTTAGATTCTTTTATACGAATTGGTTCTATTATGAGACTGAATAAGCAAAAATAACCAAGACAAAACACCTCAAAAGAAAGTGCCTGCAAAAGTCATATCAATGAGGCAGGATGTGTATTTTAGCTCCATTGGATACAATAATGTACATACAAAGTTCAACGATACGAAAGATACGAGTACAGGATCGGAGCATTAATTAAAATGTCAATCAAGCGCATAATGGGGGGTTGGGTTCATGTCATTGTGATTTTAGATTACCTTTACTTGATATGTGAAATATTGTTTATTTAAATAATGATGTTTTAACTTTGTGGTGTTAATTGTTAGTATAAACACTTTAACCCATATTCATTGTTAATAATTAGATTTTTATAACAGTTTTTCACTGTGGAAATGCAGGGAAGGAAGCAATAAAGTGAAAGAAAATATGTGTCGAAACCATTATTTCAATTAAAACTCGTGATTTTTAAAATATTTTTAGGTATATATGTCTATGTAATGCCGTACTGGTATATTTAAAAAATATTACTGAACATAATAACATTGAAAGTCCCTTATCATATTCTATCCTCACCTCGCCCGTGATGTTTTGCAAACTCATCACACAAAATTGACAGTAACAAACATCTAGAAATTTTCCTTAAAGAAAATCACTAGACGTAAATCATAATGGCGTCAATTTTTATTATATAATATTCATCAGGTTAAGAAAAGTTATGATGAAATTTAAAATGTTATAGTTAATGTGGGCCCTAATTATTGTACACGTTTAACTTTAGCAAAATTGAGGAATCATAGTTTTTATAAACTTGTCAATATATAGCATTTTTACAAATATTAAAATTAAGAGGTTATATGTAATGTGAGGAGATTCTTCACTCCAGAACCCTAGCCGCCGATGGCCTGGACTCTTGGCTCAGTCGGGAGAGTATTTTTTTTCATATTATTTATATTTAATGCCTTAAAAGTAAATAAAACAAAACAGATAATGTGTATCCTATATCTTATAAAACAAAGTCGCTTTTCGTGTCTGTCTGAACTTTCTAACTCTTCTTCTTCTAAACCACCTAACGGATTTTTATGCGGTTTTCACCATTAGGTCGAGTATTTCTCAGGGAAGGTTTATATATAGTTTATTATTTGTACATTCTTATGTAAATTAACATAAATACGATAAATGTGTATAAAGTCCTACCCGTTGAGACACTTTCGCGCATGCGCTGATTTAATGGTAAGTACTACATGAAAATAATGTACTGGAGTATTGTTCCTCTTAATAAGATCTACAAAAAAGTCCGCGAGAGCATATTTTTATCTTTTAAGGATAACGTGTAGTGATCATATTTCTGTCTAAAAATAGTAATTTCAATATATTTTTTATTGTGAGGGATATTTTTCCATAATGGTATTAACCCTTATCCTTTAAAATACTTTATTAATTTTGTACGTTAAACGAAGATAAAATTTACTGTTTACACTATTTCGAAATTGCGAATAGTTTTAGAGAAAAACGCATTTAATTGTTGACACATCACGCCGTTGACTCATCAGCTGTGCCGACTCAAGTTTTACTTATCCCCTACTCTCAGCATAAAAATAAGTATATTAGTTACGTTGGCCATTTAATGTAGATCAAAACTGTATTTTACTGTTTTTCATTTTAATAAGTACTTTAGAAGTAGTTACAATATCAAAACATCCTTGCTGCGAAACGCGCTCCGCGACGTTTTGCTTATACAAGCGCGTCATGAGCAGTCATCGGTGGTTCAGTAGTAGAATGCTCGCCTGCCACGCGGGTGGCCCGGGTTTGATTCCCGGCCGATGCATTCTATTTAATTTTCCTCACAGGCAGCGACGTAGTGCTTGCTTTTTATCAGGGACAGAATACCCTCTTCAGCATTAACCACAAGCTCGAACATAAAAAACCCGCCTGCCTCTATAGCAACGAAGATTTAGATGCGTTTGCACGTATTGGATAATCGGAGTTGAATGTATTATTTCAGCGCGATATATTTGGTTTCATATTTTTTGTAGTAGTTATTAGTAGGTAGGTTTTTGCTTATAATTTCTTCCGTTTAAAAATAGTCATTTAACTATCTAAAAATAGTCATTTAAATATATTTTAATAAGTACTTGAAAAGATTAGTAGCACAGATTTAAAATTACGGTACCTACTAAAAAATCCTTGCCGAGTAAAACAATTGGAAAATCCTTATTGAAACTACGAAAATGCGGGTTGCATTAGAGTTTAATTAATTTTCACATTATCTTAAGTGCTTTGCAAACATACATTATATGAATAATCCAGCAGTAACAGCGGGCGAAGCCGCAAGGGGGTCGCTAGTATACTTATAATTTCAACACCAAGTTAATCTAGTCACATAGCAAAATTGATTATGGGCTGGCAGAACTATGGAAACCGAAAAACTTGCAACAGTCCGCCTCAGTCGGTCCTCCTGAGATTAAAGAATTTAACAAAGATAAATCAAGAAACGCTAGATTCGGCAGTTGCTTTTAAACAAATGATCTCCTATTTCTCTATTTACTCAAGATCGAGATAATGGTGTATTTATTGAATGAAAGGATCTTATTAGCCACCTTTTGAACTCTTGTTTTGTTTCATTTCATCTTATTATCGGATTATGAGCTTTTATCTGCAAAGTGCTCCGAGATAGTCCGCAAATATTTTCGCTTGTTTTAGTTTGGTAGAATCTGGTTATTCTCTCGTGAATCCTCTTAATATTTCCAATAGCCGCCGCTAGTAAACAAAACTTTAAGTCTACTTTAATATTAGTGAAAACAGATATATTATTAAAAGCTATGACGAGAAATTGTCTATTTCACATTTAAAAATAAGGTTACATAAATATATGCACAAGCATATATATTAATATTTTTTTATAGCCGTATACTCTTTAGTAAAAATATTTTTCCAACATGTTGTACAAAATTTATATACATATGTATATTGAAATGTAAATTTAAGCTCGTGGTCGAGGCCGTCGTTGTGGATTCGATTCCCACTTGTGGAAATAAATAATTTGTTATTTTAATTTGATAACAAGACAAAGCGCGGCGGTTAGTTCTGCTACATAACACGCAATGTCTCGTTAATTTAAAGAAAGTAGGGTGAAATATTTTACAGTGGTAAAACAACCGCCTGTTCTTACCTGTTATATAAGAGAAAAAAAGTTACATGATCCTCAAGTAAAGAAACATGATTTTTTATATTCATATAAAGATAATATAACATTTGTAAGCTTTTAAATTTTGCTTTAGCACAATTTTTTTAATGTTTGTTATGTTGTTATCAAAATAGCTAAGTGAGTTATTTATCAAACTTAATGTTGTAAGAAATTTTTAAAGCCTAAGAAAGTAATTACAATATTTTGTTACCTAAGTTACATTTTAGAAATAGCTTTTATATTCAAACGTGGAGATGTTAGTTTATTTTTCAAACGAGCACCGGATTTATTCCAATTCAATGATTCAAGAACGTCAAACTCGAACTCTGACTGGAAAAATTTAAGAACCTATAATGTTAGGAGATTCCGTCTTCATAAGCGTTGGCGTATATCATTGACTACACTATAAATTGATTTTCATTTTAAATTGGATTGGATGCTTCAGAACTTCGATATGGTGTAATACACACTGTATCGAAGTGAACTTTCTTGTGTTTTATTACTTTTTATAAAAATATAAAGTAAGTAAATATATTTTATTTTAAGTAAATTGATTTTGGTTCTTGCACTTTAACTTCGACTTTTCTAAGACGTACAGAGTGAAAAATAAAGTAAAGTTACTATTACTTTTATAATAACTCTTGAGGCAAACCCCCAGAGCGTACGCAAAGTATAAAATAGGCACATACGTATTATTCAATAAACCACAGTTATTAATCAAGATTTTGCTTTAATTGAACTTAATTTTGTACAAACTATTAATCAATTTACAATATAAACATCCCGATAGTGTCCGCTATTCGAATAATTAATTATTATTTATAATGTTTACCCTCATACGATAGTGTTTGAAGTTCACACGTGAAGCCATTAGATGTTACATTGTAGATACCAAAACCTTTGTAATTTATGATCTCTGGAAGTTATAGAATTAGCTACAGTAATACAATCGAGTATAAACGTGTGTTTGTGTATTTTGTCTTTGTCTCTCTCTATATGTTTGTCTCGCTTCCCTGATTGATGGCAGCGGAGATTGCACGTCAGTATTACAGCTGCAGGGATGTACGGGTTACTTAGTTGCTGCCCGTAGTGGTAAATAGAGCGCACTATATGATAAAAGATACTTATAACTATAGATTGAAAAATTCATGGCTTACTCTTATATTATACAGTTATTGTGTCGATTGATTTTATGTCATGTCAAATATAATATTTTGTGGAATGTTTTTTTTTTTTATTTTAATTTATATATTATTTTTTAACAAATAATATTTTTAACAAATAATACATTTTTTCCCTTGTGAAGTTTTAGCCATTATGTTTTCGCGGGTAGACATCAAACTTGATAGACGTGTTTTTAAAGCTCTGTATTTTTTTTAAAAAAAGGCTCTTAAAAGTACATATATGTGGTGAAAGATTGATTACCTGTGTTTAAGTCAATAAAAACTAAACTCACTCACTGTTTTCTACACTATATTTACAATGACTACTCCTGTGGAGCAACTTATGAAAGGTATGGATGAACTGTCCTCTATGTTCTCATCCAGAATGGGTGAGTTTGAGAAAAACTTAGTACAGTCCGGATCTGCAGCTTCCAATCTCACAATAAAATCTTTGGCTGCTGAGTTCAACACGTTCAAATCCGTGGGGTGGAAAGCCCTTGGCTTATTAAAGTCTCAGGTCGAACTGGTGGTTGTTGGTCTGGATCGCCTTGAAACACAGTCCAGGAGAAAAGTTCTCCTATTCCATGGCTTGGAAGAGGATAATAATGAAGATGTACTGCAGAAGATGCTTCATGTATTGTCCAACCACTTAAAGATGTCTGACATTCAGTCCACTGCAATTGAGGCGTGCCACAGGCTGGGTGTTAAAAAAGACTCTGCCCGGCCCGTACTTCTCAGATTCACCAGTTGCCATGTTCGTTCCAGTGTATGGAGGGCGAAAACAAAGTTAAAAAGCACTAAAATAACTATGACGGAGTTCCTAACAAAATGCCGCCAAGCTGTGTTTACTGCAGCCCGTAACCATTTTGGTATTAAAAAATGCTGGTCAGCGGAAGGCATGATTGTTATTTTGCTACCTAATAAAACTAAAATCAAGATCTCCTCACAGCGCGAACTTAAACAACTCATAGAACAGGGCTCTGTGACTAAACCCTGACAGCAACTTAGTAATTTGTTTACATCACTTTAATATGGCCGGTTAACACCTCAATATAGACTTTATTTTACTTTTCCATTGTAGGGTACATTCATATTTATGTTATTATTCTTGCTGTGGGAATTGTAAAATGTATTTTAATTTTGATGTTGGCTAACATTTTGTTTACAACTCGACTTTAAAATGTATCTCTTAAGTCATATGTTTGTTTGCACAATTTGTCTTGTTGTACGTTCCATTTTATGTTACGCCATTTTTCTAGTAATTCTGTTTTTTTTTTAAATTCATAATTTTAAATGTAGTGTAAATTGTATTCTTTTCGACTTGTACAGGTAATTTATTTTGTAAATTTTATATAGTATAGTTATATATTTATTTAATTGGTTTTTATATATTTATTTTATATATTATATATACTTATTTTAATATATTTATTTATTTGGATATTTATATAATGTTAAATGTAAATGCATACTTTTCTTGTTCTTCTAGTGTTTATGATAGCGCGGATAGTGATGTCGATTCTGATTCAGAACCACTCTATGATAAGCTGTCGAAAACTTTTAACAATAATTGTTCTTCAACCCTCTCCCTGGTGCATATTAACGCGCAGAGTGTTCCGGCTCACCATTCCAACATTCTCGCTTCCTTTAGCTCCGGCGTAGTTGACTGCATACTTTTATCCGAGACCTGGCTGAAACCATCGCTTTCATCTGTTTCCTATTCTCTTCCTGGCTATCAGCTATATCGCAATGACCGCACTGGCAGGGGCGGTGGTGGCGTTGGTATTTACCTCCGTGACTACATTCCCGCTAGTGTCGTCTTTTGCTCTTCACCCCATCCTGACGGCTCACTAGAATGTCTTTTTCTAGAGTTGACCTTGCGTCATACTAAAGTACTGGTCGGAGTCGTGTACTCCCCCAATGATCAAATCGATTATTTTAATACTTTGGACGGCATTTTTGAGAACCTTCGACCCCTCTACGAACACATGATTTGCATGGGTGATTTAAATACGTGTCTTTTAAAAAATGATCGTAGAACTCATCTACTAAAGGCACTAAACGAGTCCTATAATTTACACCTTTTACCTATGTCTTCCCCTACTCATTACTTTCCTAATTGTAGACCTTCTCTTCTTGATCTTATTTCAGTCTCTAACCCTATACTTGTTTCTTCTCACGGTCAAATGACCGCTCCGTTCTCCTTTCACGATCTTATTTTTCTATCATATAAACTTCGTCCACCCAAGGTTAGAGGCAAAATTCATTTTCTGCATAGTTTTAAGCATATGGATCTTGATCGCCTAAGGGAGGATGTGAGGAACATCGACTGGTCTTCCGTTATGTCGTCTATGAATATTGACACGATGGTACAATCTTTAACTACTGAACTGATTAACATTTACAACATCCATGCCCCTGTAAGACCAGTTCGTATGAAGCATGCGCCTGCCCCCTGGTTAACACAAGTTATCAAGAATACAATGGCTAAGCGTGACAGAGCAAAATTAAAAAACAAAAAATCTCCTTCGCCAGAAAATCTTTCAACCTATAAAAAACTGCGTAACATCTGCAACAGAATGTGTAGGGATGCTAAACGTCGCTATTTCCATGACACTATTCAGAATCTCAGTCAAGCACAAGTGTGGAGATTCTTGGAGTCGTTTGGTGTAGGCAAAACCACTGAAACTCGTCAAGTCTCAGTGGATCTTCACACTCTCAATTCTTTTTTTACAACCCCACCATGTAATATAAGTCCCCTTATAAAATCGGAAACATTATTACTGCTATCACGTCTCAACCTACCAGACTCCATTCCTTTTAATTTTAAAGCTGTGTCGGAAGATGACGTCAAGAAGTGTCTCAATTCCATTTCCACCAAAGCCTTTGGAAGTGACGATCTCAGCCTTGAGATGATTCTTCCTGTGTTGGAAAGCATTGCACCAGTGGTCACCCACATTATCAACTTTTCACTGTCAAGTAATGTCTTTCCTTCACTATGGAAGAGTGCCTATGTCATTCCATTACCCAAAACCTCTAATCCCTCCAATGTCGCTGATTACCGCCCCATATCCATCCTCCCTATTCTATCTAAGGTCCTTGAATCTTTAGTCAATAACCAACTTTACTCCTTTCTATCAACCAATAATCTACTGTGTCCTTTCCAGTCCGGTTTCCGTCCCTTTCACAGCACAGTTGGAGCTTTGTTGAATATAACGGAGGATGTTCGGTGTGCTATGGACAACACCAAGCTCACTGTTATGGTTCTGTTAGATTTCAGCAATGCTTTTAGCTCTGTTGACTTCGATATACTTCTTGGCACACTTCGAGCAGTCAATATTTCATCTGCAGCTATAAGCTGGTTTCGTTCTTACCTCTTCGGCCGCCGGCAATGTGTTAAAGCTAACGATATAACATCTACTTGGCTTGATCTTACAGCTGGCGTTCCTCAAGGTGGCGTTCTTTCTCCTCTTCTCTTTTCTGTCTTTATTAACAATATATCTAAAGTCATTACTTCTCCCTTCCATCTGTATGCAGATGATTTGCAAATTTACCGCCATAGTAACTTAAATGGATTGCCTGAAGCTATCGATAGTTTAAATAGTGATCTCGATGCGATACGTACTTGGGCCGAATCTTTTGGCTTAATTATCAACCCCAAAAAATCTCAGAGTATTATCATAGGCAGTAATAAATTAAGACACAAAATCAAATGGGATACTGTGCCAGCGATACGCTACTCAGGTGTAACGGTTCCCTTTTGTAACGAGGTTAGGAACTTAGGACTTATAATTGATTGCAACATGTCTTGGGCACCGCATATCAATGCAATCAGCAAGCGCATGCATTTCTCCTTCCATTCTCTTAGGCGTCTCCAATACTTCCTTCCTCACAAAACCAAAGTTATGCTGGCGCAATGTCTTCTCCTTCCTATACTCGACTACGCTGACGTCTGCTATTTGGATGCGACTGAGGAGCTACTTAACAAATTAGAACGTCTTCAAAATCTCGCCATACGCTTTATTTTTGGCTTACGTAAGTATGATCATGTCTCTCAATTTCGTGCTCAGCTTAAGTGGCTCCCAATCCATCTTCGCCGTGATATGCACATCCTTACCTTACTTTTTAAAATCCTTAACTACAAAAATTTTCCTACATACCTACGCTCCCGCTTCAACGTTCTTCCTCCTCCTTCACGCTCTAGGCGGTCGTGTGTCGTTCCGGCGCTTGATATACCTAGGAGCAATACCAAATTCATGCAGAAGTCCTTTTCCGTATATGCCTCATCCCTTTGGAATCAACTGCCTAATCCTATCCAGAGAAGCCCTTCCCTAAAATCCTGTAAATCCCTATTAATAAAGCATTTACAAACTGGGAACAATTAATATATATTCCGACAGAGTTTCAAATTATTGCATTTCATTTTTCTTGTCATTTAACTCATCATAATTTTTTCGAGGGTAGGCGTCAAAATACTTACACGCGAATTTTGTTGCTCTTGGTTTTATTTCATTTTTATATTAATTACTTATGTATATTAGTGTTGTAATGCAATAAAAATCATCCCACCTACCAGCATACATATTATCCTTTGTTAGAAGCACAATTTATTCACTAACAAAATATTGAAGTGTCAAATTTTATTTATTATACAATTTCACTGTGACATATAAATAACTATGGAGTCAATGAAGCTTACAATTGATGAATTGAGTGAAGTTTTTAATAAAAGAATGGCTGAGTTCCAGCAAAATCTTCAAAGTTCATCCATTCCTGCGGTGAGTCCTACAACATCAAATATTGCAGCTGAGTTTAATGCGTTCAGAACTTTTGTTTTAACTGCCCTGGATAGCCTCCACAAACAGCTCAAGCTCCTTACTAGTAAATGTGATGCCTTGGAGATGAGGTCAAGGAGGAAAATCATCTTGATGCATGGTATTCCGGAGAGCAAAAATGAGCATGTTGGCTTAGTTGCTGCTAAGGTATTTTCTGACCATATTGGAATGCCTGATATCAATGCAAATCATTTTAGTCGCTGTCATCGTTTGGGTCGCAGCAATAACAATAAGCCTAGGCCTGTACTGATTAAATTCAAAGATGCTACATCCAAAAATAAGATTTGGTTTGCTAAAACTGCCCTCAAGAAAACTGGCATTACTATGTCAGAGTTTTTAACAAAGGACAGGCATAAGGCATTTATGTTGGCTCGCCAACATTATGGTATTAATAAATGCTGGACCAAAGATGGTAATATATATGTCATTGGGGAGGATGGATCCCGAAGATGTATTACTTCTGTGACTGCAGTGGATGCTGTACCACCGTCATGCTCTGATGGCCCTCCCTTAGGCACAAGCCCTCCCTCTACTACTATTCTGCCAAATCCCAGCCATAAGGATAGCAAGGTCTCTCATATTAGGCCCAAGAGGGTGGTGAAAAAGTAGATAGTGTTCACTATTTGTGAGTATTCACTTTTCTTAAATAGTGTTGAGTGTTACTTTATTTCCTATATACATATCATTATAAATGTTTAACTACTTATCTAGCTTATAATTATATTTCGGTATGTGATATATCTTAATTTAAATAATGTAGCTTTTTCTGTCTGATTGTGGTAGTTTGTTTTTCACTTCTCATAAATTATGTTGTTTGTTGACTTATTTTCTATATACATATTATTTTAAATGTTTTACTTATATTTTGGTATATAATATATCTTAATTTAAATAATGTAGCTTTTTCTGTCTGATTGTGGTAGTTTGTTTTCACTTCTCATAAATCATGTTGTTGAATTATTTTCTGTACACATATTATTATAAATGTTTTATTACCTATTTTGTTCATATTTATATTTTTGATATCAAATCTATCTTAGTTTAAATAATGTAGCTTCTTCTATTTATGTCTAATTGTGGTAGTTTGTGATAAATCTTCATTTATTTAAATAAATTTACTATTTATTAATTATTCAACTTAGAATCTTAATTGACAGACACAGTTTATTGTTTTTGTTATTTTTATTTTTTACTCATATAATATTGACAGTTGACTGTTGGTGTCGGTTACAGATGACATATTAATTTAATTACATAGACACTATTGTTTTTATGTTATCATAATTGTTGATTTTTTTTTTCTCTCTCCTAGTGTATATAATATAGTATGTAAATTTCAGTTATAATATATATATATATTTTTATCGATGACCATATGTAGTTTTGGTGTACTTATTCTTCAGTTGTTATGTTTCATTTTTTACCACAGTCAATATGTATATATATATATTTTAACTTTCTAGTGATTTTTGTTATAAAGTATAGAGTGTAGATACAAAGTACCTTTATTAGTTTTGTCCTTTTTTTTTTATTATAGTTTTCTTTCTTTTTCTGTTTGTGTAAGTAGTCTGTGATTGTAAGGTTTTTTTATCATTACTGGTGTCTCTTGTAAGGTATATTGTATGTAATCTCCTACCGCTTTAATTTTTTTTTTTTTTTTGTTACTGCTGGTGGTGAAGGGTGAATAATGTGATCTTTGCACATTTTATTTTATATATATATATATTTTTTTTTTATTTGGTACATTTATTATATTATATAAATTAGTATTTATATTTATTTTACATATATATATATATATATATATATTTTTTATTATTTATTTTATTTAATTGTTTATGTAATATGTTTGTTTATAATGCTTCATCTAACTCAAACGACGATTCATTTTGTTCTTTATCATCTTCATCTGTAAGTAGTTTTCATAGTACGTCCGTTCCTCTTTCCAATCTACTTGTCGACACATTTTCCAATTTTCCCAAGAATTTCAATGTCCTACATATTAATGCCCAATCCGTTCCTGCACATTATCCTGACTTATTAGCCTCCTTTGATTGCGCCAACGTGCACGCGATTTTAATTTCTGAAACATTCCTTAAACCCTGCCTTCCTTCCTCCTCCTTCTCTTTACCTAACTTCCATCTCATACGTAATGACCGTACAGGTAAAGGTGGTGGTGGTGTAGCCATCTATATTCGCAACCACTTACCTTTCACAATTGTTAGTAAGTCTCCATCGCAATACTCTGAAACTGCTGAACATATTTTTATAGAAATTTTACTTGGTCGATTAAAGCTATTACTTGGGGTTTTTTACAGCCCTTCGCTACATATTGATTATTTCCACACTTTGGAGACCTTATTGGAGAAACATGTGCCAAGCGTTGATCACACCATAATTCTTGGAGACTTCAATACCTGTATTATTAAAAATGATTCACGAGCAAAACAACTCCTTAACATCATTAATAGCTCAAATTTAAAATTACTTCCTTCGAATCCTACACATTTTTTTCCGAACTGTGCCCCATCCCAACTCGATCTTATGATTGTTTCCTCCGTTGACCATGTTATGATCCATGGTCAACTTCCTGCTGACGCCTTTTCCTACCATGATTTAATGTATTTGTCTTATAATGTTCGTCCCCCTAAGCCCAAGCCATCTGTCGTCATGCGACGCAGTTTTAAAAAATTTAATAATGACGAGTTCTTGGTTGATCTCAATGACATCGACTGGAACGTCATTTTTAACACAACAACTATCGATGACAAGTTGGAGATATTTAATTCTATTTTAACTGAGCTCTATGACAAGCACGCTCCTTTTCGGCCAATTAAATTAAAACACTTACCCGCTCCATGGCTTACGCCAGATATTAAGTCACTGATGACTAAAAGAAATGTGGCGAAATCCAAATATAAACATAATCCCACCGATCAGAATCTTTTAAGGTATAAGAGCTTGCGTAACCGATGTAGCAGAGTTTGCAGGGACGCGCAACGTAACTATATTGACTTGAGCTTACAAAACTTAAGCCCACGTAAGTTGTGGAAATTTCTGGAATCGCTAGGCATTGGCCGGCAACGTAAGGATTTGAATTGCAATCTAGACGTTGATGCCTTGAATAAACACTTTGTCTCGATAACACCTATGGACAACACAATTAAAGCAAATACATTGAATTATATCAACTCCTTGCCGTCTCCCACAATCGTTCCTTTTAACTTTGCTCCTATAACCCCATCCCAGGTAAGAAACAGTATCCTAGCCATCAAATCTGATGCTTCTGGTTATGATGGCATCAACCGCAAAATGATTATTTTGCCCTTGGAAGTCTTAATTCCAGTCATTACCCATATTTTAAATTTTTCTATTTCCCATAACACGTTTCCCAGTTTGTGGCGCATTGCCCGCGTTATCCCCATACCCAAAACCAAAGATCCAAAATCCTTCTCTCAATACCGTCCTATCTCCATCCTTCCTTTCTTGTCAAAGGTCTTGGAACGTATTGTTTTCCAGCAACTAAATCAATATCTATTTGATAACCATATATTATCCGAGTTCCAGTCTGGATTCCGTAACGGGCATAGCACAGTCACTACTTTGATTAAAGTTTGTGACGATATCAGATTTAGCATGGACAAACAAAATCTTACAGTCATTGCTTTGCTGGACTTTAGCAACGCCTTTAATTCTGTTGATACTGATCTCTTGGTTGCTGTTCTGCGTTCAATAAATATCTCTCCTGAAGCCACTGAGTGGTTCAGAAGCTATTTATGTGATCGGCAACAGTACGTTCAAGCCAATGACAAGTCATCTTCCCTTTGCTCTCTTTCTGCCGGTGTTCCCCAAGGCGGTGTCCTCTCTCCTCTCCTTTTCTCCATTTTTATTAATTCAGTTTCCCAAAATCTATGCTCTTCCTTTCATCTATATGCTGACGACCTTCAAATTTACTTAGCCGCCCCGTTTGATGATGTTAGTGAGGCTATTCATAAGCTTAACGAAGATTTGCGGAATGTTAGTAGGTGGAGCAAATCTTTTGGCTTAACTGTCAATCCTGCCAAGTCACAGGTCAGTATAATTGGTGGCTCTAAGCAACTAAAAAAACTTGACCAGAATAGCCTCCCTGCTATACAGTTTGGCGGCGTCGATTTGAGCCTGAGTCCATCTATTAAGAACCTTGGTATTATTATAGACAATTCCCTATCTTGGTCAGTACAGATAGCTGAGGTTAGCCGTAAATTATTTGCCACTATCGGATCGCTCAAACGATGGAAATATTTCCTACCTATAAAGACCAAAACTGCTCTAGCTCATTCACTACTGTTACCGATTTTAGACTATGCTGATTCGTGTTACCCAGACTTATCTGAGGAACAACTAAATAAACTAGAGCGGTTACAAAATCTATGTATTAGATTTATCTTCGGTTTACGTAAATTTGATCATGTTTCTGATCATCGTCGTCAGCTTGGATGGCTTCCTATCCGACATCGCCGAAATTTCCGCATGCTGACTCTTCTCTATTCTATCCTGTACAACTCTCTCTCTCCCTCCTACTTAAAAGATCGATTTTGTTTCCTAGGTGCCGATTCACTTCTTCACCTCCACCTTAGATCCCGTTGTGATAATCTCCTTAAATTACCAACTTCCCATACCCTATTTTATTCTAAGTCTTTTACTATGAAATCTGCAATTCTTTGGAATGAACTTCCTACAGAAGTTCGACATTCCAAATCTCTATACAGCTTTAAAAATCGTCTGAAAGAGTACTTATTTAATTTAGTATAATAGTTTATCTTTATTTATTTATTTTTTAATATTATGTATATATTTTTGAACACGTTTTATGTATGTATGTTTATATGTGTAAGTATATATTGTTTTTTTAATATTTGTATGTATGTATGTGTAAAGTATATAAACATTAAACACATTTTATGTAAGTTTATTTTATGTTATTGACTTAGTTTATTTTATATTATATAATATTTAATTATATTTCATAAAGTTTGCACTGAGACGTTGTCCCCTTTCTCCTCATTACAATTTATCCGTTATGTTTCAAAGGTTGTCTGGTGGAGATTGCTTAAAGCAATAAGACCGCCTTTGCATACGTGTTTTTCTTTAAATTTTATTTATGTTGTTCTTTCTATATATTTCTTTTATGTGTGCAATAAAGTATATTCTATTCTATTCTATTCTATTCTATTCTAATATTTATGTATTTATATAATATTTATAATTATGTATGTATTTTTTTTATAGAATATATATGTGCGTATATATGTATATGTAGTTTATATATATATTATTGTATATTTATATTTATAGATTCAAATATAATATTTTTCTGTTATGCACTATACTCTCCCCGCTGTTTCACAAATATCCACTTCCACTGGTAGGCTGGAAGAGATTTCTTTTAGAAATAAGCCCACCCTTGTCAACAAAATTTTTCTTCTCTTAAGTTTCTGTATTTTGTTTTTTGTGCAATAAAGAATATATAATAATAATAATATACATATATACACAATTTGATTAAATAAATGTATAATCAAGATAAACTAAAATCTGCTGTAAATCTAAAGAGAGAGCCGTCTAGAGACTGACGGCAGAGGCACAATCTAATTTTCTTCTCGTTTTCTTACTTCGCGTCAAAGTGATGATAAATAAAACTTGACATCTCATAGAGTTGACTCCATACCTTCATATACAAAATTATGTTATTATATCGTTATATATTTATTTTCAAGAAGTGTAAGTTAACTCAGCCCATCTTACCAGAGCCACGAAATGGAAATAATTAATTGCCCCCAGCTGGGACGAAACCCACTACTATTCTTCTTTTGCTGGTCAAATTATGCCCTGAGTGTAAAGGTTTTTGATATTCTATCTTAGATGCATTATTTAGATTTAAATAGAACATGATGTAATTTACATATTAATATTTGCAAAAGAAGAATTTGCTATATAAGTAGATTTGTGTTACGTTATGAATTTCTTCGTCGTTCTTTAATAAAATTCACTGTAGCTTTTCTTGTCCATCATAATTTATTATAAGTTTCAGTTTACAACATTTCTGCGCTACTTCGCAACCGTAGCGTAGTTGGGTATGTAAATGTATGATTAAATATAATAATGATGATCGTAAGTTCGATTTCCACAAAAAAAATGCTTATTATTTATTAAATACTAAATTGAAGAAATATTTGTATGTTTTGAAATTATAATCAAAGTAGTGGCTTGCTTCTTCTGTTCTGTGATATTATGATATTCATGTGAAAATTTGGAAATACTTTGCATATATCGAATACGGGGAAATTCTGACAACAAAGAAGTAGAAAGCAGTGCCTATAAAAGAGCTGGATTGGATCGCGTTTGACAAAAGGCCAAAGATGATGACGATTACCACGACGAACGCAACAAAAAATGTGTTATAAAATGATTAAGATTTTAATTATCTAATAATGTTTCTTGATAACCTATAACGTTGATTTTTTTTATTAATATTTTTTAAATTTTAATTATCTAAGAAAATAAATAAATCGTTTTTTGTTACTTTTCATTTTCGCTTACAGTTTCGTAAGTTCTTCTGAAAATAATTACATTACAATTATATTATTTTGTATATTTAATGACATATACTCGTATATAGTACGTATATAATATATTTTATCAAAGATTGTTTGCCAAATCTAAAGATAATTCGATTTCATTAACCAATTATTAGGTAATTATATAAATTCACACCATTTTATCCATACTGTATTATACAATAGAATAGCAGTGAATGCATAATTTTGATCTATTTCTCTAATACTCCATTATATATTCTGTCTGGAATATCGCTCGTCGGTGTAGTGTTCAATATGCATAATTTCCTATTCGCCGTAGGTGGTTCGTGTATTAGCACTATAATTATTTCATCAGCTACCGACCGCGGGGCTCGGAGCTGCTGAACTATAAAACAAGGCATTAAGATACGTACGAGGTTGCATTAACATCAATGGTAATCCCATCTTTAATAAACTTTGAGTGGAGTTGAATATGAAAGGACTCAGCTATAGGTAATTTAATCTGTTGCTATTGTGACGTCGACATTACTTACCGTATGAGGTGTTTGTAGATTGGAATATGTATAAATATACGAGTATAGTATGATAGTAGTCGGGAAATATAAAACTTTAAAATATTCTTTAACCGATAGATTTAGGTTAGTATCATACCAATATCAAAAACAGTTTACGAAACGAAACCTGAAAATTCTCAACAGTAAAAGTGAAATATGAAAATTGAGCAATCAACTTCCTTTATTAAGAGGAAAAAAGAAGTTTTAATTGAACTCGCGTTCCTGTAAAAGCTTTTATAGAACATAAAAACTAAAAAATGCAAACAACCTTTGCACAGTCAGTTTGTACAAGTGTTATGCTTCTATGCATCTAGGTTACAGTTTACACTGTAATTTTTAAATTTATGGTAAACGAGTGAAAAAATTTAAAAAGTACAAATATTTCATGTTAAGAATGCAAATTTTGTAAAACATTTTTTTATTAATAATTTTTCAATAGTGTATGAATGACGCGTTCTTTTTACTTCAAAGTGAAAATATTTTCATGAGTTAATAGTGAAATCATATATTTCTTATGCATATAAAAATAATTTCCATCAAAATTAATTCAATAGCCAACAACCTTGAGCATTAAATCATGTAAAACGTAAAATTTTAAACAAAATTTCTTCCGTTCAACTCATATTATGATGAAAATTTTAAATTAAAATAGAAGTCAACTTGGCATGCTGTATACAGGCAAGATGAGTGCTGAAAATACATTTTGCCTAAAAACAAAAATATTTGTAAAACTTTAAAATTAGATAGCTAACAACAAGGTATAAACTTTAATTAAATTTTTGACGCCCCACAGTGAACAATAAATAACTCGCGGTCTTCGAGAACTTGTACAGGCCCACTGGGACGAATTTATTTTAAAGTTAGTTTGTACTTGTTTTTTGGCATTATTTAAAAAAGTCCAGTAAAGTTTAACATATCAGAACGAAGTATAATAAAATAGTAAACAAAAATAGAATAAAACCAACTTCAAAACTACAAGTATAGTTTTACAACAATTAAAGTTCTAATACTACTCGAGTTGTAATATATGTATGTACAAGAAATATACCAGAATATAAGGAGAAAAGTTAACAATGTATATCTAAGGAAAGATTATTTTTTGTTTTTATTTTGAAAAGAAAATATTTTGATTTTATTAGAAATCAAACTCACGACCATAATAGTAGGTTCATAATGAGACATTATAAAAGTATAAACATTACAGTACAGATCGCACTCATCCAGTGTTATTGCCGAGAAAGTGTCAAAAATGAAAAGTCAAACAAACATGCCAAATATATGTATGTATTCAAAACAATAAAATCGATCAAAAAGCGAATAATCTATCAAAGTCACTCCACTAAGCGCTTTTACTACGAGGAAACACCTTTTCCCCAAAGTTTTACCTATCGAGGCATATGTACGTATGTGTGATTGATGATCTATTTATACAAACGAAGTCTGATGGGGTATTTGTATGGATGTGTCCATATGTGACCATCGACGATAAATGAGTCTCGAGAGAGACGAGCCTAAAATCATGGAAGAAAAATAGTAAAACTTGCGTTTGAGCATTTTTTTTTTGTAAAAAAAATATGTAAACGAAAAACACGGCGCATGAAATATATTAACAGTTGCTTCCACAGACATATTAGGTTAAAGGTTACACTACGTACTTAACATCTCGCAAAGCCTCGAAAATTCGGCGGAAGAACGAAATGTCTTTACATAAGATTTCTTGTATTTACTCTACTATATACGGAATACAGAAGCAAAAATATATTATAGGCCTGCCTATATCCTTGTATATATTTTTTTACGTTGTAATGAAACTATAGAAGCTGTAAAAGTATTTATTTGAATTGTGGCTTCTATTTCCACTGCGGTATTACTAAAACATTTTCTTTCTAGCTAACGATTAATACTCGCTAGGCTCTATTTGTTCCCTCATAGTAGTAGAATAATAAATATCTATACTTGACAGTTATTTATTTCACTGTATAATTTTGAAAGACGACGACGACGCAATCATAGGAGACCCTATTATAGTAGCTACCATGAGCAACAAAACCTTTAAAACTATAATATTTAAAAATAATTCGATAAAAATAAAGTTGTTTAAACAATTTGATCCAGTTACAGTTTACTAATTTATTTAATCAACAAACTTTAATTGGATCAGATTAATTAAATTTACTTTACAAATGACAAACGATATGAATGCGAAGGCTCATCCCGTATGACATATTAAATTCGATATCTGAGTCCACTTTAAATTTGATCATGCAGTTACTGAATCCCGGTCGTTCAGAGAATTAATTCTCAATCATTCATCTACTTATAATAAAGCAAACGTTGTATAAATAAAAGCCACTGCATCATTTATTGAACGGTCTTATATATAATCATTTATTAAATTAATGAGTAAACTCTTTATTTGATATTTTCTATGTATATCTTTTAAGATGGTGATTATTAGAGGTAGGACACTATGTAGACACTGATCCCACTACCACATATCATAATGATTATACTAAATACCTTTATAAAGTAAATTGAGATAATTATAAACATATCCCGATGCTACATTGTTCTATAATAATAATATTTAGTTATAGTAAAAATATGTATTTGCATACATTTTAGTTATATCAATAGAAATAAATATATATCTCTTGTACATAAATAAGCTATTTATTCAATCAAAGCATTAACTGAACGTTTTGAACTAGCTCCTGTAGTTATATATGAGTTAGTTGGTGCGATCAATCGGTGTGAGCTCATTTGTTCGTGCGTATTTCACAGTTCTAACAAGTGACGTTTCCAATAAATTCAGGACATTACAATGCGGATTACACATCAAAGCCACTCAATAGGGGTAATAAGGTTATGTACGACCTAGTGATTGAGCTGACATTCCTTAACTGGTCCCTGGAAATAGACTGCTTGATGAAATTTCACTATTATTTGTTGTACAAAATTAAAAATTACTCAGATTAAATACAAAATTACTCCTTTTGTAGACTCTTTTAATTATCCTTTTTTAGATACTCCGTTCCTCCCACCAATTCGGAAGTTGCGTAGTTGCGTGTTGACTGGCGGAACTCAACACCGAGTATTATTTTGTTCCGAAACGAACCGTCGCGTCGCGTCGACAGCCAGCGGCACCACAACGACGTCAAATTTAAAAATATTAAATTTTAACTTTGGCAATAGCGAACTGGGCCATACGATGGAATTTAAAACACGAAACTGTCGAAAGTGTAGAACTAAAAGTTAATTTCAGAGAAATTTTAAGCGCGAATAGTTAATGGGTTTTAACTCGATTCCAAAACGCTAATTTCGTTTAAAGCTCTCTGGCTTCAATAAAATTATGACAAGTTTGGTAAATTTTCCTTCCGATAAAACGGGTTACCTTTTAACCCTTTCAGGACCATAAGATTTTGAGAGGTATTGCAATCATTTTAACTGTTTAAAATAGTTAATTATCGATCTAAAAAACATATTTTGAAATAAAAAAAATTAAATTACTTTTACTTTTTGAGTTTTTTTATGGGACACAGTTGTCCCTATGGTCGTAAGAGGTAACTTTTTATCATAGAAATCACCTTTATAATTATATTAATTATAAATTAAATAGAGGTTTTAATAACATAAATCGCTATTATTATTACACGTATGCTTATTTTTGTATGAAATAATATATTACTTTACGAAAATAATCAATTTACTATACTTTACTGATTATAAAAGTCAGCGAAACAATTTCTTTCATTTGTACAGCAGAGATGAACTTAACAAATAGAACAAGTATTATTTTTACGGTTTTCCTTTTTCATTTTGGCACAATTTACGCATCTCTTTCTGGCACTGGCCTTTTCCATTGGATGTAGTGGCACTTGCTTTAGAAGTAAGAACATCTCTGTGTCTAGAAGTAAAGCCGTTGACTAAGCTGCGAGCTACGACTTGCCTAAACTGTTGGCTGGTCAAAAGACTAGCTTCCAGTTTCTTTTCACTGTAAACCTATTATTGAGAGCACTTTGAAACGATGGATTCAAATGTGTTAGTTATCAGGGGCCTAATTTTATATGCTCGATCAAAGTTTGAGCTAGTGGGGTCCCTTACTATTTCATTATTACAAAAATGTAGATTTTTACGTATGTCTTCAAATCGAGCCCGTGGCATAATATTTAAAATAAAAGGTACCGCTATATCTGACTCTGTAGCCCAATAATCTTTCAAAGATGGTCTTTCAAAACATGATAGCCCATAACTAAATTCATTCCAAGAAAAGCTTTCCTCTCATCTATTTCAATAAAAATTCCCGTCCATTTTGGTCAGCGTATCGCACTGATTATGTAACTATCATTTGAACTAAAATATAAAAAATTGTTGTAGAAACAAATATATCAAAAGGGGTCAAAATATTGTTTTCAGTATCTTGACAAATTTGCACCTTTCCAAATTGATACTCTATATTTGAAAAAAAAACATTTGGAATGTATGTTTTCTTCCTCCACTTACAATTAGGTTGACTGCAGCTTTGTTGTACTAAGGTAGGATTTGAAGCAGAAGTCGAAGGCTCAGGTGATTTGCTTTATATTTCTGGATGGTGCAATGTTGTGTCCTCAATTTCAACATCAAGTATGCCTTGGTCATCATCCTGTGTCAATAGTTTGTCTTCATCGTCACTATTATCTCCCATCAAAATATGTCGAATTTCATCTTCCTTGAGTCCAAAAATTCCACAAAAGATAAATTATTGAGGATAATAATTAATTTTCTTGCAATGAACTTTATGTGGAAAATATTTCCTTCATAGACCACAGGGACGCTGATGTCCCTTTAGGTTTGCGACCACTTATACAAGTACATAGCATAAAAAAATGTATTTTATCTGCACAAAATGGATAAATACTAACCTTACAAAATGGATAGTTCAAGAAATATAAATATTTAAAGAAACTTTTGTAAGATGAATTCTCTTAAGACAAACTCATCATTTTAAAACGCCGGATTCCCAAGTCAAACAGATAACAATATTTAATAAGGCCATTTGCTAACTTCTTTCTAGATTTGGAGGCAGGAATTTGGTGTAGAATACTTAACCTAATTTAAATTTAATGTAATTTACTGTAAAGATATGTTCGAATCTTAACTAAGTTGTTATCACAGATAGCCAATATACATGATCTTTCATCGATGTTATATTTGTTACTAGCGACCCGCTCTAGACTTCTCTCACTTGAGTTACACAATTATGTATTTAATGTACTAACTATTGTGTTCTAAAATGCAATAAATAATCTTATTATTGTGTCTAAACAAAAAATATTACATACTTATAAAATATTTAAGTTGACACTTCTATCATTTATCTTTAAAAGAAGAGAGAGTTTTCCGCTATTAGTTAGAACTGATCCATTTCTTGTAAAGAAGAAAGCTGGAGCCTCGCCAACACCGCGTCTGCCGCGGACACAGCAATGAACGGTGAGCAACGATTGACATAAATCGCCTTCATTGAATTGCGATTGACTATATTTGAAATTCTGAATCGATTCTTGCTTGATTTCTTTTTATGGGACGTGCCAAAGATTACTGTAATTTTTTTAAAATTGTAATTGAGATTTAATTTTTTTTTTACTCTCGATCACTGATCTAATTCATACTTTATTTATAGTTAGTTGCTTATACTATATTTATAGTAATATATTGCAATTCCTGCATGTTTCTAATACCGAAACTTCTCTCTAAAGTTATGCCACTCTTCTACATGCTTATCCTATATCTTATAAAACAAAGTCGCTTTTTGTGTCTGTCTGAACTTTCTAACTCTTCTTCTTCTAAACCACCCAACGGATTTGGATGCGGTTTTCACCATTAGGTCGAGTATTTCTCAGGGAAGGTTAATATATAGTTTATTATTTGTACATTCTTATGTAAATTAACATAAATACGATAAATGTGTATAAAGTCCTACCCGCTGAGACACTTTGGCGCATGCGCTGCTTTAATGGTCAGTACTACATGAAAAAAATGTACTGGAGTATTGTTCCTCTTAATAAGATCTACAAAAAAGTCCGCGAGAGCATATTTTTATCTTTTAAGAATAACGTGAAGTGATCATATTTCTGTCTAAAAATAGTAATTTCAATATATTTTTTATTGTGAGGGATATTTTTCCATAATGGTATTAATCCTTATCCTTTAAAATACTTTATTAATTTTCTACGTTAAACGAAGATAAAATTTGCTTTTTAAACTATTTCGAAATTGCGAATAGTTTTAGAGAAAAACGCATTTAATTATTGACACATCACGCCGTTCACACATCAACTGCATCGAGTCAAGTCACTTATCCCTTACTCTCAGCATATAAATAAGTATATTAGTTACGTTGGCCATTTAATGTAGATCAAAACTGTCTTTTCTGTTTTTCATTTTAATAAGTACTTTAGAAGTTGTTACAATATCAAAAAATCCTTGCTGCGAAACGCGCCTCACGACGTTATGCTTATACAAGCGAAACCGCCGCGCCCGCCTGCCTTACACGCATCAGTGGTTCAGTGGTAGAATGCTCGCCTGCCACGCGGGCAGCCCGGGTTCAATTCCCGGCCGATGCATTCTATTTAATTTTCGTCACAGGCAGCCACGTAGTGCTTGCTTTTCATTAGGGACAGAATACCCTCTTCAGCATTAACCACAAGCTCGAAAAAAAAAACCCGCCTGCCTTTATAGCAACGAAGATTTAGATGCGTTTGCACGTATTGGATAATTCGAGTTGAATGTATTATTTAATGTCATTTAACTATCTAAAAAACTATTTTTATTACCTAAAAACTATTTTATTATTATTTAAATATATTTTAACAAGTACTTGAAAAGATTAGTAGCACAGATTTAAAATTACGGTACCTACTAAAAAATCCTTGCTGTGTAAAACAATTTGAAAGTCCTTATTGAAACTACGAAAATGCGGGTTGCATTAGGGTTTAATTAATTTTCACATTATCTTAAGTGCTTTGCAAACATACATTATATGAATAATCCAGTAGTAAAAGCGGGCGAAGCCGCAATAGGGTCGCTAGTCTATATATATAAAAGGACTTGTCCTCACTGACTGAGGTAAGACGCGCGCACAGCCGTAACCGCTCATAAGACGCGCGCACACAGTAGAAACGTGAAATTTGGACAGATGTTTACTTTCGTTATCTGGACATCCACTAAGAAGGGATTCTGAAAAATTTTAACCCTAAAGGGGGGAAATAGGGGTTGAAAATTTGTATGGAAAAAAATTTAAATTGGCACCGATTTTTATAAAATTTGAAATTCAGACTCTTAAAAGTATTTAATTGAACACGTGTTTTATGGTTTTCTTGAATTCTCCCCCTAAGGGTGCAAATAAGGGGTTGAAAGTTTGTATGGAAACATCTTTAAAGCGCCACCGATTATTATAAAATTTTAAATTTAGCCTCTTAAAAATATTTAATTGAATATGTGTTTCATGGTTTTCTAGAATTCACCCCCTAAGGGTGCAAATAAGGGGTTGAAAATTTGTATGGAAAAATCTTTAAATCGCCACCGACTCTTAAACCACCGACTCTTTTAGACTCTTAAAAATATTTCATTAAACACACGTTTCTTGGTTTATTAGAATTCACCCCTAAATACGCAAGCGAAGCTGCGCGCGTCCGCTAGTATTGTATATAACTAAAGAAAGTGCATAAATATACTGATATACTCGTAAGATAAGAATAATTAAAAAATAATTACTATACGAAAATTTCTCATTCTATTGATATTACAATTCGGCGAATAAACTTCTGTATAGAATTAATATCACTGTGCTTGTAACGTGTTCACACGTCAAAGGCTTTTACGGGTATAAATACAGGGATATGACATAAACTGATCCATGTAATGAAAACCAACACGTTCGGTGGTATCATTAAATGTCTGTAATAATCCTCTGAATGTGTTCACAAGCACGTATGTATGTGATATATGCCTATATTCCGTAAATATTCTCATTCTATTACGTTCCAACTTAGCCATAGGATTCATAAACTATTAATAACAAATTCCTTGTTACATTCGAAATTTAAACTAATAAAATATTTTAACAAAGGTGGAACCTGAACAAATGGGTGAAAACTTTTAGCATTCAGCAAAATACTGTGCAACATATAATTCAAAATTCTTCTATACGTATTATATTAATAAGTGAAGCAAAAAAATTGTATCCCTTTTTATACGTATCAATTGGTTCTCTAGTACATATATATATACACTTGTAATTATGTGATAGCAATAATCATATGAACCTAACGACCCAACAAAAACTAAGAGTATAAGTGTACTATTATTACAGTTATTCTCATTGTATTAATTATGTACATATATATGTACGTGCTGATTATTTAGCAGTATTCTCGCAATCACCATATGTTAGCCAGCCTCGCGCTATAAAAGGGAGATAAGAAACAGATATGGGGGCTCCAAGTGTTATGTTTTCGTTTATTGTACTGTTATTGGTGTTGTGCTTACGAATTGGTATTGTTTCGATTTGACCGACTGATTTTTTTAAGTAAAAAAAACATGCCTTCCGAAAATATCATGCGTCAGTCATTCATTAGTTCGTTCATTTAATTATATACAAAATATAAAATACTAAATACAACTTCAAATATTCATATACCAACAATTGTATATACGAGCTAGCATAGCTCCGATATCAATTATTTTTAATCGACGCCAGATACTAAGCAGATACGTCCGTACACGGCCATATAATGGATAAGGATTTATATCGCAATCACCACACTGGTTTGGAACCGTTCCAGGAATGATATCTCCAATTGCTCCAAACTTTACTGTTATCTCTGAATAGACATAATTTACCCACTTGTAAGTATCCACTATTAAACTAAACCTTTCATCAGAGTATCAAATTCTAACTCCTCGGATTCTGCTAATGCTGATATGCTACGGAAATCAAGATTAGACTTCATGAATAGAGTCTGCCGGTACTGGGCTTAATACAGATAAAAATATAAACAGAGGTTTCTCTGTCTCTCTGCGTTCGTTTGAACGCAAGGCAAGGCATAAAATTGTTATTTCTTTATTTAAGGCTAATTAAGAATTAAACCGTAATGTTATATAGCCTATAGCACTCCTAAGGAGTGTAGCTTTCATACAAAATTAGTTCACAAAAAGTCAAAGTTCTTAGGCAACTCCGCCTTTTACAGAAGTCGCTTAAAAACGTCCAACTAAATCGCCACATGTTTTGTCACTTTAAACCGTCACGGCGCCCTCAGTGCAATCAATACACGTTATTTTTTTCTAGCAGGCACCGAAATATCAACCTAATAGGCAAACTGGAAGTACACTAACTTGCAGATAAAATACATACAAAAACCTGTACATAAAAAAATATCTAGCGAAATTAATTACTAACTGCAAGTACCGACCGACTCTACATCCATGTAAGTCATCGATTATATTTCAACTATGCTAAAAATAAAAATCATTTTCATTCAACTAAAACACATAAAAACAATTGAAATTGTTTCCTGCATACGTTTTCACCGCAGAAAATCGAGATAAAATTTATAATGTGTTGCAGTATGATGCATTTTTTACAAGCGAGCTACAGCCGTCACGGACATGTTGTGAACAAAAACATGGAAATGGTTGACTGGCGCATTCCAAACGTGAACTAGCATTTTATTGCTAACAACCTTTTAAACGCCGCCTCGTGATCGGAAATTTCAGTGGCTATTTAGTTTATTTGTATTAGAATTGACAAAGTTGCAACAACACACACAACAATATTATTATATTTTTATTTTTTTATCGATTATTATTAAAAATATAAGAATAATTGTAACCATAGAATAGGTTGTCATATAGTAAATATACTTTAGCTTATTGTCATTGGAAGTTAAATATTTGTATATTACTTATGTCCGTGTTCGTTTTAGTGTTATGGAAATGCGTAAAATTTAAACAGCTGTATAAAATAGTCTCCGAGACAAGACGTCGTTAGCTTAATCGGTATCTCCATTACCTGTAGTAAGAGTCCGCTAGATATAGCGTTTATAACGTTTTACCACCTGTAGAAAATGTTAGTAACTCATTTATCATAACACATTTTGTACAAAATGAATTGTATAATCTAATGGAAATATGAGTTTTCTACCACAATACATTATATAATATGAATTAATAATATGATACGTGAGTTACACAATAGAATATTATTTGAGTTATGTTTCATACTGCGAACGAAAGTTTGATTTGAAATGTATGTAATATATACAATTTTACGACGATATTTCTTTTTACAATCGTCATTTGTCTAAGTTTATCACAATCAGTTGTAAATATGTTTAGGAATACTGCCAAATATCTTGTTCGTGTTCGCAAAACTATTTTTTATTATTAACACTATTGTAAGTGGACTGTTAATGTGAATCATTTAAATCGGAAATTGCCGAAGGCAGCTGGCGTTGGAAGCCGCCGACACAAGCAGCAGGACTTCGATAAAGTTCGATTAACGAGTTCTGAAGATTTAGTGATGCCGTAATTGAAAAAGAATTATATCTTCCAATATTTTTTCGCTATTTTTACTAAACTGCGAATAGTTGTATAAAAAATATTATTTAAAATATTTGTTTTAAGACCGTCAAGGCGCAGGGGCATAAACGTGCAAGTGTAATCGCGACAGTTGTAAATCCGATTCCCAATCGGGAGAATGAAATATTTTATTTATTACTAGCGGACGCGTGCAGCTTCGCCTGCGTATTTAGGGGTGAATTCTAATAACCCATGAAACATGCGTTCGATTAAATATTTTTAAGAGTCTAATTTTCAAATATTATAAAAATCGGTTGCGATTTAAAGATTTTTCCATACAAACTTTCAACCCCATTATTTGCACCCTTAGGGGGTGAATTCTAGAAAACCATGAAACACATGTTCATTTAAATATTTTTAAGAGTCTAAATATCAAATTTTATAAAAATCGGTGGCGATTTAAGAATTTTTCCATACAAACTTTCAACCCTTTATTTGCACCCTTAGAAGGAGAATTCTAGAAAACGATGAAACACGTATTCAATTAAATACTTTTAAAAATCTAAATTTCAAATTTTATAAAAATCGGTGCCGATTTTTTTTTTTTCCATACAAACTTTGAACCCCTATTTTACCCCTTTAGGGATAAAATTTTTCAAAATCCCTTCTTAGTGGATGTCCAGATTATGAAAGTAAACATCTGTCCAAATTGCACGTTTCTACCATCAGCGGTTACGGCTGTGCGTGCGTCTTACCTCAGTCAGTGAGGACAAGTCCTTTTATATATATAGATTCTCGCTCGCTCTGATAACAAGGTAAGGCGCGCCGTTGTGTTTGGGGGAAAGTGAGTAGCGGAAGTGTCTTAAAAGGAACCGAATGTCTTAACAGGGATTAGATTAGATTAACTACATTCGCAGGTTCCTGCTTCCTTCTCGCCTATTTTGCTAAGTAAAAGCAAGATGCAACACTATAAGTAAGAACACTATTTTACTATTTTGTCTATGATTGCATTTATTCTGAATATCGGCAACTAGTCGTTATGTCAATCGGTGTCTCCTTTGTCTGCGCTATGGATTTTACTGAGTATCGTTTTGTGAAGTTTCAGATACATTTCAGAAATTAACAGTTAAAAATGTATACTAAATTATTATAATTAAATATTTCGTAAGCTCCTTTTAATGATAGATACCTTAATTTTCTGCGACACGGAATACAAAAAAAAATTAAACTTAAATGTACACGTATCGTCTCTTTGAAAATATAAGCGAACGTAGCTGAAATTAGTTAGATTTAAAATTTAGCTGAAAAAGTAGGTCAGAGCGAGCACGTAGCGTGAAATGTACGTAATAAGTTCACAGCTCTGCTAATGTGAGTGGAATGTATGCGTGGAGCTATACATACTTATTTTAAAAATTGCCTAGTAATATTTACTTATATATTTGTTATTCCAGCCTCTTTAAATTCTAAGACACTGATTAATAGAAATACGAGTTCTATACATTAAAATGTTATATACAAAATATAATAGTATACATATTTCGTCTTATTTAGCTCTTATTTGAAATATATGTAGTTATTTTCCTATAATTGCACTAATTGCCTCTTGTTGTAATATAACGTCCTCAAACATTTAATTAACTATAAGCTAGGAGAAATTTAGGAGAGTTGGCGAGGAGTCTAAGCTTCACTGAATACATTATTCGGAGGAACGACAACGGGGTCAAATGTACCGAAGTTAGCCTCCTTAAGTGTATTGCGAAGTTACACGATGTAGCGTGTGCGATAAAGCTTTTGACACACATGGTACTGTCATAATTACATTTTATATTATTTCTTATTATTATTTTTTGTTTAATTGTTTGACCCGTTACCTGCCGCTGAATTCTCTAACCGCACCGTACATCACAAATTTAAATACTATCCACACCATTTGGATACATGGCACTGTGCGGTTCATAGGTTCAAGGAGCTTCCTTCCACACGCCATGCAACTGTGGAATGGCCTACATGCGGCAGTATTTCCAGGTCGATATGACTTGGGTACCTTAAAAAAGCGCATTGATCTCCACCTCAAAAGCCGGCAATAAACATGTAACTCCTCTAATAACTAACTCCTTAAACGGGATCGTGGGCGGCAACGTTCACTTACCTTCAGGTTACCCGTATGCTCGTTTGCCTTGTCTTTTTCTGGTACAAAAAAAATGTCTTGGTAATTTCTTCGGCGTGATTTAAATTTCGGTACCTCCGTGTGTTGAACACTTTACGCATGACGTCAGTGGAGTGCTACCATTACTCGCCGATGTCATGTTTTTATTCGCGTCACTGAGTGAAGATCCACATTTAAGTTATAAACAAACAAATACCTATATATTATTTAGCAATGAAATACTAAATCACGATACGACCAATTCCAATCACGCTTTGTCGTTTAAAATGTTAGTTTCGAATAAAATGTTACTTTTTGTTCGGATGCACAATTCGCTGTTTACAAACGTTCTTTGTTATTTTTTATATATAAAAGTCAGGCTGTAAATATATCAGTTTGACCTGTACATATTGAAATAGGTAGCTACGTGTATATTGGCAGAACTAAATTAATTTAAATTGAGACCCCTATTAGGGACGCCTGCAGGGTCACGTCGGCATCGTTATACTCGCAGTATACAACAGAGTGCCGTGAGCCATTACACATCAAAGCAAACAGTACTGTTAGTTTCACCTTCGCAGCACAACTTCTGCTGAAGCCACATTAGACCCTCATCTACACCGTGATTCTAGTTTACGAGGGTTGAATTAATTATTATTCAATATTATTCCTGGTTTACTACAAAATATTAAGCTTTGAAACTGTTGCTCTGAAGAAATTTTAAAAATAAGTAACTTATACAGGATGTGACGCGATCAAGTGTATCGCGAGGAAGAAAACCTCAGTACCTATACATTTCACCCCCATTTCTGTTAACCAATTTTTAGTTGTTCGGCAGAACGGTATCGTGAAGATAATTGGCAATTACCACCCGACTAGAAGACAATGTTTCTCTTAGTATTTTGAAAGTAGGTACTGTAGTTACATAATATAAAAATTAAATTAATTAATTAAATGCAAAACTATGCACAGATGGAAATTTTAAAAAGATTATACCTAGAACATTAATTAGATGATTGAATTGTTTATTAATATATGGAAACATTTATGAAAGTTTATTCTAGTACTAGTACGTTCGTACAAATTCGTAAACTATTTTTGGTTCAAAATTACTTACGATAATATATTTATTCATTGCTGTCGCCGAGATTCTGTACAATCATTATTTATTAAAAGCTTTTATTTAACTTGCAATGTATGTATGTGGGTTCGGGTGAAATCTTAGAGCTCAATTTTGAAGTAGATATCGTCAACCGATTGAGCTGAAATTTTGTATACACGTTTACTTTGGATGACAATGCACGATAAAATATGTGACGTCACTCTAAATGTAATATGGCGGACCATGCAAGATGGCGGAATTGTTAGTTTTAATGTACTTCTACAATATGGGTATCAAATGAAAGGAGTCGTTGAGACCAACTCGAAAAATAATGTGATGTCATTCTAAATCCCATAAGGAGGATATTGAAGATAGCCGAGTATCTATTTGGTCTACTTCTACAATATAGATATTAAATGAAATGGGTCGTTGACCGTAACTCTAAAAATAATGTGACGTTATACTAAATCCAATATGGCGGAACATCTAAGATGGCGGAATAGTTATTATTTATGCACTTCTGCAATATGGGTATCAAATGAAAGGACTCGTTGAGAGCAACTCGAAAAATAATGTGATGTCACTCTAAATCCCATAAGGAGGATATTGAAGATAGCCGAGTATCTATTTGGTCTACTTCTACAATATACATATTAAATGAAATGGGTCGTTGACCGTAACTCTAAAAATAATGTGACGTTATACTAAATCCAATATGGCGGAATATCTAAGATGGCGGAATAGTTATTATTTATGTACTTCTGCAATATGGGTATCAAATGAAAGATCTTGCCGAGAACTATTAGAAAAATAATGTGACATCACTTGAAATCCAATAGAATCGACACGATTCAAGTTTTTTGTGCTTTCATATAATGAAAGGTATGTTCGTACGATTGAGCTGAAATTTTGTATACACGATTGGTTTGGATGACAATGCACGATAAGGTTTGTGACTTCATTCTAAATACAATATGGCGGACCATCCGGGATGGCGGAATAGTTATATTTCATGAACTTCTATAATATGGGTATCAAATGAAAGGGCTTGTTGAGAGTAACTGGAAAAATAATGTAACGTCATTCTAAATCCAATATGGTGAACCATCCAAAGTAACAGAATAGTTATTTTTGATGCACTTGTACATTACGGGTATCAAATGAAAGGGCTTCTTAAGAGCAACTTGAAAAATGATGTGATGTCATTCTAAATCTAATAAGGCGGACCATCCAAGATGGCGGAATAGTTATATTTAATGCACTTTTATAATATGGGTATCAAATGAAAGGGCTCATTGAGAGCAACTCGAAAAATAATCTAACGTTATTCTAAATTCAATATGGCAGACCATCCAAGAAAGCCGAATAGGTAATTTTAGTCTACTTCTACAATATGAATATCTATTGAAAGGGCCCGTTGAGAGTAACTCGAAAAATGTGACGTTTTTCTAAATCCAATATGGCGGAACATCTAAGGTGGCGGAATAGTTAATATTTATGCACATCTGCAATACGGGTATCAAATGAAAGGGCTTGCCGAGAATAATTAGAAAAATAATATGACATCTAGTGTGAGAAACCTTCTTCCTCCTGGCATTAATCCCGGCTATTGCCAGGGTCTGCCTTCCTACTCAACCTACTCCACTTTGCGCGGTCTTTAGCGTCCTCGGTGGTTAGACCATTGGATCTCATATCCAGCATCACGACATCCAACCAGCGCTTCCTTGGGCGTCCAGGAGGTCTCACTCCAGGAACTGATATAGCAAGGCACTTGCATCCGACTTAGTTCTTAGACCGGCGCGTAACGTGGCCAAACCATCTCAGGCGGCGCTCTTGGAGCTTATCCGCTACGTCACGGACCCCAAGACTACCTCGAACGAATGTGTTGCGTATGCGGTCAGACCGCGTTACGCCGCACATCCACCTCAGCATCTTCATTTCCGTGACGTGAAGCTCCTGAGTGCGCCGAGATAGTGCTGGCCAACATTCGCTGCCATATAAAAGAACCGGTCGTATGATGCTCTTGTATATCAGTCCCTTGAGCTTAGCGGTTTTCTTCGGTCACAGACCACACCAGTGACCTCCCGCCATTTGTGCCGCCAGGCAGCACTTATCCGACCATGGACATCGTGATCGATGATGATGCCTCCAGACTCGTGCATAACGGTTCCAAGGTACCTGAACTTTTCTGACTTAACGGCTAGCTCAGGACCTATTAGGATCGTGCTCGAGTCCAGGCTCCCGCAGGCCATGTACTCGGTCTTCGACACATTTAGTTTAAGACCGCCGTTCTCAAGCGTACCTTTCCAGAGGTTCACTTTACGCTCCAGCGTCAGTCGGTTCTCGTCAATGAGTGCTATGTCGTCGGCATACATCATCAGCCATGGAGGCTGCACTACATTGAATAAGAACGGACTAAGAGTCGAGCCCTGGTGAACCCCCACTGTAATCGGGAAGGGTCTAGTGTCGCCAACATTCCTAACCATAGAAGAGGAATCGTGGTACATGTCTCTAGTGTGAGAAACCTAGCCAGTGGTAACTAAAAAGTAAAAAATAAATTATAAGCAAAAAATCATTTTTAGAAAAAGCTTTTATTTAAACGCTTTAAAAAGGAGAAAATAAAATTTGTCTTTTAAATTTTAACTATCAACTCATAACCTCATTGTACACAATTTATATGATCATAAAAGCTTGTCGCGTTAATCAATATTTAATTAAATTGAAACTTTAAAAATTGAAACTTAGCAGATTTTACATAATTAAATTAGCACTAGTTTAGTTACACAAGTAAATCACGCGACAAGCTTTTATGATCATATAAATTGTGTACAATGAGGTTATGAGTTGATAGTTAAAATTTAAAAGACAAATTTTATTTTCTCCTTTTTAAAGCGTTTAAATAAAAGCTTTTTCTAAAAATGATTTTTTGCTTATAATTTATGTAAATATTGTCCTACTGTTTAAATTTGTTATTAGTTAACAGAAATGATGGAATAGGGAGAGATGCAGACCGTAAATCTGTCTCCAGAGTCTCAGAGACACCGCAATGAATGCTTTGTCATTTGTCTCGGACGTCAACAAACCGCGACAAGTATTTACAACTTCGATAACGTCACAATGTACTCTCATTCTGTTCAAATCGACCGTCAATCAGTGTTTTCGGTTCCGATCAATTTTACGATAATGTTGCGAAAGGTTTTTAGTTGAACTTTCATAGGAACTTTATAGCAAGTAATACATTTTTATCTCTTAAATATTTTTGATTTTGTTCGTAGAACATGATGATATTTGAAAAATTATTATAATTATTATTGAATGGTTATTGTTTATAAGTCATCTAAACTATTAAACTAATTTAGTATGTACTATGCTTGAGTTACGATATATTAAATCTATTCTCGTTTTATCTCTAGAAGGTGGCGCGGCGTCCAGAATTTATGAAATGATCAAACTTTTAGTCGCATGGAAACAATTTTGCAAATTGCACGTAATTTGCAGAGCTACCTAAAGAGGACTGTACTAATGACCGGACGGTGTTCGACCACATTACTACAACCCCCGCAAAGGTCCTCCATCTAATGACTTTCATAAATTATTGTTTTAGACTCGAATGAAACATACAACTATTTTATTACAATTTCACATGTTATAGAAATAACTAAGACAGAAGTGTTATAATTACTTTAAAAATTGTTTACATCTAAATCTATGAAATTGTGTACTGGGATTGATTTCGTCACTTAACACTTGCACATTTGATATCCGGTTATTTCCGGCCCATGGTAATATATTATATATTTTAAATTCGTGTATAAAATGAAGCGAGAAATTGCAAAACACAAATTGTATTCAAACCTACCGAACTGATTTAACACGGTCAATGTATTTTTAATAGCAATGCTAGGAATTATTAATACGGGCCCACATTCACTAACCCTAGGCAGTAGACACGGTTGCCTTCGTGTTTCCGCACGAACGAACCTTTGAAAGAAATTTACTTCATTGAATGGAATGGTTTATGAACTGTGGCTAACACATGTACAGACCCGATCGACCAGTGCCTTCGTGAAACATGTGGGACATCAAATATTTAGTACGAAAGAGGGGGATTTGAAATGTAATATTCTATAGTATTTATGTGTGTTATCGGTTGCTTTGAAGTTCAAATGAATATAATTCTAAAATCTGTTTATGCTATGTAATTTAAATATAATATGAAAATTGTTGTTGTGTTATTGCTTCCATAGACAGTATATGCCTCAATTGTATTTTTTAACTTATGATCCCAGAAAGGTCTCATAAAAGAATGGCAAAATTTGGTATTAAAGCCGCGAATTTAAGTGAAGTGTCAACTACAAGGCTCTGCTAAGTCAAGCCTGAATTTTGGAAAAATCTCGAGACCTCCAATTTTTGTACGGATCCCTCGGTGGGTGAGCCCGACTCGCGCTTGTCCAGTTTTTTGTAAATCAAGTACATTATCTATATATATAAAAGGACTTGTCCTCACTGACTGAGGTAAGACGCGCGCACAGCCGTAGCCGCTGTGCGTAGAAACGTGAAATTTGGACAGATGTTTACTTTCGTAATCTGGACATCCACTAAGAAGGGATTTTGAAAAATTTTAAACCAGGGGTTGAAAGTTTGTATGAAAAAAAAATTAAATCGGCACCGATTCTTATAAAATTTGAAAGATTTTTAAAAGTATTTAATAGAACACGTGTTTCATCGTTTTCTAGAATTCTCCCCTTAAGGGTGCAAATATGGGGTTGAAAGTTTGTATAGATTTTTTTAAAAATCGGCACCAATTTTTATAAAATTTGAAATTCAGACTCTTAAAAGTATTTAATTGAAGATATGTTTCATGGTTTTCTAGAATTCTTCCCCTAACGGTGCAAATAAGGGGTTGAAAGTTCGTATGGAAAAATCTTTAAATCGCCACCGATTTTTATAAAATTTGAAATTTAGACTCTTAAAAATATTTAATTGAACACATTTTTCATGGTTTATTAAAATTCACCCCTAAATAAGCTAGCGAAGCTGCGCGCGTCCGCTAGTCTGATTATAAATGTAACTTTAGAAAAACTAATAATGATTTTGAGAAATAATCGCGCAACAAATTCAAACGTTTAAAATTTATGTAATTTTTTAATTCTATATTTTATGAACCATCCTGATATCAGCATAGTGAAATACTCATTATTGACTGTAAAAAGATTCTTATACGAATATAAATATTCTACATTACAGTTACATTTCTTTTCTATTACAGTACTTCAGATAAGATTAAACAAAGAAAATAAATATTTCCCATGTGAAATATAAATGATTACAGGTATAATAACTCTTAGCAGAGTATAGCTACATCAAGACTACACGAGTCTGTACAAATGTTATTAACTCACTTCACTGTATGTTTAGCTCCTATGTATGAAATACGTGACTGTATTACACGAAAGTAAGACAAAAGACGCGCGTACTATTTTTCATTGGAGTGAAATTTTCTCAAAGGAAAAATTTGGGGCGATATCGAGTAGCTACAGTGACGTAAAGATAAATTCGATAGTCGATCGGATTTTCTATTATACCTACGTTACGCTCACCTATTCCCCAATTTATTGGTTTCCCAGAATATATGGATATTCGATTATTTTATGGTACTGTATTAAAGGATAGATACATATAGATTAAGTGAATGATTAAAATTGTGTCTATCTGAATTAGATAATTAACAACCTTAATAGACTCAAGTTCAACAGCTTTAAAAAGAAAAAAAATGTATATGAATAGTTCTTACAAAAAACTTGGTGGATACTTTAGGTGGAACTCGACAGTTATCATTATAAAGCAGTTTTGTACAAAGTGAAAGAAATGTGGGCAATTTGGGAGATCGTTAATTATACAAAGAAAAGTGCTAACGACGCTCTTACACGCTGAAATTCGAGTTTACGATCGCAGATTGTAACTGTAGTTTATTAATAGATATAACAGTTACTAAACTTAACTAGGTACAATAAAAAATGTTACTATAATTAATAAGCATAAATTATTATGAGTAAAATACAGGATACATTACTATACATATACAGTTTTATCAACGAAAAAAATATTAATTAATTTCTCTACAATAATATTTAACTTTCTATATTATAATATACATAAAGTCAACTTTGTTTCTTAAATGACAATATCGTCTTTCTCAAATCTGTAAAAGATATCTCAAACAGGTTTAGGCCATGTTTGTTTTAAGCAATGTAGACCGTCCGAGCCGACGTACGCCGTCGACGTGCGCTCGTCGGGACTAGTCTACTGTTAATACTCTGCCGACATACGGTTGAACAATTTTAATATAACCTTTACAAAATCTATTTTCTTAGATAGTGTTGAAGCAGGCTTACGCTCAGGAAAAGTCACGTTTTGCGGAGGTAAGTTAAACTGTAATAGGATATCGTAGCCGCGGCAAATTATAAAATGATGCCTCGGGATGGTTTACATTGTAAAATTGTATATTTATTATATTACTGTATGCATTAATATTAAATATTCATTTATAAACTAGATTATGGAAACTTATAGTGCATTGCTATTGGTATTTATTGATATTCAACAGCAAGTTCAATTTATACAGAAGATAAAATACACCGAATTTATTTGACCTATTTGCGTTAAAATAATTAAAACGAATGATATTTTATGTTTAAAAATATACAAAGTTATAAAAATTTTAAGAGGTGTTTGATTTCGTATTAAAGAGTTTTTTTTATTATGTTTCAATATAATCTAACTAACAACCGCCGGAACAGAGGTCGTATCTACGATTGCGTACAGACACTCGCTTAACATTAAATTAACAGCATATAAAAATATTTATTATAGACAGGTCATATGGTAGAGGCCGTCGGGGCGCAGCGGCACAAGGGTGCGACCCCCACTCGAGGAAGTGAAATATTTATTTATGTTTATACTTCCATTTCTTCGCTCTGGTGTAGAGGCAAAGCGCGGCGTTGAGTTCTGCTATTCAACACGTAATGACGGGGAACGGAGTGTCTTAACACTAGGTTCCCTCTGCCTACCCTGCTGCAGCAGTATTTTTTTATTACAATTCCTTAACTTTCCCTAATATTAAGATAAGATATCACGATAAAATTATAACAGCCATTAAAACTCATCACATTCCTCTTGCAAAATCAAAACAGAAAATAAATTATAAGCAAAAAATCATTTTTAGAAAAAGCTTTTATTTAAACGCTTTAAAAAGGAGAAAATAAAATTTGTCTTTTAAATTTTAACTATCAACTCATAACCTCATTGTACACAATTTATATGATCATAAAAGCTTGTCGCGTGATTTACTTGTGTAACTAAACTAGTGCTAATTTAATTATGTAAAATCTGCTAAGTTTCAATTTTTAAAGTTTCAATTTAATTAAATATTGATTAACGCGACAAGCTTTTATGATCATATAAATTGTGTACAATGAGGTTATGAGTTGATAGTTAAAATTTAAAAGACAAATTTTATTTTCTCCTTTTTAAAGCGTTTAAATAAAAGCTTTTTCTAAAAATGATTTTTTGCTTATAATTTATTTTAAATATAATATCAATCAAACGTCGCTTTTGATCGTGCGTCGCTCTTGAGTTATGACGTGTTACGGCAGTAAAGTGAAATATAGGCTTCCAATAATAATATAATGTTACATAAAAAATTATGTAGAAGTATTTTATTTTCTATAACCTTCACGCATGCTATGTAATAGGAACAAAGATTGGTAATAGCGGAATAATCACTTAATGTTTCGTTTATGCCCATTGACTTTTATATCAGTAAGCATCGACAGTATATAGAAACATTATTGGAATTAAACACATTTAGATTAATAATAACTACCAGAGTGCGGTCCAAGCCTCATAAATAAATAGGTCGAATGTGAATAGATTTACACTAAAATAACTTTAGTATAATTAGTTTATATCATGGAATAAATAACAGTATAATATGGAAAAAGTATGACAATGTAGCTGAATGAATCGCGACCTCAACGACAGGTCATATGCATGTTGATATGAAAATCTGAACTCTATATATCGGTATTAGCTTTCTACGGTAGAACAACGAAAGCTTGGTAATGGCTACAATGATTGTTTGTGTATTTTATAATAAATATAAACACTAATAAAATAATTATTAATAAAAAAAATGTTAAATGTATGTATATCGAAAATTTTTCTTTCTTTTGAGAAAATAAATGTCTCTAACCGTAAAATTTCACTTCACTGTATTTACATTGACCTAGTATCGTATATATCGTATGTACAAGTTACACATAGCATTTGCTGAGAGGAGGTAGCTTATATTAGTTAGTAATAGTAATTAGGGGCAATACTTACAAGCTTTAGTAGAAGTACTTAGTAATACTTTATGTACAAACGTGTTATAAGTTATGTAACCATCGCTATGCTTATTATTATTTTATTTCTCAATATTATATAATTTACCAGGGGCGGCTTTAGCTCGTGAAGCGCCCGTGTGTAATGAAACCCTGGCGCCCCCTAAGCCCGCACGACGACTGGCCTCGCCATTATTTAAAATATGAAAATCAAAACATACCTGTAAAGCGTATAGTCGATCCCGCAAAGCACGTCGCAATGCACCAGAACTTTCCCACTTGAATCTTCGTGCGTCTCACTTCGGGCATAGAGTTATCAGATATGATTCTCAGATATTCCAATCCAACGTGTGTTATCAGTTTCTTTGTGTTTCAGTGACATCACAATTTTAATTAGATCGCGCTCTTTCAGCACTATAAAAATTTCAATGGTTGTTTTAACATAAACGATATAAAAATATTATATTTCTATTCCAAACAATAAGTTAATTATATACAAAAGCTTATCTGTAATTTGGTAATTATGACACAGGACTCATTTATTTTATAAAAAATAAATAAAGAAGCCAACTAATTTATTTTTGTTTATAAAAAATACTTACCAAGATCACACTAAGGCGAGTCACATTTATAAAATTTATAAGGCTAATGCAAGGCAGAAAATTAAAGTACTAAGCAGTGGTATTAGATCTAACCCTGGCGAATAATAATTAAACAGTTGTTACAGTACATCTATCAAATATAACATGGTATAAAAGATAATTGTAGCATTCTTATCTTGAAAAGAATAGGGAGAAATAATTAAGATAATGTGAGTATTTTTTTAGTTTCATGCTAAATCCCGCATACAGCAGAGACGCAGAGAAAACCTAGTGCCAAGACATTGCGACTTTATTACCACGAATGTAACCCACTACCGTCGTATTTACAATCACACCCTTGTCTCACTCCGCCACGACGACCGTGTATATTTTATATAATAATAAATTCATGACTAGATATGTAATTATATTTAATAGCCTCTTGTAGGTATTGAAAAGTAGACACAGTTTATAAAATAATGTTGCTAATTAAGATTGAACATTGAAAAATAACTACGAAATTGCTGTGAAAAACACATTCTACGCAGATAAAACGATTTCTTATTAGATCGAAAATCCTATTGAACTGAGGAAGAGCTTACAAAGGGCTATGATTGGCTCTACCCAACCGAGCAGCGAGCAGCGTACTAACTGTTTGATGCAAACCGACGTTCAGTCAATTAAATTATCTCTTTAAATCAGTGAGAAAAGAGACCTTGTTCTTCATTTTACACCCTCAATGTTGTCCCTAATTTGAATGTTCATATATTTTTAAAGCAGTTCGTGTGTCTAATTCTATAAAGAATTTCCATTTTTCCTAACTTTCTACGCCTGTATCATATTACTGTATATTAAATGAAGTGCTCTCGCGATATATATATTTTCGAGAACTTTTTATATATTTTTAATCAAAGATACATTTATAGCAATAGTTTTTATAATTACAATTGTGCCATTGTTATTATTGTTGTATATAACTTACAGTTCCTATTTATCATATTTGTGCATAAAATCTTTGTGTGAAAATGGTAATATAATTTCTATTATATAGCAGTAACAACAAATAATTGTTTTGTTACAAATGTGAATCGCATTTATGTAACGTGCTTTTATTTGCATAAAATGTTATTAATGATATTAAATTAAGCTTTCAGTTGGAACTTTGGATTAAATTGAGTATTACAATATTCATTGTAATCCAAAGTTCTATAAAATATTCCTCATATTTATCCAGAAACGTTGAGAACAACTGTGTAATTACAAAGGTAACATATCAGTGTATTTAGCGACGTTTGTATAATAACTCAGGTGACGTCAAACGAAGCGATTGAAGAGATCGCTCTAGTATGTACTAGATATGTACTAGATATTGAATTATTTATTGGACGCTTGAAATATGCGGATGTGGCGTACGTTTGTCGAACGCCGGAAGCATTCACCAGTGAACCGTAAATGACCGAGTAATTCTTTATTGTTTCGTACGATATGATTTATAATATATAGGTAGACTAATTCTCCTCACATTTTGCCTGTGTTAGGACTATGTGAAGGATTTCATTGCCACTTTTTGTTTAAGTCTTTGTCTTTTGTCTCTATTATATTAATTATATTATTTTAATTATTGAAACAATACAACATAATGTAAGTGTTCCTATATCGCTGTGAGACCCGGCAGTGCTGTGACGTCACTCGAGTAATCGGCGACGAGGCTCCCTCTGATTGATTACATTGCAATCTTGTTTGTGACTTGACTGATGTTCAGTTATTGTATATCTGTTGCCTTTCACATTTTTTTTTCTTTACCGACAATCTGAAGTAATTTTGATTGACACTGAAAACATTTGTGTAAGCTGTACAATATAAGCGAAAAGATGATGTTTAAATTTGTTTGAGAAATTATTAAAAATATTGTCACACTTATAAAGATATTTAAATCAAATCAGCTTCACGCTGTATCCCGCACACAGTAGAGTACGCAAAGGGAACCTAGTGTTTAGGCATTCCGTTCCACACTTTCTGCCAAATTCTGGAGAAACTGCGTTAAACCCACAACTAGTCACATTTATAGTCACACTTAATGTCTCTGCACCACAATTAGAAGAATAAAATATTCCAATTAATTTTAAAAGAGAAACTCACTACTAACTTTTTCTTAAAAATAGAGCTAATTATCCAATCTCTTCTTTTTTATCTCTTCCAACGCAATTCTACTTTAAAAAGAGTCTCTAAAAAGAAAATTGCTAATACTGAATAGCTGGAAAGGGCGGCAAATGGCCCAATTCCTGAATAAATTTAATTTCTAACGACACACACACACTGGTTGTTTGATTCACATAGGGTTCTTATTTCTTTAATAGCACTATATGAAACATATCACATAGCTTATTGGTATGAAGATTCTATTACGATAGGACATCTAAGCATTTACTTTGTAAAGTTTGGAAAAAAAATACTTACACAATATAAACAGCTAATTTATTGCTAGTACAGAGCAAGGCAGGGCTTGTTATTTTATGTAGAATTCATGATTCTGAGCAAACTCGTTAATATGCAAAGCACGAGCTCGCTTTCAAACTTATGATATATTGTATATTAATGTTGTACCTAATATGTATCTTTCTCTATAGTTTTATTTTTGTTTTATATATTTGTACTAAGAAAACATTTTGCTGCATAGTGTTATTACTATTAAATACTGAAGTAATCACTTCTATTTCAACATCTGTAACAAATGGCTTAAAATTATAATATTATTCTTTATATTTTTTTTATTATTAAAACACAAATACTTTAACGTCTACACCCTTTTTTACTTTTGTGTTTTTGGTTTTATAATTTACCGTTTTGCTTAAAACGGCCAGCTTCTTCAAGCCGTGTTAGTGTTCTTTGTATGACTCTTATATTACTTATATGGACTTGTTAAGGATAAAAGCATAATTTTCCCCCATTCTGCACTATCCGAATAATAATAAAATTACTGAGATTCGTAAAAATATCTATCGTCATCTAGAAACGTTATATAAGATTTCTGCTTACTGATAATAATTAAGATAAAGTATTTTACAATAATTTCAATACCCACCACTTTATTAAGATTCAAGTTTAAATTGTTTCAAGATGTTTAGAGCATTTGTAAAATTTTATTCTAGCACTTACAATACTTGTCGTTTCATTAAATTCCACTCTTCAGGACTTATTTACCCTAGCAACAGAATTACTAAATTTGTACGGGAATTTTTCGAATTCGATGTGATTGTGAGAAATTTAATTTGTAAAGGACAGGATAATGTAATATAGATAATGAAATAAATTCTTTTAATGGCCAGAAATACAAACATAGTAGGTAAATTTAAAAGAAATTAGTTCACCATGAAATTAATAAAATCAATTAGTACAGTACTTAAAAAAATTAAGTGGAATTGTAAAAATGACGTATGTGAGTATGTCTCATATACTACTTAATTTAATTAATTAATAACTTAAATATATTATTTTTAAATGATAAAACAACTTGGATGAAATGAAAAGATACATTGGTATTGCCTACAACTGCGTCTACGACCGCGCGTAGACGTAGGCCTACGACATCGTTATGTTTATATTCATTTACGATCCATACTTTACTGAAGCATTAGAAAATCTTTAGCTTGATATAAATTATTTAGCTTTTTAAATACTATGTCCTGATCCCCTTGTAGTTTTAATGAGTTCTTTGTTAATTTGGTTGCAATTCGTGTGTTTGCTTACAAATGTGATTTTCACTTTTTACTTTACATAACGTTAGCTTGTTCCAATCGAGCTACTGAATATACTCTATGAAAGAACATTGATTATAAATAAACTAAATTCTCTCATATCATTAAAAATTATTTAGAATATGGTGTTATCAGTCAACTTTATTCTACTTCCCTCGTAGGTACGCTGGAGTGGAGCTCTCAATTTATTTATTGTTTCTGTATCGAAACTTACTTTTTAAGGGAAACTTTTCCTTTGAGTCGAAAGAAATTAGCTTTAGTTTGTTACTTCTATTAGATTATTGAAAATTCCTATCGTGCTACTAGATAGAACGAGCAAATTTGTTCTTCGCGTTCTTTGAACGAGTACAATGATATTCTTAGATATAAAATATGCGATATTTAATTACGTTCTGGCTAAGTTAAAAACACAAAATATAAAATAGATACCTACCTATGTACATCTATTACTATGCCAGCCCTTACGAGGGCTGCATGGTTCCACAGGCCACGTGCACCTTGGCGTTCCTACAAGGCGAGGCGCACCAGTGCGTCTGCTGCGTCTGCTGCTGCCTCAAGTGGCGACGAGTGCGGCGTTGGGGACCGCCACCCGACACGCCATGTCCGGAACGACGGACGAGATGGAGGATCGAGCTACAAATAGCTAAAATGGAATTTAAAAATATATTTATTGTAATGATATCTATCTATAGAACGTATCATACATAAGAAAATTATGTATGCCTCTAAAATAAAAACTAGACCCTCTAAACACGTATCCCCTTTAAAAAACCTATCAAATCAATCCCCTATCCTATGTAAACAAATTGTATAAGCTGTAAGTTTATGTAATAATTAATTATAACATTAAATACAATATTCACACAAAGATATTCACTTGCATTATTTAATGAAAGAGCACCAACCCTACAACAGACCGAGATGCGCCCAAAAATGCACACTCGCTCGTTAATTAGCAAGGAAATGCCGCTGGAGCCAACTCGCTCCTTCAAAGTGGAAACTTTAGTTCTGAGTATGCGAAAAGTGATATAGTGAAAAAGATACGAGCATTATTGTATATGTACAAGGTGTACTAGAAAGCGTCCCAATTCAAAAAGAAACAGCCGTAAATATTATTCTATAGCGAATCATAACACCTGCTGCGGTTGAATTCTCTCTTTCATATAAATTTTCTGTAATGACGAGGTATGAAAGTATTCTACATATATTAATGTTATTCTATCGGCAAATATATCATCTTTTCTGATATCTTATTTATAAATACTCCGATTGCTGAATTATAATTATAACAACTTCCCGGAAATCCCGGAAATCGAATTCTCAAAACTTTTGTGACGACAAAACCGTTTAACGTTGTTCAGTTATACAACAAAGCTTCAAATCGTTCACGACAATTGGCCTCTGAATACAAACAAAATTCTAAACTAACTTAAGCCTTTGAGAAAATCCGCATCTAAAGAGGAAAATCCCATGATTACATTGAAATTGAATCGTTCTAATCGCAGTGCGCTATGTGATGTAATATTTAAGTGGAAAAGTTATTCCTCGTCTTCATTCTAAGCCGTAGCTCATATGTTGGAACCACTTCCAAGAATTTGAATTATGTAATACATGCATATGTCACACTTCTATACATATATGTATGTATAGAAGTGTGACATATGCATGAATTGTAAGTAAGAAATAATATACACACTAAAATTGCTAGATTGTGTACGTATTTTTTATATTAAAATCATAATCTATACTAATATAATAAAGCGGAAGAGTTTGTTTGTTTGTTTGTTTGTTTGTTTGTTTGTTTGAACGCTAAGATCTCTGGATCTACCGGTCCGATTTACATTGTTTTTGTTTTGTATGAAAGCTGCATTCTTCAGAAGTGCTATAGGCTATATAATATTACATTACACATATATACTAATAAATTAAAATACTTTCTAATTTGACATGCAATTTATTCTGCCATGTTAATAACAACCGTCGTCGCTACGCGACCGCGTTCGTTGCCGCGACATTTTGATATTCATCCTTATGAAAATAAATATAATAGTCACTTTTAGCATTTCATCTAGATTGAAATTATATTTCTATAGAAATTATCCTATATCTTATAAAACAAAGTCGCTTTTTGTGTCTGTCTGAACTTTCTAACTCTTCTTCTTCTAAACCACCCAACGGATTTGGATGCGGTTTTCACCATTAGGTCGAGTATTTCTCAGGGAAGGTTTATATATAGTTTATTATTTGTACATTCTTATGTAAATTAACATAAATACGATAAATGTGTATAAAGTCCTACCCGCTGAGACACTTTGGCGCATGCGCTGCTTTAATGGTAAATACTACATGAAAAAAATGTACTGAAGTATTGTTCCTCTTAATAAGATCTACAAAAAAGTCAGCGACAGCATATTTTTATCTTTTAAGGATAACGTGTAGTGATCATATTTCTGTCTAAAAATAGTAATTTCAACATATTTTTTATTATGAGGGATATTTTTCCATAATGGTATTAATCCTTATCCTTTAAAATACTTTATTAAATTTCTACGTTAAACGAAGATAAAATTTGCTTTTAAACTATTTCGAAATTGCGAATAGTTTTAGAGAAAAACGCATTTAATTATTGACACATCACGCCGTTCACACATCAACTGTATCGAGTCAAGTTTCACTTATACCTTACTCTCAGCATATAAATAAGTATATTAGTTACGTTGGCCATTTAATGTAGATCAAAACTGTCTTTTCTGTTTTTCATTTTAATAAGTAATTTAGAAGTTGTTACAATATCAAAAAATCCTTGCTGTGAAACGCGCCTCGCGACGTTATGCTTATACAAGCGAGTCCGCCGCGCCCGCCTGCCTTACACGCATCGGTGGTTCAGTGGTAGAATGCTCGCCTGCCACGCGGGCAGCCCGGGTTCAATTCCCGGCCGATGCATTCTATTTAATTTTCGTCACATGCAGCCACGTAGTGCTTGCTTTTCATCAGGGACAGAATACCCTCTTCAGCATTAACCACAAGGTCGAAAAAAAAAACCCGCCTGCCTTTATAGCAACGAAGATTTAGATGCGTTTTTGCACGTGTTGGATAATTCGAGTTGAATGTATTATTTAATGTCATTTAACTATCTAAAAATAGTAATTTAAATATATTTTAATAAGTACTTGAAAAGATTAGTAGCACAGATTTAAAATTACGGTACCTACTAAAAAATCCTTGCTGTGTAAAACAATTGGAAAATCCTTATTGAAACTACGAAAATGCGGGTTGCATTAGGGTTTAATTAATTTTCACATTATCTTAAGTGCTTTGCAAACATACATTATATTAATAATCCAGTAGTTAAAGCGGGCGAAGCCGCAAGGGGGTCGCTAGTATTCTTATAATTCAAGCAGGCGTAGCCGCGTCCGGGTCCGCTAGTACAATATACTTGTACTGCACTGTACTGTAATAGATTGTATTATTTTAATAACATAAATGTACATTACTTTTATGAAATAATTCTAAATCACCAATATTTGATTTGTCAAATATATCACTAGTTTTAGGCTATGTAATCAATATTGTTTTCATATTAATGCTTAATTTTTTTCTACCCTTATATAATAATTATAATAAATTGTTCAATGAAATGTAAAATGAATTCTAACTAATACTTCTTTACATTTACATAGATAAATCGCTTGCAAACAATTTACTCGCAGCATAAACATGCTCAAGTACTTTCTGCGTCAAGTCTTCGCGTTGAAGTTCAATTCTACAATTTAACTTTAAAGAACTGCTTGTTCAAGTTATCACTTAACCTCTCGGCATGTTTTCTCTTAGTCAGTGAATAACTAATTAAAGAAACTAATTACAAGTAGACCCTACGTCTGGAGTACGACAGACTGCTGTACTTAAAACTTTGCATATATATATAAAGTAATTTAAAAAATAATATTGTTAAAACTTATCTTTCATTGTTGGAGATTACAAATCAATTCGTTTCGTACTAATCAATTTATTTAAGAAAATTAAGTTTATACGCCTACAACATATAAATAATATTCTATCATAAACATTTTACGTATATTGCAGTTTACCTTACCGGTTACCGCCATAATACGTGACTTTTAGCAGATACAAAGTCGGCTTCAACATTATCGAAAATTGATTTTGTAAAAGTAATATTATAAATTTAAATGTTGACGAGGTATTGACAATCGATTTGTGCAATGCAGCAAAAACAATTATTATATTTTAGCTTATAATAAATATAAGAACTTATGTTTTCTTATACACCGTAAATTGATATAAACGGGATAAAGAAAACACTATCATTTTGGGGATCGTAGTAATGTGGCCGAATACCGTCCGGTCATTACTAAGAGGAATATCTTTCGGTAGATTTGCAAATTATGTGCAATTTGCAAAATTATTTCTATGCGACTGAAAGTTTTGATCATTTCATATAAATTATGCACAGTGTGGCTTATATTTAAGAAATAAAACGAGAGTAGATTTAATATATCGTAACTCAAGCATAGTACATACTAAATTACTTTAATAGTTTAGACGACTTATAAACAATAAACATTCAATAATAATTATAATATTTTTTCAAATATCATCATATTCTACGAACAAAATCAAAAATATTTAAGAGATAAAAATGTATTACTTGCTATAAAGTTCCTATGAAAGTTCAACTGAAAACCTTTCGCAACATTATCGTAAAATTGATCGGAACCGAAAACACTGATTGACATCAATTTGGACTGACTGTGAGTACATTGTGACGTTATCGTAGTTGTAAATACTTGTCGCGGTTTGTTGACGTCCGAGACAAATGACAAAGCATTCATTGTGGTGTCTCTGAGACAGATTTACGGTCTGCATCTCTCCTTTTTCCAGAAATTTTGTTAATTAAGAATGAAAAATACAATACAATATTAAAATAAGTTGTCACTGCAGCGATGTGTGAGTTGAAGATGAGTTCACGACTGTTATACAATTGATATGATTAAAAATTGAAGTTGCAATAAAAATTGAATAGTCAATATTAGGAAAGAATTTACTTGGAATATTAATACCTACATAAGATTTACATTATATTTCCGACTTGGAAAGTTTTGTTATATTTGTCCATATAATTTTTAATAGGAGGTTTTATAGCAATAATTCACATCGCATTCGCAAACTCAAAGGCTGTAATATTTTCTTCTTGTTTTATGGGTTGAGGCAGGGATCAAAATTCGTGTTCTGTAAATATATTTCAAGGCTGATCCCCAGAGAGGGAAGAAAATCATTCTAGGACGTGTCTACGGTTTTTATAGCCCTAGTGAATTATGAGGTACAACATTTATACGTATTTCAGAATATTTACGTATGCTGCGTTCATATTGTAGGTATCGTTATAACGTGTAACGATATAACGATACAATATGAACGCATATTGTTGATATAACATTTTTAATATCATATATTTTTTCTCATAGAATTTTTTAATGCTAAAAAATATATATAGAATAATTGCACAAGCTTTATTTTAGCCCCATTAAGTAGTACGCTCAGGACTTAATAGTACTATGACAATTAAGAATGTCGAAGATATTTGAAGTATATAATAATAGGACTTGCTGCTATGAAGACTTTTACTTAAGAAAGTAAAAAACAAATTAAATCTATAGTCAAAACGTAAAATGTATGTATGTATAAAATCATTGTAAATGTAAAGCATATCATTTACATATTCAACGAGCGTATCAATGTGTAGGGATCGTGACGAAAATTTGAATTAAAAAGCTCATTGCTCCTAAAACAACTAAAGTTGTGGTTTATTTACACAAGTGTCAGCGATCAGTGCACGGCGAGTTAAATATGCGTAGAGTTTAATTATGATGGGAAACAGTGGACTCGAAAGGTCAACATTATCTATGAAAAGCAGGTACTCGTATAACATTATCATAATGATAAAGTTTTCGTAAACAATAACAGGGATGCTGTATGTATGTTTTTTATTGTCGGGTTGGTTTTGAAATAAATTTGATTATTGTATTATTAAATGAATTTTAATTTACAAAAACATTTTTTTTTGTTGTATTCGCAGAGAGTAGAAATGAGTCTCCTTTGGTATTGTCCCCAAGAATACGACGTTCAAATTAAAAACATTTATCGTGTTCATATAATAAAAGTTATATTTACAACATTAAAGAAAGATTTTTTCCCATAAGATGATGATTAATTAATAAAGTAAAAAAAAATCGGCAAGACGCAAATCACAATAAATGTTTGTAGTGGTCATTCAGCATAAGGAAACTAAATGCTAGACCTGCCTACACTACCCACACCCTTATCACGACTGTACTGAAAGGATTTATCAATTTCCCGACCCCAGCTCGACCGTGGCTACACAAAGACCCGGTTATCATGGTAACTCGGTTTGATTTAGTAAATGAAAGCACACGAGCTACTGTAATGTGACTATACTTATATATTTGGTTTGTATCGCATTTTCATACATAACGCTACAGTCTGAGATGGCATTTACTCAGTATTTTTAATCATCTCTGTTTTAATACAAGTAGGAGATAATAACCCCACGCCTCACTTTACTAGACCGAGTAAATGAAAATAATAAATAGTTTTTACTTCCGTTCCGTAAAATTTGCTATATTTAATTTCTCCTTAATATTCGTAACTTGAAGTGACGAATATTAAGAAGAATGTATTAATACATTTAATAGCAGTAACAGCGACAACCCTACAAGTACCAGCTGTCACAGATTCCTAACAATGAACTAAATATTCTAGCGAGTGTAAGAGCGCGTGTACACTGTTATAATTAGTTCGTATTTGCTATGAAAATTTCGAGTTAAGTTCACTGTATAGGTATTAATAAACGCATAATCCTAACTAAGCATAATGCAGAGTGCATTTAATTTTAATTAATTGTAGAGTGGAATATATATTTAATTAAAATGTAATCATATATTATATATTTAATATCATTATGATATTTATATGTATAACATTTATTTTCATTAGTAGCTTATTAATAAATTGCTATTGGTAATAGATACTTATTGTGACTGTTGTTTAGACACATAATGTTAAGTTTAAGTTAATATTATAAAACCAGGACAGGACCTGCTTAACCCTTAACCACTGACATGTAATACCGTGACGTATCACGCACGTCAGGTACTCGAACTAACCTGCTAAGACACGTGTCACGCATCTGCACACCCCTCTGGCCATGCGTCATTGGTGACTATGAAACTATCAAAAAGGTACCATTCTCGCGAAAACTTAAGTTATAATCAAAAATCCGCTAGGGTCAGTGATTAAGGGCTAAGCCCCTTGTTGACGTTTTAAACACATTAATAACTTTTTACTAGCATAATACATTTTTACAAGCGTAAAATGCAAAGCGAAAAGGTGACTCGAATTATTGAAATAACTTATGAACAGAATACTCCATTAAAAGTAGGTTGGGGCGTTCCTTGCAGTCTGTGCTTTAATAAAACAATAATATTTAAATGTAAATATAACAAAAATCGTTCTTATTGCTTTAATGTTACGTTGTTTAATAAATCACAGACAGTTCAGTTGTAGCAAAGTTTGTGCAATATTTTTATAGTCGAATAAAATGTATGCATGTATGTAATGCTCATTTATTATAGAAGAAATTAGTGCATTGTAAGGACAAATTTGAACTTTCTGACTATATTGTAAAATACTAACGTGGTGAAGATCACTAAAACCTCCGAATTAAAATTTATTATTTATAGAAACTCGCTAGCACTATGATCGAATACGGCTGTCGGCTGTCAAAAATAATGAGCGCGACGGCTCTTCAAGTCTCCTTTTAACCTTTCCTCGAAATAATAGACAATATCACAGAATTTCATACATAAAAAAGCAAACGTGAGATTCAACCAGAAATGTTAATTAATTTTTCAGGAGAGACGTACTTAGCATTTTTAATTTAAAGTTCCTGATAGAATTTACAGTATACACTTGTAAATGTATACTGTAAATTCTAAGTTCTAAGTAATTTCTCAAGTTTTATAAATATTAATTGTATACCACATAAAAGATAAATTCAAAGAGTACACTCACGACGTTTCCACGAGAAAAAAACACATTTAATTCACATTCAACATTAATATTCTCATAGCGATATCGTTTTTATCTTTTAATTACAATCTTTAACGCACCGATGCGGACTCACAACGTTGTTTGGCAAAATGGCACGTAAAGCGAGGGTGAAACCCCATCCTCATTCCGCATGATGCATCGTCTGCGTGACGCCTGTCATTGGGAACAAACTCCCGCAGGCTTTACACGCGGCCCTTCACAGCGTGAATAGACACACACTACATATATACTATGATTTATAGCTGAGCTTGCAGTTACTGTACGTATATAAGATCTAAAGCTGTAAAATACGCTCAAAATAAACATTCATCTTCATAGTATTTAATAATTTGTCGCCTTTAGTAAGCTTTACTTTCTTTACATTTGTTAATATATATTCGGTGAATAAAATTGGTTTTCTTTCATAATAAATAGAGGTAATAAGGTTTTCAAATGTAAGTGGTACATGCTTTCAGTTTTTTTACTGCAACAAAAACACGTTACATTATTCATGTATCCGATATGCACATGAATATAAATAATATATCTATATATTCGAAGAAATTAAATTAATTTCACTATTTCTAAAACATTATCTTTGCATTTATACGAGTATATCAGGAAGTGTCAATCAATACAGAAACAAAATAGTACGCACTATTACGTAATATTTTTGCGTGTGTATTAATCTGAAGGAAGGGGACGATTACTACGGTTGTATGACTCTATTAAACTTCGTAGAGTTTGATTTCCTCTATTGTAGACACGGTCCTACGCTTGTTCAGCGTCGGATTACATTACAAATACGCATTTAAAGAATAGAAAAACTACTTCAACCATAATAAGATGGACATAATATCCAATAAAAATATATATAAATGTACAAACTGCGAAAAAAAATCGTTATTCCGAGCATAAATCATACTGAATGAAACAATAAAGAATTACTCGGTCATTTACGGTTCACTGGTGAATGCTCTCACGCGTTCTGCTCGGATGTACTGTCTCACCCCTTCCGACGTTCGACAAACGTACGCCACGTCCGCGCGTATTTCAAGCGTCCAATAAATAATTCAATATTATGTACTAGAGCACTCTCTTTAATCGTTTCATATGACATCACCTGAGTTATTATACAAACTTAGCAAAATACTCTTATAATGTTATCTTTGTAATTACACAGTTGATCTCAATTTTTCTGGATATATAGGAGTAATATTTTATAGAACTTTGGATTAAATTGAGTCTTATACTTTAAATTTATTATAATAAATATATTATGTAAATAAAGCATAGCGCGTTTAATATTTGTAACAAAACAATTATTCACTATTACTACTTTATAGTAGCAATTATATAATTTTCTTACTAATATTTCATGCACAAACAAAAACTTTCTTTGTCATATATTTACAATTATTAATTATTATAAAAACCATGTCTTGAAGTAATATTTCAGTAAATAATTAGGAAAACGCAATTTAAAGTACAGTAAAGAGATAAAGGAATAAAAATTTGGGATAAAGAGAACTGTGCACAGAATTAGACACTCAAACGGGTTTAAAAATATCGGAACATTCACATTGGGGACGAATTGAGGGTGCAAAATAAAGAACAAAGTCTATTTTCTCGCTAATTTAAGGAGATAATTTCGTTGAGCGGGTCTCGGTTTGCATCAAACAGTTAGTACGCCACTCGCTGCTCGGTTGGGTAGAGCCAATCATAGCCCTTTGTAAGCTCTTCCTCAGTTCAATAGGATTTTCAGTCTAATAAGAAATCGTTTTATCTGCGTAGAACGTAATTTTCACAGAAATTTGATTGATTTGATTGTAGTTATTTGTCAATTTCACGATTTTGGCGAAATTTATTTACAATGTTTCTTTATTTATTGAAATTATTTAAAGTGATGATATATATTTGTGAATTATCGGACGACCATTTCTTAAAGCTTGGTCCTTTTGAGTCACAATGTCTGTTTAATACCATATGCAAGGCATGCTCAAAAATATTTATTTTCATTTCACCTTTATATTTAAGCTTGTCTAACACTATTGCGGTATCGATTTCAACATGCATGTGATTTGCCGTTGCGGTAGTTGTGGCTATTGTTATATAATTTTTATATTATAATGTAGATAAATTGACTATATATTTCCAATCAGTTAATTTAAATTATCGTTATATTATATTAGCTTAGTGTGTTTAATTTAAATTAATTTACTAAATTGTTGATTTCATTATTGTTATGATAACCGTGATGACATCTCGATCATAACATTAAATTAAAACTCAAATTACAAATGGTTGTTTACTGTAATAAGTCTAGTTAATAAAATTACATATTTGTAAATATAACTCAAAGTAATATTTACAAAGAATATAAATAAAACAGAAACTGAGAAAACTGGTTGGTACAAACTTAGTACAAAAATAATCGTTACTTGTAAAAAATCTAATTTCACAGAAGCTAGCATTAATCTCTTACTGAGTATGTGAAGTGAAGTTGCTTATTTACCAAGAGATAAAAAATTCTAAACATAAAAGAAATTTTAAAGCAAGAAATAATTAACAATTTAAATTTAAATTAAAGTTGGAGTTTCTAGAATATTCCGTTAGCATGAACTGGAGCTATGATACTGGGAGCAGTGTTCTGTAATACGAATGAAGGAGATGAAACGTGAAGTGCCGACGGCGGACAAGTTAAGTTATTTCAAACTATACTAGAGTTGTGAAGTCATTCTTTATGCTTTTATATAGTGGAGATGTTGATGGGACCATATATATTACACCAATGTAATATTAATCATTTGAAATGGTAGACGTAGACTTATAAGAATAATATTTCTTTAATCACAAATTAATAAAAAACACAGATTAAATATTTCCAAAACGACTCCAATATGTTTGAATGGATTGAATTTGAAAATAATATACGTAAATGTATGTAATTCCGAGTAATTTTTCATTTTAATTCAATCCACTTTAATTTCATTTAATCATATCCTTTATTTTGAACCAATTGCATATAGTGCAATTTGAAAACTTTCAAAATGTTATACATAAACTCTCTTAACTGTACTTCTTAGTAATCTTCCAGCTATTAATTAATCTCAAGTAATAAAAATTAAGAAATAATTGTTCTTATCATAATAATTTATGACTTAATTTATACAATATAAAATGCATTAGACTCGGTGACAATTAAACAAATTATAAATTACAAATTCAAGTAATACGCTTGTATAGCTCACCTATATATATATGTCCGTGTTCAGTACTACTTCACAATCGTCGTTCTAGATTTGATTGTAGTCATTACACTCATATACAAGGCAAAATCAAACAGCGTTAAAAATGAAAATAATCAGTGGCATCGTCCTGCTCGTCGCGGTCGCCGTGGTCAGCGGTAACAACAAGCCACAATACGACGTCAATGACGCTCCGGCATTATTCGAGAAATTTATAAAAGATTACAACAGGCACTACAAGAGTGAGGCTGATAGAAGAGAGCATTATGAAGCTTTCGTGAAGTCCCTACATGACATCAATGAAGCTAATGCTAAGAGTGAATACGCCACTTACGATATAAATAAGTTCGCCGATTATACACCTGAAGAAGCGGAAAAAATGAAGGGCCTTGGACGTGCGTTCTTTTAGTACTGTCATAAATATACTAACAATATCTCGTTAAATTTTATAGTTCATCTATCAATGCAGATTCCGTCAGTAACGTCAAACGAATCCTCCAAAATCGCATTATTGCATTTCAAAGTAGCATGGAAATTTTAACAGCTTATTCCGATTTTTGTATTATAATATAAATAAAATTTGGCGAGATCAATCAATACATTAGATAATTATCTGTCCTTAACTAATACGTCATTTTCCATATCCCGGAAAAAAAAGTTATTGGTTTCTATTAAAGTGCGTAAATTCTTAACGATAGTGTCCTATATACGAGTACGAGTAAGTTATAAATATTGTAAATATTAGTTGACATTAAATCAAAACATTTAAGTAAAGTATTTCAAAGTTAATTTTTATTAACAAAGTAAATTTTATTTTCAGCGCTCTAAGATCTAGAAAATCCTGACCAGAGACAGCGACTAGACGACTATTTAGCTACGTTCAACGACCTTCATACATTTGTATAATCTTAATATATCATTGAATCAATATAAATCTATTTATTAAAAGCTTTTATTAACTTGCAATGTATGTATGTGGGTTCGGGTGAAATCTTAGAGCTCAATTTTGAAATAGATATCTTCAACCGATTGAGCTGAAATGTTGTATACACGTTTACTTTGGATGACAATGCACTGTAAAATATATGACGTCATTCTAAATCTAATATGGCGGACCGTGCAAGATAGCAGAATAGTTATTTTTAATGTACTTCTACAATATGGGTATCAAATGAAAGGGCTCGTTGAGAACAACTCGAAAAATAATGTGATGTCATTCTAAATCCCATAAGAAGGAAATCCAAGATAGCCGAGTATTTATTTGGTCTACTTCTACAATATAGATATTAAATGAAATGGGTCGTTGACCGTAACTCTAAAAATAATGTGATTTTATACTAAATCCAATATGGCGGAACATCTAAGATGGCGGAATAGTTATTATTTATGCACTTCTGCAGTATGGGTATCAAATGAAATATCTTGCCGAGAAATCCGATAGGATTGACACTATTCAAGTTTTTTGTGCTTTCATATAATGAAAGGTATGTTCGTACGATTGAGCTGAAATTTTGTATACACGTTTGGTTTGGATGACAATGCACGATAAGGTTTGTGACTTCATTCTAAATACAATATGGCGGACCATCCAAGATGGCGGAATAGTTATATATCATGAACTTCTATAATATGGGTATCAAATGAAAGGGCTTTTTGAGAGTAACTGGAAAAATAGTGTAACGTCATTATGTCGTTATTATCTATGTATTTAGTCTTAATAGAAATTGTTTATAAGTTACGTACTTTTTAAATTTTTTTAGTCCAACAGTTTCAAACCTCAAAATTGTAGTAAAAAAAGAATAATATTTGATAATTAAATTAACTTTTAATGAGGGACTAACGATTAACAGTCTTGGTAAAATCAAGAGAAATGTTCGCTTTTAGGCGTAATGGTTCAAGGCCTTCAGTTGCACGCTGGGAGAATAATGGTACCGAAACGACCTGCAGGCAAGAGAGGACTCTAATAAGGGTCTCAATTTAAATTGATTTAACTAAAATATTTACAGTCTGTCTTTTGTATAAAAAAAACTAACAAAGCCTATACATTTAGAATTGTAAATCCCAACATAAAGTTATATTTTATTTGAAGCTAACATTTTAAACGACAAAACGTGATTAGAATTGGTCGTATCGTTATTTGTTGTTTCAAATAACGATACGACCACCGATATTGCCAAATAAAATAACTAAAACAAACTAACTAATCTAGTTACATACGTATTGGAATGGTTGTTTAGCCTTTTATCCTTGGACACTCTCAGTGATGCGAATAAATGCACGTATCGGCGAGGAATAGTGAATGAACACTACGCTTACGTCATGCGTAAAGTGTTCAACACACGAAGGTAGTGAAAATTAAAACACGATTGAAGACTTTACACCTTTCTCAAGTAGCATCACGTACTATTGTAAATTATATTATGTTATTTATTACTTTCACCACTGCCTTTTGCAATCAATTTCTAAGATATATTCAATCAAGATCGTCAAAAATATTTCTTTATGCCATATTAAACACATATTATGTACGGACTAGTGCATTTCACTAGTATAACATATACACGATATCCATTTAGATTAAAGTATAATTATTCTACTTGTTATGAAAGATAACAACGGTCATACAACTACTATATTAATATGCAAATATGTATTGCAATCGAATATGTATTTTAGAGAAAACACAATTCTCGGATACAATGCGTGAAACATGGCGCATTGTAAACCAAGCCCGCCCTTTGTGTAAAAGACCGGCGCACATTGAAAAAACATCACGTGGAATCTTTCTTCGACAATGTAATGAGTGTTACGTTTTTCTTGTTTGCTGACCTTATCTCAGGAACTATGGAAGATATTGAGTTGAAATTTAAAACATGTACTCATATCTACAGTCTCTTGATTTTCTAAAAGAAATTTATTTATACATGGCCGTTTATAACGTAAAAACGCGTATTTAATTATTCAATTTGGCAGTTAGCACCTACAGGTAGTACTAGTTCAGGGAAATAAGAATTTGCAAACTATGCATTTGTGGGTAAATTTTAAAAAATAATAGCATAAACAGACAGGCAAAATTTACTATTAAAGCCGCTAGTTCAAGTGAGGTATCAGATGAAAGGGCTCTGGCCAAGCTTATACAGCTCACCTATATATATGGCCGGTGCATCTTCGGAATCGTCATTCTAGATTTTATTTTCGTCACTAGCGTGTGTAGAAGCAAATCAACTTAAACAAATTCATAATGAAAATATTCAGTTGCATAGTTCTCCTCGTCGCCGTCGCTGTGGCCAGCGGTGATGATAAGCCACACTACGACATCAAAGACGCGCCGGCATTATTTGAGCAATTTGTGAAAGAGTACAACAAGCACTACAAGAGTGACGCTGATAAGAAGGAGCATTATAAAGCTTTCGTGAATTCCTTAAATCAAATTAATAAATCCAATGCTGAAAGTAACAGTGCTACTTTCGATATAAACAGATTTTCTGATTATACACCTCGTGAGATGGCAAAATTGAGGGGCTATGGAAGTGCGTTTTATTTGTGATGTTATTTATATACTGAAAATCTATCTATAAGCTTTACTTATTAATGTAGCTTCTGTGACTAATAACGAAGTCCAAACAACGTAGAATCGTCTATCGAGTTTTTGTGTGCATTAGTTATTAATTACAAAATTTATCGGCGGTTCTTAAGAATATATCTGCTGTTACTAGACATTGCTGGTTACAAAATATTTAGTGTTGCAATGCGTATACGAAATGAATTATTAAATTCTTTACCCTATATCCTTTATACAGAAAAGTGTTCTAACTCAATTCCCCATACTAAAAATATTAACTTAAAAAGGATATTTCAAAGTTATTATTTATTAATGTGATTTCATTTGTTTTCAGATAACCCGTCAACTCCAGAAAATCCCGATAGACAATAAGTTGTTGCTGCTTTTGCCGTGCTCTACAACTTTTGCATATTTATGTATTTTTAGTTCAGTTCTATTATTAAATTAAAGCATAATTCTTACCCTTATAAATATTCCAATACTTTAATAAATATATCATTATCGAAGTACACTTATTTGATAAGCATCTAATGACTCATATACCTGTCATGTTCATGATATTATCCCAATAAAGCATGTGAAAGCACGTCACATACTAATGATTTATTTATACGTATGTAGTAGGTTAACTGATAAAAAAACTGGTTGTCTGTAAAGTCGGTTTACGGACGATAGTTTTACGTGATAGCGAATTATTACTATTTTGTATAATACAATCATCACGAACCATTTTAATACATTTATAGTCTTCATAACTCGATAGTTTAAAATATGACGGCTAGCAAATATATGATAAGCCGCCGCAGCGGAATAGTTGCGGGATTCAAATTCCAAATTATTTCTCATTAATAATCTAGCAAATAAAGCGACGTTGAGCTCTCAGTACGTTATATGTTTTCTTGGATACAACATTATAAACGCCGAATTTTTGAGATGTGATAGAACTAAACGCCGCGCTATAACAAATCGAGAAAATGAAAATATTTCATTACCCTGAGTAGAAATTGAATCTATTACCGCTCTTATCCAGCCACACTTGTGCCAATGAGCCATGATTCTCTATTTATGTTCTCATATAAATAAATCCAATAGAGACCGATAGAAAATATGTATATTGAATTTTTAGAAAATTATGAAAATCATATACATATAGTATACTTTTTTATATATATATTTTTTTCCGATTACGGCATCACTAAATCTTCGGAACTAGTTAATCGAACTTTGACAAAGTACTGCTCGGTGTCTGACGCCAACTGCCTTTGGCAAAGCTCTCGTTCTAGGCATCTTCAATTTAAATTATAAGTTCACATCTTAGCATCTTGTGGAGCGATAGAAACACAATAGACATGCTGTTGACAGTTCTCTTAAAACAGGGTTAGCCTAAAGACTTATTAAATAAAATCTGATAACTTCTAAATAATGACAAATAGTTTCGCGAATACAAAATATTTCGTAGAATATCTTAACATGATTACATATACAACTGATTATGACACAGTAATAGACAAATGATCAATAAAACCCATGTCTAGCGGATTCTTACTGCAGGTAGCTAACGACGACTTATCCTTGTGAGGGTTTTATTCAGCTGTTTGAATATTGCGCATTTCCATAATATTAAGACGGCAGCGCATTATCCCATGCTATCAGCACATATTTTTGTGCATATATTTTTACAAATAATGGCATCGAAAATCAAAAACTTAAATTATAATAAAAGTGTAAAATACTATTTTAAATGTTGCTGCAGCTGAGGCAATTGTAACTCAAATAGGATAATTAGCAACTGAAATTTCCAATCACGATGTAAGATTTAAAAGGCTGTTAGCAATGAAATGCTATTTTATATTAGTAACACACCAGTGAATAGTTTAGTATATTTTTTATAGTTTATAAGCTAAAAAGTTGAAATATGAAAAGAACGCAGTACATTTTACCCCATTTTTAACAGTTCATTAAAAGGTGACCCGATTTATCGGAAACAAATTTTCCCAAACTCGTCACAATTTCATTGAAACCAACGAGCTTTCAACGAAATTAGCGTTTTGGAATCGAGTTAAAATCCATTAGCTATTCGTGTTTAAAATTGGTCTGAAATGAACTTTTAATTCCACACTTTCAACATGAGCCAAATTATATCGCTAATACTAAACTTACTAAATATTTGAGGCCAGTCGTGACGCAGGGACACAAGCGTGTGACTGTAAACGCAACAGGTTGTGAGTTCAATTCCCACTTGAGTAAATGAAATTTCTATCGATCTCCATTATAATATGCTGAATATACTAGTATTGTCGTTTGCTGGAGCTGTGAAATACTCACGAACAAATGAGCTCACATCTATTGATTGCACGAACTAATTAATTTATAACTACAGGAGCTAGTTCAAAACGTTTGACTGCCCTATTGCTCTGATTGAATAAATACCTGATGTACATAATACAAGAGACAAATATAATTTTTTAATGTTACACATTTATCCAGATGATGAGCTTTTATTATTATTATAAGGCGAGTAATAATCACCATTTTAAAAGACGTACAATACGTATATAAAATACAGAATGAAAGCGGCTGTTATATAAATGATGTAGTGACTTTTCTCAATACAATGTTTACTCTTTTATAACTACATACTTACAAAAAAACCCTTGATTGAGAATTAATTCACATTCGCAATCAACTGACCGGGGTTCATTAATTTTATGATGAAATTTAAATTGTACTCAGATATTGAAATTAATATATAATTTGGGATAAGCCTTTAAATTAATGTCGTTTGTATCCATTTCATTCAAATTTGCTGATTAATAAATTATAAAACTATGAACTGGATCGAATTGTTTGTGTTTAATTATTTATATTAATTACTACAAACTTTGATTCTGTTTTGTGAGACGACTTTATATTGTAAACTGTCAAGTGTAGGTTTTCATTATTGTTTTATTAATGTGAGTATTATTTTTATTAGTGAAATAAAAATAATGAATTCCCCCTAGTGGAAATCGAACACACGACCATCACGCTTACATATACACAATTTTACTAATGTACCACCAGGGCTCATGTTTATACTAAACATGTTTGAAATCCTCGTTGCTATACTAAACATTCAATAGGCTACCTACCTATTGAAGGTAACGAGTCACAGGCTCTTTAATCACGCCGCCTCGTTCGCGTCTACTTTAGTTTCCTTTAAAGTTGATTGAGCGCAGCACTTTGTGTGCATACAAGGACGCCGGTGCCGAACTCCCAGGGATTTAGTTTATCAAAAAAGCTCTACGCTTTTAGGAGAATTTCCAGCAAAAATTTTGGCGGTTACTTAACTTTAACTTAATGTCAAACAAACAGGCTTAGTAATTTTATATTGTATCAAGATTATTTTAGCAAAAGCTTTATACTAACTTCAAAAATTATAAAATCTTTTTTAATTATTTTTATTTAACAAAATCAAAGAACGTTTTACTTTATGTAAAATCGTATGTTTTTGTTAAAAAATAATTTATTATATTATGTATGTACGATTATATTCTTAATTCTTGAAAATATTTTCACTTTGCTGCTTCAGTGAAAGAGGAAGTAGACTTTTGTATTACTAGCTGTATACACCTAAGTGTCTACTGACTTCTACACGACTTAGCATTAGTAGCGTATATTTTAAATACTGATAATAGAAAAAAAAAATTTTACAAAATTTTTATTCTCAACAAGAATGCATGTGATATTTTTAAAGTTTTCAATTACATGCCTATCTTTCACTTTGCAACATACGCTCATCCACCTTTAATTAAAATTTTGTTAACTAAAAATTGAGTGCACCCTAGATACATAACAGTTTACCATATACAAACTACTTGCGCAAGGATCGTTTGCATTTTTTACTTTGTATTTTTTATAAAAGCTTCTACAGGTACGCGAGTTCAATAAAATCTTTTCTTTTTGGTCCGTAGTTCTTAATAAAAAAAATTGATTGCTCAATTTACGTAGTTCAGTTGTATTGTGGAGTTATGCAAGAACAATAAACCACCAAGGAGCAGCAATACGCCGCGGGCAGTCATACTAGTTATACTCCATACTGCAGAGACAAGTAATATGCGATGCACTGTAGAGTCAATGTGGGACATCTTACTATCTGTGACAGATATACAATATGACCGCGGGAGCTTTACTGAGAAATACAAATCGAAAAAAATCTGTCTGATCTGCAAAAAGAGTCATATAAAAATAATTTAATTTTAACGGAATAAGGGTGTGACCGTAACGCGAAGGTCGTGGGTTCGATCCCCACTCGAAGTATTGAAATATTTATTTACGTTTATATTTTCATTTACTCGCTCTGGTATCGAGGCAAAGCGTGGAGTTGAGTTCTGCCACCCAACACGCAATGCTTCCAGAATTCGGCAGAAAGTGGGGAACGGAGTGTCTTAACACTAGGTTCCCTCTGCCTACCCTGCTGTGTGCGGGATACAGTGTGAAGCTGATTTAATTTTAAATAGGACTAGGTGTCATTTCATTTTATGTTTCCTATATATTTATCAGATAATAATTATCTTAGTACTAGTGGACCCGGACGCGGCTACGCCTGCTTCAACTATAAGAATATTTATTAAATATATTCATGAAATTATTTTCAATTCTCAATAGAATTAGTAAGAAAATATAAGCTCAAATAATCAAAAAGAATAATAAGTAGATACACATTATTAGAAAAAATTATCTGAGTTATTGAAATGAACTAACAAAAGGATTAAAAGTAACTAAAGGATAGGTATTCTTAATATTAGAAAAAGTACCTAAAGTTTTCCGTACGTGCGTACATAGATATCGACTCTACGAAATAACTAAACATTTCTCTCTATTAAGTAGGATAATTTTAGCGGGCAATATCAAATAAAATAAGAAGAGAATCAAAGTGTATTTTAAATTAATTATAAACAACAAATAAAGTTATAAAAATTTATAAAACCGTCAACGTCATCTGCCCGTTCGCGTATCAGTAACATCTCCTTAATTATTTATTAGTATGTTACACAGTAAACTATAATTTCAATCTAGATAAAATGCTAAAAGTGACTATAATATTTATTTTCATAAGGATGAATATCAAAACGTCGCGGTAGCGGTCGCGTAGCAACGACGGTTGTTATTAACATGGCAGAATAAATTGCATGTCAAATTAGAATGTACTTTAAAATATATTAGTATATATGTGTAATGTAATGTTATATAGCCTATAGCACTTCTGAAGAATGCAGCTTTCATACAAAACAAAAACAATGAAAATCGGACCAGTAGATCCAGAGATCTTAGCGTTCAAACAAACAAACAAACAAACAAACAAACAAACAAACAAACAAACAAACAAACAAACAAACTCTTCCGCTTTATTATATTAGTATAGATAATAAAAACTTATTATCATAATAAATAAATCAAGTCTATTTTTCATTCTAAGCATTTTCATATTAAGTCCAGTAATTAAGCTTATATGTTATGTAAAATTTGAATAGTTATATTTTACTTTAGCTACGTATAACTTTTTATAGTCAAGTTTTGATTCGTTACCCATCATGAAATACTTAACAATCAATAAAAATAGCTACAAGGAAATTTGCGTGTTCAGCGTTTAGTTTAATTAAATCTATTTAAATTTTAAATATATGTATATAAATTTAAAGAAATTACATACTATCTATTGCCATCATAGTATTTGCGACGGATCAGTGAGACAATAACCATTGTATGCAATAACCCTCGAATGAAACCATATAATATGATGAAGAGGCTTATCAGCCTCTCCTCCTAGATTCTATCGAATCTACTGCGAGCTCTCTTTTTCATTTACCACCATTTTGATGCGTCAGCGTTTTCACGTCAGTATGGAAATATTTATTAGTCAGTCGAAATAAACGGAAGCAATTTTTGAATTTGAATAAAGAAAATATTTATTTTCTTTCATATATTTGCGTGAAATCATAATTATACCTCATTCATTTTAAAATAATTTTTAAATTTTATTTTTTCAGCCATTTCTTTTGTCTGTTATCTATACTAATATAATAAAGCGGAAGAGTTTGTTTGTTTGTTTGAACGCTAAGATCTCTGGATTTACTGGATCGATTTACTTTGTTTTTGTTTTGTATGAAAGCTGCATTCTTCAGAAGTGCTATAGGCTATATAACATTACATTACACGTATATAGTAATAAATTAAAATACTTTCTAATTTGACATGCAATTTATTCTGCCATGTTAATAACAACCGTCGTCGCTACGCGACCGCGTGCGTTACCGCGTCATTTTGATATTCATCCTTATGAAAATAAATATATTAGTCACTTTTAGCATTTTATCTAGATTGAAATTATATTTCTATAGAAATTATATTCTTATATTTCAAGCAGGCGTAGCCGCGTCCGGGTCCGCTAGTTCTATTATATATGTTTAATGTTATTCTTGTAAATAAATTATTATTTACTTAAAGTTATATGAAACCTAAAATTGATATTGAGAGGGGGCTTTATTATTTTAGGTATTATTTTAATGTTCAAAATAAATAAATAAGCAAAGTACGCTACAAAATAGCAGCATACTCAAAGTTACGAAATAACAATAATGTATTATGTTTCACAAACTTTTCTAAAGTCAACATATTATAAACCTTAAGTTCCACTTGTTGTTTTCTATTCTCTTTAAGAACACGTTAAGAGAGCCCTAAGTTATCTATTCATAAACCACTCACATCTGTTCGTGACTCTACTCTCTACTTGGGCAGTTACCGTGTATCGTGCTCGCAGTTAGCAAGTTGGCGCATATCTGTGTAGATTAGTTGTTTGTAAACTTTCCATAGACGCGTCACATTTTATAGCTTTTACGTTGAATACGGTTTCCATGTTGTCCAACAATGTCATTTGTTAAGGCTTTAGAAGCCTGTAAGATTAATATAGTGATGGGTTTGACTAACAATCTTAAAACAAATATTTAAACTGGCCTATTACTCTATTATATTGTGGAGGAAAATCAAAAGCTCACGAGTTTGATTCCTAAAGAAAATATGCAATGCAATAAGGTTTATGATGATATATCTACATATTTATTTGAATATCTACATACATGTATGTTACATACATATTTTTACTTATCTACATTGCTTCAGCTCTTAAGCTTTTAATTTAGCTTAGTAACATTCTTTCTAAAATATGGCAATGTGAAGATAAAACTATCTTTATTGGCATAGTGACATTAGGCTCCCATTGCGCTGTTCAATTTAAGCTTTTAACATCCAAAACGGCAGTTATAATATTAATCCTCGCTGAATGTGCGATATGGGGATCAACATTCAACGAACGTACGTACTACAACGTGAGAAATAATCTTTGTATCTCTTATTTTAGATTTTAGGAATCAAAAATATTGATGTTTTGTCGAAAAATTGTTGTTTGTGTAAAACAAAAATGCTTGAAAAGCTCACCATTCAGCATATTGTAGGATAGGTTAATAGAATATATTCTATTAATTAAAAAATATTTTCATAACTGTTGTTACTTAATTACATAATATTAGTACTATTATATCTTAATCTAAAATGGAAAAACTCCCTACCACTGCCTATTCACTACAGCTTTCCATTATAGCGGTTCCTAGTTAACTGGGGCTAATTTATGCAGTACACGCTCTGCGAGACAGAATGCAGGGTGGCGCGGTCATTATACGCGCGGTTTGGGAATGAATGCTACTTGTCGATTTGTGTTAATTGTAGAGGACGATTTGTAAAGGCTTTCAATTTAATTTTTAAACGTAGGCAATTTATTTAATTAATGGAGGAGATAATAAATGATGAGCCTACTAATATTATTATTATTATTATATTTATTCATTATGATAAATATGTAGGTAAAAATATTTCTATATTTTTTTTAATACCTTTTTTTTATTATACTAGTAAAAGTATGCAGTCATTTCAAATACAAATAAAACAAAAAACGTGCATTTAATAAAGAAAAGAAAAAGAATTAATAGCCAAGAAACTATTTCTTTAATAATTTTATTCTGGCAACGGAGAAGCAGGCTCACTATAAAAAAAATAAACAAATAAATAATACACTTTTTGAACGGAGAAGCCTAAACAACTCCTCCTATGCTTTTCAGTTCTTTTTTAATCCGTCCATATCAATTATAGCCCTTGTACCGCACACTATAGGAAAACATCGATGGTGCAAACTAGATTGAGACCCATTCAGTCATCCATATTGGGATTATACCAAGAAAACTGTGGATGTGGATGTGGATAGGTGATGACTATATATTATTTATAATTTTATCCTGCAAATGTTCGGGATTTTTAAATATGGTTTTTTAACTATAGAGTTAATACAATGACGCAACGGCACAATGCCTGTCTGGCTTCCACGGTTCTTAGTTCGTTTTGCACTCTGGGTAGAGAATTTCATTTACCTACTTGTTTTTTCATTTACCTGCTTTGACCTCAATATCTTCAGAATTCGGCGGAAAGTAGGGAGTGGAAGTAACATCAGCTATAGTAACACAGCAAATCAGCTGTAATAAAAGATGAAGCTTATGAGTTGAACATGTACATTTTATCCAACAAAGTCAATTAAAAGTAACTATAAAACAGTTTTACTTTATTTGGTTCAGTAAAAACAGTACAATCGTCTCGACTTTAATGGAAAAGGAAGGCAGAGGGCTCTTTGATCACTACACATGGGAGTAAAACTTTGCGACTTTTACTCAGCAATTTGTACAATTCGTGAAGATTTTACTATTGCAATCTGAAGAGACAAGAAACTCTGAAGAAACAGAATGGTTTGTTGGAACTTTAAATGTTTAATTTAAAAATGTATGATATCAAAGCTGGTTTATTGATTATAGATTTAAGATTTTGCCTACAATCGGACACTATTAGAAAGATTAATAGGATCACAAAAGATTAACCAGAACTATCAAACTAAAATAGGCCGAAAATTCTCGCATTAATTCGGAACACTCTGCAGATAAAAGCTCTTAATCCGATAACAGAGGTCCAAAGGTGGGTAATAAGACCTTTTCATTTAATAAGTGTAGCATTAGGTTATTCTAGCGTAAATAGAGAAACGGGTAATTTGCTTGAAAGCAATAGCCGCATCTGGCATTTGTTGGATTATGTTATTCAAATTCAATAATCTCAGTAGTACCATCTGAGGAGGACTATTGTAAGTTTTTTGGTTTCTTTCTGAAGTTCAGAACCTGATATCGGAATGGTCCAAGTAAGAATTTCTATTTGCAAACTTTTTAAAGTGAGAAATATCCATTTTGTTAAAGGTAAACGTATAGAATGATTAGGGAACAACAAATTATTAAAAACATTGAAATTTCGTAATATATATTATATATAATATATATATTATATTATATTATATCTTACGTATATTTTTTATTAACAATGGCCTCCATTATGATTCACGCCTGGTGATTTTCTTCGAAGAAAATTTCTGGATGTTTGTTACTGTCAATTTTGTGTGATGAGTTTGCAAAATATAGCGAGCGATTTGAGGATAGACGATAACAGACTTATAATGCTATTATGTTAAAAATAAGTAAATAAGACATATAGGTGTCTATAAAGTTTTTACCTAAAATATAATTTAATATTTACTAGTTTCTGAAACCAGTTAAAAAGAAATTGATTGAAGCGACAATTTGATTCTTTCTATGTGTTGCTTTCCTACGTAAATTTTCATAGTATACATGTAAGTAATAAAGAATGTCTAACAGTTAAAGAATATGAGATAAAATGTTCATATTAACAACATCGACACCACAAAATTTTAAAAGTCCTTATTTAAATAAACCAAAATTACATTTTGAGTAACGGTCATCGAAAGTCAATATGACATGAACTCAACCGCTCATTGTATGCTTGATTGGCATTTTAATGAATGCTTCGTTGCCCCGTATCTTTCGCGTCATTGAATTTTGTATACATCACATCAAACTCCAGTGGAGCTAAATTACACAGTCTCCCTTATTGGTATGATATTTTTGGATATACTGTTTTGTATAACCTTTTTGATTAAAACTGAGACATTTTTCAATGCCATATAAAAAACCAATAATTATAAAATACTAGTGATTTACACGCGGCTTCGCCCGCTTAAATTTATTGTTATATTATAGCCAAATCGTACAATTGTGTTGTTGGATGTTTGTTTGACTACATATATCGCCCCGTGTCGCCCCCTCATTCGATTATAGCAGATTCTACTTAATCCTTGTTACTCGTGATAACGTAACGCAATTTCAACCACATATTAAACTGATACATATTTAAAATTGTTGTCAATATTTGGTTTCACAAGCCGTACGCATGTAATTACTACTGTTTTATTGTTTTGAATGCTAATATTTATTAAAATATTCATTCGTTCAGTGAGAATTTGATCGTATGTTGTCACTCATATATATGCCACATCTATACTTATGCGTGATAGGTGTGAACGCGGTAGAAGTGGGATTCATTGAAATAATCTACATTTCCTCGCTCTTATAAAATAGCGGATATATCGGAAAACAATAAAGAATAAAAGTACCTTTGCCAAGATTATTGGTAAAAATTTTCAAGTGCGAATATATTGTCAAAATCCTTCTGGACCTCAAACATATACCTTTGCAAGTTTTTACGATTTTTTTTATTATTTTTGGCGCTATTTAAAGTTTCGTTAAATAGACGATCGTGGATTAGACGGCATTAAACAGGTTAATATTAGTCTCAAAAACGAGATCGAACTCTGTTATTTTAATATTCATATCGAAACAAATGCTGTATGGTTAAGGAGATGTTGTGTCGCGAAAGCTTAAAAACAACTATAAGTTATTGCTATAATAGGTACATGATTATCTACGTAAGATTTGGAAAAGACATGTATTTTAAATGATTCTATAGTAGATGTTTCCCGAATCCAGTCACACAAATAAGATAATTAAAATGAAAAGATTAGGCAATAAGAATATATGTAAATTATATATTAGTACTGTGTATTCCTAATACAACTAGATCCGCTGGTTAGTGTAACAAATAGACAAAAAAAAACATAATAAAAAAGTGTCTTAGATCAAGTACTTCAATTTTAAACGTTCACTCCCATTTCATCTCTATTGTAAAAATAAAATAAAATAACTTTGTTAATATAAAAGTTTTAATAACAGAAACGAATTGTTAGTTGAGGATGCTTGAGCAGACTTACAAAGACCTAAATCTTAGAAAACATCGGTGATTTATTTCTTAGCGCGCGACAGTATCGATTACACTGTCGCAAGTTCGGCTTCGGGGCTCTTAAGTTTTGTTTTCGAAATTGTACTTATATTTTTTTCAATTAAAATATGTGAAAGATTTAAGTTCTATATATATTTTAATATTTGAAATAATAAACTACCATTGTGACAGAGTTCCTTTTTACTGCCGTAACTTGGTAGAAGTTTATTTAATAAAAAACGAGGGACAATTATTTAAATTTTATAAATTGTACTTGCCGTTGAACTACAGTCTTGAAATTGAGGCTGAATCTTCGGTTGGCAAAGCCAACTCACACTTGATCGATTTTTTAATAATACAATGATAGTAAAATGGTTATTTTTTTATCTATACCGTACATATTTCCCTATAGTATGGAGCATATCTTAAGTAGCTGCTCGTACAAGCTGCGGCTAGGGGCGGTCACGTACTTAGTGCAGTTGAGGAAGTGCAGATTTACAAGGTGGAAACTTTTCTGATGAGATCACAGATTTAATGTAAAACGTGCGCCAGGATTACAATTTTTTATTGTTTTTGCTAATTTCCATATTCGCGAATGGATCATATCGGAGTTTGTTAGAGTATTGAAAGAGAAACATTTAATTAATTTAGTTTCAAGACTAAAATATATTTAAAGATACACAATACAACTACTAGTTTTATAATTTAAACTTATGCCAGGAACTGTCAAAATAATCAAAAGTATTGAAAAATATACTTATGAAATAAAACAAGTGTAGTCCAAAAATTCAATATATTTATTTACATTATTCGTTATTACATAGTGAGTATAGTATTCAGATTTCGGTTGCATAGTCCCGAGTAGCAGGATCGGCAAGGGAACCTAGTGACAAAAAACTTAATTCTCCGCCTTCCGACTTCAAGACATTGCTATTAAATGGTAAATAAAACAAATAAAAACATTATGAAAATAATCATACTTCTGTCTAAAAATGTTAAAATATTAAGGTCATTTTCACGGACTGTGGACTTGATGCTATAACTTTACATATTTTGTATATAGGAAATGATGAAGTCTATGCGCGATAAAAAAAAATATACTCAATTAATGACAAAAATATACTCGCCCTGATCACACTTGCTTTTGAGTAAGGTTACTCGAAAGTAAAACTTAAGAAAATCGTCTGTCAAAGTAATAATGAAGACGTCAATAGAACTGTTTAATTTACTTCAAAATGAGGCAGCAGTGGTTTAGGCGTGGAGTTGTTGGAAGTAATGATGAGCTACTCGGTTGAAGATGGTGGAGAGGATTTCTAGTGACTGATTTGTGGTGACCTCCTAAATAAACTTGAAGAAATAATTAAATTCTAACTTAGACGAAAAGTTTATGCGAATAAAACGTGATCTGTATCTTTAAGTTAAGAAATTCTGGGATAGAATCTCTGTAGAATATTTATTTAAAAGATTTTATCTTTAAATTAAATTTAGCTTGACACGAATATTATATACGTATATTTATTTTATTCGTCGTTTTAATTAAAGTAAAATATAAAAAAATATTCGTTTGACTGGGATAATACGTAATATATATGATCACAATATGTTCTTTTTATCATATTTGATGCGAAGATTACAAAATAAACCCTTGAATCATTGCGTTGCAATAATTAATTATAAATAATGCTAAAGTTTATATTCACTTACATTTTCACTTTATAATTTTCTTGTACTTATCAAATATTTATTGTATTTATCAGGTTACTAATGTATAACATAGAATTTTTTTAAACTATTATCTACGCATATTGCTGAAAGAAAAATATATTTCTTCGATGAACGTGTAACGTACATTCATGATCACATCTCGTATAATTATTACACAGTATTGGTGCACATTTGTAGGTGGTCAATATTAACCTGTAAGTACCGATATATATAATTATTTTACTTAAACAATGAAAATTTTCAAACATTTTGCGTTTCCTAACATTTGTAAAGGCATAGGCTTACATCGATACAATGGTTCGATGGTAAATGGAAACTCGAGCTTGAGGCTTGAATTGGCATGTTTGATCATCAAACGAAACCATTTTGGGGATTTGTAGAACCCTCGTGAAATACTCCGGAAAATGAAAGGTTTATGCATTTATAAAATATACACGGGGTTGTTAATCTTTTGATATTTAGGGAGTAAAAATGTAAATGATACTATAAAATAAAATTATATGCTTCTGTTATTTATAGTATATCTTGAATTCAAGCCAAAAGTACTTTTGAGTGATAATTACTTAAAAATTACATTCAGATATTTTATAATGCTTTTTATATTTGTATTTATTGTAATCTTATTATGGAGTAGCTTTTGGGAGGTATATTTTAGTAATGTAAAATAAACACACATACATTTTAGATAACACAAGTAATTCAAGAACTGTGTTGTGTATTTATAGTCTATCAAGTTGAACTTTAAATATGTGATTGAATTTAAGAAATGCAATATGATAAAAGATACATAAATATTGTTCATCTGCGTTACATTAAAAAAATACATATAATTCATTTATAAATATTTTCAGTTGTTGCTCCATATTTGTGTATAAAATCCTGCAGTATTTTTAATTGAATTCTACGGAAAAGATATCGATTATTTTGAATTTACCGAATGAACTCATAAATAAATAGGTAACATATATACAAAAAAATAATCATTGATGTTCTTTATGTCTGTGAACTTAGCAGAGCATTGTCCAGCAGATCAAAAAAAAAATGGAGTTCTCTTCGCATGCACCTGAGTTCTATAGTTCCTGATAGGTTTTATAAATAGTTCTGCCGTTTTTACCCCTGAAAAAGTTATGTAAAAGAATGATCTGCTGACTTCCCGTAGCAGATCATTTTTTTGCAAATAAAAATCGGGGCGAGATCTGCACTCATAGGGATGAATAAAATAGTTCCTGATAATTTTTAACAATAGTTCTGTTAATTTCACGAAGAAAAAAATTTTTAAACAGAAAAAAAGAACGTTCGTTTCGAAAATAGTTCGAAAGGTAAAGTAATTTTTAAAATTAATAAAATGATACTCAGACGCGAGAACTCTTTATTTTACAATAAAATATAAGTAGTTCTGCGATATTTAGCCTGAAAGAAAACCAGAACTCTGAAAAAACTGCCAGCAGAGCATAGTTTAATGTATGAAATATTGAAAAATGTCTATTTTAAGTCTTCATATGTAAAAGTACTAAATATTTTTTTTTGAAAGTGTTCAGACACGGGAACTCTTGGATTTCTAACAGAATATGAGTTATTCTATTATACAAAGCCAATTACAAAACTAGAACTCCTGTAAAAATGCCAGCAGAGCATAGTTGAAGATTGAATTTGTTGAAAAATATCAAATTAATTTGTTGAGATGCAAAAATATTTTTTAAAAATATGAATATCTTGCTCAGAAGCGAGAACTCTTCATTTTTCAACAGAATACAGGTAGTTCTACGATATTTAGCCTGAATGAAAACCAGAACTCTGAAAAAACTGCCAGCAGAGCATAGTTGATTGTATGAAATATTGAAAAATGTCCATTTCAACTCTTCATATGTAAAAGTACTAAATAATTTATTTCTGAATGTGCTCAAACACGAGAACTCTTGTATTTCTAACAGAATATGAGTTGTTCTATTATAAAAAGCCAATTACAAAACTAGAACTCCTGTAAAAATGCCAGCAGAGCATAGTAGAAAATTCGATTTGTTGAAAAATATCAAATTAACTTGTTGCGACGAAAAATATTTTTTAAAAATATGAATATCTTGCTCAGAAGCGAGAACTCTTCATTTTTCAACAGAATACAGGTAGTTCTACGATATTTAGCCTGAATGAAAACCAGAACTCTGAAAAAACTGCCAGCAGAGAATAGTTGATTGTATGAAATGTAGAAAAATGACATTTTAACTCTACATATGTTAAAGTACTAAATATTTTTTTTTGAAAGTGTTCAGACACGGGAACTCTTGGATTTCTAACAGAATATGAGTTATTCTATTATACAAAGTCAATTACAAAACTAGAACTCCTGTAAAAATGCCAGCAGAGCATAGTTGAAAATTCGATTTGTTGAAAAATATCAAATTAACTTGTTGCGACGAAAAATATTTTTTAAAAATATTAATATCTTGCTCAGAAGCGAGAACTCTTCATTTTTCAACATAATACAGGTAGTTCTACGATATTTAGCCTGAATGAAAACCAGAACTCTGAAAAAACTGCCAGCAGAGCATAGTTGATTGTATGAAATATTGAAAAATGTCCATTTCAACTCTTCATATGTAAAAGTACTAAATAATTTATTTCTGAATATGCTCAAACACGAGAACTCTTAGATTTCTAACAGAATATGAGTTGTTCTATTATAAAAAGCCAATTACAAAACTAGAACTCCTGTAAAAATGCCAGCAGAGCATAGTTGAAAATTCGATTTGTTGAAAAATATCAAATTAACTTGTTGCGACGAAAAATATTTTTTAAAACTATGAATATCTTGCTCAGAAGCGAGAACTCTTCATTTTTCAACAGAATACAGGTAGTTCTACGATATTTAGCCTGAATGAAAACCAGAACTCTGAAAAAACTGCCAGCAGAGCATAGTTGATTGTATGAAATGTAGAAAAATGACAATTTTAACTCTACATATGTTAAAGTACTAAATATTTTTTTTTGAAAGTGTTCAGACACGGGAACTCTTGGATTTCTAACAGAATATGAGTTATTCTATTATACAAAGTCAATTACAAAACTAGAACTCCTGTAAAAATGCCAGCAGAGCATAGTTGAAAATTCGATTTGTTGAAAAATATCAAATTAACTTGTTGCGACGAAAAATATTTTTTAAAAATATTAATATCTTGCTCAGAAGCAAGAACTCTTCATTTTTCAACATAATACAGGTAGTTCTACGATATTTAGCCTGAATAAAAACCAGAACTCTGAAAATCTGCCAGCAGAGCATAGTTGATTGTATGAAATATTGAAAAATGTCCATTTCAACTCTTCATATGTAAAAGTACTAAATAATTTATTTCTGAATGTGCTCAAACACGAGAACTCTTGTATTTCTAATAGAATATGAGTTGTTCTATTATAAAAAGCCAATTACAAAACTAGAACTCCTGTAAAAATGCCAGCAGAGCATAGTTGAAAATTCGATTTGTTGAAAAATATCAAATTAACTTGTTGCGACGAAAAATATTTTTTAAAAATATTAATATCTTGCTCAGAAGCGAGAACTCTTCATTTTTCAACAGAATACAGGTAGTTCTACGATATTTAGCCTGAATGAAAACCAGAACTCTGAAAAAACTGCCAGCAGAGCATAGTTGATTGTATGAAATATTGAAAAATGTCCATTTCAACTCTTCATATGTAAAAGTACTAAATAATTTATTTCTGAATGTGCTCAAACACGAGAACTCTTGTATTTCTAACAGAATATGAGTTATTTTATTATACAAAGTCAATTACAAAACTAGAACTTCTGTAAAAATGCCAGCAGAGCATAGTTGAAAATTCGATTTGTTGAAAAATATCAAATTAACTTGTTGCGACGAAAAATATTTTTTAAAACTATGAATATCTTGCTCAGAAGCGAGAACTCTTCATTTTTCAACAGAATACAGGTAGTTCTACGATATTTAGCCTGAATGAAAACCAGAACTCTGAAAAAACTGCCAGCAGAGCATAGTTGATTGTATGAAATGTAGAAAAATGACATTTTAACTCTACATATGTTAAAGTACTAAATATTTTTTTTTGAAAGTGTTCAGACACGGGAACTCTTGGATTTCTAACAGAATATGAGTTATTCTATTATACAAAGTCAATTACAAAACTAAAACTCCTGTAAAAATGCCAGCAGAGCATAGTTGAAAATTCGATTTGTTGAAAAATATCAAATTAACTTGTTGCGACGAAAAATATTTTTTAAAAATATTAATATCATGCTTAGAAGCGAGAACTCTTCATTTTTCAACATAATACAGGTAGTTCTACGATATTTAGCCTGAATGAAAACCAGAACTCTGAAAAAACTGCCAGCAGAGCATAGTTGATTGTATGAAATATTGAAAAATGTCCATTTCAACTCTTCATATGTAAAAGTACTAAATAATTTATTTCTGAATGTGCTCAAACACGAGAACTCTTGTATTTCTAACAGAATATGAGTTGTTCTATTATAAAAAGCCAATTACAAAACTAGAACTCCTGTAAAAATGCCAGCAGAGCATAGTAGAAAATTCGATTTGTTGAAAAATATCAAATTAACTTGTTGCGACGAAAAATATGTTTTAAAACTATGAATATCTTGCTCAGAAGCGAGAACTCTTTATTTTTCAACAGAATATAGGTAGTTCTACGATATTTAGCCTGAATAAAAACCAGAACTCTGAAAAAACTGCCAGCAGAGCATAGTTGATTGTATGAAATGTAGAAAAATGACAATTTTAACTCTACATATGTTAAAGTACTAAATATTTTTTTTGAAAGTGTTCAGACACGGGAACTCTTGGATTTCTAACAGAATATAAGTTATTCTATTATACAAAGCCAACTATAAAACTTGAACTCCTGTAAAAATGCCAGAAGAGCATACCTAAATATTCAATTTGTCGAAAAATATCAAATTAATTATTTAAGACGAATATATATTTTTTTAAAAAATGAATATTGTGCTCAGGCTAAATATCGTAGAACTACTTATATTCTAATGAAAAATGACGAGTTCTTGGTTCTGAGCAAGATATTAATATTTTTAACAAATATTTTTCGTCGCAACAAGTTAATTTGATATTTTTCAACAAATCGAATTTTCAACTATGCTCTGCTGGCATTTGTACAGGAGTTCTAGTTTTGTAATTGACTTTGTATAATAGAATAACTCATATTCTGTTAGAAATCCAAGAGTTCCCGTGTCTGAACACTTTCAAAAAAAAATATTTAGTACTTTAACATATGTAGAGTTAAAATTGTAATTTTTCTACATTTCATACAATCAACTATGCTCTGCTGGCAGTTTTTTCAGAGTTCTGCTTTTCATTCAGGCTAAATATCGTAGAACTACCTATATTCTGTTCAAAAATGAAGAGTTCTTGCTTCTGAGCAAGATATTCATATTTTTAAAAAATATTTTTCGTCGCAACAAGTTAATTTGATATTTTTCAACAAATCGAATTTTCTACTATGCTCTGCTGGCATTTTTACAGAAGTTCTAGTTTTGTAATTGGCTTTTTATAATGGAACAACTCATATTCTGTTAGAAATACAAGAGTTCTCGTGTTTGAGCACATTCAGAAATAAATTATTTAGTACTTTTACATATGAAGAGTTGAAATGGACATTTTTCAATATTTCATACAATCAACTATGCTCTGCTGGCAGTTTTTTCAGAGTTCTGGTTTTCATTCAGGCTAAATATCGTAGAACTACCTGTGTTCTGTTGAAAAATGAAGAGTTCTCGCTTCTGAGCAAGATATTCATATTTTTAAAAAATATTTTTCGTCGCAACAAGTTAATTTGATATTTTTCAACAAATCGAATTTTCAACTATGCTCTGCTGGCATTTTTACAGGAGTTCTAGTTTTGTAATTGGCTTTTTATAATGGAACAACTCATATTCTGTTAGAAATACAAGAGTTCTCGTGTTTGAGCACATTCAGAAATAAATTATTTAGTACTTTTACATATGAAGAGTTGAAATGGACATTTTTCAATATTTCATACAATCAACTATGCTCTGCTGGCAGTTTTTTCAGAGTTCTGGTTTTCATTCAGGCTAAATATCGTAGAACTACCTATATTCTGTTCAAAAATAAAGAGTTCTCGCTTCTGAGCAAGATATTCATATTTTTAAAAAATATTTTTCGTCGCAACAAGTTAATTTGATATTTTTCAACAAATCGAATTTTCTACTATGCTCTGCTGGCATTTTTACAGGAGTTCTAGTTTTGTAATTGGCTTTTTATAATAGAACAACTCATATTCTGTTAGAAATACAAGAGTTTTCGTGTTTGAGCACATTCAGAAATAAATTATTTAGTACTTTTACATATGAAGAGTTGAAATGGACATTTTTCAATATTTCATACAATCAACTATGCTCTGCTGGCAGTTTTTTCAGAGTTCTGGTTTTCTTTTAGGCTAAATATCGTAGAACTACCTGTATTATGTTGAAAAATGAAGAGTTCTCGCTTCTGAGCAAGATATTAATATTTTTAAAAAATATTTTTCGTCGCAATAAGTTAATTTGATATTTTTCAACAAATCGAATTTTCAACTATGCTCTGCTGGCATTTTTACAGGAGTTCTAGTTTTGTAATTGACTTTGTATAATAGAATAACTCATATTCTGTTAGAAATCCAAGAGTTCCCGTGTCTGAACACTTTCAAAAAAAAATATTTAGTACTTTAACATATGTAGAGTTAAAATTGTCATTTTTCTACATTTCATACAATCAACTATGCTCTGCTGGCAGTTTTTTCAGAGTTCTGGTTTTCATTCAGGCTAAATATCGTAGAACTACCTGTGTTCTGTTGAAAAATGAAGAGTTCTCGCTTCTGAGCAAGATATTCATATTTTTAAAAAATATTTTTCGTCGCAACAAGTTAATTTGATATTTTTCAACAAATCGAATTTTCAACTATGCTCTGCTGGCATTTTTACAGGAGTTCTAGTTTTGTAATTGGCTTTTTATAATGGAACAACTCATATTCTGTTAGAAATACAAGAGTTCTCGTGTTTGAGCACATTCAGAAATAAATTATTTAGTACTTTTACATATGAAGAGTTGAAATGGACATTTTTCAATATTTCATACAATCAACTATGCTCTGCTGGCAGTTTTTTCAGAGTTCTGGTTTTCTTTTAGGCTAAATATCGTAGAACTACCTGTATTATGTTGAAAAATGAAGAGTTCTCGCTTCTGAGCAAGATATTAATATTTTTAAAAAATATTTTTCGTCGCAACAAGTTAATTTGATATTTTTCAACAAATCGAATTTTCAACTATGCTCTGCTGGCATTTTTACAGGAGTTCTAGTTTTGTAATTGACTTTGTATAATAGAATAACTCATATTCTGTTAGAAATACAAGAGTTCTCGTGTTTGAGCACATTCAGAAATAAATTATTTAGTACTTTTACATATGAAGAGTTGAAATGGACATTTTTCAATATTTCATACAATCAACTATGCTCTGCTGGCAGTTTTTTCAGAGTTCTGGTTTTCTTTTAGGCTAAATATCGTAGAACTACCTGTATTCTGTTGAAAAATGAAGAGTTCTCGCTTCTGAGCAAGATATTCATAGTTTTAAAAAATATTTTTCGTCGCAACAAGTTAATTTGATATTTTTCAACAAATCGAATTTTCAACTATGCTCTGCTGGCATTTTTACAGGAGTTCTAGTTTTGTAATTGGCTTTTTATAATAGAACAACTCATATTCTGTTAGAAATACAAGAGTTCTCGTGTTTGAGCACATTCAGAAATAAATTATTTAGTACTTTTACATATGAAGAGTTGAAATGGACATTTTTCAATATTTCATACAATCAACTATGCTCTGCTGGCAGTTTTTTCAGAGTTCTGGTTTTCATTCAGGCTAAATATCGTAGAACTACCTGTGTTCTGTTGAAAAATGAAGAGTTCTCGCGTCTGAGCAAGATATTCATATTTTTAAAAAATATTTTTGCATCTCAACAAATTAATTTGATATTTTTCAACAAATCTAATTTTCAACTATGCTCTGCTGGCATTTTTACAGAAGTTCTAGTTTTGTAATTGGCTTTTTATAATGGAACAACTCATATTCTGTTAGAAATACAAGAGTTCTCGTGTTTGAGCACATTCAGAAATAAATTATTTAGTACTTTTACATATGAAGAGTTGAAATGGACATTTTTCAATATTTCATACAATCAACTATGCTCTGCTGGCAGTTTTTTCAGAGTTCTGGTTTTCATTCAGGCTAAATATCGTAGAACTACCTATATTCTGTTCAAAAATAAAGAGTTCTCGCTTCTGAGCAAGATATTCATATTTTTAAAAAATATTTTTCGTCGCAACAAGTTAATTTGATATTTTTCAACAAATCGAATTTTCAACAATGCTCTGCTGGCATTTTTACAGGAGTTCTAGTTTTGTAATTGGCTTTTTATAATAGAACAACTCATATTCTGTTAGAAATACAAGAGTTTTCGTGTTTGAGCACATTCAGAAATAAATTATTTAGTACTTTTACATATGAAGAGTTGAAATGGACATTTTTCAATATTTCATACAATCAACTATGCTCTGCTGGCAGTTTTTTCAGAGTTCTGGTTTTCTTTTAGGCTAAATATCGTAGAACTACCTGTATTATGTTGAAAAATGAAGAGTTCTCGCTTCTGAGCAAGATATTAATATTTTTAAAAAATATTTTTCGTCGCAACAAGTTAATTTGATATTTTTCAACAAATCGAATTTTCAACTATGCTCTGCTGGCATTTTTACAGGAGTTCTAGTTTTGTAATTGACTTTGTATAATAGAATAACTCATATTCTGTTAGAAATACAAGAGTTCTCGTGTTTGAGCACATTCAGAAATAAATTATTTAGTACTTTTACATATGAAGAGTTGAAATGGACATTTTTCAATATTTCATACAATCAACTATGCTCTGCTGGCAGTTTTTTCAGAGTTCTGGTTTTCTTTTAGGCTAAATATCGTAGAACTACCTGTATTATGTTGAAAAATGAAGAGTTCTCGCTTCTGAGCAAGATATTAATATTTTTAAAAAATATTTTTCGTCGCAATAAGTTAATTTGATATTTTTCAACAAATCGAATTTTCAACTATGCTCTGCTGGCATTTTTACAGGAGTTCTAGTTTTGTAATTGACTTTGTATAATAGAATAACTCATATTCTGTTAGAAATCCAAGAGTTCCCGTGTCTGAACACTTTCAAAAAAAAATATTTAGTACTTTAACATATGTAGAGTTAAAATTGTCATTTTTCTACATTTCATACAATCAACTATGCTCTGCTGGCAGTTTTTTCAGAGTTCTGGTTTTCATTCAGGCTAAATATCGTAGAACTACCTGTGTTCTGTTGAAAAATGAAGAGTTCTCGCTTCTGAGCAAGATATTCATATTTTTAAAAAATATTTTTCTTCGCAACAAGTTAATTTGATATTTTTCAACAAATCGAATTTTCAACTATGCTCTGCTGGCATTTTTACAGGAGTTCTAGTTTTGTAATTGACTTTGTATAATAGAATAACTCATATTCTGTTAGAAATACAAGAGTTCTCGTGTTTGAGCACATTCAGAAATAAATTATTTAGTACTTTTACATATGAAGAGTTGAAATGGACATTTTTCAATATTTCATACAATCAACTATGCTCTGCTGGCAGTTTTTTCAGAGTTCTGGTTTTCTTTTAGGCTAAATATCGTAGAACTACCTGTATTATGTTGAAAAATGAAGAGTTCTCGCTTCTGAGCAAGATATTAATATTTTTAAAAAATATTTTTCGTCGCAACAAGTTAATTTGATATTTTTCAACAAATCGAATTTTCAACTATGCTCTGCTGGCATTTTTACAGGAGTTCTAGTTTTGTAATTGACTTTGTATAATAGAATAACTCATATTCTGTTAGAAATACAAGAGTTCTCGTGTTTGAGCACATTCAGAAATAAATTATTTAGTACTTTTACATATGAAGAGTTGAAATGGACATTTTTCAATATTTCATACAATCAACTATGCTCTGCTGGCAGTTTTTTCAGAGTTCTGGTTTTCTTTCAGGCTAAATATCGTAGAACTACTTATAATCTATTTAAAAATGAAGAGTTCTCGCGTCTGAATATCATTTTATTAATTTTTAAAATTACTTTACCTTTTGAACTATTTTCGAAACGAACGTTCTTTTTTTCTTTTTAAAATTTTTTATCTTCGTGAAATTAACAGAACTATTGTTAAAAATTATCAGGAACTATTTTATTCATCCCTATGAGTGCAGATCTCGCCCCGATTTTTATTTGCAAAAAAATGATCTGCCAAGGGAAGTTAGCAGATCATTTTTTTACATAACTTTTTCAGGGGTAAAAACGACAGAACTATTTATAAAACCTATCAGGAACTATAGAACTCAGGTGCATGCGAAGAGAACTCCATTTTTTTTTTGATCTGCTGGACAATGCTCTGCTAAGTTCACAGACATATGTTCTTTTAGGAACGATGTCCGACTATAAAACCATTCAAATGAACAAAAACGTCAGTCACATATAATGGACGTTCGCTATTCTATAGATATCAATCACTGTTTCAGATTAGTTTTTCCAGTTTGAGTATTTTCTCCACTTATATTTGTATTTTGTAAATGGTCTCAGAAACTTTGTACCTACTGAAAAAATATTTGCATCAACAAAATACAACTTGTACTTATATAAGCTTCCTATTATAAAAAGCATTTTAGACAATAAAACTGACCATTTCTGTTGATATTCAAAATTATATAAAACTATTGTAGTTATCTCTGGATATGAAGCTCTAGAGAATGGATTTTCATTCAGGTTATCCTTATCAACGATCGGGTTGGACTTGCTTTTCATTTCGATATTTTACATCGCCCACGCGGTAGCTGGCGTTGTAAATTTTATACTACAGATAAAATTATAAGATAAGTATTGTAGTTTTTGCACGTATAATAGACTTTTTACTATATTGGAAGAATATGAATGCTTTCCTACAACACAATATTAAAATAATATTTTTTGGAAGTGTCATTTTTAATTTCAAAATTTAAATATCGTACTTTCTAATTGTATCATAGGTTAAACTAAACCTGCAAATTAATAAGGCTGCCAATTTGTAACGTTTTGACCAGGCAGCGCCGCGTTCGTATTCCCATAATTCATCTAAATGGCTCCAATTAGTAGCAAATGTATTAGAAATGATTATAACTTATGATTTAGTTCTGTAATATCAGCTGAAACTAGGTTATGCTGTACAAAATTATATATTTAGCTGAAAACAATGTTACTTTATAGATAAGCACAGCAGATAAACAATAATATATTGTATAAGGATTAAAATATTTTGCATATATATATATCTGAATACAAAATCGAACCCACAACCACCTAGTACTATTCCTATCGCACCATACTAAGAACCACTGATCTTCACATCGCGTAAAAAACTGTATGAGCGAAAGCTAAATCTATACTAATAAAATTAAAATCAAAAAATCTTTTTTAGAAAAAGCTTGTCGCGCGATTTACTTGTGTAACTAAACTAGTGCTAATTTAATTTACTAAAATCTGCTAAGTTTCAATTTTTAAAGTTTCAATTTAATTAAATATTGATTAACGCGACAAGCTTTTATGATCATATAAATTGTGTACAATGAGCTTATGAGTTGATAGTTAAAATTTAAAAGACAAATTTTATTTTCTCCTTTTTAGGGCTTTTAAATAAAAGCTTTTTCTAAAAAAGATTTTTTGATTATAATTTATTTTTTACTTTTTAGTTACCACTGTCTAGGTTTCTCACACTAGAGACATGTACCACGATTCCTCTTCTATGGTTAGGAATGCTGTTGGCGACACTAGACCCTTCCCGATTACAGTGGGGGTTCACCAGGGCTCGACTCTAGTCCGTTCTTATTCAATGTAGTGCAGCCTCCATGGCTGATGATGTATGCCGACGACATAGCACTCATTGACGAGAACCGACTGACGCTGGAGCGTAAAGTGAACCTCTGGAAGGGTACGCTTGAGAACGGCGGTCTTAAACTAAATGTGTCGAAGACCGAGTACATGGCCTGCGGGAGCCCGGACTCGAGCACGATCCTTATTGGTCCTGAGCCAGCCGTTAAGTCAGAAAAGTTTAGGTACCTTGGATCCGTTATGCACGAGTCTGGAGGCATCGATCACGATGTCCATGGTCGGATAAGTGCTGCCTGGGCCAAATGGCGGGAGGTCACTGGTGTGGTCTGTGACCGAAGAAAACCGCCAAGCTCAAGGGACTGATGTACAAGAGCATCATACGACCGGTTCTTTTATACGGCAGCGAATGTTGGCTAGCACTATCTCGGCACACTCAGGAGCTTCACGTCACGGAAATGAAGATGCTGAGGTGGATGTGCGGCGTAATGCGGTCTGACCACATACGCAACACATTCGTTCGAGGTAGTCATGGGGCCTTGACGTTGCGGATAAGCTCCAAGAGCGCCGCCTGATATGGTTTGGCCACGTTACGCACCGGTCTAAGAACTAAGTCGGATGCAAGTGCCTTGCTATATCAGTTCCTGGAGTGAGACCTCCTGGACGCCCAAGGAAGCGCTGGTTGGATGTCGTGATGCCGGATTAAGGCCAGGAGGAAGAAGGTTTCTCACACTAGATGTCATATTATTTTTCTAATTATTCTCGATAAGCCCTTTCATTTGATACCCGTATTGCAGATGTGCGTAAATAATAACTATTCCGCCATCTTAGATGTTCCGCCATATTGGATTTAGAAAAACGTCACATTTTTCGAGTTACTCTCAACGAGCCCTTTCAATAGATATTCATATTGTAGAAGTAGACTAAAATTACCTATTCGGCTATCTTGGATGGTCCCCCATATTGGATTTAGAATGACGTCACATTATTTCCCAAGTTGCTCTCAAGAAGCCCTTTCATTTGATACCCATATTATAGAAGTACATTGAATATAACTATTCCGCCATCTTGGATGGTCCGCCGTATTAGATTTAGAATCACGTCACATCATTTTTCAAGTTGCTCTTAAGAAGCTCTTTCATTTGATACCCGTAATATACAAGTGTATCAAAAATAACTATTCTGTTACTTTGGATGGTTCGCCATATTGGATTTAGCATGACGTTACACTATTTTTCCAGTTACTCTCAACAAGCCCTTTCATTTGATACCCATATTATAGAAGTTCATGAAATATAACTATTCCGCCATCCTGGATGGTCCGCCATATTGTATTTAGAATGAAGTCACAAACATTATCATGCATTGTCATCCAAACCAATCGTGTATACAAAATTTCAGCTCAATCGTACGAACATTCCTTTCATTATATGAAAGCACAAAAAACTTGAATCGTGTCGATTCTATTGGATTTCAAGTGATGTCACATTATTTTTCTAATAGTTCTCGGCAAGATCTTTCATTTGATACCCATATTGCAAAAGTGCATAAATAATAACTATTCCGCCATCTTAGATGTTCCGCCATATTGGATTTAATATAACGTCACATTATTTTTGGAGTTACGGTCAACGACCCATTTCATTTAATATCTATATTGTAGAAGTAGACCAAACAGATACTCGGCTATCTTCGATATCCTCCTTATGGGATTTAGAGTGACATCACATTATTTTTCGAGTTGCTCTCAACGAGCTCTTTCATTTGATACCCATATTGTAGAAGTACATTAAAAATAACAATTCCGCCATCTTGCATGGTCCGCCATATTAGATATAGAATGACGTCACATATTTTATCGTGCATTGTTATCCAAAGTAAACGTGTATACAAAATTTCAGCTCAATCGGTTGACGATATCTACTTCAAAATTGAGCTCTAAGATTTCACCCGAACCCACATACATACATTGCAAGTTAAATAAAAGCTTTTTTAATAATAAAGCGGAAGAGTTTGTTTGTTTGTTTGTTTGAACGCTAAGATCTCTGGATCTACTGGATCGATTTACTTTGTTTTTGTTTTGTATGAAAGCTGCATTCTTCAGAAGTGCTATAGGCTATATAATATTACATTATACATATATTCTAATAAATTAAAATACTTTCTAATGTGACATGCAATTTATTCTGCCATGTTAATAACAATCGTCGTCGCTACGCGACCGCGTTCGTTACCGCGTCATTTTGATATTCATCCTTATGAAAATAAATCTAATAGTCACTTTTAGCATTTCATCTAGATTGAAATTATATTTCTATAGAAATTATATTCTTATATTTCAAGCAGGCGTAGCCGCGTCCGGGTCCGCTAGTAAGTTATAAATCACGTAAAAACTGCGTCAAATTGAATTTCTATTAAGTTACAAGCGTCTATAAAAGATCGACGTGAAAGAACTAATTTTTACACTTAATTATTTTCATAGCATTAATTATTTTAAAGCAGAAAGAATCTTTGTATTTTTTTAAATGATAATTATTATAAAAAGTACAATATAATAGTGTTGTTCACATTATGAAGTAATAAGATATTATTTAGAAAATTATTTACTACACTTGCTTCACAAAGAGCAGTTTAATTGAATTATGGAAATTTAAACATGGCCTCAGTCGGAGCGAGGTCATCAGTTCGACAACTCTGTTTCTTGTTACTTTACAGGACCAGAGACCAGGGTATTGTATAAGCAAAACAGCATGGGGCCACGTAATCGAACTAGGGGTTGATATATTTTAATGATTTCTGTTGGTACAAAAGAGAAGAAGTTAATTAATCTCAAATCAAGTTTTTAGGTACTTAAGATATATATTCTATATTTTTCCAAATATTTTGCGGATTTTTTAGAATGTTTCATTCTTATAATAACAGTCAAGTATCATTATCTCAGGCATAATTATATTTCTAACGGCAAACCATTAAATATAGACAGTCATAAATGTGTACTATTTACCATGTTGGCGTTGGTTTATTAAAACCGTAAATCGGCGAGCATTATTTAAAATAAATGTATTATATTAGCGAACTCATGTAAAAGAGGGTAGAATACGTGAAAAAGACTATAAAAGCAATGGAATTGTGTCAATCGGGAGCAGTTGCAAATTTTTTATGAAAAAATACGATACATTAGATATATAGATATATATCTATAAAAAAAATAAGACGAATTTTAATGAAAACTTGATCTTCTTATAACTAAGCTACGGTGAACAAAGAACATCGTCTAATTAAACGCCTTTATTAACTTTATTTCATTAATTTATTAATTAGGGAGCTTCTTTGTTTGCAGTTATCGTATTTCACAATTTAATAAGAGATAATTAATTGATTTTCATCTTAAGAGACCAAATAAAAATGATAAAAATAAATGAAATTTCTTTTATAATATTAAAAATAAATATATTACTTTATGTAACTGAGGTAAATATATTATGTATTATTATAGTTAATGTGTATGTTAAAACGCAAACGTAAATACGATTGTTTTGCTTGCAATTGATTTGCTGCTTTTTCCTGACTCTACCTGCTGAGTGGTGAAACTGTAAGTCCCACTTAGTTTTACCATAACGGGTAAGTGATAATATTTTTTCCCCGATTGATCTAATGCACGCTAAGCTGAATTTTAATTTATCTTATATCGCTTTACATAGCTATAATCCACTGATATTTCACGGCTATATAAACTTAAATTAGTTTTTTTCATTCTGCTGTGTGCGGAATGCAGCATGGGTCGGTAAAGGGAATCTTGTATTAGGACAGTGCATTCCTTAATTTCCAAATTCTGGAGACATTACGTGTTAAATGGCGGAACTCGACACCACGCTTTCGCTTCGACAGCAGAGAGAAGAAATTAAAATATAAATTTAAACAAATATCGAAATTAAATTTTGTGTACGAGTAGAGTTCGCTTCTCACAGTTGGTGCCCTTGCGTCACGATTAGCCTTCAGATACTCAGAATTTAAAAAGATACTGTAGAATATAATCTTATAATAAATTCTTTGAACGTTTAGAGAACAAATTGCAAATTCCACATGTCCTCAGAGTAAGTAATCTATTTTGCAAATTCGTGTTGTTCCGAATCAGAAGAATAAAAATGGTAAAGAGAACATTGAGATAACTTAGTCTAACACGATTCATTAGCTGTGGAAGTGGGAAATATATGTGTGATAATGAGATATTTTCGTGAAAATTTAAAACTCTCTTGTGTTTTTTTTTGTTTCCTTATTACCAGTATTGAGTTTCAGTGAATATTTTTTACTTGTTAGTTAACTAACTACTCGTAGATTTGTTTTTGTATAAATAGACAGATACTATACCTATTTAAGATATACTTTTGGTGTGTCTCCAAAAAAAAAATATCCCGTCAAATACATAACTGTGATATGAGAGCCAATTTAAATGTTAAGTAATGTGTCGTTATAAACTTCACCGACGAAATGGCCGATGGGCAATATTTTTTAGCACCAGGCATTAAATTATTTAATTTACTCACTAACCTAATAACAGTGTGCTTACATTCAGTCGGTTATAGCCCTGTGCACTTGCTTCACAGATAGTTTATAGATATTTATTTTTTTGATTTTATTATCTTAAAACAATATTGCAAGAATCTAAATTAATATGGTACTTCCAGGAGGATACAATAAACGCTCAAACCTTACACATTAGCTAAACTTCGAAAGGCACTTGCGAAGGTAACTAACTTGCTACGTTTGACTTCGTCGCTGAAACTACCATTATACAAATAATGAGACGTATAGAAATTGGCTTTCACCAACTTCGTTATAGAAACTTGTTGTGGCTTTATAGTTTAATTAAATATTTTGATAAGCACTAACCACTTGGATTTTATTGTAAGCTGGAAATAAATAAAATGAAGAATATAGGAAATATTTCGTTATTTCGTTATAGATAAAACAACAGAAACGTTAAAAATATGAATGAACAAATGCCCAACTTTTACATTATGTAAGAAGGGTTTCAGAAATTTGATTTTAATGAGTTATCCAAAGAAAATGTTTAACAAGATGGCGGCCACAAATACTTCAGGAAGGTTCCAGAGTTACTCCTACTGAAAAGTTTAAGTCATGTTTGGAATTCCAAATGCGGCTTAAAATTTTTGGTAGGTTGATAAAGTTAATTAACTATTGCTGACTACCAAGCGAGTTGGAATGTCGTCTACTTAACAAAATAGTCGAAAAATGCCCCACTTGTAGAGGTTAAGAGTTTTTAAATCAAATTAGATACATCAAAAAATGCTTTCTGTAGAAAGCTATTGTGAAGCAAAAAAATATAATCAACGCTTACACGAAAATGAATCATTTTATGTCAAACGGCACCGCACGTGGTTGATGTTATATAATAAAAAGTTTACATTGTCATGTTGATAATTCCTATATCTTATAAAACAAAGTCGCTTTTCGTGTCTGTCTGTTGTTTCTAACTCTTCTTCTTCTAAACTACCCAACGGATTTTGATGCGGTCTTCACCATTAAGTCGAGTGTTTTTCGTAGAAGGTTTATATATAGTTTATTATTTGTACATTCTTATGTAAATTAACATAAATACGATAAATGTGTATAAAGTCCTACCCGTTGAGACACTTTCGTGCATGCGCTGCTCTAATGGTAAGTACTACATGAAAATAATGTACTGGAGTATTGTTCCTCTTAATAAAATCTACAAAAAAGTCCGCGAGAGCATATTCGTATCTTTTAAGAATAACGTGTAGTGATCATTTTTCTGTCTGAAAATAATAATTTCAATATATTTTTTATTGTGAGGGATATTTTTCCATAATGGTATTAATCCTTATCCTTTAAAATACTTTATTAATTTTCTAAGTTAAACGATGATAAAATTTGCTTTTTACAATATTTCGAAATTGCGAATAGTTTTACAGAAAAACGCATTTAATTGTTGATTCATCCCGCCGTTCACACATCAGCTTTATGTTACTCAAGTTTCACTTATCCCTTACTCTCAGCATATAAATAAGTATATTAGTTACGTTGGCCATTTAATGTAGATCAAAACTGTCTTTTACTGTTTTTCATTTTAATAAGTACTTTAGAAGTTGTTACAATATCAAAAAAATCCTTGCTGTGAAACGGCTTGCCACTCGCCATGCGTCCGCCGTGCCCGCTTGCCTTTTACACGCATCGGTGGTTCAGTGGTAGAATGCTCGCCTGCCACGCGGGCAGCCCGGGTTCGAGTCTCGGCCCATGCATTCTATTTAATTTTCCTCACAGGCAGCCACGTCGTGCTTGCTTTTCATCAGGGACAGAATAACCCCTTCAGCATTAACCACAAGCTCGAAAAAAAAAACCCGGCTGCTTCTATAGCAACGAAGATTTAGTTAGATGCGTTTGCACGTATTGGATAATTGGAGTTGAATGTATTATTTAAGCGCGATATATTTGGTTTCACATTTTTTGTAGTAGTTAGTAGAAGGTAGGTTTTTGTTTATAATTTCTATCGTTTAAAAATAGTCATTTAACTATCTAAAAATAGTCATTTAAATATATTTTAATAAGTACTTGAAAAGATTAGTGCACAGATTTAAAATTACGGTACGTACTAAAAAATCCTTGCTGTGTGAAACAATTGGAAAATCCTTATTGAAACTACGAAAATGCGGGTTGCATTAGGGTTTAATTAATTTTCACATTATCTTAAGTGCTTTGCAAACATACATTACATGAATAATCCAGTAGTTAAAGCGGGCGAAGCCGCAAGAGGGTCGCTAGTTATAATATAAATCAATTATTATACTTGTGTGTTCTAGTAGTTTATAAATTAAAAAAGTTTTACCATTTTAAGTCTTTAATAATATGAAACTATTTCTGAAATATTTGATCATCGGCTCGGCAAGAAATTCATAGAGTAAGGTTTAGTATTTTGTACTTCACTGAAGCGACTTGTAATCCAGAAAACTCTATATATTTTCTTTGAGAAAACGGAGTTCGGGTCATTAGGAACCCAAATTAAGAGGTCTTTTGCAACGAACCTCACCAAATGCTACCGCATAGCACTTTGCTTCTTAATTTACTCTTTTAAGCTTTGCTCTCTAAGTGCCTGCAATTAAAGTGTAGTAGATTTATATGTATATTAAATTTTTCAAATTTAAAGTATGAGTAAATGTTTCCATATATTACGCTATAATTAAATGTGCATAAATATATTATAATTTGATCTGGCTGTATCGTGTAGAAAGATCGAACAGCGTCTGAATGGAAATATCAAAAAATGTATATTAAAAGATATAATTACAGTTTATTGTAGGCCAATTAAAAGTTCAGAATAAGCCCATCTAAGCTATAAATCTTCTTTAAAATTACTTTTCTAAAAATATTGATCTAAGTTATAGATGTTTAACAAATTGTTTGAAAAGGCTATAAAGTTAGGTTTGATCGAAAAGTTTACACCACGGTCTGAATATCAAGTTAATTAATTAATGTCGATATCATCTGTATAGATGAAAATCTACTTTCAATTTATATACAAACTCCAATCCTCTTTCTTTATTATGAAAAATAAATCTTGTCTCGGAGACTTAATGTCACAATTTTAATATTTTTTTAAAACATTATTGTTCTTTACCGATGAATAATGTAACGATGAAGTGATACAGATTTTTCGGACAGGTTAATAAAATGTAGTTTTTTTTTTCTCTTATAAATGAACTAAAGCTCAGTTTCCTCCATAAAAAAGAAATGAACGAGTAATTCGTAGGCAGAAACGCCTACTTCTGAATAAACTAAATTTCCATTTTCACAAAACAAACAACAAAAAAATAGTTTGAGTATTTTGTAATAGCTCAAGTTTAATTCGACAGCTTACTCTGTTATTCTCTGGTTCCTTGGATGTTCAGCATTTTACTTTGAAAGCGGAGTACTGAGCTACGTCATATAATTCCATTTCATCAATCACTTGTCTGCTAATTGTCAACTGAAGACAAAAGGCAACGATTCCTTAATAACAGAAAATAAATTTTACTGACCAAAAACCTATTGTAAGCTGTTCAGCTACTATTCAGTAATTTTAAAAATAAACAATAATTGAAACCACTATTATAATCATGCTTTAAAATATTAATAAAACACAGCACGAGGGCAACAAAATGCTAAAACCGTTTATGCGTGTTGTACACAGATTCAAGCTTCGATTATGGCGCATCGCACGGTCAATACCCAGCTCTAACTATTACTCGTACTATTTGAGCTTGAATTTTGGCAAAGCACTGCCCATTCGTTTGGCTGTTCCATTAAAAGGGTGCTTTTAATTACCACTAATTTATGCAACACACTCGTGGGGACAGATTACAGAGTGGGCTCAGTTCAGCATAGTTTGGTCTCAAATCATAAAGGTCATGTCATTGTCATTGTCATTGTCTTTGAAGCATAACATTTTTGGACAACCTGTTATTTCATATAAACTAACTGTCTTTGTAATGATCATATTTGGCGCTATGGACAAATTAGTATGTTTTGTCAGTACAGACTTGTGCCTTTCTGTTTTGAGAATAAAAGCAACATTTTAAGCTTTATGTGAAGTTCAGGTTACAAAATACATTAGCAGAAACAGACATCTGAACAGACTCGGAGACATTCGACAATGTAAGAGTAATTTTTATAATATTTTTTTCTCAGTTTCACAATATACATGTCTCGCATATTGTTATATGTGCAGTAACGCGGGTAGGCGCAGGGAACCTAGTGTTAAGACACTCTGTTCCCCACTTTCCGCCGAATTTTCGAGGCATTGCGTGTTGAGTGACGAAACTCAATGCCTTGCTTTGCCTAGTAACCAAAGAAGGAATGAAAATTATGATAATTATTTATTAAAATTAAATCGAACGAAAAAAGTCCACAATTGTTTATTTAATTCTATATAATGTCAGGCTTAATATATATTTTAATACTGCTAACGCTCTACCATGAATGAATAGTTCTGACCGATTTGGATATAAAAATCATATTTGGTATTCATAGGTTATTCGTCAAATAACCTAGAGAGTAGAACCTCATGTTTCAATCCCTTACTCCAGCTAGCGCGTAAAAGATATCTCATTTGTAAGGGAGTTTTATTCATGCACCTAATATTCTTTCCGACTGAATTGAAATATTTCCAATAAGTATCCATTCGTCGACTTACATTATCTTGTGAACATTTTCATATTGAATATAACCTGAGAGTAGTACATCTGCTTCCTTATATTATATTTATGGGTTTCCTAAATTTCGTTTTATGTACATGAATGTAGTTTGTTTTATTTATGATAATAATTTGATTTAATGAAGAGTATTTTTATGTAACTATTTTGTCATGGGCCAGATGTAAAAGTATGAACTGAAGAAAGAAGATAAATATCACCAGATTTTTTTCTTTTTATTCAGCTACAAACGTAATGAGAACCTAATATTTATATATATTTATATACTTTTTATTGTATATTTTTTTTCGAGAACTGTAGTTTAAAACTTAGAACATAATTTTACACTTTAGCACAATATATATTGTGATAAATGAAAGTCTGCAGTTGCACAAAACGTAAGACTCGTAAAACGTTTTCTTGTATGTAGCCTAATGGCTAAGTAGCTCTTGGTTAAAATACTTCTACAATAATGTAATATTATTTTTACGTCGTTATTAAAATAATTATCCTGATTAGATAATTCTCAAGTATTATCTTGAAATAAATTAGGTCATATTTTTTATTCATTAAGTTGCTTCATTATTTTTAAATGTTTTGCTTATACTAAAACTAGTAGTAATTACGTATTTAAATCTTAGCCAAGGTTACCAACCACATTCAGCTCTAAAGGTACTTTATCTATCAAAAGAAAATTGCTGAGAAATATTATATTTGTATTTAAATTATAAAAAAGAAGAGACTTAAAATTAAATTACAAAATAAATGTATTTAATATTTTAAAAGAGCACTTTATATTTTACAGTCATATAATGCGTAATTTCAAAAGTAGGTCAAATAAGAATCTCTGCGCGCCAGGTTGGAGACTTACTTTTTCGAAGAGCAAACGTTGTAGTTCCTTCATGAAAGTGGCCCTTTTTCTCTATTACTGATATCGGGTATTAGCGATTTAATTGAAAATTATGTTTAAGCTTTAAATTCCTTATAATGATTAAGTTAACGAGACGCATTGGCGTTAAGTTAACTTACCAAACTTAACTTAACTGTGATGTGTACATATTATATTCTTAGTTTCAAAGTAGATATATATTTGAGTGTAGATTATAATAGATATATTTCTATTTTAAAGTAATTAGCTTTAGCTTGACTAGCTTTGTTATAATCCCTTAGTAGTTATTCTGAAGTGGAACTCTCAATCTCTTTGTCGTTTCTGTATCCAAAACTTACTTTTTTAGGGAAAAGTTTCCTGAGTCAAAGAAAATTAATTACGTGGGTTTAGGTTGTTACTCTATAGATATTATTGAAATTTGCTGTCGATACGTTATATAGAGCAAGCAAATTTGATCTATAACTTTTTAATGTGTTCTTAGTACATGTATAATGTACATAAATCAAAGATATTAAAAAAATAAGTAATTGAAAATAAATAAAGTTAAAAATAAAATTAAATTTCATTGACAATTAACAAACATATCCTACTAGTCATAAGATAAGTTGGAAAAAAAGACAAACTAAATATGTAGGTTAATATATAAAAGATATATTTTGATCCATGTACATATTAATCATAATGTACTATGTCCAAGATATATTCAATTAAGTAAAGTAAGCCAGCACATTTTCTATAAATAAGTCTCCTCAACCAAGTTTAAGTAAGTTCGCAGCTAATTTCACAGTTGTACAGGGTTGTGTTCGAGCTCTTAGAAATAGGATACAAGACATGCAACATTTAATTACTTCTTGACTAAGTAAAAAGCATAAAACTTTTTACCTATAGTAGGTACAGTAAACATTTTGATTAGAAAATTATTTATGTCCTTTAAATAAAAATAAGACCCTCTAAACAATAAAAAAAAACATTTGTAGTGATAGCAATTTATATAAACAGCAAGCTTATGTAATTACTATTTATATTATTAAGCAAGTATTAAGCTGACAGAGGAGCACAAATAAATAACTTACATGTTATTTAATGAAAGAGCACCAACCCTGCAACAGACTGAGATGCACCCAACAATGCACACGCGCTCGTTAATTAGCAAGGAAATGACGCTGGAGCCAAATTTCTCCTTCAAAGTGGAAACTTTAGTTCTAAGTGTGCGGCAAAATGATAGACTGAGAGAGGTACGAGCATTATTGTTTGTAGACATTGAATTTGGAATTTTCCGCCGAATTCTGGAGGCATTGCGTGTTGAGTGGCGGAACTCAACGCCGCGCTTTTGCCTCGATAACAGAACGAAAAAACGGATATATAATAAAATATAAGATAGAATAAATTTAAGTAAATATTTCCTGTCCCCGAGTGGGGATCGAACCCACAACCATCGTGTAGCTTTATGGATAGTGAATTTCATGGTTAAAATCTACCATTTTGCTAAAGAGTTGAACTGAGAGTAATAACGAATTTAAGTCGAGTCGAGAGAGAGAGAATATCTTGATTTTTAACTTAACTAACTTTGCTTTTGAGGAGAAAGCGCCGATACGGAATTGGCTTATGGTTAACTTTAAATTGACGGGAAAGGAAAACTAGTAGTCTGCCTTTACATTCTTAAGTGGACTTAAAAGTATCCTTTTTATAAGTTTTCATTTTCTAAATGTAATATTTTTTACTGTGAGAAAACATTCCAGTAATGATAGTGTGTAAGTATTCTATATTTATAATGATAAAAATAAATAAAATAAAATAATAAGTCTGTAGAAAAGTCGTTTCTGTATAATTGTGAGTTGCGCCACTCAACAGGAAATGCCTCCGAAATGCGGTGGAAAATTTAAAATTTATATAATATTCATTATTTGATATATACTTTTTTTAAATTTTGACAATTTTTTCATTGAAATTCGTAAGTGATAAGTGCTTAGTTTTTACAGCATTTCTAACTAAGCTTCTGTTTATGTATCCATTTTGATTTTTATAATCATAATATAATAGTAAATTATGCCTTTACAATATAACAATAGCTTAACAAAAACCTACTAATGACTAAAGCGAAAGTTTTTTCTAGGTCTAATTCCACTAACTGTACTTAAAAATGTATAAAATCAACCTGTTTACATTTCATTGGAGTGACAGTCCTGCGCCCGCTCTTAAACGCTTAATCCGCTTTCCATAATAAATGTAGGGAAATAGCTGTTTACATTTCAACGGTGGCATAAATTCACGCTCTAGATGTCGTTAAGCAACATTAAGAAGTTTTATTGTTTTAGCAAAAAGTGGTTTGCCGCTGTTCCTCTTCATGTTCATAAGATGGCTGTATTGTTTTTAAAACATCTTATAATAGCTGCTTGGTTGAATTTTCGTTTTTGTTTCTTCTATGTCGCTATATTTACTTGCATCACAAAAATATTTTGGTGATAAATTTTATGAACATACAACAAGAGGCAATAGAAAATTCTTATGATATTTACAAGCACCAACACAGATTTGCACGAAAGTGACAAGGTGCTAGTTGACATATCGCTTAATATTCTATTAATTTCACACGTTAAGTTGTGACTCGATCTCGCAGATATAGATTCAAATTATTAAAGAAAAAATATAGGTAAGGTAATTTTAAATATTTACTCTATATTGGAATATATGAATTTATTTTCAAAATATTACAGGCAATTACTAAATGATTAAAATTTATTAAAAAATATGACATTTATGTGCTAAAATATTAAAAGCTGACCTGAATTTAATCAAATCAACAGCACTTAAACTAGAATCAACAGAGTTCATGCAGAATTATACTGCGATGCCGTTAATTGCGAGGACCGTACCGTATTTCACTGAAACTGAAACTTATAATTAACTGCTGCACACAGCAGGGTCGCAATAATTATATTATAATGAAACATATTTGTGTCAAATTGCTTCGAACAACGTGACTCAAGTAGCCTCTAAAGAACGTAATTTATTTGGCATGTTTTTATAATTTTATCTAAGAATACAAATTTTGATAAAATAATAATTTAACAAAAAAATTGAATAGCTTATACAAATACAGCGTAAAAATATAGAGAAAGCTTACATTGCTTCATTATATCTTTGAATATTAACTAACAAACTGAGAACATCTAAGGAACAAAAGCTATCTTTATTCAGTTACCATCAATATTTTTATAAAGTATAAAAGAATAAACACAGCGACTCATAATACATAAGCAATGTTCATTTTGTGCTTATTATCCTATAAAAGTAAATTTTAATCACCCTACTACAAAGAGATTTGAGGAAAACGAAAAGTAACGACGTGGTACTAAATGTATAATGGATTGTAAATATGGTTATAAATAAGATAATGTAGACTTAATACGATAATCTTAATAAAAATTATGAAAGTCCCTAATTTTAGTCAATTATATTATTCCCAGCAATTTTACAAACACATTGCTTTAGAATACATTGAGATTACATTATTATTGGCCACATCATCAAAACTTATAAGGTATTTTCCAATCACAATCCTGAAATTAAAACAAAACTCTCGTGGGCGAGTCCAACTCCCGCTTAGTCGGTTTTTTCATAAATATACTTAAACATTCTTATATTACAAGCAAGCGTAGTCGCACGATGGTCGCTAGTATTTTATAAAATTCTAAATAATAAAAATCTAACAGAAATCAAGTGGAAAAAATAGTTGACAAGCTGCCAGTCTGGATTCACGCCAGGCGCATGGTATTGCGGCTTTTTATAAAAGCAACAAAATAATTGTCCAAATTGTACTCACTTTTAATTTTGCCATTTTGGAACGTCCGGACGGAACTGCGGGTCAGGAATCAGGTATTAGAAATACAAATAATATGATCCCAGGCAACGGCCAAGTTACCAGTTAAATAAAATTTTACTCGTAAGTGTTTATATTTCGTTGATCTTAAAGTAAGAAAGATTTATGATCCATTTAAATTGTTGTTTTTAAACTAGTTTTATATTAGACTATTTTTTCATTTCTAAGTATTATTTCGTACTTAGGAAAGAAAAATATTTTGTAGAAAACATTAAAAATTTTGAACCCAGCGGGATTTGAACCCGCACCTCTTTGGAAACTGTCCAAGTTTCCAATAACACTTAACAATTTAAAAACCGTTTAAAAAATTGCCTGATACTCTACGGTCTCCACTCTACACATTTACGCATACTCTGAAGTACCAGGCTTGAGCGACATTGACTTGAGTCTATACAAACTTTCAACCCCTTCTTTGCACCCTTAATGGGTGAATTCTAAAAAAACCACGACATACAAGTTCAATGAAATATTTTTTGAGTTTGAATTTAAAATATTATAAAAATCGGTGCAGATTTGAAAAAAACTCCATACTAACTTTCAACCCCTATATGTCCAAATTACGAAAATAATCATCTGTCCAAATTTCACGTTCCTGCGAACAGCGGTTACGGCTGTTCGTGCGTCTTACCTCAGTCAGTGAGAACATGTTCTTTTATAATATATAAAGATACAAATTATTAGGTGATTTTTAATATTTACGACCTTTTTTAATATTAATGTGTAATATTAATATTTTCATTTGATATTAAGCAGTTACTTAACTACTTACTTAATGTGAGGTATAAAGGCTTTAAATAAATAAAACACAACACGTTCATATCATAATTTATTTACGCATCACATTTAATTTGATGAATAAAATAAAACAAAATATCGATTTACTGTACATTAAAGATAAAAAGATGATTTTGTGCAAAAAATTGACATTATCTTAAGTGAAACACAGCCATTGATTAACGCCTACATTTATACACATTTTGAAGTAACTATTAGGTTATAAAATTTTTAAAGATTAGGCTCAAATTAATTTTTACTTAATAAAATCTTATACAATCTTGTGGCATATCTGTATATTTAATTACAGGTTAAGAATTAAACAATATTTAATTTATTTATTTATTTTATATACAAAATACTTAATAACTCTAGTTATATTGTAAACTATACAAAAGTAATATACTGAAAGCTGTATTTCTTATATAATTCATCATTACCTACATCTTTTTATATTTCATTTGTTTTAAAAGAATATTAATTAATTTTTATGAATCATTTGGAATTAAAAAATATGAATAAATTTTTTAAGAAATACATTCAACATATGCAATGCCTTTGGCACTTTTTAGTAATCTAGCAATTTTGAAGTTTTCTTCTTTTAGATAAAATGTGACCTATTTTCTGTGACCTGTGCCATATCGTATGATCGACTGTCATGGCGGCAGCTGGCGACAGATTTCGATAAAGAAATATATGACGTAGTACGTAATGTATGTATTTCTAGTAATTTTATTGAATATATCTCCAGTCACCTTTTTGATTCCTTTGTATTTTCTATATTATCTTATTTAAAACACTGTACTTTAAACAACAGAACGTCAGCGGTGACGATCTTGATACGTAATGTCTTTAAAGACATTTTGAGTAATATAAAAATTAAAAGGAAATAATTATGGTAAGTCGTTATGGAATAATCTCACTTTAAGTGTACAATTTACAATTTTCTGTGTTTTCCTTTGAATTCCAAAGGAAAAATTATACATATTATTTACATTTTATTTTGCCTAATATAATGAAGTAAATATTGATAATCAATACTTGCTGTTAATATGGACATTAATTAATCAAATAGAATTTTATGATAAAAAAACATATGTTCCTTCTATATTTATGAAATATAAAATACTCATAAAATATAAAATTAAACAAGTTGAAGAAAATAAAATAATTTAAATTCCACTATTTATGAGCTTAAAATTGTTTCACTCATGCCTACGTCAGTACTTATACAAATTCTTTAAACACTTAACTCATTGAGATCTTTAGTTAATTAAAATGCAGGACAAAGCTTAGAATTTAAGAGTAAAAATTTGTTTATATTATGTCAAATTACATAATTTTATATTTTTTCTAATAAATTATATATTTATACACACATATCTTTAAATATAATTTAATTAAAAACGTTTTGAAATATACAAAAAATAAAGTACTTTTATAGTATTTGATCTATTCATATATCTATTACATTGAATTAAATTAACTTTGATTTATTTGTTTCATAGTTACGATACATAACCGTATTCCTTCTACAAATGTGTTTTATGCAGCAAAACTAAAACTTAGATATCGATTATTTTTATAGTTCTTAACTATTTTGGGTTGAGGCCGTTCTTTTAACTACACTTATTCTAATATCACTTGAAATATATTCAAACCAAGACTCATAAGGTCATAGACTTTAATATTTGTCTAAAAGTCCAGACCAGGACGAGTAATAAGCTGTTGCTGTCAGCGGATGTACCTGTAACAATTATTTTTTTCAGCAGGAACCGTCATGGAGCAATGGTACAGCGTCTGACTAATAATGCGTTGAGTTTTTCCATTCAATACACAATATCTTACAAATGAATGGAAAATAGGAAATATGGTATCTTAACACAAGAAAAGTCTAAAATTATTCGATGCTGAGTATAAATAATATTAATATTGATTAAATAATATAAAAGAAGACGTATTTAGCAAGTGCGGTATACTTTTTATAATAAATATTATTTTTATTTAATCAACATGATCATTCCCCTGAGTGGGAATCGAACCAATGACCAGCTATTACAATAAAATATCGTAAAATAACGATTATTATTCCTTAACAAAAGGTTGACTAAGCCAAATAAGATATTGTATCAGAATTTAGTTTGCGATAAGAAACAACAATATTATTGTCTACACTTTGTAAAATACAGAAGCTGTTTTCTTATTTCTAGGATCGCGCCCTGGGCGTTTATCTTTCTATGAGACTCAAATATAACTTAATAAAATATTAATCAAGTTTCAAATTTACTTTGTAAGCTTAAAGGAATATTTCAAGTTATTATTATAACATTTTATTTCATTGAAATTTAATTTGATTTTAGTTTGACGTAATATAATAATCAAAGTTACAAATATTTATAAGCTTATAAAAGCCTAATAAAAATAACTTTTTTGTTATTGCGTAACATAAATAAGCATTTTGATTACATAATACCTTAATGTATCGAAATAAAGATGTTTCTGACTAAACGAGATGACTGTATATTCAAATCTCAACTGCTAGATTTTTATGTCTTAAATATTTTTTTACTTTACTCGGTCTGGTTGGAATGATCTCCACGGCGCCAACTTTAAATAATCAGCAATCAAAGACAGATGTCTAATATTATCTAAACAATATAAAATTGTGTGAAAAACAATAACAGTTTTTTGTAACATAAAATTTGGAATTAGAAAATGTATATTATTTAACAATTTATTATAACCAACAGTATTCAAAAAGCAATACATACCTGCATTAGAAACATATTTCGACAATTCCGTCCGCGAGTACACCGTGACAGTCGCGGCCGCGTCCCTCACCACGGGCGGCTCCACAGGCAGGGTCGCCTCGCAGCGCACGCGCAGCGCCCCGCTCGCGGCCGCCGGCACTGCCACGCGCAACACGCGCCAGGACGCGCGCAGCCCGCCTGCTTGGGGCGCGCTTAGCTCGAGACGTTGCCAGGGCTCCGTCTGTAAAGTTATCCTATCCTATATCTTATAAAACAAAGTCGCTTTTCGTGTCTGTCTGAACTTTCTAACTCTTCTTCTTCTAAACCACCCAACGGATTTTGATGCGGTTTGCACCATTAGGTCGAGTATTTCTCAGGGAAGGTTTATATATAGTTTATTATTTGTACATTCTTATGTAAATTAACATAAATACGATAAATACGAATAAAGTCCTACCCGTTGAGACACTTTCGCGCATGCGCTGCTTTAATGGTAAGTACTACATGAAAAAATGTACCGGAGTATTGTTCCTCTTAATGAGATCTACAAAAAAGTCCGCGACGGCATATTCGTATCTTTTAAGGATAAGGTGTAGTGATCATATTTCTGTCTAAAAATAATAATTTAAATATATTTTTTTGTGAGGGATATTTTTCCATAATGGTATTAATCCTTATCCTTTAAAATACTTTATTAATTTTCTACGTTAAACGAAGATAAAATTTGCTTTTTACACAATTTCGAAATTGCGAATAGTTTTAGAGAAAAACGCATTTAATTGTTGACACAGCCCGCCGTTGACACTTCAGCTGTATCGACTCAAGTTTTACTTATCCCTTACTCTCAGCATATAAATAAGTATATTAGTTACGTTGGCCATTTAATGTAGATCAAAACTGTCTTTTACTGTTTTTCATTTACTTTACTTTAATAAGTACGTTAGAAGTTGTTACAATATCAAAACATCCTTGCTGCGAAACGGCTCGCCTGTCGCCATGCGTCCGCCGCGCCCGCCTGCCTTACACGCATCGGTGGTTCAGTGGTAGAATGCTCGCCTGCCACGCGGGCGGCCCGGGTTCGATTCCCGGCCGTTTGCACGTATTCGATAATTGGAGTTGAATGTATTATTTCAGCGCGATATATTTTTTGTAGTAGTTATTAGTAGGTAGGCTTTTGTTTATAATTTCTTCCGTTAAAAAATAGTCATTTAACTATCTAAAAATAGTCATTTAAATATATTTTAATAAGTACTTGAAAAGATTAGTAGCACAGATTTAGGTACCTACTAAAAAATCCGTGGTGTGTAAAACAATTGGAAAATCCTTATTGAAACTACGAAAATGCGGGTTGCATTAGGGTTTAATTAATTTTCACATTATCTTAAGTGCTTTGCAAACATACATTATATGAATAATCCAGTAGTTAAAGCGGGCGAAGCCGCAAGGGGGTCGCTAGTATAGTATAAGTACAAAAATATATGAACGGTGGGTCTTCATCATCAACCTCTTCTTACCTGCTTTCCGGGGCACCTTCCTGACAATAAAGCTCTCCTGTTTCTCTTACCATTTTATTTATTTAATACACATATCACATTTCTATTAAGTACTTAACTTATTATAAATATTAAAGAATTTTTAATTATACGTCGCGTCGTTGTTATGCAAAATTTTAATAAACACAGTCCGTTTAACTAGAATTTTTGCTCAGCCACGTTTTGTTATGATATAGTTTTTGTATGCATTGTTAAATGGTAGTAATAAAATAAATAAATAATAATAATTATTATTAAATGTGTAGGTAGGTTAAATTGCTTAATTACAGCGGACGAGACAAACTTGTGTACAGGAAGTACATCCATAAAGCTTTTTTGCCCCTATTTCTATAAAATGCAATTTAGAACTACGAGAGACTTTAATTTTACTTTAAAGCGCGATAAATTACTCTTTTTCAGTCTATCTCTACTTTGATAGGAAAGTATTACTTTTCATGGAACGATTTATATTAGTTAAGTAAAAAGTTTTAAATAAATTGCCCTTCGATTTATTTGAAGTTGTTGTTGCTCTGTGATAGAGACTATCTTTGAACGCGATGGTTGTGAATTCTATTCTCACTCTGCGTAATCAATTATTTTTATTTCAAACGTGGCATAAAGTTCCACCATACAAAAATATTGTCTCTAATTCGGGCAGAAAGCGGAGAATAAAGTGACCTGACACTAGGAGTATAAATTAAATCAGTGGCTACAACGATGATGAATGCCCAAAAATCATAAAAAAAGACTATTGAAATCTGATGGACAGGTGGAACTTGGTAGATAATAGTAGTATATGTAGGTCAGTTATAATACAGTGTTTAAGAAGTATTTTTCAAAACTGTCTTTTAATTATATTATATCTTTGAATAAGTCTAAAAAATAATCAAGAAAAACCTGATTTTCTATTAGATTCTCTTTATTTAAGCAAAGTAGTGACTCGGCCATCACTATTCATTATGCAGTGGAGTGCTTAATCTATGCAAGTCCATTAAAAACTTCAGAGTACATTTACAATGTTAATATTATTTTTTCATACTAGCATACAGACTAGTAAAGGCATTGTAGAGTGTGTTAACATTTATGGAGAAGAAACAAGTGTTTGCTTAAAGTAAAATTTGAACACTTTTAAACTCGACGGTAATGGTAACGTATAACGTAGTAAAATACAAGTATACAAGCTTGCTAGGTATATCAGAAAATGTAATTTATATTAATTTTATCTTGTTTAACTTTGTTATTTAAACTATATTTATTTATTTTAACTTTTAAGTAATAAAATAGATTTCTCTTTCAATTCACAGTTCATAATAGTGCCCGGAGTCGTATAATAGTATTCAATTTATCTCAACAAAGACGTGTTTTGATAGACAACCGCCGCTGCGCCACGACGGCCTTTAAATAGATGAAGTTCAAATTCTAATATATGAAATACCTACATTGTTGTTAGAAATTATCCTATAGAATATACAAATATTTGTATATCATAATATTATGATACATTTATTTAACAGTGATTTATAACTATTTCAAATGCTGTTAGAAAAATAAAAATGAAGACGTCATTATCAAAATAGAACAAAAAATGAAGTTCTCAGAAAAATGTGAACTAACTTAAATAAACGAAAAGTTTACAGCATTTTAATATCTCTTTCTTCTCTTCTTTTAAGTTATTCATTTTTTAGACGCCTATAAAAGTTTTTGTAGTTAAACTTTTCACATTTTCAACAAGTCAACAAAAGCTTGATTTACTTATAAACTGCTTAGGAGTAAAATGCATTTGATCTTTGCGTCTCGCGTACAATAAAAGTAATTTTACTCCTGAAGTCTTCTTCTGCCTTAGTAGATGTAGTTGATATCAGATCACTATCAGGAAAGAAATTATTGACGTCCTAAGTGGACTTATCGCAGCCAGGATTAAATTATTTTCAATATAATCGTTGCCCGAGTAGGGATCGAACTCACAGCTCTTGCAGTTACGGTCAAACTCTATCCAACTCCGCTACTATAAGCCTCTACGATATTTAAAAAACAAACCTACAATTACAAATATGACGAAGATCGCTGAATGTGCAATGCCTTGTTTAAGTCACACATTCAATCGCCACCTAAGCTCGATCACAATTATTCTTTCAATTTAAAATTCACAATCTTACTTACACGAATACTATTAATTTTTTTATCATATTTATGGTTATATTTACTCCAAAATACGAAAATGTTATATCTGTTTGTATAAATCAAAATAAAAAACTCTCATTACACGAATGACATTTATTAAGTAAAATGTTCTGGAAGGTGATAATATACATATTTTAGATTTAAAATGTACGTTTAATAAATATACGAACTTTTCCATATCGCATCCCGTTTCCTAATGAGAGACTGCAAAAGCAGGTCACATACAAGTTTTGCTCATATAAAAATAGAATATTCACGTCCGTACATTCTAATGAGTACATTCTGTTATTAGCACATTTACTGTGTATGTATGTGTTATTGCGGAACGAGGTTCTATATATAATTTTTAAATAATAAATTATTTTTAACTATTTTTATTTACAAGCATAGGCTAAATACAAGGGAGCAAAATATTCAATCGATTATTATTTTAAATATGATATATTAAATAATACTTACATATCAAAACAACTATTATTATATTAACATTACTTCACAGTATAAAAGTATTGTTCAAACAGTATGACGACATACGTACCTTTACAATCTCATCGTCTATGTACCAATTAATATCAGAGGGCGGCAGGGAGTAGTCAGAGGAGCAGTTGAGCAGTACCTGCTCGCCGGGCCTCACTAGCTTAGGAGCGCCAAGTATTGTGGGGTCCTTGTCCGGCATAGCTGCAAGGGAAATGGACTTCAGTACGAAGATTAATACAAATGAAACTTTGAAGCCACTAACGAGTCTTTAGTTGGTAACGAGTTACATTTCCTGAAGGTATCAGCAAATTGTTTAAAAAAATCGAATTTCTTTTATTTTTTTTTGTCGAGAGACTGGTGGCCGTCGTGTCGCAGGGACACCAGGGTGTGACTGTAATACGATAGTTGTGGGTTCAATAGCACTCAAGTTAATGAATTATTAATTTATTTTCTTCGCTATGGCAAAAAGGCAAAAACCCGACGTCGAGTTCCACCACTCAACACCTCGAAAAAATCGGCAGAAACGGAGTGGAGTGATATTAGGTTCCCTCTGCCTACTCTTCTGTTTATAGAGATTCGGGATACAGGGATGACAATTGTATTTTGCTCATACAGACGTAAAATGTATCAATTGTCCTTATCTTATATTAACCAAACACATTTATCAAATTCACAAAAAAGTTCCATTTTAAGTTGTTTTCTCCTACCACCTCTTATTTACAGACAACAAAAGCTTACGAAAAACAAAAGATCCCAAAGCTAAACTAAAGTTCCGTTGTTCAAATTAGCTGAAGTACAGGACGGTACCTCAACTATCAGAAACTTGCCGATTAAGATAATTTTATAAAGGAACTCCAGTTACATACACCGCTAATAGTGTGCGATAGTGGGAATGCAAACGTAATTAAAGTGTTAGGTAGGTACGAGCCGTTCTAGTTGGAGTCAAAAGCTTCACATAACTAATTTACGTTAAAACAGAAGCATTACGTAAAACTAAACAAAGTTCTTGTTGGATTGGGTAAGTGGTTTTCGCTGAACTAGTTTGCAGTTAAATATGGAACATAAATATTGATTTCTAGAATGCTTGTAATCGATTGCTTATTTATAAGTAAATGTTAAAATGAGATTGATTTAGCAATAACTGCTTTAAAGATTATTTCATACGTCCAAAAAAATATTACTTTTATGATAATTATTTACTGCAATGCCGATTTAATTTAGAAAAGTTATGGTTGATTAAAAAATACCATTAAATACATGTTAAAGAAATCACACTGAACCCTGCCCTGTAGCCTGCGTATTGGTATATGTGGTCTTCAGATGTTTAGAGAGTAGAGTTATATTTATTTAAGGAAACCCTGAGATAACATCGAAAATGCCATCAAGACGACAATGTGATAATTACAAAAATACTTGCAATAGTTGTTAATATTATAAATATGTATTTAATTCCATTCTCGTATACGCGACTTCGTCGACAATTTATATGGCGGAGTTAAGTTTTTTTAATATTTTATAAGTCATCTTCTATGTTTAGATATGCTTCCTCATTGTCGAAATTTTGAAAATTTTTTTTTTATTCTGTTCAATATCAGTCTTTTATATACTACACTAATAACAACAAACTGTTTGAAACCCCGAACGCACTCATTCCATATTCCCCAAAATTTTAGTTACTCTACAAACTTCTCTAAAATCCACAATATTCTACAATTTAAACATTTACATATTCACGAAGTAACTGATAAAAGCGGAATTCAACATTCTACTATTAGATATTCAAAGTTCGCTACCGCATATTTACGAATGCACTATGTGAATGTTTCAATACCAACGTTCTATATATGTAGCCCAAGATCTCAGAGCCGCCAGACCTGGCTCATTTTAGCAAAGCTTAAATTTTGAGGACTATTAGTCATTGAGACATTTAGTAGTTGAGACATTATGCCTACTAATTAACTTGAAAGCGGGGCCATTTCAGAGGTAGCGCCAAATAACGGTATATCTCTGTGTGGGAAGATGATTGAACTATCGGATAGGTCTGGGTGCTTATGAGGGATCTTGAAATAGTCTGTAAATGACATATTTAAAATGAAAGCTTAATAGTTTAACATCATTTGCTCCAATTTTAAATAACCTTTAGGACGGCCCTTGGATCTCAGTCTAATGGTTTTGTAACACACATACGAAACTATACCAAAGTTAGAAAATTTATATTTGGCATATTGGTAGGTATAGAGTGGAAGGGAAGGACTAAGAAATTTCTAGAAATTTCTACGAAATTAAAAAAATAATTTCTCATTTTACGTCTGAAAGTCTACGGTTAAAAAAATTTGCTTGTAATAATTATCATAATCTTTTAACAATATTATTGTCTCACCAACAACAGTCATATGTTTCGTCTGCCTCGCTATCTGGAACTTGGGCCCCTCCGTGGACACCTCGCACGTGAAGGCAGCTCTCGCGGCGACGGGCGGCGGCATGACGCGCACCGTGCACGAGTCCTCTTGGCAGTCGCCGCCTTGCACCATTATACCGGTCACATTGAACAGCCGGATTGGTACCTGTGCAGATATTCATTGCTTAGTTCAAAATAGCATCAAAATCTGAAAAAGTTCAGAAGTTAGTAGTACCTATAGTATTATCTATGACATCTGAAATTATGTAATGATAGCGTAAGGCTTGTAGCTCGCAATTATTTTTCTCATTCCAATTAATGCTAACCTATACTTTTTATTACTACCTATATAAATATATATTTAAATAAACACAATTACTTTGAAATCCTAAACAGCACTTCACATTTACATGTTTAGAAGTTTAACTGTATTTATGTATATATCAGACAGTCAAAAGGCTATTAAATAAAGATCAAAGCTACCTTCTGTGAGGGTCTGTATCTGAATATCTCGTGCATGTCTCTGTACCACTTGACGGAGTGTAGTCTCTGGTCGTCCATCTGGAAGTGACAGCTGAGCTCAGCCGCGCGCCGAGGGTCCGCGTACAGCGGGACCTTCAGCTGAGTTATTTCATGAGCTGATGTTAGCGCTGCAACAAATTACTTAGAAATTATCATTTTTATAGACAAAAATAAATAAAATAAAATAAAACAAAGCACTATTTGTGTTATTATATAAAGTTTATCATGTGGGATATTAAAGAAAACTAAATTATAAATACTCTGCCAAAATAACTACAGAGTAAACGGTTATTTTATCAGGATCCGTTCAAAGCCAAAATACATTATGAAATAAATCATCAGCTTGGAACACTGTTTTTATGATTCTAAATTTAATTTAGACCGTTTTTAATTAAAACGTAAAAATGTCGTTAAAAATCTAAAATTATATTTATTATACGGCTCTCGTTTCGGTAGATCCAATGTTATATTATTTTATGATGTCTCTTTGTTCTCCCGAGGTATTTAAGAAATGTTAATTCAATTATTTTTCGCAGTTTATCATGTTTTATAGAACTCCTTTATTCATAATTAATATACTAACTTAAAAAATATATATGAAAATATATTTTTTTCATTCAACATAATATAATGTTGAATAATATAACGTAATTCGATATAGTTCATAGTAAATGTATTATGAAGTAAACTTTTACTTTATCAGAAAAGACATCTTCATGCATTTCCAGCGTACAGGCAAAGGGCTTCAGATGCTGCGGGGTTTGAAGTATCGATACTCAACACTACGGTTGTACAGTTATTTTGTAATAATTAAATAATTTCTTGGTACGAGTTAAAAAATATTCCTAGCATTTTTAGTATCTAGATATATCATACTGGACGTATATGTTAGACAGCTAATATATATGTTCATACACATTGTAATCATGGAGCAACAAAAAACAGAAAAATAATAAGACACGCTACACTGCTAACAAAACATTATTATTATTATTATTTTAGGAAAGCTAACATTAGCAAGCGAAACGGACGAAGATATTACGGCACATCACAGACGAAAACGCAAATCCTAACACTGACGGTGCCGACAAAGTACATTGCTACTGAAATAAACCTCTGTGAATATTTTTTTCACTCAAATAGCGTGAAGTATGTACAGAGCAAACGTAATAAACGACGGTAGCAAATGTTTGCAAAGGTCACGAGGCTCGGCACAAACAAACATGCATTGATAACTTTACACGAAGAACATTGGTTTTATAAAACTGTACTTTATTTGGGAACTCCTTTTAAACACGATTTTTTTTTAAGATTCGACAATTGAGATGGTCGTGGACTTGCTGAACCAAAACAAGGCAAAATGCGGCATGCAGAACAGTTATCAACATAGAACGTCTTGATTTCAGGCGGAAAGCGGAGAACGAAGTGTTTTGACAATAGCTGCTTTTTGTCTACTTTTACCCTGCTACAAGAAAAAAAATAGTGAAACTGTAAATTTAATAAATTTAGAGTATGTTACTTGCACATCGTTTTACCACCACTACCATACGTGTGCTAGTAACACTGTAGTGATGGTCGCACGGGGCCTTGTCGTTCGTACCAGCGTATTCCCCAGATAAGTAACCCAATTTGAAAAACATCATTTATAATAGGAAATACGCTAATTAAACACACTTGCATTCATATACTCAAATATTACACTACCTACTTTAGTCAACACGAAATTAATTGGAATGGTAAACTTAACATTTTTTTTATTTTAATCTTGAATATCTCACAAGAAAGCTCGCGGGTTGTTCAAGTCGACGACGTAAGCTTAATTATTGACGAATATTTGTCTAGTTGTATTAGACGTAGCGATACCTTACGAACACAGCGCGGTTATGACGTGACATTACGACGCAGAGAGGGTTAATTGGGAGTATGAAACTGGGAAATTAATATAGGTGTCGTGTTTGGTTGAAAGTTGTGAGTGAGTGTCATTTAAACTTTACAGCTTAGATAGCTTAGTTTTGTATTAAAAGCTCCCAAACTCGGGTACAACGGTAATGTAATTTGTTTTGTAAGATAAATAGTGGGGATGATGAAATTAATAATTGAGTTCACTAGTTGTTTGAGCTATTAATCAGAGATTTCAATATTGGCTTCGTAGTTAATCGCGCTTTATTGTAAGATACAAATTTACAACATGCTTTTAATTGTAAATAACTTTCTATTGTTTAAATTTGTCTCAAATTATTTCTTGTAAACTATTTAAGGTATTAAATAAATTAAAGATGAAAACTTTTGTTAGCGATAGAGGAACCTATAATACGTAGAACCTAACATAACATCATATATGGGGAAATTGAGCATACTGTATGCTTTAGTAGATAATATCGTTCTTAAAGTTATTCGATACGTACCATAATTGCATGAACCTCTTAATACAATTAAAATTTAAAACAGAACTCCAGAAAAACTTTAACAAAATAAAAAAGTATTAATTGTAGAAATACTTATCCCTGAATAAAATAAACAAAAGGAATAAACCTAACTTTTAACCTAAGCCGTCGTTTTTTTGCTGCTTTCTGGTCGTTATCTTTATTCGTTTTTTTTGTTTGTGATTTTAATTATTATTTTCTTTTGTTTTCAATTATAAAAAATAATCTGAGACACAAAAATACATGTCAATATACTAATGCGATTATGCCAAATCAATTATATGAGTTGTGCCGATTTTTATATTTATATTATAAAACATTTTACTTAACTAGTTTTATACGAATATGAATTTTCATAGTTAATAATTTTAATAGTCCCCATTTATATAATGGGATAACCTATTAAAAAAATAAGTAGTAGAAGAAGAAGTAACCTGCTTTATATTATATTTTTTGTATAATAGATGCTGTTCTATTTTCCTTTTGAGTGTTGTAACTGATATCCCAAGCTGATATCCCAATATCATTTAATAAATAATGCTTTTGCAAGTAAGGAACTTACCGCAAAGCGCTACCAGTGTTACAACCTTCATTGTCACGTTAAGAGAACTGTACTCTTTAGATAATATCTATAGTGGCACCTCACAAGCACGTCTGTCAAACTAATGACATATTCACAAAAATAACATCACAGTTAATAGTTTTCTTTTCTTCATTTTAAACATCACACACATATTAAAAATGTTACGTCAATTTCATTAAAGAAATACCTTCAAAATTAGTATTTTCAGTTAAAAACTTGCAATAAATATATGTTGTTGACAATCGCGTTGTTTACGAGTCACCGGACGCGTCCGTATTCCGTTATAGAGTGACGAGGAGTCGTGCTCCTCCCTCTGGGGCCGCTCGCCGAGTGTCCTTGGTTTTCCCGCTAGGGTGCTCATGCGCGGTGCGATCTCTACAAAAGGACGCTTAACTTTTAAATTTCGATAACAGATAAAGTGCAAAGAGGTGAAATTCTTAAGTAAAAAGTTTTAAAAAAGAGCATTATTGTTAGTATTTAATAACCTTACAAGCTTTACGAACTTTGTATGATATAGACAGCTATTACACTACGTCGGTTTATATAGAGAACATTAACTAGTTCGCGGAGTAGCATCCGGTGACTGATGAAGCGGCCCAACAAACAGACGTCTCTCAGTTGCGAGAAGGCTGGCAGTGACGCGGTCAGTAAGTACATTATAAACTAACGATAAAGTTAAATGGCTAAAAGCTCATACCACACGCTTATATTTGTATAATATCCCACTGAGCTTGGCTTTGTGCAGTTTTTAAATATGTTTTCAGTTTGAAATATTTTCAGTCTTAATAAAAAATATAACATACTATTAGAAATCGGAAGCGGTTAGCGTTATTAAAAAAAACACGATAAAAACACATATCGTCTATGTTTCTAAATTATTCGGAAAGAGGTTCTACGTAATTGCAATAAGTAAATTGCATCATCCAATAACAATACTTCATACGAGTTTCCTACCAATCAGGGCCGTTGCTTACAAGCAACAGCAATTGACACACTTCTATTGCTTTTATAGACTTTTTCACCTACATCTACCCCCCTTTTATACGAGTTCGGTAACAATACAGTAACTTTTAACATATAAGCACAGAAAGCTATCACTCAACCCTCAGAACCTTTATCGGTAATCAAAATGTTGGTACAAACGAGACAAGACAATCCAATTATACGCCACTGCGACCGGACGAGAGCGAGGAGAGTCGTTGACGCCGCCGCGCTCTGGTAATATAATTTTGATAGTTATTATGTGATAAAATGTTATTTATTGCGAATCATGTATTTCTCACTATATCAGGGCTGCGACGATATCAAATTATTCTTACGTAATTATTCAATAACATATTTTCGATATCATGTTTATTTCTATTCTAATAACATAAAGCTGGAAATTTGGTTGAACGCGCTAATGTCTGGAACTTCTTGTAATGTTATTTTTTATATTGGAGAGTCCATTAATTGAGCAAAAGGTTTATTTTCCGCAATCCCTAATATTTTCGATGACTTTCTTGCGAAAGTTAACCAGAAATCGATTTTTTGTGTTATATTTCATTGTTTTGAGAAGTTTTGGCCTATTCATCATTGATAAATTAATTGGACACTATGTCCTCTTTGTATAATGTATTAAATTTTTGAACGGTAATTAATTTAAAAGCAAAAAAGCTTTTGAGGTAAATTCATGTAACTTATATTATTTTCTTATATATTATTCAACTAGTGATAAAATTATATAAATGACTGCTACTAACATTGTTTTTCTGTAAACTATTGAATCGTAAATTACATTAAATAATATAAGTAATTAATAATAATAAATAATTAATAACCAATAATATAGTGACCAAGCGAAACGAACGAAACGAAAGAGTCTTTCAAATCTACCTAATATTACATGAAATATTCATAACAGATTTGTTAAGAAGGAAAGTATGCGGCGCTGTACATAAAATCTCTTCCTATCCCACATTGATCCGGAACAAAAGGAAAGATTTCGACAAGCTTACGGCCGACTACGAAAATTTACATTACAAAATACAGAAAGGAGCCAAACACGAAATTACAACCTTTACCTTTTTTTATATAATCCATGTATTTGCTTGAGAATGGTTAAAGTATCTATGTTATTTTCTGTTTTGATTTTGCCAGAGGAATGTGATGAAAGTTAATGGCTGTTATAATTTTATAGTGTGCACAAAGTGTGACTGTAAAGTGACTGGTGGTCGATTTGATCCCCACTCGGAGGAAATGAAATATTTATTTATAATGTATATTTCCATTTCTCGGCGCTGGTGTCGAGGTAAAGGGCGGCGTTGAGTTCCACCACTCCAACCTTTAAAAAATTACCATAGTACGTTATTTAACGGTGTGCCAACCTAATGCTAATTGAATACTTCTTTTGAAATTGCCTAGCCTGCAAACAATTTACTCGCAGCATAAATATTCTCAAGTTATCGCGAGACTTCGTGTTCAAATTCAATTCCACAACTTAACTTTAAAGAACTGACTCTACTAGACCTCTTGGCATATACGCTCACATTCGACGAATAACTAATTAAAGAAACTAATTAGACTCTATATCTGGATTATAAGAATTTATCATAAACTTAAAACTTTGCATACGTTTGAAAAATAATAAAAATAAGAAACAAATTTCTTTTACAAAATTCAATGCTGTAAGTTAAACTTCATTACGTTTTATATCGACAGATAATTTATGAAAATAAGCATTGTGTTTGTTCGAATATAAAACCTTTATCACTACTATTATAATGCAATATAATAAAATATACTTTAACATGAAATTCCAACGACTTTTAATTTTAATAACATTGTATATTTTTAAAAATAAAATGTGATTTTTTTCATCTATTTTAATTATTTCGATGATAATTGGTCAAAAAAATTATGTCTACTTTCTATTCTAATAAATGGAACTTGCTGTTGAATATCAATAAATACCAATAACAATACGTTATAAGTTTCTATAAACTAGTTTATAAATGAATATTTAATATTAATGCACATAGTAGTATAATAAATACAAAATTTTACAATGTAAACCATCTCGTGGCATCATTTTATAATTTACCGCGGCCATAAAATCGAGAATAATGGTCTAGTATAATCACTATAAGCATATTACAGTTTAACTTATGTTACCTTTACTTCGCAATACGTGACTTTTCGTAGATATGAAATCTGCTTCAACACCTGAGAAAATTGATTTTGTAAATGTAATATTAAAATTTTCCAGCCGGATAAGAGCATGTCGGCAAAGTATTAACCTTTAACTATGGACGTGGTTTTTTTATAATACAAATATGGACGTCGGGTCTGTCAGACCAGTGTATTTATTGGTCATATTCCGTCTGTTTTTTAAAGGAAGAAGACAATTTTATGTTTTAGTTTACATGAATAGCCTCTAATCAAACAAAATCAATATAAATAAAATCGCTTTTAATTAAACTTTACGCATCACAACGATTTAAGTAACTTAAAGTCACAATTTCAGTCTTTGGCCACATGGGATGACTCTTAAGAAAATAATACTATAAAAAAAAGACAGATAATAAAATAAATATTGTTTTAACAAAATATAAAGTCTAACAATTAAAAAAAATAAAGAAGTAACATCTTATGGTATAAAATAAAAATTTTGACAACACCTCAAGATAAGGTACAATTGAACATCGATACACAATGGCTTTCAACATTGTTGGCTAACAGGACGATTGCAGTCAACATAAGTATGTGTTGTCTTTCTATATATCTTATGGGGGCAAAGTATACATGTTTTTCAAGAACCCAAAACTATTTTTTTAGCTTCATGTTCAATAAATGATAGATCAGATCGCGAAACGCGAGTCAAAGTCATTCTCAATTCTTAGAGTAGTTTAGTATACGAAACGCGTCTTTTTAAAAGCTTTTATTTAACTTGCAATGTATATATGTGGGTTCGGGTGAAATCTTAGAGCTCAATTTTGAAGTAGATATCGTCAACCGATTGAGCTGAAATTTTGTATACACGTTTACTTTGGATGACAATGCACGATAAAATATGTGACGTCATTCTAAATTTAATATGGCGGACCATGCAAGATGGCGGAATTGATATTTTTAATGTACTTCTACAATATGGGTATCAAATGAAAGGACTCGTTGAGAGCAACTCGAAAAATAATGTGATGTCACTCTAAATCCCATAAGGAGGATATTGAAGATAGCCGAGTATCTATTTGGTCTACTTCTACAATATAGATATTAAATGAAATGGGTCGTTGACCGTAACTCTAAAAATAATGTGACGTTATACTAAATCCAATATGGCGGAACATCTAAGATGGCGGAATAGTTATTATTTATGCACTTCTGCAATATGGGTATCAAATGAAAGATCTTGCCGAGAACAATTAGAAAAATAATGTGACATCACTAGAAATCCAATAGAATTGACACGATTCAAGTTTTTTGTGCTTTCATATAATGAAAGGTATGTTCATACGATTGAGCTGAAATTTTGTATACACGTTTGGTTTGGATGACAATGCACGATAAGGTCTGTGACTTCATTCTAAATACAATATGGCGGACCATCCAGGATGGCGTAATAGTTATATTTCATGAACTTCTATAATATGGGTATCAAATGAAAGGGCTTGTTGAGAGTAACTGGAAAAATAGTGTAACGTCATTCTAAATCCAATATGGCGAACCATCCAAAGTAACAGAATAGTTATTTTTGATGCACTTGTGCATTACGGGTATCAAATGAAAGGGCTTCTTAAGAGCAACTTGAAAAATGATGTGACGTCATTCTAAATCTAATAAGGTGGACCATCCAAGATGGCGGAATAGTTATATTTCATGCACTTTTATAATATGGGTATCAAATGAAAGGGCTTCTTGAGAGCAACTTGGGAAATAATGTGACGTCATTCTAAATCCAATATGGGGGACCATCCAAGATGAACGAATAGTTAATTTTAGTCTACTTCTACAATATGGATATCTATTGAAAGGGCTCGTTGAGAGTAACTCGATAAATGTGACGTTTTTCTAAATCCAATATGGCGGAACATCTAAGATGGCGGAATAGTCATTATTTATGCACATCTGCAATACGGGTATCAAATAAAAGGGCTTGCCGAGAATAATTAGAAAAATAATATGACATCTAATGTGAGAAACATTCTTCCTCCTGGCATTAATCCCGGCTATTGCCAGGGTCTGCCTTCCTACTCAACCTACTCCACTTTGCGCAGTCTTTTGCATCCTCGGTGGTTAGACCATTGGCTCTCATATCCGGCATCACGACATCCAACCAGCGCTTCCTTGGGCGTCCAGGAGGTCTCACTCCAGGAACTGATATAGCAAGGCACTTGCATCCGACATAGTTCTAAGACCAGCGCGTAACGTGGCCAAACCATGTCAGGCGGCGCTCTTGGAGCTTATCCGCTACGTCACGGACCCCAAGACTACCTCGAAGGAATGTGTTGCGTATGCGGTCAGACCGCGTTACGCCGCACATCCACCTCAGCATCTTCATTTCCGTGACGTGAAGCTCCTGAGTGTACCGAGATAGTGCTGGCCAACATTCGCTGCCGTATCAAAGAACCGGTCGTATGATGCTCTTGTATATTAATCCCTTGAGCTTGGCGGTTTTCTTCGGTCACAAACCACACCAGTGACCTCCCGCCATTTGGCCCAGGCAGCATTTATCCGGCCATGGACATCGTGATCGATGCCTCCAGACTCGTGCACAACGGATCCAAGGTACCTGAACTTTTCTGACTTAACTGCTGGCTCAGGACCTATAAGGATCGTGCTCGAGTCCGGGCTCGCCATGTACTCGGTCTTCGACACATTTAGTTTAAGACCGCCGTTCTCAAGCGTACCCTTCCAGAGGTTCACTTTACGCTCCAGCGTCAGTCGGTTCTCGTCAATGAGTGCTATGTCGTCGTCATATATCATCAGCCATGGAGGCTGCACTACATTGAATAAGAACGGACTACGAGTCGAGCCCTGGTGAACCCCCACTGTAATCGGGAAGGGTCTAGTGTCGCCAACAGCATTCCTAACCATAGAAGAGGAATCGTGGTACATGTCTCTAGTGTGAGAAACCTGTTCGCGTTAATCAATATTTAATTAAATTGAAACTTTAAAAATTGAAACTTAGCAGATTTTACATAATTAAATTAGCACTAGTTTAGTTACACAAGTAAATCGCGCGACAAGTTTTTATGATCATATAAATTGTGTAGCTTATGAGTTGATAGTTAAAATTTAAAAGACAAATTTTATTTTCTCCTTTTTAAAGCGTTTAAATAAAAGCTTTTTCTAAAAATGATTTTTGGCTTATAATTTATATTACAATCGATTCATTAATAAAAAAATTATGTCAATTTAAAGTATTTAGTTCGACAAAATTGCTAATTGCCGTGACAGTTATTTTATACAACTGTTTTTTTGAATTGACTGAATCTTTAGTTTTCAATTCTTTATGAATATTTCTATTTCAAGCAGGCGAAGCCCCGCACGGGCCCTCTAATGTATAATGTTTTTCTGTAACATATATTATTTTTACAAGCAGGCAGCAACCAGTGACGGATATGTTGTGTACAAAAACATCTAAATTGTTCATAGCTATATTCCAAACAGGAAATAGCATTTGATTGCTAACAGCTTTTTAAACGCTACGTCGTGATTGGAAATTTCAGTTACTATACATTTTATTGGAGTAAAAAATTAATTAATTCCAGTGATTATTTGTTTTATATTGTACCTAAACTAAGAAAAAATACAAAATTATCTATGAATAAAATTGAATGTATGTTCAAATTCACAGTAATAATCTATATCTATTTACATACTTTCAACATTTTTATTTATTTTGATGTACCTAGCGGAATTTAAGCATTATTATACCTCAAGTAGGGTAATATAATCCTCATCTACAATTCTAGGTATCACAAGGGAGCCGTGATTTATTGGGATCAAAAACAAGATAATGAAAAAAGCAACTGAAAAGCATAGGAGGAGTTGTTTAGGCTTCTCCGTTCAAAAAGTGTATTATTTATTTGTTTATTTTTTTTATAGTGAGCCTGCTTCTCCATTGCCAGAATAAAATTATTAAAGAAATACTTTCTTGACTATTAATTCTTTTTCTTTTTTTTATTAATGGCACGTTTTTTGTTTTTATTTGAATTTGAAATGACTGCATACATTTACTAGTATAATAAGAATATAATTAAAAAAAGGTGTTAAAAATAATAAAGACTTATATTTACCTACATAACACAATGAATACATATAATAATATTAATAATATTAGTAGGCTCATCATTTATTATCTCCTCCATTAATTAAATAAATTGCCTACGTTTAAAAATAAAATTGAAAGCCTTTACAAATCGTCCTCTACAATTAACACAAATCGACAAGTAGCATTCATTCCCAAACCGCGCGTATAATGACCGCGCCACCCTGCATTCTGTCTCGCAGAGCGTGTACTGCATAAATTAGCCCCAGTTAACTAGGAACTACCGCCTTAATGGAAAGCTGTAGTGAATAGGCAGTGGTAGGGAATTTTTCCATTTCAGATTAAGATATTATAGTACTAATATTATGTAATTAAGTAACATCAGTTATGAAAATATTTTTAAACTAGCAGACCCGCGAACTTCGTATCGCCTAACAGTCGATTTTTTTTAATATGTATTCTGCTATTAGCGACACCGGGTCAGCTAGTAAGATAAAAAAATAAAAACTTAAATCATTTTTAATTCTTATAATATTCATTAAAAATTATAATAAAAATAACAATTTCCGATATCTTATTATGATGCCTACTTATTATATTTTATTTTATTTTTACTTATTCTAAATTCAGTTTCATTTTCATTGTAGTACTTTATGGTACACGTTATTTTTTGTTTGGTTATCTGGCGCGTAAACAAACAGAGCAGATGGTTTTCCAACACGGGTACAGGCAACATACAACAGACCATGCGAGAAACATGAGTTTTCTATATTAATACCACAAACACTTAATAACTGCCCCTGGGATTTGTTTATAGTCATTGCGAAAGCAAGCCGTACTGGAAACTGTAGTCTTTTAAGCTCGAATGGTATGTCAGTCGAAATTATTGGGATGCCCCGCATCATCAAAAAGTCTTCTCCTTTGTACTTTCCTTTCAATATGATTGCTTCTATCAATCAATCAATCAAAAACACTTTATTGCACAAAGAAAATACAATTAAATTTCTAATTAAGATACAGATTCTATTACGTTATTAATTATTTTTTTATCGCTAATCGTGTGCCGTTACAAAGTTTCAGTTGGTTAATATTTCGCAAAATTATAACTACACATTCAAGCTTTAATTGAAGGTTGTGAGGCGGCAATCCTGGCAAATCAAGTGAATTTAAAAACTCCAGTGGATAGTTCACGACATCATCTTCATTAGTTGCCGTATCAACTGACTTATGTGTCCTTATTTTGCCAGGAATGCCATCTTGAAAATTTATATTTAATTCATTTACATCAGTGTGTTTGGCAGCCAGTAAAGCTCTTTCGCTCAACCAATTATGGAATAAATAATCAGCAACATTTCAGCAACATTTGGAAGCTCTTTATGAATGAGTTCATCTTTTGATTACGTTAACTGACAAAAACAATCAGGAAAGGTGATGCAGTCAGTCAGCGCATCTATAGGAAGTTTGCCATTACTAATATCAATGAGTTGTTCAGAGAATATGTCTCCAGATTGATCATTTTGCAACATGACACGCATATTCTTGTTTAAATGTAATACCTTGACATGTTTCCACAATTTGGAGGACTTTAAACATGAATTCAGTTCATCAGCTTGCATTGAACGTGGAACCACTGGCAATCCTCCTCCTTATAATAAAATCATTGCGCCACCAAATTTTTATAATAACCTTACAATATTGGCAAGTTGAGTTCATTGGTCCAATAGCAACACAGTTGTACTGTAGGCACTGCTGGCATCAATTGATATATCGTAACAAAAAGCAGCTCGATTCAAATTTGCAACATTATCAGTCAACTATCGTGCTCACGTTCATTGCAATCTTCAAGTTCTGGGCAGTACGATTAGATTCTTCTGCCTAAATTTGTCCACCGCCTTATAGAAGGCATATTTTGTAAGTCACAAATACACAACACTTTATTAATTCTATAAAATTCGTGGCTTTTAGATTTAGTAATAAAGACGCACAATGAGACGTTTACATTTCAATTGACATCTTACCATAGAAATATTGACAAATATTGACATTAATAGACTGAGATCCCAGGGCCCCCAGACCTACATCATTTTAGCGCGTGCGTTTTAGCGCATTTCAGTTGCGTTAAAGTAGAAAGTCTCTTTTTTTTCTCATTTATTTATGTACCACACAAGAAAGAAAGTACAGAAAACTTATGATAACAGAAAAAATGTGTACAATGGATAACTTATCTCTAATAGAGATCTCTACCAGAAACCCTTGAATGTAGGGGATGTTAAAAGAAATGATTCGGGTGCGGTATTTTAATATAATGTTAGTATTAATAATAAACCTACATACAAATATACATAATATTAATCAATATTACTATACCTACATAAATATATACAATGACATAAAAGAGTTGAAACAGAAAAAGAAAATTAATAAAAAAAAGACAAAGCGACTACTAAAGATTCTAATTGAGATTAAGAAATGTTGTTTTAATTTGATTTTAATAGTAATTAGAGATGGATTGCCCGACAGTATAGAGTTAGGTAGTGAGTTCCATAAGCGCACTGCTTGAACTGTGAAGGATTTTTCATAGAAAGAGGTATTAAATATAGGGCACTCAAGTTTTCTTAGAGTTACACATGAGCGTCTTTCACTTGGAAGTGTCAATTGAAAACGCTCCCTTAAGTAAGGAAGAGAGTTTTTATATATGTTTTAAAGTAAAAAATGTATATTTCACATTCTTTCACGTGGACCTTTACTTCTGCCAGACGTCATAAAGTTTCTCTAAAATTGGGGCAAATTACATTAAAGTAAATCTAAAATTGAAAATATATTATTTACAGACTATTTCAAGACCCCTCTAGCCCCAGACCCTAAGCAACCAGATCAATCCGATGGCTTTATCATTTTCCCAAAAAGAGATATACCGTTATTTTTCTCTACCTCTGAAAGGATCCCATTTTTAAGTTAGTGAGTAAGCATTAAAAAAACAGCAGGAATCCGCTGGATTCAAAGGGCGCAGGACCGGATGGAGTGGCGAGAATTAGGGGAGGCCTATGTCCAACAGTGGACGTTGAAAGGCTGATGGATGGATGGATGGATGGAGTAAGCATACTGTCTTAACTACATGTAAGACTAATAGTCCTCAAAATTTCACCTTTGCTAAAATGACGTCGGTCTGGCAGCTCTGGGTTCTTGGGCTATAATATTTATACGATACTAACGTCACTCAATTGTTTTGCCTTCCAGGAATCCAGCTACTAACATTTAAACTTTATAATAGGGTATTAAAGTCCAAATTGACTTTTAAATAGATATTAATACGAATCTTTTGTATGGGAATATAGAAAAGTCATGTTTTTGGACCTTTTCTGGTATTTTTTTATTTTTTTCTGTCCGTTAGAACCATCCTCGTACTTCAAGGAATATTATAAAAAAAGAATTAGCGAAATCGGTCCAGCTGCTCTCGAGATTTGCGCTTAGCAACACATTCAGCGATAAATTTTTATAAAAAAGAAGATATTTCGTATATTTTATTGATATTATAAAATTACTTTTGCCTCGTTCCAGAGTGAGGTAATGAAAATATTAAATATTTCATTTCTTCAAGTAGGAATCGAACTCAGAACCTGTCGTGTATATAGTCCCGTGCTTGTGCCACTGCGCCACAACGGGCCTCAAAATTATAAGAATGTATTTTTTTTTATCTGTGATACACATATATGTTACCGATTTATGGATTTTCTTTTTAAATTTCATTTAATTTGTATATATTTATTAAAAAACACCAAATGGTGTTGAACCATTTTAAATAATAATTATGGTATTACGTAAACGTCAAAACAAATGTTTATTACGTAGAATAACTTATTTTAAGACGACTGACGAATTATATGTATTAAAGTTAAGCTGGGTGACTGGAGTTCCACATTGGATCCATTTTTTTTATGTCAACAGAAAATGCTCATCACGCAGAATAACTTTTCCTAATTCGTTGTATTGATATCTCTTATAGATTAGGCGGGCTGCTAGGGTCTCACATCAGGTATTCGGACTATTAAAATAAATTATAGCCTATATGTTGCCGAAGACTAATAGCTATGCAACAAAAGAAGTTTCATTGAAATCTGTCCAGTAGTTTTTGAGTTAAAGAGTCACAACAGACAGACAGACAAGAATTCCAAAAATCATATTTTTACCTTCTATTAGTTGTATTGAGTCCCCCTGAAGTGTTTTTTTTAGTTTATATTCAATGTACAGATTTTACCCCCCTTACAGTTTTATTATATATATAGATTATGTTAAAAATAAGTAAATAAGACATATAGGTGTCTATAAAGTTTTTACCTAAAATATAATTTAATATTTACTAGTTTCTGAAACCAGTTAAAAAGAAATTGATTGAAGCGACAATTTGATTCTTTCTATGTATTGCTTTCCTACGTAAATTTTCATAGTATACATGTAAGTAATAAAGAATGTCTAACAGTTAAAGAATATGAGATAAAATGTTCATATTAACAACATCGACACCACAAAATTTTAAAAGTCCTTATTTAAATAAACCAAAATTACATTTTGAGTAACGGTCATCGAAAGTCAATATGACATGAACTCAACCGCCCATTGTACGCTTGATTGGCATTTTAATGAATGCTTCGTTGCCCCGTATCTTTCGCGTCATTGAATTTTGTATACATCACATCAAACTCCAGTGGAACTAAATTACACAGTCTCCCTTATTGGTATGATATTTTTGGATATACTGTTTTGTATAACCTTTTTGATTAAAACTGAGACATTTTTCAATGCCATATAAAAAACCAATAATTATAAAATACTAGTGATTTACACACGGCTTCACCCGCTTAAATTTATTGTTATATTATAGCCAAATCGTACAATTGTGTTGTTGGATGTTTGTTTGACTACATATATAATATGTAAGTAAGCGGATAATTCAATGCTGAAATACTCACAGGTTCTCGTGTCGCCCCCTCATTCGATTATAGCAGATTCTACTTAATCCTTGTTACTCGTGATAACGTAACGCAATTTCAACCACATATTAAACTGATACATATTTAAAATCGTTGTCAATATTTGGTTTCACAAGCCGTACGCATGTAATTACTACTGTTTTATTGTTTTGAATGCTAATATTTATTAAAATATTCATTCGTTCAGTGAGAATTTGATCGTATGTTGTCACTCATATATATGCCACATCTATACTTATGCGTGATAGGTGTGAACGCGGTAGAAGTGGGATTCATTGAAATAATCTACATTTCCTCGCTCTTATAAAATAGCGGATATATCGGAAAACAATAAAGAATAAAAGTACCTTTGCCAAGATTATTGGTAAAAATTTTCAAGTGCGAATATATTGTCAAAATCCTTCTGGACCTCAAACATATACCTTTGCAAGTTTTTACGATTTTTTTTATTATTTTTGGCGCTATTTAAAGTTTCGTTAAATAGACGATCGTGGATTAGACGGCATTAAACAGGTTAATATTAGTCTCAAAAACGAGATGGAACTCTGTTATTTTAATATTCATATCGAAACAAATGCTGTATGGTTAAGGAGATGTTGTGTCGCGAAAGCTTAAAAACAACTATAAGTTATTGCTATAATAGGTACATGATTATCTACGTAAGATTTGGAAAAAACATGTATTTTAAATGATTCTATAGTAGATGTTTCCCGAATCCAGTCACACAAATAAGATAATTAAAATGAAAAGATTAGGCAATAAGAATTTATGTAAATTATATATTAGTACTGTGTATTCCTAATACAACTAGATCCGCTGGTTAGTGTAACAAATAGACAAAAAAAAACATAATAAAAAAGTGTCTTAGATGAAGTACTTCAATTTTAGACGTTCACTCCCATTTCATCTCTATTGTAAAAATAAAATAAAATAACTTTGTTAATATAAAAGTTTTAATAACAGAAACGAATTGTTAGTTGAGGATGCTTGAGCAGACTTACAAAGAACTAAATCTTAGAAAACATCGGTGATTTATTTCTTAGCGCGCGACAGTATCGATTACACTGTCGCAAGTTCGGCTTCGGGGCTCTTAAGTTTTGTTTTCGAAATTGTGATTATATTTTTTTCAATTAAAATATGTGAAAGATTTAAGTTCTATATATATTTTAATATTTGAAATAATAAACTACCATTGTGACAGAGTTCCTTTTTACTGCCGTAACTTGGTAGAAGTTTATTTAATAAAAAACGAGGGACAATTATTTAAATTTTATAAATTGTACTTGCCGTTGAACTACAGTCTTGAAATTGAGGCTGAATCTTCGGTTGGCAAAGCCAACTCACACTTGATCGATTTTTTAATAATACAATGATAGTAAAATGGTTATTTTTTTATCTATACCGTACATATTTCCCTATAGTATGGAGCATATCTTAAGTAGCTGCTCGTACAAGCTGCGGCTAGGGGCGGTCACGTACTTAGTGCAGTTGAGGAAGTGCAGATTTACAAGGTGGAAACTTTTCTGATGAGATCACAGATTTAATGTAAAACGTGCGCCAGGATTACAATTTTTTATTGTTTTTGCTAATTTCCATATTCGCGAATGGATCATATCGGAGTTTGTTAGAGTATTGAAAGAGAAACATTTAATTAATTTAGTTTCAAGACTAAAATATATTTAAAGATACACAATACAACTACTAGTTTTATAATTTAAACTTATGCCAGGAACTGTCAAAATAATCAAAAATATTGAAAAATATACTTATGAAATAAAACAAGTGTAGTCCAAAAATTCAATATATTTATTTACATTATTCGTTATTACATAGTGAGTACAGTATTTAGAGTTCGGTTGCATAGTACCGAGTAGCAGGATCGGCAAAGAGAACCTAGTGACAAGAAACTTAATTCTCCGCCTTCTGAGTTCAAGATATCGCATTTTAAATGGTAAATAATACAAATAAAAACATTATGAAAATAACAATAATTCGGTCTAAAAATGTTAAAATATTAAGGTAATTTTCACGGACTGTGGACTTGATGCTACAACTTGACATATTTTGTATATAGGAAATGATGAAATCGCGTGATAAAAAAAATATATACTCAATTAAAGACAAAAATATACTCGCCCTGATCACACTTGCTTTTGAGTAAGGTTACTCGAAAGTAAAACATAAGAAAATCGTCTGTCAAAGTAATAATGAAGACGTCAATAGAACCGTTTAATTATCTTGAAAATGAGGCAGCGGTGGTTTAGGCGTGGAGAGTTGTTGGAAGTAATAATGACCAACTCAGCTAAAGATGGTGGAGAGGATTTCTAGTGACTGATTTGTGGTGACCTCCTAAATAAACTTGAAGAAATAATTAAATTCTAACTTAGACGAAAAGTTTATTTATGCGAATAAAACGTAATCTGTATCTTTAAGGCAAGAAATTCTGGGATAGAATCTCTGTAGAATATTTATTTAAAAGATTTTATCTTTAAATTAAATTTAGCTTGACTTACATATTTGGGCATGTTGTTTTTTATTTTAAATATTATATACGTATATTTATTTTATTCGTCGTTTTAATTAAGGTAAAATATAAAAAAAATATTTTTTTGACTGGTATAATGCGTAATATATATGATCACAATCTGTCCTTTTTATCATATTTCATGCGGAGATTACAAAATAAACCCTTGAATCATTGCGTTGCAATAATTAATCTATACTAATATAATAAAGCGGAAGAGTTTGTTTGTTTGTTTGTTTGTTTGAACGCTAAGATCTCTGGATCTACTGGTCCGATTTACATTGTTTTTGTTTTGTATGAAAGATGCATTCTTCAAAAGTGCTATAGGCTATAATATTACATTACACATATGTACTAATAAATTAAAATACTTTTTAATTTGCCATGCAATTTATTCTGCCATGTTAATAACAACCGTCGTTGCTAAGCACCGGTTTGCAAAGTTTCTTTGTTGTTTTAAGAAAACGTCACCCAAAATGAACTTATATTTTAATATTCATCCTTATAAAAATAAATATATTATATAATATTTAATAAATATTCTTATAGTTCAAGCAGGCGTAGCCGCGTCCGGGTCTACTAGTTATAAATAATGCTAAAGTTTATAGTCACTTACATTTTCACTTTATAATTTTCTTGTACTTATCAAATATTTATTTTATTTATCAGGTTACTTATGTATAACATAGAATTTTTTTTAACTATTATCTACACATATTGCTGAAAGAAAAATATATTTCTTCGATGAACGTGTAACGTACATTCATGATCACATCTCGTATAATTATTACACAGTATTGGTGCACACTTGTAGGTGGTCAATATTAACCTGTAAGTACCGATATATATAATTATTTTACAGCTTCTTAAACAATGAAAATTTTCAAACCTTTTGCATTTCCTAACATTTGTAAAAGCATAGGCTCACATCGATACAATGGTTCGATGGTAAATGGAAACTCGAGCTTGAGGCTTGAATTGGCATGTTTTATCATCAAACGAAACCATTTTGGGGATTTGTAGAACCCTCGTAAAATACTCCGGAAAATGAAAGGTTTATGCATTTATAAAATATAACTATTATCTACACATATTGCTGAAAGAAAAATATATTTCTTCGATGAACGTGTAACGTACATTCATGATCACATCTCGTATAATTATTACACAGTATTGGTGCACACTTGTAGGTGGTCAATATTAACCTGTAAGTACCGATATATATAATTATTTTACAGCTTCTTAAACAATGAAAATTTTCAAACCTTTTGCATTTCCTAACATTTGTAAAAGCATAGGCTTACATCGATACAATGGTTCGATGGTAAATGGAAACTCGAGCTTGAGGCTTGAATTGGCATGTTTGATCATCAAACGAAACCATTTTGGGGATTTGTAGAACCCTCGTGAAATACTCCGGAAAATGAAAGGTTTATGCATTTATAAAATATAACTATTATCTACACATATTGCTGAAAGAAAAATATATTTCTTCGATGAACGTGTAACGTACATTCATGATCACATCTCGTATAATTATTACACAGTATTGGTGCACACTTGTAGGTGGTCAATATTAACCTGTAAGTACCGATATATATAATTATTTTACAGCTTCTTAAACAATGAAAATTTTCAAACCTTTTGCATTTCCTAACATTTGTAAAGGCATAGGCTTACATCGATACAATGGTTCGATGGTAAATGGAAACTCGAGCTTGAGGCTTGAATTGGCATGTTTGATCATCAAACGAAACCATTTTGGGGATTTGTAGAACCCTCGTGAAATACTCCGGAAAATGAAAGGTTTATGCATTTATAAAATATACACGGGGCTGTTAATCTTTTGATATTTAGGGAGTAAAAATGTAAATGATACTATAAAATAAAATTATATGCTTCTGTTATTTATAGTATATCTTGAATTCAAGCCAAAAGTACTTTTGAGTGATAATTATTTAAAAATTACATTCAGATATTTTATAATGTTATTTATATTTGTATTTATTGTAATCTTATTATGGAGTAGCTTTTGGGAGGTATATTATAGTAATGTACAATAAACACACATACATTTTAGATAACACAAGTAATTCAAGAACTGTTCTGTGTATTTATAGTCTATCAAGTTGAACTTTAAATATGTGATTGCATTGATGAAATGCAATATGATAAAAAGAACACAAATATTGTTCATCTGCGTTACATTAAAAAAATACACATAATTCATTTATAAATATTTTCAATTGTTGCTCCATATTTGTGTATAAAATCCTGCAGTATTTTTAATTGAATTCTACGGAAAATATTCAAAAATATCAACTATTTTGAATTTACTGAATGAACTCATAAATAAATAGGTAACATATATACAAAAAATAATCATTGATGTCCTTTTAGGAACGATGTACGACTATAAAACTATTCAAATGAACAAAAACGTCAGTCACATACAATGGACGTTCGCTATTCTATAGATATCAATCACTGTTTCAGATTAGTTTTTCTAGTTTGAGTATTGTCTCCACTTATATTTGTATTTTGTAAATCGCCTCAGAAACTTTGTACTGTAAAAAATATTTGTATCAACAAAATACAACTTGTACTTATATAAGCTTCCTATTATAAAAAGCATTTTAGACAATAAAACTGACCATTTCTGTTGATATTCAAAATTATATATAACTATTGTAGTTATCTCTGAATATGAAACTCTAGAGAATGGATTTTCATTCAGGTTATCCTTATCAACGATCGGGTTGGACTTGCTTTTCATTTCGATAAGAAGTTATAAGATAAGCATTGTAGTTTTTGCACGTATAATAGACTTTTTACTATATTGGAAGAATATGAATGCTTTCCTACAACACAATATTAAAATAATATTTTTTGGAAGTGTCATTTTTAATTTGAAAATTTAAATATCGTACTTTCTAATTGTATCATAGGTTAAACTAAAGCTGCAAATTAATAAGGCTGCCAATTTGTAACGTTTTGACCAGGCAGCGCCGCGTTCGTATTCCCATAATTCATCTAAATGGCTCCAATTAGTAGCAAATGTACTAGAAATAATTATAACTTATGATTTAGTTCTGTAATATCAGCAGAAACTAGGTTATGCTGGACAAAATACTATATTTAGCTGAAAACAATGTTGCTTTATACATAAGCACAGCAGATAAACAATAATATATTGTATAACACACTGCAAGGATTAAAATATTTTGCATATATATATATATATATATATATATATATATATATATATATATATATCTGAATACAAAATCGAACCCACAACCACCTAGTACTATCCCTATCGCACTATACTAAGAACCACTGAATAATATTTGGCTGTTTTTGATTGTTTTTCTTTACCCATACTGGTCTGACGCAGCACAGGGACGAAAAGCGGAAGAACAGCCAGTATCGGTCATCGCGTAAAAAGCTGTATGAGCGAAAGCTAAATGAGTTATAAATCACGTAAAGACTGCGTCAAATACAATTTCCATTACGCTACAAGCGTCTATAAAATATCGACGTGAAATAACTAATTTTTACACTTAATTATTTTCATAGTATTAATTATTTTAAAGCAGAAAGAATCTTTGTATTTTTTTTAAATGATAATTATTATAAAAAGTACAATATAATAGTGTTGTTCACATTATGAAGTAATAAGTTATTATTTAGAAAATTATTTACTACACTTGCTTCACAAAGAGCAGTTTAATTGAATTATGGAAATTTAAACATGGCCTCAGTCGGAGCGAGGTCATCAGTTTGACAACTCTGTTTCTTGTTACTTTACAGGGCCAGAGACCAGTGTATTGTATAAGCAAAAGAGCATGGGGCCACGTAATCGAACTAGGGGTTGATATATTTTAATGATTTCTGTTGGTACAAAAGAGAAGAAGTTAATTAATCTCAAATCAAGTTTTTAGGTACTTAAGATATATATTCTATATTTTTCCAAATATTTTGCGGATTTTTTATAATGTTTTTCTCTTATAATAACAGTCAAGTATCATTATCTCAGGCATAATTATATTTCTAACGGCAAACCATTAAATATAGACAGTCATAAATGTGTACTATTTACCATGTTGGCGTTGGTTTATTAAAACCGTAAATCGGCGAGCATTATTTAAAATAAATGTATTATGTTAGCGAACTCATGTAAAAGAGGGTAGAACTCATGTAGACGTACGTGAAAAAGACTATAAAAGCAATGGAATTGTGTCAATCGGGGGCAGTTGCAAATTTTTTATGAAAAAAAACGATAAATTATATCTATATATCTATAAAAAAATAAGATCATAATTTTAATGAAAACTTGATCTTCTAGTAGTAGAATCTAGTAGCTTAGGTGAACAAAGAACATCGTCTAATTAAACGCCTTTATTAACTTTATTTCATTAATTTATTAATTAGGGAGCTTCTTTGTTTGCAGTTATCGTATTTCACAATTTAATAAGAGATAACTAATTGATTTTCATCTTAAGAGACCAAATAAAAATGATAAAAATAAATGAAATTTCTATTATAATATTAAAAATAAATATATTACTTTATGTAACTAAGGTAAGTATATTATGTATTATTATAGTTAATGTGTATGTTAAAACACAAACGTAAATACGATTGTTTTGCTTGCAACTGATTTGCTGCTTTTTCCTGACTCTACCTGCTGAGTGGTTTGATATTTGATCTCACACAACACAACTCACTTCTTTCTTACAATACGCTAAGCTGAATTTTAATTTATGTTATATCGCTTTACATAGTTATAATCCACTGATATTTCACGGCTATATAAACTTAAATTAAATCAGCTTCATTCGGCAGAGGCAGTTTGGCAGAGGGAATCTTGTATTAGGACAGTCCATTCCCCAATTTCCGCCAAATTCTGGAGACATTACGTGTTAAATGGCAGAACTCAACACCGCGATTTTGCTTCGACAGAAGAGATTAGAAATGAAAATATAAATTTAAACAAATATCGAAATTAAATATTTGTGTACGAGTAGAGATCGCTCCACAACCAGTCGCGTTTACAGTCACATTTTGGTGCCCTTGCGTCACGATTAGCCTTCAGATATATCTACCCAGGATTTAAAGAAGATACTGTAGAATATAATCTTATAATAAATTTTTTGAACGTTTAGAGAACAAATTGCAAATTCCAGATGTCCTCAGAGTAAGTAATCTATTTTGCAAATTCGTGTTGTTCCGAATCAGAAGAATAAAAATGGTAAAGAGAGAAAATGAGATAACTTAGTCTAACACGATTCGCGCATTAGCTGTGGAAGTAGGAAATATATGTGTGATAATGAGATATTTTCGTGAAAATTTAAAACTCTCTTGTGTTTTTTTTTGTTTCCTTATTACCAGTATTGAGTTTCAGTGAATAGTTTTTGCTTGTCAGTTAACTAACTACTCGTAGATTTGTTTTTGTATAAATATACAGATACTATACCTACTTAAGATATACTTTTGGTGTGTCTCCAAAAAAAAAAATATCCCGTCAAATACATAACTGTGATATGAGGGCCAATTTAAATGTTAAGTAATGTGTCGTTATAAACTTCACCGACGAAATGGCCGATGGGTAATATTTTTTAGCACTAGGCATTAAATTATTTAATTTACCCACTAACCTACTCGTAATAACAGTGTGCTTACATTCAGTCGGTTATAGCCCTGTGCGCTTTCTTCTCAGATAGTTTATAGATATTTATTTTTTTTATCTTAAAACAATAATGCAAGAATCTAAATTAATATGGTACTTCCAGGAGGATACAATAAACGCTCAAACCTTACACATTAGCTAAACTTCGAAAGGCACTTGCGAAGGTAACTAACTTGCTACGTTTGACTTCGTCGCTGAAACTACCATTATACAAATAATGAGACGTATAGAAATTGGCTTTCACCAACTTCGTTATAGAAACTTGTTGTGGCTTTATAGTTTAATTAAATATATTTATAAGCACTTACCACTGTGATTTTATTGTAAGCTGGAAATAAATAAAATGAATGGCGCTGTCCTAATGGCGGTGTTTTTTTATCGTGAAGTAGTAATTCATTGTATGACAAGCAAAAGTTATTATTCCATTGGAAATATTTCGTTATTTCGTTATAGATATAAAAAAACAAAAACGTTAAAAATATGAATGAACAAATGCCCAACTTTTACATTATTTAAGAAGGGTTTCAGAAATTTGATTTTAATGAGTTATCCAAAGAAAATGTTTAGCAAGATGGCTGCCACAAATACTTCAGGAAGGTTGCAGAGTTGCTCCTACCGAAAAGTTTAGGTCACGTTTGGAATTCCAAATGCGGCTTAAAATTTTTGGTAGGTTGATAAAGTTAATTAACTTTTGTTGACTACCAAGCGGGTAGTTGGAATGTCGTCTACTTAGCACGATAGTCGAAAAATGCTCCACTTGTAGAGGCTAAGAGTTTTTAAATCAAAATAGATAGTTGTTGTCATATAATAAAAAGTTTACATTGTCATGTTGATAATTATAATATAAATCAATTATTATACTTCTGTGTTCTAGTAGTTTATAAATTAAAAAAGTTTTACCATTTTAAGTCTTTAATAACATGAAACTATTTCTTAAATATTTCATCATTGGCTCGGCAAGAAATTCATAGAGTAGGGTTTAGTATTTTGTACTTCACTGAAGCGACTTGTAATCCAGAAAACTCTATATATTTTCTTTGAGAAAACGGAGTTCGGGTCATTAGGAACCCAAATTAAGAGGTCTTTTGCAACGAACCTCACCAAATGCTACCGCATAGCACTTTGCTTCTTAATTTACTCCTTTAAGCTTTGCTCTCTAAGTGCCTGCAATTAAAGTGTAGTAGATTTATATTTATATAATTTTTTTCAAATTTAAAGTATGAATATATGTTTCCATATATTACGCTATAGTTAAATGTGCATAAATATATTATAATTTGATCTGGCTGTATCGTGTAGAAAGAGCGAACAGCTCTGAATGGAAATATCAAAAAAAATATATTACAAGATATAATTACAGTTTATTGTAGGCCTATTAAAAGTTCAGAATAATAAGCCCATCTAAGCTATAAATCTTCTTTAAAATTACTTTTCTAAAAATATTGATCTAAGTTATAGATGTTTAACAAATTGTTTGAAAAGGCTATAAAGTTAGGTTTGATCGAAAAGTTTACATCACGGTCTGAATATCAAGTTAATTAATTAATGTCGATATCATCTGTATAGATGAAAATCTACTTTCAATTTATATACAAACTCCAATCCTCTTTCTTTATTATGAAAAATAAATCTTGTCTCGGAGACTTAATGTCACAATTTTAATATTTTTTTAAAACATTATTGTTCTTTACCGATGAAGAATGTAACGATGAAGTGATACAGATTTTTTGGACAGGTTAATAAAATGTAGTTTTTTTTTCTATTATAAATGAACTAAAGCTCAGTTTCCTCCATAAAAAAGAAATGAGCGAGTAATTTTTAGGCGGAAACGCCTACTTTTGAATAAACTAAATTTCCATTTTCACAAAACAAACAGCAAAAAAATAGTTTGAGTATTTTGTAATAGCTCAAGTTGCAATTTTAAGCTCTCGGCGTTCTGACAGTATGATCCCCGTAAAAAGAAAGCCATTGAATTCGACAGCTTACACTGTTATTCTCTGGTTCCTTGGATGTTCAGCATTTTACTTTGAAAGTACTGAGCTACGTCATATTATTCCATTTCATCAATCACTTGTCGGCTAATTGTCAACTGAAGACAAAAGGCAACTATTCCTTAATAAAAGAAAATAAATTTTACTGACTAAAAACCTGTTGTAAGCTATACAGCTAGTAATTCTAAAAATAAACAATAATTCAAACCAGTATCATAATCGTGCTTTAAAATATTAATAAAACACAACACGAGGGCAACAAAATGCTAAAACCGTTTATGCGTGTTGTACACAGATTCAAGCTTCGATTATGGCGCATCGCACGGTCAATACCCAGCTCTAACTATTACTCGTACTATTTGAGCCTGAATTTTGGCAAAGCGCTGCCCATTCGTTTGGCTGTTCCATTAAAAGGGTGGTTTTAATTACCACTAATTTATGCAACACACTCGCAGGGACAGATTACAGAGTGGGCTGCTCAGTTCAGCATAGTTTGGTCTCAAATCATAAAGGTCATGTCATTGTCATTGTCATTGTCTTTGAAGCATAAAATTTTTGGACAACCTGTAATTTCATATAAACTAGCTATCTTTGTAATGATCATATTTGGCGCTATGGACAAATTAGTATGTTTTGTCAGTACAGACTTGTGCCTTTCTGTTTTGAGAATAAAATCAACATTTTAAGCTTTATGTGAAGTTCAGGTTACAAAGTACATTAGCACAAACAGACATCTGAACAGACTCTAAGACATTCGACAATGTAAAAGAGTAATTTTTATAATATTTTTTTTTTCAGTTTCACAATATACGTGTCTTGCATATAACAGGGTAGGCGCAGGGAACCTAGTGTTAAGACACTCTGTTCTCCACTTTCCGCCGAATTTTCGAGGCATTGCGTGTTGAGTGGCGGAACTCAATGCCTTGCTTTGCCTAGTAACCAAAGAAGGAATGAAAATTATGATAATTATTTATTAAAATTAAATCGAACGAAAAAAGTCCACAATTGTTTATTTAATTCTATATAATGTCAGGCTTAATGTATATTTTTTTAATACTGCTAACGCTCTACTATAAATGTATAGTTCTGACCGATTTGGATATAAAAATCATATTTGGTATTCATAGGTTAGTGTTATTCATCAAATAACCTAGAGAATAGAGCCTCATGTCTCAATCCTTTACTTCAGATAGCGTCTAAAAGATATCTCATTTGTAAGGGAGTTTTATTCATGCACCTAATATTGTTTCCGACTGAATTGTAATATTTCCAATAAGTATCCATTCGTCGACTTACATTATCTTGTGAACATTTTCATATTGAATATAACCTGACAGTAGTACATCTACTTCCTTATATTATATTTATGGGTTTCCTAAATTTCGTTTTATGTACATGAATGTGGTTTGTTTTATTTATGATAATAATTTAATTAAATGAAGAGTATTTTTATGTAACTATTTTGTCATGGGCCAGATGGAAAAGTATGAACTGAAGAAAGAAGATAAATATCACCTGATTTTTTTGCTATTGATTATAATAAAATATACATATAGTGACATAATTTTTATATTGATATTCTATTATTGTTTAGTTTTAAACGTAATGAGAACCTAATATTTATATATATTTATATACCTTTTATTGTATAATTTTTTTAGAGAACTGTACTTTAAAACTTGGAACGTAATTTTACATATATTGTGTAATATATATTGTGATAAATGAAGGTCTACAGTTGCACAAAACGTAAGACTCGAAACGTTTTCTTGTAAGTAGCCTAATGGCTAAGTAGCTCTTGGTTAAAATACTTCTACAATAATGTAATATTATTTTTACGTCGTTATTAAAATAATTATCCTGATTAGATAATTCTCAAGTATTATCTTGAAATAAATTAGGTCATATTTTTTATTCATTAAGTTGCCTCATTATTTTTAAATGTTTTGCTTTTACTAAAACTAGTAGTAATTACGTATTTAAATCATAGCCAAGGTTACCAACCACATTCAGCTCTAAAGGTACTTTATCTATCAAAAGGATATTGCTGAGAAATATTATATTTGCATTTTAATTATAAAAAAGAAGAGACTTAAAATTTAATTACAAAATAAATGTATTTAATATTTTAAAAGAGCACTTTATATTTTACAGTCATATAATGCGTAATTTCAAAAGTAGGTCAAATAAGAATCTCTGCGCGCCAGGTTGGAGACTTACTTTTTCGAAGAGCAAACGTTGTAGTTCCTTCATGAAAGTGGCACTTTTTCTCTATTACTGATATCGGGTATTAGCGATTTAATTGAAAATTATTTTTAAGCTTTAAATTCCTTATAATGATTAAGTTAACGAGACGCATTGGTTTTAAGTTAAGTTACCAAACTTTATGTGTCGTTTCTGTATCTGAAACTTACTTTTTAAGGGGAAAAGTTACCTGAGTCGAAAAAAATGTTATGTGGGTTTAGTTTGTTACTCTATAGATAATATTGAAATTTGCTCTCGATACGTTATATAGAGCAAGCAAATTTGATCTATAACTTTTAAATGTGTTCTTAGTACATGTATAATGTACATAAATTAAAAGTAATAAAATATGTAACATAAATTGATAATAAGTAAATTTAAACATCTATCATTGACAATTGAGAAACATATACTACTTGTGTAAGATAAGTTGAAAAAAAAAAGCAAATTAAGTGTGCCTCTGCGTTACGAAAGGTATCAATCATCATTAGTTAAATAATACTTCAAAATATAAGAAAATAATAAATTTTCTTTATGTAAATATTTTCTATATATCTATATATATAAAATCGAAAGGTCACTCACTCATCACGAAATGTCAGAAACTACATGTGCTAGGAGTCTGAAATTTTGCATAGAAGTTACTTATAGGACGTAGGTGCTGCCGTCTTAACGGGAATTTGTAATATTCGACTTCTAAGGGGTTGTTCTTGGGGTTGAAAGTTTGTATGAAACTTCGTTACTAATGACATTTGTCTTTGTCATTCGTTACTAAATGCTAGGAGTCTCCAATTTTGCATAGACGTCACTAAGACGTAGCCATGGAGACAGAAATTAATAATAACATAGTTCACGCGGATGAAACCGCGAGCGGGCCGCTAGTAAAAGATATATTTTGATCTAAGTACATATTAATCATAATGTACTATGTCCAAGATATATTCAATTAAGTAAAGTAAGCCAGCACATTTTCCATAAATAAGTCTCTTCAACCAAGTTTAAGTAAGTTCGCTGCTAATTTCACAGTTGTACAGGGTTGTGTTCGAGACACATTAGGATAATTAGATTTTTATAAGTAGAAGCTCTTAGAAGTAGGATATAAGACATGCGACATTTAATTACTTCTTGGCTAAGTAAAAAGCACAAAATTAAATAAATACATAAATCCTATATCTTATAAAACAAAGTCGCATTTCGTGTCTGTCTGTTGTTTCTAACTCTTCTTCTTCTAAACCACCCAATGGATTTTGATGCGGTCTTCACCATTAAGTCGGGTGTTTTTCGTAGAAGGTTTATATATAGTTTATTATTTGTACATTCTTATGTAAATTAACATAAATACGATAAATGCGTATAAAGTCCTACCCGTTGAGACACTTTCGCGCATGCGGTGCTTTAATGGTAAGTACTACATGAAAAAAATGTACTGGAGTATTATTCCTCTTAATGAGATCTACAAAAAAGTCCGCGACGGCATATTCGTATCTTTTAAGAATAACGTGTACTGATAATTTTTCTGTCTAAAAATAATAATTTCAATATATTTTTTATTGTGAAGGATATTTTTCCATAATGGTATTAATCTTTATTCTTTAAAATACTTTATTAATTTTCTATGTTAAACGAAGATAAAATTTGCTTTTTACACTATTTCGAAATTGCGAATAGTTTTACAGAAAATCGCATTTAATTGTTGACACACCCCACCGTTGACACATCAGCCGTATGTTACTAAGTTTCACTTATCCCTTACTCTCAGCATATAAATAAGTACATTAGTTACGTTGGCCATTTAATGTAGATCAAAACTGTCTTTTACTGTTTTTCATTTTAATAAGTACTTTAGAAGTTGTTACAATATCAAAAAATCCTTGCTGCGAAACGGCTCGCCACTCGCCATGCGTCCGCCGCGCCCGCCTGCCTTACACGCATCGATGGTTCAGTGGTAGAATGCTCGCTTGTCACGCAGGCGGCCCGGGTTCGATTCCCGGAATACCCTCTTCAGCATTAACCACAAGCTCGAAAAAAAGAACCCGCCTGCCTTTATAGTAACGAAGATTTAGATGCGTTTGCACGTATTGGATAATTGGAGTTGAATGTATTATTTCAGCGCGATATATTTGGTTTCATATTTTTTGTAGTAATTATTAGTAGGTAAGTTTTTGTTTATAATTTCTTCCGTTTAAAAATAGTCATTTAATTATCTAAAAATAGTCATTTAATAAGTACTTGAAAAGATTAGTAGCACAGATTTAAAATTACGGTACCTACTAAAAAATCCTTGCTGTGTAAAACAATTGGAAAATCCTTATTGAAACTACGAAAATGCGGGTTGCATTAGAGTTTAATTAATTTTCACATTATCTTCAGTATTTGCAAACATACATTATATGAATAATCCAGTAGTTAAAGCGGGCGAAGCCGCAACAGGGTCGCTAGTATATTATAAAGCCTTTTACCTTTTAAGGTACAGTAAACATTTTGATTAGAAAATTCTTTATGTCCTTTAAACAAAAATAAGACCCTCTAAACAATAAAAAAAACATTTGTAGTGATAGCAAATTATATAAACAGCAAGCTTATGTAATTACTATTTAAACCATTAAGCAATTATTAAGCTGACAGAGGAGCAGAAATAAATAACTTGCATGTTATTTAATGAAAGAGCACCAACCCTACAACAGACCGAGATGCACCCAACAATGCACACGCGCTCGTTAATTAGCAAGGAAATGACGCTGGAGCCAAATTTCTCCTTCAAAGTGGAAACTTTAGTTCTAAGTGTGCGGTAAAATGATAGACTGAGAGAGGTACGAGCATTATTGTTTGTAGAAAATGAATTTCGAAGTAGATCACGACGTTATGTTTGGTAGGCAGAGTTTGGTTAATACACTCCGTTCCCCACTTTCCGCCGAGTTCTGGAGGAATTGCGTGTTGAGTGGCGGAACTCAACGCCGCGCTTTTGCCTCGATACCAGAGCGAAAAAACGGAAATATAATAAAATATAAGATAGAATAAATTTAAGTAAATATTTCCTGTCCCCGAGTGGGGATCGAACCCACTACCATCGTGTAGCTTTATGGATAGTGAATTTCATGGTTTCAATTCCTACTCCGCGAATATTTTTATTTTACAATCTTCTCCACCCATAACTAATTGCCTTCAAAATATAATTCTTCAAACAAAAAAAAATCTACCATTTTGCTGAAGAGTTAAACTGAGAGTAATAACGAATTTAAGTCGACTCGAGTCCAGAGAATATCTTGATTTTTAACTTCACTAACTTTGCTTTTGAGGAGAAAGCGCCGATACGGAATTGGCTTATGGCTAACTTTAAATTGACGGGAAAGGAAAACTAGTAGTCTGCCTTTACATTCTTAAGTGGACTTAAAAGTATCCTTTTTATAAGTTTTCATTTTCTATGTTTAATATTTTTTTACTACGAGAAAACATTCCAGTAATGATAGTGTGTAAATATTCTATACTTATAATGATAAAAATAAATAAAATAAAATAGTAAATCTGTAGAAAAGTCGTTTCTGTATAATTGTGAGTTGCGCCACTCAACAGGAAATGCCTCCAAAATGCGGTGGAAAATTTAAAATTTATATAATATTCATTATTTGATATATACTTTTTTTTAATTTTGACAATTTTTTCATTGAAATTTGCAAGTGATAAGTGCTTACTTTTTACAGCATTTCTAACTAAGCTTCTGTTTATGTATCCATTTTGATTTATATAATCATTCTTAGTATAATAGTAACTTATGCCTTTACAATATAACAATAGTTTAACAAAAACCTACTCATGACTAAGGTGAAAGTTTCTTCTAAGTCTAATTTCACTAACTGTACTTAAAAATGTATAAAATCAACCTGTTTACATTTCATAGGAGTGACAGTCCTGCGCCCGCTCTTAAACGCTTAATCCGCTTTCCATAATAAATGTAGGGAAATAGCTGTTGACATTTCAACGGTGGCATAAATTCACGCTGTAGATGTCGTTAAGCAACATTAAGAAGTTTTATTGTTTTAGCAAAAAGTGGTTTACCGCTGTTCCTCTTCATGTTCATAAGATGGCTGTATTGTTTTTAAAACATCTTATAATAGCTGCTTGGTTGAATTTTCGTTTTTATTTCTTCTATGTCGCTATACTTACTTGCATCACAAAAATATTTTGGCGATAAATTTTATGAACATGTACGTACATATATGCTAATTTGTTTAAATAATTTATTCGGCCGCTACGGGCGAAGAGGCAATAGAAAATTCTTATGATATTTACTAGCACCAACACAGAAATGCACGAAAGTGACAAGGTGCTAGTTGACATATCGCTTAATATTCTATTAATTTCAGACGTTAAGTTGTGACTCGATCTCGCAGATTGCTAGATTCAAATTATTGAAGAAAAAGATAAGGTAATTTTAAATATTTACTCTATATTGGAATATATTAATTTATTTTCAAAATATTACAGGCAATTACTAAATTATTAAAATTTATTAAAAAATATGACATTTATGTGCTAAAATATTAAAAGCTGACCTGAATTTAATCAAATCAACAGCACTTAAACTAGAATCAACAGAGTTCATGCAGAATTATACTGCGATGCCGTTAATTGCGAGGGCCGTACCGTATTTCACTGAAACTGAAACTTATAATTAACTGCTGCATGCAGGGTCACAATAATTATATTATAATGAAACATGTTTGTGTCAAATTGCTTCGAACAACGTGACTAAAGTAGTCTCTAAACAACGTAATTTATTTGGTATGTTTTTATAATTTTATCTAAGAACTAGCGACCCCCTTGCGGCTTCGCCCGCTTTTACTACTGGATTATTCATATAATGTATGTTTGCAAAGCACTTAAGATAATGTGAAAATTAATTAAACTCTAATGCAACCCGCATTTTCGTAGTTCCAATAAGGATTTTCCAATTGTTTTACTCGGCAAGGATTTTTTAGTAGGTATCGTAATTTTAAATCTGTGCTACTAATCTTTTCAAGTACTTATTAAAATATATTTAAATGACTATTTTTAGATAGTTAAATGACTATTTTTAAACGGAAGAAATTATAAACAAAAGCCTTCCTACTAATAACTACTACAAAAAATATGAAACCAAATATATCGCGCTGAAATAATACATTCAACTCCAATTATCCAATACGTGCAAACGCATCTAAATCTTCGTTGCTATGCCTCTATAGCGGGCGGGTTTTTTTTTCGAGCTTGTGGTTAATGCTGAAGAGGGTATTCTGTCCCTGATGAAAAGCAAGCGCTACGTGGCTGCCTGTGAGGAAAATTAAATAGAATGCATTGGCCGGGAATCGAACCCGGGCCGCCCGCGTGGCAGGCGAGCATTCTACCACTGAACCACCGATGCGTGTAAGGCAGGCGGGCCCGGCGGACTCGCTTGTATAAGCAAAACGTCGCGGGGCGCGTTTCGCAGCAAGGATGTTTTGATATTGTAACAACTTCTAAAGTACTTATTAAAATGAAAAAACAGTAAAAGACAGTTTTGATCTACATTAAATGGCCAACGTAACTTATATATTTATTTATATGCTGAGAGTAAGGGATAAGTAAAACTTAAGTCGGCACAGCTGATGAGTCAACGGCGTGATGTGTCAACAATTAAATGCGTTTTTCTCTAAAACTATTCGCAATTTTGAAATAGTGTAAAAAGCAAATTTTATCTTCGTTTAACGTAGAAAATTAATAAAGTATTTTAAAGGATAAGGATTAATACCATTATGGAAAAATATCCCTCACAATAAAAAATATATTGAAATTACTATTTTTAGACAGAAATATGATCACTACACGTTATCCTTAAAAGATAAAAATATGCTCTCGCGGACTTTTTTGTAGATCTTATTAAGAGGAACAATACTCCAGTACATTATTTTCATGTAGTACTTACCATTAAAGCAGCGCATTCGCGAAAGTGTCTCAATGGGTAGGACTTTAGACACATTTATCGTATTTATGTTAATTTACATAAGAATGTACAAATAATAAACTATATATAAACCTTCCCTGAGAAATACTCGACCTAATGGTGAAAACCGCATAAAAATCCGTTGGGTGGTTTAGAAGAAGAAGAGTCAGAAAGTTCAGACAGACACGAAAAGCGACTTTGTTTTATAAGATATAGGATAGGATACAAATTTTGATAAAATAATAATTTAACAAAAAAATTGAATAGCTTATACAAATACAGCGTAAAAATATAGAGAAAATATACATTGCTTCATTATATCTTTGAATATTAACTAACAAACTAAGAACATCTAAGCTATCTTTATTCAGTTACCATCAATATTTTTATAAAGTATAAAAGAATAAACACAGCGACTCATAACACAAAAGCAATGTTCATTTTGTGCTTATTATCCTATAAAAGTAAATATTAATCACCCTACAACAAAGAGATTTGAGGAAAACGAAAAGTAACGACGGGGTACTAAATGTAAAATGGATTGTAAATATGGTTATAAATAAGATAATGTAAACTTAATACGATAATCTTAATAAAAATTATGAAAGTCCCTAATTTTAGTCAATTATATTATTTCCAGCAATTTTACAAAAACATTGCCTTAGATTACATTGAGATTATATTATTATTGGCCACATCATCAAAACTTATGAGGTATGTTCCAATCACAATCCTGAAATTAAAACAAAACTCTCGTGGGCGAGTCCAACTCCCGCTTAGTCGGTTTTTTCATAAATATACTTAAACATTCTTATATTACAAGCAAGCGTAGTCGCAGGAAGGTCGCTAGTATTTTATAAAATTCGAAATAATAAAAATCTAACAGAAATCAAGCGGAAAAAATAGTTGACAAGCTGCCAGTCTGGATTCACGCCAGGCGCATGGTATTGCGGCTTCTTATAAAAGCAACAAAATATTGTCCAAATTGTACTCAGTTTTAATTTAGCCATTTTGGCACGTCCTGGCGGAACTGCGGGTCAGGAATCAGGTATCTGAAATACAAATAATATGATCCCAGGCAACGGCCAAGTTACCAGTAATTCTTTAGTAAATAAAATTTTACTCGTAAGTGTAATCATCGTTAATGCGTGTGATTACATCCCTAACGCACTCCCTAGACGTAGACGCCCGCGCAGCGTCCTTTTAGACTCCGATGACGCCATTACCATAGCGAATGCCCCGTATGTAGGTAGGAAACACACTACTCACACACGACACAAACACCGTCGTCGACGGAATCGACGACGAAGTCCAGCTTATTCAACGGCTCGATCGCGTCTCGGCGCGGTCGGGCCCAGCGGTTAGGGACCGTTAGCTCCCTTAGAGTAGTCTAATTTGTCCCCAGTCGCGACTTCATGTCGCGGCTGGTTTGCTTAGCATAGGTGAAATCCCAGTCCGCTCGACGGCCGCAAGCCGAGGTTCGAGTCCCGCAGGGGGCGCCCTTACAGTCGTCGACTTCCTCACAGGCAGCCACTTAGTGCTTGCATTTCTTCAGGGACAGAGTACCCTCTTCCCTACCCAACCGGTGTCGCTGTAAAAGCCAATAGGGCTAACAGCATTATCCACATGTTCGAAAAATCGTAAGTGTTTATATTTCGTTGATCTTAAAGTAAGAAAGATTTATGGTCCATTTAAAGTGTTGTTTTTAACTAGTTTTATATTAGACTATTTTTTCATTTTTAAGTATTATTTCGTACTTAGGAAAGAAAAATATTTTGTAGAAAACATTAAAAATTTTGAACCCAGCGGGATTTGAACCCGCACCTCTTTGGAAACTGTCCAAGTTTCCAATAACACTTAACAATTTAAAAACCGTTTAAAAAATAGCCTGATACTCTACGGTCTACGGTCTCCACTCTACAGATTTACGCATACTCTGAAGTACCAGGCTTGAGCGACATTGACTTGAGTCTATACAAACTTTCAACCCTTTCTTTGCACCCTTAATGGGTGAATTCTAAAAAAACCACGACATACAAGTTCAATGAAATATTTTTGAGTTTGAATTTAAAATTTTATAAAAATCGGTGCAGATTTGAAAAAAACTCCATAATAACTTTCAACCCCTATATGTCCAAATTACGAAAATAATCATCTGTCCAAATTTCACGTTCCTGCGCACAGCGGTTACGGCTGTTCGTGCGTCTTACCTCAGTCAGTGAGAACATGTTCTTTTATAATATACTAGCGGCCCGCTCGCGGTTTCACCCGCGTGAACTATGTTATTATTAATTTCTGTCTCCATGGCTACGTCCTAGTGACGTCTATGCAAAATTTGAGATTCGTAGCATTTAGTAACGAATGACAAAGACAAATGTCATTAGTAACGAAGTTTCATACAAACTTTCAACCCCCAAAACAACCCCTTAGAAGTCGAATATTACAAATTCCCGTCTTAGCGAGCACCTACGTCCTATAAGTAACTCCTATGCAAAATTTCAGATTCCTAGCACATGTAGTTTCTGAGATTTCGTGATGAGTGAGTGACCTTTCGATTTTATATATATAGATAAAGATACAAATTATTAGGTGATTTTTAATATTTACGACCTTTTTTAATATTAATGTGTAATATTAATATTTTCATTTGATATTAAGCAGTTACTTAACTACTTACTTAATGTGAGGTATAAAGGCTTTAAATAAATAAAACACAACACGTTCGTATCATAATTTATTTACGCATCACATTTAATTTGATGAATAAAATAAAACAAAATATCGATTTACTGTACATTAAAGATAAAAAGATGATTTTGTGCAAAAAATTGACATTATCTTAAGTGAAACACAGCCATTGATTAACGCCTACATTTATACACATTTTGAAGTAACTATTAGGTTATAAAATTTTTAAAGATTAGGCTCAAATTAATTTTTACTTAATAAAATCTTATACAATCTTGTGGCATATCTGTATATTTAATTACAGGTTAAGAATTAAACAATATTTAATTTATTTATTTATTTTATATACAAAATACTTAATAACTCTAGTTATATTGTAAACTATACAAAAGTAATATACTGAAAGCTGTATTTCTTATATAATTCATCATTACCTACATCTTTTTATATTTCATTTGTTTTAAAAGAATATTAATTAATTTTTATGAATCATTTGGAATTAAAAAATATGAATAAATTTTAAGAAATACATTCAATTATATAAAGGCCTTTGGCACGTTTTAGTAATCTAGTAATTTTGAAGTTTTCTTCTTTTAGATAAAATATGACCTATTCTCTGTGACCTGTGCCATATCGTATGATCGACTGTCATGACGGCAGCCGGCGACAGATTTCGATAATGAAATATATGACGTAGTACGTAATGTATGTATTTTTAGTAATTTTATTGAATATATCTCCTATGGTAGTGTAGTCTTCTGCTTTGTCGAAACTGATCACCTTTTTGATTCCTTTGTATTTTCTATACTTATATCTATCTTATTTAAATAAAACACTGTAGTGTAAACAAGGGAACGTCAGCGGTGACGATCTTGATACGTACTGTCTTTAAAGACATTTTGAGTAATATAAAAATTAAAAGAAAATAATTATGGTAAGTCGTTATGGAATAATCTCACTTCAAGTGTACAATTTACAATTTTCTGTGTTTTCCTTTGAATTCCAAAGGAAAAATTATACATATTATTTACATTTAATTTTGCCTAATATAATGAAGTAAATATTGATAATGAATACTTGCTGTTAATATGGACATTAATTAATTAGAATTTTATGATAAAAAACATATGCTCCTTTTATATTTATGAAATATAAAATCAAACAAGTTGAAGAAAATAAAATAATTTAAATTCATTATTTATGAGCTTAAAATTGTTTCACTCATGCCTACGTCAGTACTTATATACATTCTTTAAATACTTAACTCATGGAGATCTTTAGTTAATTAAAATGCAGGACAAAGCTTAGAATTTAAGAGTAAAAGTTTATTTATATTATGTTAAATTACATAATTACATAATTTATCTAATAAATTATATATTTATACACACACATCTTTGAATATAATTTAATTAAAAACGTTTCGAAATATACAAAAAATAAAGTACTTTTATAGTATTTTATCTATTCATATATCTATTACATTGAATTAAATTAACTTTGATTTATTTGTTTCATAGTTACGATACCTAACCGTATTCCTTCCACAAATGTGTTTAATGCAGCGAATAAAACTTACATATCGATTATTTTTATAGTTCTTAACTATTTTGGGTTGAGGCCGTTCTTTTAACTACACTAATTCTAATATCACTTGAAATATATTCAAACCAAGACTCATAAGGTGATAGACTTTGATATTTGTCTAAAAGTCCAGACCAGGACGAGTAACAAGCTGTTGCTGTCAGCGGATGTACCTGTAACAAATTTTTTTTTCAGGAGGAACCGTCATGGAGCAATGGTACAGCGTCTGACTGTAAATGCGGATGTTGCGGGTTTGATCTTACTCGGGGCAGCATTTCGATATTATAATAATGCGTAGAGTTTTTCCATTCAGTACACAATATCTTGTAAATGAATGGAAAATAGGAAATATGGTATCTTAACACAAGAAAAGTCTAAAATTATTCGATGCTGAGTATAAATAATATTGATAATGATTAAATAGTATAAAAGAGGACGTATTATAAAATATTCTCCTTCAAAATAAATAAGCAAATTTTATAACAGCAAAGTTGAATATACTAGGTGTATCTCATAAATATTAAATAAATGTAGAAATGTTACTATTAAACTTCTAATTTCCCCTGGGTTGCTTGAAGCGTTAACCCGTCATGTTCTATTGTACAGTGTTTAGCAAGTGCGGTATACTTTTTATAATAAATATTATTTTTATTAAATCAACATGATCATTCCCCTGAGTGGGAATCGAACCAATGACCAGCTATTACAATAAAATGTCGTAAAATAACGATTATTATTCCTTAACAAAAGGTTGACTAAGCTAAATAAGATATTATATCAGAATTTAGTTTGCGATAAGAAACAATATTATTGTCTACACTTTGTAAAATATAGAAGCTGTTTTCTTATTTCTAGGATCGCGCCCTGGGCGTTTATCCTTCTATAAGACTCAAATATTACTTAATAAAATATTAATCAAGTTTCAAATTTACTTTGTAAGCTTAAAGGAATATTTCAAGTTATTATTATAACATTTTATTTCATTGAAATTTAATTTGATTTTAGTTTGACGTAATATAATAATCAAAGTTACAATTATTTATAAGCTTATAAAAGTCTAATAAAAAATAACTTTTTTGTTATTGGGTAACATAAATAGGCATTTTGATTACATAATACCTTTATGTAGCGAAATAAAGATGTTTCTGACTAAACGAGATGACTATATATTCAAATCTCAACTGCTGGATTTTTATGTCTTAAATATTTTTTTACTTTACTCGGTCTGGTTGGAATGATCTCCACGGCGCCATCTTTAAATAATCAGCAATCAAAGAGAGCTGTCTAACATTATCTAAAGAAAAATATACAATATAAAATTGTGTGACGATCAATAACAGTTTTTTGTAACATAAAATTTGAAATTAGAAAATATATTTTATTTAACAATTACCTTCATTAGATACATACCTCCATTAGAAACATATTTCGACAATTCCGTCCGCGAGTACACCGTGACGGTGGCGGCCGCGTCCCTCACCACGGGCGGCTCCACAGGCAGGGTCGCCTCGCAGCGCACGCGCAGCGCCCCGCTCGCGCCCGCCGGCACTGCCACGCGCAACACGCGCCAGGACGCGCGCAGCCCGCCTGCTTGGGGCGCGCTTAGCTCGAGACGTTGCCAGGGCTCCGTCTGTAACATTATATAGTATAAGTACAAAAATATATGAAGGGTGGGTCATCAACCTCTTATTAAGTGCTCTCCAGCGCACCTTCCTCTAGTACTGCATTCTCAAAGTTCAATAAAGATCTTCTGTGTCTCTTACCATTTTATTTATTTAATACACATATAATTATTTTTCTAATAAATATTAAATATTTTTTAAGTATACGTCGCGTCGTTGTTATGTAAAATTTTAATAAACACAGTCCGTATAGGTAACTAGAATTTTTGTTATGATATTAAATGTGTAGGTTAAATTGCTTAATTACAGCGGACGAGACAAACTTGTGTACCGGAAGTACATCCATAAAGCTATTTCTGCCCTTATTTCTATAAAATGCAATTTAGAACTACGAGATAAAGACTTTAATTTTACTTTAAAGCGCGATAAATTACTCTTTTTCATTCTATCTCTACTTTGATAGGAAAGTATTACTTTCCATGGAACGATTTATATTAGTTAAGCTAAAAGTTTTAAATAAATTGCCCTTCGATCTATTTGAAGTCGTTGTAGTGCTCTGTGATAGAGACTATCTTTGAACGTGATGGTTGTGAATTCTATTCTCACTCTGCGTAATCAATTATTTTTATTTCAAACGAGGCATTAAGTTCCGCTATACAAAAATATTGTCTCTAATTCGGGCAGAAAGCGGAGAATAAAGTGACCTGACACTAGGAGTATAAATTAAATCAGTGGCTACAACGATGATAAATGCCCAAAAATCATAAAAAAAGACTATTGAAATCTGATGGACAGTTGGAACTTGATAGATAATAGTAGTATATGTAGGTCAGTTATAACACAGTGTTTAAGAAGTATTTTTCAAAACTGCCTTTTAATTATATTATATCTTTGAATAAATCTAAAAAATAATCAAGAAAAACCTGATTTTCTATTAGATTCTCTTTATTTAAGCAAAGTAGTGACTCGGCCATCACTATTCATTATGCAGTGGAGTGGTTAATGTATGCAAGTCCATTAAAAACTTCAAAGTACATTTACAATGTTAATATTATTTTTTTCATACTAGCATACAGACTAGTAAAGGCATTGTAGAGTGCGTTAACATTTAGGGAGAAGAAACAAGTGTTTGCTTAAAGTAATATTTGAACACTTTTAAACTCGACGGTAACGGTAACGTATAACGTATTAAAATACAAGCTTGCTATATCCCAAAATATAATTTATATCAATTTTATTTTGTTTAACTTTATTATTTAACAACTATATTCTCAATTTTTAAGTAATAAAATAGATTTCTCTTTCAATTCACAGTTCATAATAGTGCCCGGAGTCGTATAATAGTATTCAATTTATCTCAACAAAGACGTGTTTTGATAGACAACCGCCGCTGCGCCACGACGGCCTTTAAATAGATGAAGTTCAAATTCTAATAAATGAAATACCTACATTGTTGTTAGAAATTATCCTATAGAATATACAAATATTTGTATATCATAATATTATGATACATTTATTTAACAGTGATTTATAACTATTTCAAATGCTGTTAGAAAAATAAAAATGAAGACGTCATTATCAAAATAGAACAAAAAATGAAATTCTCAGAAAAATATTGTATGAACATTTGTCTAACTTAAATACTAAACGAAAAGTTTATAGCATTTTAATATCCCTTTCTTCTCTTCTTTTAAGTTAAGTTATTAACTTTGTAGACGCCTATAAAAGTTTTTGTAGTTAAACTTTTCACATTTTCAACAAGTCAACAAAAGCTTGATTAACTTACAAACTGCTTAGGAGTAAAATGCGTTTGATCTTTGCGTCTCGCGTGCAATAAAAGTAATTTTACTCCTGAAATCTTCGTCTGTCTTAGTGGATGTAGTTGCTATCAGATCACGATCAGGGACGAAATTATTGACCTCCTAAGTGGACTTATCGCAGCCAGGACCTAGATTACGTGTTGAATATCGCAACTCAACATTTTGATTTATTATACCAGCTACAATGAGTGGGAATAAAAAAAAATATTTATAATATAATCATGACCCGAATAGTGATCGAACTCACAGCTCTTGCAGCTACGGTCAAACTCTATCCAATTCCGCTACTATAAGCCTCAACGATATCAATCGCCACGTAAGCTCGATCACAATAATTCATTCAATTCAAAATTTACAATCTTACCCACATGAACACTGTTCATTTTTTTTATAACACTAGAAGCGCCGCCGTCCCATTTTTGTCCCAAACGCAAGTTTGATTGTATATAACTTTTTTATTTGTTAATGTATGTAGATGAAACTTTTTGAGTATTACCAATTTTACACCATTATTTTATTAAAAATATAAATAATTTTATAGCAATCACACTTTTTGAAAAAAAAAAATAGATTTACCTAGAACTGCCACTGGGTCATTTTTGTCCCGCCATTATTTTTTTATTATTTGAGGGTATAACTTGAAATATTTTCATGCCTCGGGGACGAGGTGGAGGTGAAAGGGCGATGCGGGGGCAGAAAAAAATTGAATAGTAGGTTTAGCAGTCAATGCCTAAGTTTTTAGGGTCCTGTAGCTTTTAAGGAAAAAAAAACCCTTATAAGATCATTTTTTTCTCCATCTGTCTGTCTGTGCCTTTATCTCAGGAATGCTTGGAGAAATCGAGTTGATATTCATATGAGTATATGAATATCAACTATATGACGATCTACAGTCCCTTGATTTCCTGAAAAAGCGCCCTTAAAAAAGATATGACCATTTATATAGTAAAAAACATGTATTTCAACACTATAAAAGGAATCAAATTAATAAGTTACTTTCAATTAACTTAGAATTATGAAATTTGGCAGCTAGCATCTACATGTAGTACTAGTACAAAAAAAAATCTGAAAACTATACATTTATGCATAAATCTTAAAAAATAATAGCCTGAAAAGTCGGGTAAAATTGGTGTCAGTACTAAATTTTGCCGCTAGTTCAAGTGAGGTATCAGATGAAAGGATGACTAAGCTAGGCTTGAATTTCAGAAAAACACTCGATATCAAATGTGGGCAATTGTAGGGTAGGTAGAGGGAACCTGGGAACCTAGTGCTATGCACTCCGCTGGCATTTTCCGCTGAATTCTGGAGGCATTACCACGCAACGTTATAAATCATCTGTGATGTATCACTGATGGAGAATATATTAATGTATTACTTAGCCTAATAATAATATTAACTAATTTCAATAACTTATAATTTTGTAAGAGTTATTCAGTTACATCTAACTGAACCTTAGAATGTATTTGAAATATTTGATTCTTTCTTTGTGTTTTGTTTTTTAGTACTTTTATGTTTGTTAAAGAATAAGAATTGACTATTAAAGATGGTTTACATATTTTACGAATTATTTTAATAATATTTTTTTGTATTATACCAACAATCAACATAATAAGTAGAATGGGACAAATTTGTCACGACGGCGGTTCTAGGGGGGTCTCAATCTTCGGCACTTCTAGTGATAATCATATAATTAAACAAATATAAAAGTTACATTTACTCCAAAATACGAAATTGTTATATCACAAAATGTTATAAAACAATAAACAAATCAAAATAAAAAACACTCATTACACTAATGACATTTATTAAGTAAAATGTTCTGGAAGTTGATAATATACGTATTTTACATCTAAAATGTACGTTTTCTAAATGTGCGAACTTTTCCATATCGCATACCGTTTCCTAATGAGAGACGGCAAAAGAAGGTCACATACAAGTTTTGCTCATATAAAAATAGAATATTCACTACCGTACATTCTAATGAGTACATTCTGTTATTAGCACATTTACTGTGTATGTATGTGTTATTGCGGAACGAGGTTCTATATATAATTTTTAAATAATAAATTATTTTTAACTATTTTTATTTACAAGCATAGGCTAAATACAAGGGAGCAAAATATTCAATCGATTATTATTTTAAATATGATATATTAAATAATACTTACATATCAAAACAACTATTATTATATTAACATTACTTCACAGTATAAAAGTATTGTTCAAACAGTATGACGACATACGTACCTTTACAATCTCATCGTCTATGTACCAATCAATATCAGAGGGCGGCAGGGAGTAGTCAGAGGAGCAGTTGAGCAGTACCTGCTCGCCGGGCCTCACTAGCTTAGGAGCGCCAAGTATTGTGGGGTCCTTGTGCGGCATGGCTGCGAGGGAAATGGACTTCAGTACGAAGATTAATACAAATGAAACTTTGAAGCCACTAACGAGTCTTTAGTTGGTAACGAGTTACATTTCCTGAAGGTATCAGCAAATTGTTTAAAAAAATCGAATTTCTTTTATTTTTTTTTGTCGAGTGACTGGTGGCCGTCGTGTCGCAGGGACACCAGGGTGTGACTGTAATACGATAGTTGTGGGTTCAATAGCACTCAAGTTAATGAATTATTATTTTCTTTTCTTCGCTGTGGCAAAAAGGCAAAAACCCGACGTCGAGTTCCACCACTCAACACCTCGAAAAATTCGGCAGAAACGGAGTGGAGTGATATTAGGTTCCCTCTGCCTACTCTTCTGTTTATAGAGATTCGGGATACAGCGATGACAATTGCATTTTGTTCATACAGACTAAAATGTATTGTCCTTATCTTATATTAACCAAATACATTTATCAAATTCACAAAAAAAATCCATTGTAGGTTGTTTTCTCCTATCACCTCTTATTTATAGACAACAAAAGATCCCAAAGCTAAAATAAAGTTCCGTTGTTCAAATTAGCTGAAGTACAGGACGTTACCTTAACTGTCAGAAACTTGCCGATTAAGATAATTTTATAAAGGAACTCCAGTTACATACAACTCTATAGTGTGCGATAGTGGGAATGTAAACGTAATTAAAGTGTTAGGTAGGTACGAGCCGTTCTAGTTGGAGTCAAAAGCTTCGGATAACTAATTTACGTTAAAATAGAAGCATTACGTAAAACTAAACAAAGTTGTTGTTGGATTGGGTAAGTGGTTTTCGCTGAACTAGTTTGCAGTTAATTATGAAATATAAATATTGATTTCTAGAATGCTTGTAATCGATTGCTTATTTATAAGTAAATGTTAAAATGAGATTGATTTAGCAATAAATGCTTAAAAGATTATTTCATACGTCCAAAAAAATATTACTTTTATGATAATTATTTACTGCAATGCCGATTTAATTTAGAAAAGTTATGGTTGATTAGGTAAATAATGGCTTAAAAAGGTATAAATAAAAAAAATACCATTAAATACATGTTAAAGAAATCACACTGAACGACTTAGTATACATTAATTCTAAGGTAGCCTGCGTATTGGTATAAGTGGTCTTCAGTTGTTTAGAGAGTAGAGTTATATTTATATAGAGAAACTCCGAAATAACATCGAAAATGCCATCAAGACTACAATGTGATAATTACAAAAATACTTGCAATAGTTGTTAATATTATAAATATGTATTTAATACCATTCTCATATGCGCGACCTCGTCGAAAATTAAGTATTTAATAATGATTTGGATTTTTAAGCCGATCTAGCAATATATATAATGTAGCAGGTATATCAGCCACCTTGTTTTTATTTTTCTACTATTTTTAATTTAAGGGAAATTATAAAGGAGACTGTAATGCACGGCCGATTTAAGTTTTTTTAATCTATATATATAAAATCGAAAGGTCACTCACTCATCACGAAATCTCAGAAACTGCATGTGCTAGGAATCTCAGATTTTGCATAGGAGTTACTTATAGGACGTAGGTGCTCGCTAAGATGGGAATTTGCAATATTCGACTTCTAAGTGGTTGTTTTTGGGGTTGAAAGTTTATATGAAACTTCGTTACTACAAATGTTAGGAGTCTCAAATTTTGCAAGGATGTCACTAATAGGACGTAGGTACTCAAAGAAATTAATAATAACGTAGTTTACGCAGGCGAAGCCGCGAGCGGGACGCTAGTATGTTATAAATCATCTTCTCTGTTTAGATATGCTTCCTCATTCTCGAAATTTTGAATTTTTTTTTTATTCTGTTCAATATCAGTCTTTTACTAATAACAACAAACTGTTTGAAACCCTGAGCGCACTCATTCCATATTCCCCAAAATTTTAGTTACTCTATAAACTTCTCTAAAATCCACAATATTCTACAATTTAAACATTTACATATTCATGAAGTAACTGATAAAAGCGGAATTCAACATTCTACTATTAGATATTCAACGTTCGCTACCGCATATTTACGAATGCACTATGTGAATGTTTCAATACCAACGTTCTATATATGTAGCCCAAGATCTCAGAGTAGCCAGACCTGAGTCATTTTAGCAAAGCTTAAATTTTGAGGACTATTAGTCTAATATGTAGTTGAGACATTATGCCTCCTAATTAACTTGAAAGCGGGGCCCTTTCAGAGGTAGCACCAAATAACGGTATATCTCTGTGTGGGAAGATGATTGAGCCATCGGATAGGTCTGGGTGCTTATGAGGGATCTTGAAATAGTCTGTAAATGACATATTTAAAATTAAAGCTTGATAGTTTAACATCATTTGCTCCAATTTTAACCCTTATCTTCACAAAAAATTTTTTTTTAAGAAAAGCAAAAAATATGCATACTGGTAGCTTCTTTGGGCTACAAAAAACATAAAAAAAATAAATAAAAAAATCATAATATGAAAATTTCGGAAAAACACGATGTATACTATACTATACATTGCTACACGTACAGTGATTCTACCATTTTTAAGAATGTATATTATACTATACATTGCGATGCTTAGGGAGGGTGGAAATCTTACTGGTAGCTTTTAAAATATACTGAAAGATTATTGTAAATAATATGATTTTAAATAAAAACAACTATATTAATGGAAGTAAAAATGTTTAATTAAAAAAATCATTCTCAAATAATTTTTTGTTACAAAATAATAACTCAGAGATCCTATTGCTTGCGGTGGTACTCCAAAAACACCTTCGATTCTTCACAAAACAAAGGTAAACCTTACATTTTATGCACATGGTACGTGCCTGGCCAGCTTTGCAGTACACATGTACTTGCACATTTGATATCCGGTTATTTGCGGCCAATGGTAATATTTGTCATAGCCAATATCATCGCAAGATCGTTAAGATACCGGTTTTGTATTTTTGCTTGGCGGGAAATCGTGTAAATTTTTCACTGAAATGTTTCGACTTAATAGTCGTATATAAAGCTAAAACTATTTTTACTTCCAACATCCATAGTCTCTTCTTCTTCTTCAGCGATAATGCCCGTAAAAGTGTCATCTCTTATGTAGAGCAAGAACTCATACATGATGTCACACACCGACTCTGATTTAGTTCTTGAAACTCCATTTACAAGGCTTATTTGGTTTATATTGACGTCGATTTTCTTCTTCATTCATTCTTTACAAGAAAGAATTAAGAAATGAGGTGTAAGAGACACTTCGGTGGTATCGGCATGAATATCAGCTGCATGCGTTCCTATCTCATAATCAGAAATTTGTAAGAGGTTTAACCTTTCGAGATTTGAATTTATCGATGGCTCTGAAGAACTTTCTGTTAATTCAATCATTCCAGCTTCATTACTATTACTAGCTCTGTCACTTGAGTCAGAATCTGGATTCTCTTCAGGCACCAAGGAGAAAATGCGCCTAGCTCTATCACCCATAGAGTTTAAAACCAAAGCAAAAGACACATGAAAAAAACCAACACCAAAGATAAGCCAAACCATATTGTGTTATAAATAGGTAAATAATGAATGTAATATTATTTGTCCCTTTATATAGTTAGGTAGTCATGCAGTAATAATAATAATAGTATTTTTTATGGGAATCGAACCCATAACTTTGTGTGTAAGCTTTCTAGAACCACTATATCAAGGCGGCAGTACAATTGTCTTTTACATTATAATAAAATTGGTTTAGTATATAAGAAAAACATACTTGAAATTTACATTTTATAGTAAAGTTCCAAAAAATATTGATCCTGTGAAGTTGGCAATGTATATTATACTATACACCACCGACGAAAGGTAAACGACTGCAACTGCGGCAATGTATAGTATAATATACGTTATTAAAAAACACGAAAAAAACATACTAATTCATATAGCGACATCAGCATATATATAAAAATGTGTAAGAACAGACATTTAGGCATGTGTATTTTATAATAAACATACATATTTAGGAGTACAAACATAAAAATAAAATTAAACTTACCTTAGAGAAATCTGAGCAGCGCGTCTTGGCTGTTATTTTTGACAATTTTTTTAAAACTATCATAGATAAACTACTATTTTTATTTTTGAAGTATAAATAAATGTCTTGAAATGTCATATGTTTAATAAAACTAAGTTAAAAAATATTTTATAGCGATCGTATATTTTTATGAAGTTGTATGTATAGTATACTATACAAAATGAAGATAAGGGTTTAATAACCTTTAGGACGGCCCTTGGATATCAGTCTAATGGTTTTGTAACACACATACGAAACTATACCAAAGTTAGAAATTTTATATTTGGTATATTGGTAGGTATAGAGTGGAAGGGAAGGACTAAGGAATTTCTAGAAATTTCTACGAAATTAAAAAAATAATTTCTCATTTTACGTCTTAAAGTCTACGGTTAAAAAAATTTGCTTGTAATAATTATCATAATCTTATAATAATATTATTGTCTCACCAACAACAGTCATATGTTTCGTCTGCCTCGCTATCTGGAACTTGGGCCCCTCTGTGGACACCTCGCACGTGTAGGCAGCTCTCGCGGCGACGGGCGGCGGCATGACGCGCACCGTGCACGAGTCCTCTTGGCAGTCGCCGCCTTGCACCATTATGCCGGTCACATTGAACAGCCGGATTGGAACCTGTGCAGATATTCATTGCTTAGTTCAAAATAGCATCAAAATTTGAAAAAGTTCAGAAGTTAGTAGTACCTATAGTATTATCTATGACATCTGAAATTATATAATGATAGCGTAAGGCTTGTAGCTCGCAATTATTTTTCTCATTCCAATTAATGCTAACCTATACATTTTACTACTACCTATATAAATATGTATTTAAATAAACACAGTTACTTTGAAATCCTAGACAGCACTTCACATTTACATGTTTAGAAGCTTAGCTGTATGTATGTATATATCAGACAGTCAAAAGGCTATTAAATAAAGATCAAAGCTACCTTCTGTGAGGGTCTGTATCTGAATATCTCGTGCATGTCTCTGTACCACTTGACGGAGTGCAGTCTCTGGTCGTCCATCTGGAAGTGACAGCTGAGCTCAGCCGCGCGCCGAGGGTCCGCGTACAGCGGGACCTTCAGCTGAGTTATTTCATGAGCTGATGTTAGCGCTGCATTTTTATAGACAAAAATAAATAAAATAAAACAAACAAAGCACTATTTGTGTTATTATATAATGTTTGTCATGCGGGATATTAAAAAAAACAACAGAGTAATCGGTTATCAGGATCCGTTCAAAGACAAAATATATTATAAAATAAATCATCAGCTTGGAACACTGTTTTTATGATTCTAAATTTAATTTAGACAGTTTTTAATTAAAACGTAAAAATGTCGTTAAATTGTCGTTAAATGTTATATTATTTTATGATGTCTCTTTGTTCTCCCGAGGTATTTAAGGAGTGTTAATTCAATTATTTTTCGCAATTTATCATGTTTTATAGAACTCCTTTATTCATAATTAATATACTAACTTAAAAAAAATTTATGAAAATATATTTTTTTCATTCAAATTCATAGTAAATGTATTATGAAGTAAACGTTTACGTTATCAGAAGAGACATCTTCACGCATTTCCAACGCACATACAAAGGGCTTCAGATATTGCGTGATATGAAGTATCGATACTCAATCAACACTACGGTTTGACAGTTATTTTATAATAATTAAATAATTTCTTGGTACGAATTAAAAAATTCTCCTAGGTCAAAGAATATATAAAAACGTATAACTTGTGTGTAGTATGTGTAAGTTATTATTGTTTTATGTTGTGTTTATATTTAAGTAGCTGTTTGTTGTTATCGTTAAATTTATTATTGCATGTGGAGCCCACCAGTAAATAACTGAGAAATTAGAAATAATTTACTTGGTTTTTTTTATGGCATGTAATAATTGTATCGATTGTTGGTGGGCCTTATAAATAAATATGCATTTTTAATATGTAGATATATCATACTGGATGTATATCTTAGACAGCTAATATTTATGTATCATACATACATGTAATTATGGACCAATATAAGACACGCTACACTGCTAACAAAATATTATTATTATTATTTTAGGAAAGCTAACATTAGCAAGCGAAACGGACGAAGATATTACGGCACGTTACAGAGGAAGAACGCAAATCCTGACTTTGACGGTCTCAACAATGTACATTGCTACTGAAATAAACCTCTGTGCCTATTTTTTTCACTCAAATAGCGTTAAATATGTACAGAGCAAACGTAATAAACGATGGTAGCAAATGTTTGCATAGGTCACGAGGCTCGGCACAAACAAACATGCATTGATAACTTTACACGAAGAACATTGGTTTTATGAAACTGTACTTTATTTGGGAACTTCTTTTAAATACGATTTTTTTTAAGATTCGACAATCAAGATGGTCGTGGACTTGCTGAACCAAAACAAGGCAAAATGTGGCATGCAGAACCGTTATTAATCATAGAACGTCTTGATTTCAGGCGGAAAGCGGAGAACGAAGTGTTTTGACAATAACTGCTTTTTGTCTACTTTTACCCTGCTACAAGAAAAAAAATAGTGAAACTGTAAATTTAATAAATTCATGAGAGTATGTTACTTGCACATCGTATTACTACCACTAACATACGTGTGCTAGTGATGGTCGCACAGGGCCTTGTCGTTCGTACCAGCGTATTCCCTAGATAAGTAACCCAGTTTGAATAAGATAATTTATAATTGGAAATGCGCTAATTAAACACACGTGCATTCATATACTCAAATATTACACTTCCTACTTTAGTCAATACGAAATCTATTGGAATGGTAAACTTAACATTTTTTTATTTTAATCTTGAATATCCGAAAAGAAAGCTCGCGGGTTGTTCATGTCGAAGACTTAATTATTGACGAATGTTTGTCTAGTACTAGACGTAGCGATATCATACGAACACAGCGCGGTTATGACGTGACATCGTAATGTCACGTCATAACCGCGCTGTGTTCGTATACAATTAACCCTCTCTGCGTTACGACGCAGAGAGGGTTAATTGTATACGAAGCAGGGTTAATTGTGAGTATGAAACTGTGAAATGAATGTAGGTGTCATGTGTTGTTGTCAGTTGTGAGCGAGTGTCATTGTAACTTTACAGCTTAGATAACTTAGTTTTGTATTAAAAGTTCCCAAACTCGGGTTCAACGGTAATGTAATTTTTAACGTTTTGTAAGATAATTAGTGGGGATGATGAAATTAATAATTGAGTTCACTAGTTGTTTGAGCTATTAATCAGAGATTTCAATATTGGCTTCGTAGCAAGTCGCGCTTTATTGTAAGATACATAATTTACAACATGCTTTTAATTGCAAATAACTTTCTGTTGTTTAAATTTGTCTCAAGTTATTTCTTGTAAACTATTTAAGGTATTAAATTATTTAAAAATGATTTTTTTGATAGCGATAGAGGAACCTATAATACGTAAAACCTAACATAACATAATATATGGGGAAATTGAGCATACTGTATGCTTTAGTAGATAAAATCGTTCTTAAAGTTATCAGATACGTGCCATAATTGCATAAATCTTTTAATACAATTAAAATTTATAGTAAAACAGAACTCAAGAAAAACCATAACATAAAATTAAAAGCTCTTTTATTTTTTGTCGAGTTGTAACGAAACTAAAAACAAATTAGCTAAAAAGCTTTTTCTTTCCACTGCACCATAGTGAAACAATTTGAAAGATTGGAAAATTGAAATTACTTTAGCAAAATAAAAAAGTACCAATTGTAGCGATACTTAAGCCTGAATAAAATAAACAAAAAGAATAAACCCAACTTTTAACCTAAAATGTCTGTTTTTTGTTTGTGATTTTAATTCTCTCTCTCCTCTCTTAATAGTCTAATTACTTCCATTTGTTTTCAATTATAAAAGATAACCTGAGACACCTGAGACCTGAGACAAATACATGTCAATATAGTAATGTGCCTATGCCAATTCAATTATATGAGTTGTGCCGATTTTTATAAATGTATTATAAAACATTTTACTTAACTATATTAGTATTATACGAATATGAATTTTCATAGTTAATAATTTCAATAGTCCTCATTTATATAATGGGATAACCTATTAAAAAATAACATAAAGAATAATTAAGACTTCTATTGAAGAAGAAGTAACCTGCTTTATATTATATTTTCTGTATAATAGATGCTGTTCTATTTTCCTTTTGAGTGTTGTAACTGATATCCCAAACACCTTTAAAAATATTATTTAATAAATAATGCTTCTGCTCGTAAGGTACTTACCGCAAAGCGCTACCAGTGTTACAACCTTCATTGTCACTTTTAAGAGGACTGTACTCTTTAGATAATATGTATCGTGGCACCTCACAAGCACGTCTGTCAAACTAATGACATATTCACAAAAATAAAATCACAGTTAATAGTTTTCTTTTCTTCATTTTAAACATCACACACATATTAAAAATGTCACGTCATTTACATTAAAGAAATACCTTCAAAATTAGTATTTTCAGTTAAAAATTTGCAATAAATATATGTTGTTGACAATCGCGTTGTTTACGAGTCACCGGATGCGTCCGTATTCCGTTACAGAGTGGCGAGGAGTCGTGCTCCTCCCTCTGGGCCCGCTCGCCGAGTGTCCTTGGTTTTCCCGCTAGGGTGCTCATGCGCGGTGCGATCTCTACAAAAGGACGCTTAACTTTTAAATTTCGATAACAGATAAAGTGCAAAGGGGTGAAATTCTTAAGTAAAAATTTTCAAAAAAGAGCATTATTGTTAGTATTTAATAACCTCACAAGCTTTACGAACTTTGTATGATATAGACAGCTATTACACTACGTCGGTTTATATAGAGAACATTAACTAGTTCGCGGAGTAGCATCCGGTGACTGATAAAGCGACCCAACAAGCAGACATCTCGCAGTGGCGAGGAGGCTGGCAGTGACGCGGTCAGTAAGTACATTATAAACTAACGATAAAGTTAAATGGCTAAAAGCTCATACCACACGCTTACATTTGTATAATATCCCACTGAGCTTGGCCTTGTGCAGTTTTTAAATATGTTTTCAGATTTAAATATTTTCAGTCTTAATAAAAAATATAACATACTATTAGAAATCGGAAGCGGTTAGCGTTATTAAAAATAACACGATAAAAACACATATCGTCTACGTTTCTAAATTATTCGAAAAGAGGTTCTACGTTATTGCAATAAGTAATATGCATCATCCAATAACAATACTTCACACGAGTTTCCTACCAATCAAGGCTGTTGTCTACGAGCAATCACAATTGACACACTTCCATTGCTTTTATAGACTTTTTCACCTACATCTACCCTCTTTTATACGAGTTCGGTAACAATACAGTAACTTTTAACATATAAGCACAGAAAGCTATCACTCAACCCTCAGAACCTTTATGGGCAATCAAAATGTTGGTATAAACTAGACAAGACAATCCAATTATACAACACTACGACCGGACGAGAGCGAGGAGAGTCGTTGACGCCGCCGCCGCCGCGCTCTGGTAATATAATTTTGATAGTTATTATGTGATAAAATGTTATTTATTGCGAATCATGTATTTCTCACTATATCAGGGCTGCGACGATATCAAATTATTCTTACGTAATTATTCAATAACATTTTTTCGATATCATGTTTATTTCTATTCTAATAACATAAAACTGGAAATTTGGTTGAACGCGCTAATGTCTGGAACTTCTTGTAATGTTATTTTTTATATTGGAGAGTCCATTAATTGAGCAAAAGGTTTATTTTCCGCAATCCCTAATATTTTCGATGACTTTCTTGCGAAAGTTAACCACAAATCGATTTTTTGTGTTATATTTCATTGTTTTGAGAAGTTTTGGCCTATTCATCATTGATAAATTAATTGGACACTATGTCCTCTTTGTATAATGTATTAAATTTTTGATCGGTAATTAATTTAAAAGCAAAAAAGCTTTTGAGGTAAATCCATGTAACTTATATTATTTTCTTATATATTATTCAACTAGTGATAAAATTATATAAATGACTGCTACTAACATTGTTTTTCTGTAAACTATTGAATCGTAAATTACATTATAATATAGTGACCAAGCGAAACGAACGAAACGAAAGAGTCTTTCAAATCTACCTAATATTACATGAAATATTCATAACAGATTTGTTAAGAAGGAAAGTATGCGGCGCTGTACACAAAATCTTTCCCTATCCCACATTGAACCGAGACAAAAGGAAAGATTTCGACAAGCTTACGGCCGACTACGAAAATTTACATTACAAAATACAGAAAGGAGCCAAACACGAAATTACAGACTTTGGGATTATGTATTTGCTTGAGAATGGTTAAAGTACTAATATTATTTTTTGTTTTGATTTTGCCAGAGGAATGTGATGAAAGTTAATGGCTGTTATAATTTTAAAGTGTGCACAAAGTGTGACTGTAAAGTGACCGGTGGTCGATTTGATCCCCACTCGGAGGAAATGAAATATTTATTTATAATATATATTTCCATTTCTCGGCGCTGGTGTCGAGGTAAAGGGCGGCGTTAAGTTCCACCACTCAACACTTCTCCAACCTTTAAAAAATTACCATAGTACGTTATTTAACGGTGTGCCAACCTAATGCAAACTGAATACTTCTTTTGAAATTGCCTAGCCTGCAAACAATTTACTCGCAGCATAAATATTCACAAGTTATCGCGAGACTTCTTGTTCAAATTCAATTCCACAACTTAACTTAAAAGAACCGACTTTACTAAACCGCACGTTCGCTCACAATCGACTATAACTAATTAAAGAAACTAATTAGACTCTATATCTGGATTATAAGAATTTATCATAAACTTAAAACTTTGTTTAAAAAATAATAAAAATAAGAAACAAATGTCTTTTACAAAATTCAATGCTGTAAGTAAAACTTCATTACGTTTTATATCGACAGATAATTTATGAAAATAAGCATTGTGTTTGTTCGAATACTATTGAATTACTACTATTATAATGAAATATAATAAAATATACTTTAACATGAAATTCCAACGACTTTTAATTTTAATAACATTGTATATTTTTAAAAATAAAATGTCATTTTTTTCATCTATTTTAATTATTTCGATGACAATAGGTCAAAAAAGTTATGTATATTTACTATTCTGATAAATTGAACTTGCTGTTGAATATCAATAAATAACAATAACAATGTGTTATAAGTTTCCATAAACTAGTTTATACGTGAACATTAAATATTAATGCATACAGTAATATAATAAATATACAATTTTACAATGTAAACCATCCCGTGGCATCATTTTATAATTTACCGCGGCCATAACATCGAGAATAATGGTCTAGCATAATCACTATAAGCATATTACAGTTTAACTTACGTTACCTTCGCAATACGTGACTTTTCGTAGATATGAAATCTGCTTCAGCACTTGAGAAAATTGATTTTGTAAATGTAATATTAAAATTTTCCAGCCGGATAAGAGCATGTCGTGAAAGTATTAATAATAGACTCGTGCGATATTAGAGCAATGAAATGAATTTTATAGCATAAGTATAAGAATATTTTTTTTGTTACATGTTGAGTGGCGCAACTCAACGCCCGTTGTGTTTTGTGCCTTGGGATTTCATCATTCTTACAAACTGTTCTATAAAAGCTATACCTGGTTTAGTGACACAGCGCAGTGGTTAGTTATGTCACTCAACAGACGGTGTCTCAAATTCGGGTGGAAAGCTGACTGACTGCATAAAACTAAAAAGAAGAAAACAAGATCAATAGTTTATTAGGATTAACAGTGAGGTAAGACGGACGCACAGTCGTAACGTAGAATTTGGATAGATCACGTGTTTCATGGTTTATTAGAATTATTTTATTAGGGTACAAAAAAGCGGGCAAAGTTGCGCGAGTCCGCTAGTTACATATAGAGCTGTACCTTTTTCATTAATGAAAATTACAGTTAACAATCTGCGATATTAAACCCGAGCTTTCGCGTATATGAGCGTCGTTAGCTTTTTTAAGTAAGTACGTAAGTTTCTTTGGATGATAAACGGACTCGCAAATGGCCCACATTTATTTAACTCTGTAGACAACTTGTTTCTAATGCTGAATGTGGAATTCCACCTAGAGTATTCATGAGTCTTTTTGTAAGAAGAATTATGAAAGAACATTATTTTTCTTCTATTTTCAACAATTGAATAATTGAGATAATAGCTCAGGTCACACACTCGGTTGTTTTTAATTTTTGAGGATGATTTTCATTTAAAGAACCTGAGACCTCCTAATACTAAGTTTAGGACACTTCTGGTCCACACTTTGCATTAAATTCTGGAAGTGTTCTGTTACCAGAGCGAGGATATGATAATATTAAATGTTATGTATCTCTTCTTTAATATAAAATTCTATAAAATAACCAAATAACCATTTATTCTGAGGAAATCAATAAATTGGGGAGTAGGTGAGCGTAACGTAGGTATAATAGAAAATCCTATCGACAATCGAATTTATCTTTTTCACTGTAGTTACCCGATATCGCTCCATTCCAGTGAAAAATCTTCTGTCTTTTATCTTTCCTGGGTGTAAATACAGCCTCGTATTTCATACATAGGAGCTAAAAATAAAGTGCTGTGAGCTAATAACATTTATACAGAATAACTCGAGTACTCTTTATTTACAATTTCTTTATGTACAAAGAATTATGGCTGTAGTACTTCTTATTTCACGTGAGAGACTTATTTCAATAAAAAACTTATTTTGCTATAGAAACAGATTATTTTATGTTTTAGATATGGTTTTATAGCAATAATTCGTATCGCATTCGTAAATTCAAACGCAATAGTACTTTCTACTTGTTTTATGGGTTTAGGCGGGGATCAAGATTTCCCGTTTTGTAAATATATTTCAAAGCTGATCCCGAGAGAGGAAAGAAAATCATTCCGCGACGTGTCTACAGTTTTTATAGCGCTAGTGAATTATGGCGTAAAATATTTATACGTTTTTTAGAATGTTTACGTATTCATATTGTAATATATAACTATATAGACTAAGACTTTCAGCTATTTTGTCTTAGAAATATACACAACGTTAAGGGTTTTCGACTTACTATATCAATTACTCGTATATTAGTAGACCCGACCGTCTTTATAAACGTAATCCATACTAAAGAGTTATTATATTTCCTTTCAGAACACAATCGCTTCAGAAAATAATTTCGAGGCAATCATTGTAATTACGTTATTTATATATTATTTATTTTATAAAATGAATAGCATAAAAATGTAAAATCCTATTTTATCTAAATGTAAATATATATGAAGTAATGAAGTAGTAGAGGTGAAGTATATATACATATGGCAGCCACACTGAGACCTCGTCCTCGGTCGTTGTTCAAACACAGGCTCAATGTCTACAGCTGGATTTAGTAACTACGCCTACGACTTTCAGTAGTTAAATTTAAAGTAAGATTTAGTACATTCATGTATATATTTAGCTTAAACGTTTACTTTAAGATTATAAGAATGATTATTGTTTAATTTGGGAAATATAATATAACTGTAATGACGATGCCATCGTAGACAAGTGGTTTGATTATGATAATTGTGGATTTAAATTTTTATCGTAAGTATGTTTAAAATTCGTAAATAGTTTTACGTAGTAATTTTATTAAAAAATGTAAAGAACTTCGTTTACATATTCAACGAGCGTATCGATGTCTGGGTATCGTGACTAACATTTCAATAGCTCATCAGTCCTAAAACAACAGAACCTGTGGTTCATTTACCCAAGTCTCGGCAACCAGTGCCCGGTGTATTAAACATGCGTAAAGTTTGAACGTGATGTTATGATGATAACAGGTGAGTTGGAAGGTCAACAGTGTCTATGAGAGGTATACATGTTTTCATAATGTTCATGTTTTCGTATGCCATAATAGAAATGCTGTATGTTATTTTAATTTTGTATTGCTTTTTAGAATAAATTTGGTTATGAAAGAGTTTTGATGAATTCTGATTACGAATAAAAGCAACGTTTTTTGTTAGTATTTTCAAAAAATTATAAAAAACTAATTTCTACACTTTTGTTTAGACTTAAAAAAGATGAGAAGATTTTCAATATTTTGTTTATAGCAAAATAATGTAAATGTAATTTCAGATTGTAAAAAAACGTATTTAAAAGAAAAAAAAAACCGCTATTGAAAGCATAATGTTTATCGTAATGTCGACATACTATTCGAGTACATTGATTGTTATATTCGGGTAAGTTTTTAACCGAATGTAGTATAGTTAAATTTCAATTTGAAGCTCTATGTGCCCGAGTGATAAGAGGATTTTACGAACACGTACACGTGTTCACGGCAGCGTAACAACGTTTCACGCACGTACGGATTACGACATCAATGTAAACAAGATCAGTGGATATATTTTTCACGCGACCTATGAGTACAAACGTACATGGCAGTCGCTCCATCATTTGCCTCATCTTCGCATCACAACGTTTATTTCATTTCAGTGTTTTGCTGGTACTTACGGAAGAAAATCATAATTACATTGCACGTTTGCAAACCTTCTTGTCGGGTGTTTGTTTGTATACTTTTTTGAAAAAGTAATACATTTATCTCGATGTCTAAATAGCCTTATTTTGCAGATTTTAAAAGACAGATAATATGTGTTCTTTAGATAACTGCACTATGATAGCGTCATTTATATCATTATTGTATGAAAAGGTAACACTACTTGAGCGTGTAATTAGTGGCTTCCCTTTCACACACCGCTCACTTTTCACTTTCTGTTTCGTTAAGGGAAACTCCTTTCTCCTCCACGGTGGTCTCTCTAATTAGAACATAGCCAATTATCCAGCTAATGTAACATTGCGACGATGATCTCTTAATTGAAACGTAATTGATTACAGCTTCTAATTAACATAACGTCTCTGTACGCTCCATGTTTTAATTACTTTGGATTTGTGTTATGCTTTCATCGTATAGAACAAGTTCGATTGTCGATTTCGTGTTTTCATTTGTTATGAGAAGAATTACTAAATAAGATATCCTTTATGTATCTAGAGTCTCTGAAACTTCCATAGTGCACATATAATAAAAAAATATAAGTTTTATATACTAACGTACACGTATGTACACATGTGGTTTTAAATCTTCACAAAGAGATACGTTTGTAGAAGCCATTCTATATAAGCAAGCGTTATGATCGACCTACTGTACTGAAAGGATTTAGCAATTGTCCGCCCCTAGCTCGACCGCGGCGGAACAAATGCTCTCGGCCACCGCCGGTCTGATTTAGTAGATGACAGCACACGAGCTACGGTATTTGTGATGATAACTGTGGGAGAACTTTAACGTTTGGTTTGTATCGCAGATTCTATACAACATGCAACATACGGGGATGACATTTACTCAGAATTATGAATCATTTCTACTTAAATAAACAAACAAGAGTTAAAGAGCCAACTTTTGTTATTTATCTTTATGCGTAATTTTCAAATAGGCACCACTATAATATGCTATTAGACTTTTCGCTCTCACCTCTATCTAAGTGAATCTCTCCTACATTTCTTTTAAATTATTATCATTTCGTACACTACCTTCTTATATTCTTACCTACTGGTTATGGAATACATTTTTTTTCAGTATTTATACGTTATCTTAACACTAGTTCCACTTCTATGCAAAAAATAGCGCGAAGCTGTTTCATCAGGCTTCACCAAGAAGGTACAATATATTAAAATATATTTTCAACACAGAATATCATCAATATTATTCCAAGCTAATCGTATTATAGATTTGAATATATAACTGCCGCCCAAAGTAACGTACTCCGCCATGATAGGGCGGTATTTATATTTCACGTCGTATAAAAACGGGGACAGAGGTGGATTTACTATTGAATAATAAGATATTTAAGAAGGGTTCGAGAACGTCGGAGGAGACGTAGTTTCAGAGATTTTGCTCATATTGTAAGGGCTCATCCCTGACAGGAATTAATCAGGGTCACCCGCACCCTTATCACTATGCTCGTAGCACATAAGTACATATATTATCACTGTACATGACGATCTTTGATGTTGATATATTATAGGGGTATATTTGAACCTGAAGGATTTTTTTTTTATCATTTTTAAATTTGTAAATTGTTAGAATAAAAATATATGACTTATATTCGGTCGCACTGACATTCCTTATTATAAATTATAATATAAATACTTTGTTACTTAAACATAATAAGAAAATCTAATTAGATTTGTTATAGTTCAAAAAAAATATTTTAATCATTTAGAAAGACACCCAACTTTTGTCTTTCCAAAGTAAACTTGCAAATATTTATTTTTTACAAAGCAAATATTTTAAAATGTGAACCGTATAGTTTAAAACTTTTTAATGATATCGAAGCAGCTTAAAAGTACTAACGTCGTTTTTAATATCTGTTAAAGTAGTAAAGTCGCGGATATCGTCCGCCAATATTCGACATTTCTTACCTCGTAAACCCTCTTAGGTGCGCTTTAAGGCAGTATTATCGCAGCCGTTACTGATAAGGATGCTCATAAAAAACCCGCTTAATCGACCCATGTGCCATGTGCTAAAGTTACTTGAACTTGAATCCTACTTTATACCTTGGAATTAACTGATGTAAGACAAACTGGATGTAAGAATAATTGCTTACTTAGAAAGTTTTTATATTTAATAGTATATGGAATTACTATGAGATTTTGGCGATTCCACTCTTCTAATTTAGAAGCGATAATCAAGCAACCCTGTGTTTTTCATTCGTATAGAGAGCACAAGTAACGGCAAATTAGATCAGAGACGCGGTAATGTTTCGTTAAACCCATTACACTTATTTTTCTTCTTACTATCACTATGTTTACCAATATGTTTATACTATTAACATTATATATATGTATCTTATTTATTATTTAATAATTCGGCAACATAAATGATTTATTTTGCACAGGAATATCATTCGGAATGTATTTTATTTTGTAATAAAAATTATATCGAAATACAAAATGTCACTTTTCAATAAAAATGTCACAGTCAATTAGAGTAACTAACACGTGTTAGAGTAAAACATATTTTTTTATTTTAGAAATAAACGTTGCTATAAAATAAATAATATTTTATTATATAAAATTAATTTATATATACAAATTACATATTATACGGAATTCTCTGTGAAGCTATTTTTATTTGGTGTCAGATTACTTTCAGACTTCTTACGATGACGGTAAGTCCTTAAAAATAGTCACATTACCATTTATATTAGAAATATACTTATTACTTAGCGTAGGTGTTATGTGTTGAAGGCTCGCGTGAAGGGCAGAGTAGAGAAGTCTGAGTTGTGAGGTGTAAAGGAACACTGTTGTACCTCTTCGTATCACTGAGACGACCGCGAATAAATCGAGAGATTTAGACCCGCACTACTTCACTTTACATGTACTAGTTTCTGTTAAATAAATATTATATTTTATTATTTCTAAAACTTTTATAAAACTAAAAATATATAATAGTTCGGTAAAGTGTATTAAACTAATTGTGTAGTAAATAAACATTAATAGAACAATAATGATTCTTCTTCTTCGTAACATATTATTATTATGAATTCTTTTTTACAAAGGGTAAACCCGACACTATGAACGCGACAGGTTTAAATTTAAATTATTTTCTTGCCAAAAAATTACATAATTTAACTCCATTCTTATAATCATACAACGTGATAGTGGAAATATTATGAGATTTAAAATTTGCCTGCAAACGTCCCACACCTGCCTACGATATTATTCTTTCGTCGCGTAGAACGCGTTAAGCACCAGAGACATTATCATCACAATGTCGGCTCATTAACTCTCAAGGAAGCGTTCCTTTTAAATTATTTTTAAAAGCTTGTGGGAAATTGTGGAAATTATTTAAGTTTAAATTGAAACTTTTGTATTTTTTACTATGTAAAGGTAATGCCGCAGGGTACTCAGAGGGAATCCAGTGTCAAAACACCCCGTTCCCTATTTTCAGCCTAATTCTGGAGGCATTGCCTGTTGAGAGGCCTTCGCGCTTTGCCTTGACACCAGAGCGAAGAAATTAAAATATTAAATACTTTATTTCCTTTAGCTGGGATCGAACCCACAACCAGTCGCGCATAACACATTTGTGCCTCTGCGCCACGTCTGTCATCATAATTAAATTACTCTCCGCTTATTACATATAGATTATTATCGATAGTGTAAATAATAAAAAAAACATTTGCATCTTGTATGAGTTATCAAACATTTGAATTTTAAGTATCTATCTTGTTGGTTTTGTATATAATAAAAATACACATTTCATAACTAACTAATGCTTCTAAAGTAATTTTCAACAACATCTGAGATCTCACGGTAATTGTTATCCACTCATGTCTTCAGTACGTGACTTTATTTCAAGACAGTAACAGCAGTCCGTAGCATTGTTTCCTTTAATGGAATTTTTTCCAGAAAAAACTGCAAATTTTTGCATTTCATCGTGCGCTATATAAATTAAGTGAAATTATTTATAGAAGTTAACTTGTGCTATTACTTGTACTTGTACATTTCCATTGAGTTCTAATATAATATTATTATCGTGGCCGAAAGTTTATATTCTTTTAAGGAATTTGTCACACTATATATTTTATAGCAAACGCCCATATATAGCAGGGTTGGCAGAAATTAGTCAAGACAATTTAAAAATAAAATGAAAACCTTCCCTTTGTATTACCAGAAAGGGAAAATAATATATTCTCCTAAATGGGGACAGCATCAACAACCACTGTGCTTACAGTCAGGCACTTTCCTTTTGCGCCTATATGGCCTTATTCATTCATTATAAATGGCAAAATATCAATTAAAATTAATATCCAATATAACAAGAATATAATAATTTCATGTTCAGTTGCTCAGTTAACTATATAAGACGATTTGTGAAGAGAAGTAAACTTTGAGATTTGTGTTTGTATTGGAGAGAAGAAACTATCAGAATATTGAAACTTAGCAAAGTTAGTTACAAACTAATATTATAAGTGGATCTCTCTTAAGTGGGAGTATATAGAATTATAATAGTAATAACATTCAGACACTATTAACTTAAAAATTAACGATTGATCGTTTAAACCTAAAGAAAAGGCCTGGTGACATAATTTCAGCTTTGCGGGCAAACCACGACCTTCATATATCACTTGAATAAAATGAGACTCAAATTACATCTTTTAATCTAGGGATTATTTAATACGAAGTGTGCAATATATGAAGATTAATAATTTACGAAGGTAGTATGAAAAGTTTATGTGTTCTGAAGTTTGATAATAATTATTAATTATGTATTATTAATTTTTTTACGCAATATCATTATTTTACTGTACATAAGAATTATGCACAATCTATTTTTAATAATAACTTTTTATATAAATAGGCATCTATCTATTAGGTATTTTATAAATATTTTTATTAACTTAATTTCCATACTGCAATGTTTACAACCATGAAACTCTATAATAACTAAAATTATTGCAGCATAGATACACACATACATTAAAAGAATATGACAAGAACACATTAGCATGAAATTAAAACAAATTATTAAAATTCAATATTAAACCCTCGAGCACGCGCAAATACAAGCGGCAAATGCGTGGGGATATGATGCTCGATACTTTCAATATTGGTAATAAACCCCCCCTTTTTCAGAGCTTTGTAAACATATCATTTTGTTTGTATGCATTTCCCATTCTGATAAACGAGATGTATTATTGAAATTGTTACGTATATTTTATCAACAATAACTTTGTCACGTCAGCGGGCGTACGTGTTTGTGAAATATTGAATTTTATAGTCCTCAATTTGTGTATAGTCCGCAAAATTCATGTTAAACATTTAGAAAAATGCCTATACCATATTAATATAAGTATATAAATATTAGTGATCTCAAGAGATAGATCAAAAATATACTGAATTCGTTAAGGAAACTGCCCAAAGCTGTTGAACCGAAGTTTGGTAGAGCTAAGTCCTCCGGGAGTCTCGTTACGGGTGTCAGTGGACTTAACTTTGACTGTAGGGTTGGAATTCAAATACATAAAGTTTATATTTTACAAATAAAACTATAAAAAAACTCTTTGCTGTTAATTAAAAAAACGTAATATATAAATTTGAGGCTTCCGCGATTATATAACAAATTATTTTTTTATCTATTTAAATTATATTCATTTCTCCGCTCTGGTAGAGAAAATATGGCGTTGAGTTCTGCCACATTTAGCACATATTGCCACCAAAAATAAAGTGAGAATTTGGAACAGAGTGTTTTAACATTTTGGTCGTGTTGCTAACATTATCACACCGAAAAAAAAATGAAGCTGCTAAAATATACAAAGTACTTATCGGTATGATGATATAAGTGATAGTGACAGATGCCAGTCGTGACGGAAGGGCACAAAGTGTGCTTCAAAATCGATTGGTTGTGGGCTCCCCCTAGTCGAGGAAAGTAGAAGTAAATATTTATTGAAATTTATCAAAGCCAATGTATTATATATGTAATGTGAATGTTGATCTTGAACATAAGGGTCCATACTCGTACATTCGACCCCGACAATATTAAAGTTTCCGAGTCTAGTTTCAAATAAAATAAGGCAATCCATTATTCGTCGCCGAGCCGAGTATATCTCGAGACTAATAGGATTAGCGTATTCGTCCATTAGATACTGTTTTACTGTTCTTTTGTTTTATGGTCACACTTCAACAATATTGGAAGTAGCCACTAAATTACACTTTCTGTTTCTATAAAAATAGTAATAATATTATTAGGATGCCATAAAAGATAGAGCAAAATGTTTTCATATATCCATTGTATTTTTTTTTCTATAATATTATTATATATTATTTATATATTATACTTACGTTCTTACGTGATGGTTATAAAAAATGTGACTTAGCTATACTTTTGTTGACCCTTGTCTAATATAATATTTCGCCACCAATCAAGATATTTTAAAAATGAACCACAGAACTTTGGGAAGAGTATCATCAATGGCATCCCGGAGCGCGGTCAATTATACCGACTTCAAAATTATAAAATCTTTGTAAAATTATTTTTTAGTTCGTTGTTTAAAGTCAGTTTTTTTTTGTTAAAAGTTAATTTATTTAAGCGAAAGCTTTGAAACATGAATATAAGCGTCCAAATAAAACGAAAATTATAAATAGAGGTCCTTAGATCATTGGCAAGAAATAATAATAATTATTAATCATATGACAGTCATCTCATTAGATTAAAATGTAATTCTTGTGTTAAGAAAGTACAATATTTACAATATCCTTTTCCAAAATGCCAGGCAGCAGCGCAGATACGCCTTTGTAGGCACTATCGCGAATTTATCAGCGCGCGCTCGGAAACCATCTCACGCCTTGTTTCCAGTTACCTCTCTGCAGGTGCCCATTTCAGATATCTTGTTGACAGATAAGCCTAAGCCAAGTCGGGTCTCGTAGAGTAATTCACCAGCTTTGTAAGTACGTGCCTACAGTTAGAAACTGATAAACCTTTGTTGTATTCTTATCTCGTGTCGCCACTGGGCTTTTTCGCTGGCACTAAAATAAAAAAAATGTATTTTGTAATTTTAGACATGTCCGCCGTTACGTTTGTTATCTACAACTATGTCAGGTCAAAATAATATTAAAAGTAGGTTCTTTTACAACTCAAAGTGTGATTGTGTTTTGTGTGGCTTTGGTTACTGTTTCATAAAAGGCAAACTATGCCTGTTATAAAAACACTTTGACACTATAAAGGAAGTAACATCTTTGGTAAATATTAATCTAGTAGACTATTTATTGTGTTCATGCAAAATATATTGTTATTGTTCAAGCAAATTTTGTTTTTATTTGAAATTAATTTATAAATCAATTTCGAGAAAACAAAAAGACTAAAAGCGCATAAAAATGTTACACTAATAATAGCTCAAACCTACACACCTATAAGAAAATGTATTTCCTTATACTTGTAGATATATCTTGATATTGGCAAGACTTTGTATATCCAAGAGTCTTTAGGGGTTTTAAGAAAGTAGATCTTGACATAATAATTGAAAAGCTTTCTCCCCGTCCGTTAGTACTTAGTATGCATAAACATCAATAACCGCCTATAAATGTACGCCTTCCACTTCGGTTAGAGCTCATTCCATTTACATTTTGGGTGTTTCCCTTCCTCATTAAGTTACTTAGAAACTACATAGGACCTTATATTGTTATTTAACAATACCACGCAACGGGGTTCTTTTGCATATACAGAATAATTATAATTTATTTTTACGCAATATATTTTCACGATCTAAAGCATCTTTTTTCAGCTTCACATTGTATCTCGCATGTAGTGCCTCCCTAGGCTCCCTAGCCTAGTGTCAAGACACTCTGATTTCGACTTTCCGTCAAATTCTAGAAATGGGGAATTCCCACAGGTGGGAATCGAACTCACAGCCATCGCGTTTACAGTTGCAAGCTTGTGCCCCTGCTTTTTTTTTCTTTTACCAATAAGCTACAGAAAACTGTAAAAATTCTTTCTTTTCTTACCGTATTCAATATAAATGGTACACAAAGAATAAATAAAAACAATTGCGTTTCAGAGTTTCTCACCGAGAGCAAACAGGCCAATTTATAACATTCTACTTCCATTTATTAGCTACTTACTGTTCAAATAATCTTTAAACATTTTAAAATATTCTTTCGTTTTCTATATTTTAAGTTATATTGTTTCGGACTTACTTAAAATAATTACTTATTCTTGCTAATAATTAATAATAAAATTAATACATTTTTTCTTAATAATATTTTACTGCAACATGAGATAACCTAGGCGGGTTCTTATTTCCAACGAATATTTTTTTCTAATTTTTTCTTTTTTCTCTTCCAAGTATAATGTAAACAATAGATAAGCAACATTCTCATTACTCCTTTATTCTTTGTACATAATAGGCTACGGTAACGCATAATTAACTTGTTATATGTAAATGAAAAAGCTAATAAGCGAAAAACATAAGAAAATAAACGGCTTTATAGCAAGCCACATTAATATGCGTAGTTAGAGATTTTTGCATAGAGTCGTTTACGCTTTGTCGGGAAAGGGTCGACAAGGCTGGGACGTTGAATTAAATTAGGTCCCACTGATAATCTCTTGCAATCGCAGGACTGAATTTTAATGTTTCAAAGGTTTAATATTCACTAAAAATGATGTTAACTAAAAGAGGATACGCTATTTATTATATTTATTTTAAAAATAATAAGAAAGATATCTATAGTAAGTAAATTTTGTCCACCTGCCTATTACTAGCTGTTACATAATAAAATTGTATATTTCATTACAAATTCACACGGCTAGTAAACTGTGAGATTTTATAAAATTATCTGTATAGGGTAGTGTCTCTTTAACTAAATGTATTTCCTCAGCGAGGCAGACGGTATTCGTATATGTTGTCTCATTTGCAGTTGCTGAAGTGCTTTAATAATTACACGCTAAACGCTTGTTAACAATTTATAAGAAGGAATAATTATATTTTTTTTACAAAAAAAAGTTTAAATGATAAAACAATATTTTGATTGTTTAGGAAAATTAATAATTAATGATTTCTATTCCAGAACTTTAATATTCCGTGCTAGGGGACAAGACCGCGCTAATGTCACGCGGTCCGAGGCCGAAGAGTTATGTGCATAACGCCTGCTCCGTGATTTATCCCAGTTTAGATTCTGACCACATTCATATGTATTGCTCCGGTCACATACATTTTAACTAACGATTTTTGACCGCCATTGAAAAGGATCTATTTATTTCCACAATTTGTTTACAAAAGTTCTTCTTGTTTTATTTCAAAGCAATGAGGCGAATGTCTGAACCTGCTAAACTTCAGAAGTTAATAATGAAGCTATAAAAAGTTCTGTTAACATTAAAAGTTTTTGTGAACTAAATATTATTTTTACATTAAAGTCTACTTAGTTATTATATATTTCCTTTATTCTTAAAAACAGATACAGTCAAGAACTAAGCTTGAAATTATTGCGTTCATATACGCAATAATTTCAATAATAGTGATAATATAGGTAAAATGCCAATTTTCGAAGAGACAGCACAAGTAATGGCTATTGTCAGAAATGTTTGTTAGTTAATGATCTCACAGAGTAATGTGACCGCGCAGTACGGCAGGATCTGTTTCACACAACAGCAAGCATTTATATTATGCTCTAAATGTAACTCAATTAATTTTCGCTTCGCTCTATTACTGTAATGTTTCATCTAAATATGTTCTGTGGTTTTTATGTGAAAGTGGAACAAACATCCATCCTCACAATGTTGTACATTATTATATGAATATTAATAATTATTTATATTAATCAATTAATCAATATAAAATGTGAAAAAGTAGTGTATGTAAAAGTAGTATAGTAGCATTCCATTGAAGCAAAGTTTTGTCCAATGAACGACTTCAATTCTACTCCAGATTATTTATAAGTATAATGTAAAGTTTTAGGTAAAACAATATTTACAGTTTACTACGCCGATTATCTATTTACTGACTTTAGTATTATTGTTTTAGTAACCTTTATTTTTTTTTGAGTAGAACTCGATCTTTTCCTTTCGCTTACTTCTCGCTTTAAGTGATAATAATGATTCTTTCCATTCTCTATTATTTATCAAATTACCTTAACAAATAAAAGTTTTTCATTATAATTACATTTATGAATTGATCTAATTTAAACTATTTATACTTTCATTCATAAAAAAAAAAATCACGCTATATCCCGTACACAGCAAGGGAATAGGAATTTAGTATTAGGACTATTCTAGAGGCATTGCGTGTTCAGTGGCTGAACTCAACGCCGCGCTTTTCCTCCACACCAGAGCGAAGAAATAATTCTTCAGGCTTCCAATAATAATATTTGTCATTATAGTCTTTCATACATTTTTGCTCGGCCTACATAATATTAGCCAAATGCCTTAAAAGTATTTTAACATAATATCTACGCATTTAATAACAGACAGAAACAGTCTCCTGCAACATTATGTGGAATTTTATGATTTCCCGCGAACAAGGATAAATCACGGATGTACGTTATAGGATCAACGAGCAATATAGGTACCTCTAGTTTCACTTTTGGGTGACACAAGCTGATAGTCACCTAAATACAAACAAAGTAAAAGTTTTAATAACATATAACATTATTATATTATATTAATTAATTATATTATGTGTACATATTATATTAAGTAACAATTCTATATTATTAAATTCTTATGTAATACACTGTCTTATAAGAAATTGCCAAATTGCCCTATTGTCATTCTAAAAGAACTCTATAACGCATGAGACTAATTATATTCACCAAAGACTGAATTAAAAAGACTGAAAGTAAATAATATTTTACCTGGAAAGCTTAAAGCCACAAAAGAAGATTACAGAATAATAACTAATATATTCTACTATTACGTAGCAAATATAAAGAGAAACTACTAAAAGCGCAAAGGTACGTTTCACAAACAAAATAAGCAACATTCGAAAATGGCTTTTATAACCAAAGCTGCATTTTCTACAAAGTAGTGTCTCTTAGTAATAACGTTCTAAATTTTCACTGCAGTGTGTAAGTACGCTGCTTTAGGTGAAAACGTGAGAAGCGTTTCAATTTAGACTGATATTAGGAAGATAGGTAAGCGTGTTAGAAGAAAGATGTGAAGACGTAAACATTAAACGTTACTTGGTAAGGAATCTCGGGGAATATGAAAGTGGCGTTCTCGTGGCGTCGGCTGATGTGCTTATTAAAGTAAGATAATAAGAAGGTGATAATATTTTCGCTAAGTATTGTTAAATTAAAATAATGTTTACTATTGTCTCAAAATACCAAATTGTTTTAGAGGCTAAGTAAGTGTGACCTTTGGTTTGTTTATTATGGTCAAATATTTTTTTTCTATGTTCATAAAAAAACCTGTCCTAGGTACACTTTAAAATTAAATTTAGGCTAGATATATAATTTTGTTAAAAAATATAAGACTCTAACGTCCCCTATGTGGCTTCGCCTGCTTTTTTTATTTAATGTTATTGAAATGTATTTAAAAAGAAATCGTTAATTATTTTAGCACGGTCATATCTTTAAGTACGGTTGTAAATGCACTGAATAAAACGTAATTTAATTTTTTTGGGATTTTATTTGATTTGCTACCAAAAATTGTAATATTTAATAGAAAAAGTTTTGTTATTTCATATCTATCCAGAAACGCACGGACGACAATTGTGGTTTTTCCCGCGTAAATCTCTATTTAAAATTAATAAAAAATAGCTTCATGCAGTATCCTGCACAAAGAAATGTGTGGGTTTTTTTAAATAACCTATTCTTATATTAATTTAACACATTTTCCACATCATGTAAACTAAAAAGGTAAAAGGTCTTCTTTCCACCAATTTTGAAGGAATTGAGTGAACTTCCCAAATAAAGGTTATTTTTTTAAACATTTCCTTACAGACCTATTATTATTCCTCAATCTCGCCGATTTGTTCATTCTACGATTCAAGAATAATTCCAAGTAGTTACTTGGAATTAATCGTGAACATTAATCATTACCGTTCACTGTTGAATATTTACACATTACTTAATGTGATAGTAATGTTACTATTAAGCAATAGAACTTTGAATGATAGGCTTAGCCTCATTGAGAATTAACGCTCATGACTGCTTAAGACAGGCTGGCCGTGCGCCAGAGATTATAGTGACGGAACTGCAACATTAGTGTTGAGGTATCCCATATACGAGTAGAGGACTAAAAATAGTTAGCGAATAACTGCTGCATAAGCTGCCGAGGTATCTTATCTCGGCATCCGCAGTGAAGTTATATTACACGTAACAATATGTGGGTACGGAGGGCAATCGCTGTCAGTTACCCAGTTCTACGAGCGGTAGTAGTTACATGGGAAACTCTACAAAAGTTCATTAGTCTGACTGCCTGTCCACTCTCGTAAACGCCGTAATAAACCATCACGGCCAGAGAGCAAACCGAACTACATGTTTGTTTTGAAATAGAGTGAATAATCTGTCAAAGTTTTATACATACTTCAAAGTCTTAATTGTTTACATTTTTTACTTAAATCGCTTATCCATCATTAAGATTGACACGTAACGGAGGCTGTTATTAATATTGCTGTTCATTAAAAGTTTAGGGCAGCGTTCTTCGTCCTCCGATAGCGTTGACGGATCGAGGAGCGTAAGGTAGGAACACAAACATCAATTAGTAGACAAAATAACATTTGTCGTACATCAATTCAACACTGTTGGCAATCCACCTGTAATTGTGGACTTTAACTGACAATCCCGCTAACATAGAGTTAATGAAAATCCTGAATCCAATAGCGCGTAATAGCCCTATATGCGACCTGCCTGCTCGAGTGACATTGTCAGCTGTAGGTTCATTAGCTCGATGTACCATCACAAGCTAACAAAGCCAGTACGTCGATCAACTGTAGTGCTCTCGACAATAGCTCTACTTATATCATAGCCTTTTATTCCGTGATTTTAATCTACAGTTATATTCTTTTACTGCCGCAGCATATTGAAAACCTCGTCGTTTTGCTCGTAATTTTATAGAGGAAATAGACTTTTAAATGTGTGACATTATATTTTATTTAAGTAATTGCCTTCAGGCATTTGACACAATTCCTCTGCTTATAGTCTTTTTCACCTACATCTAACCCACTTTTACATAAAATTAAAGACTGAACTTTAAGTAAACTTATTCTCAAAGAATAATAAAATAATCAGATTAGGTGATGAAATTGTTATGATAGAAAATTTTTCACGGTTAGCTTTTAGCAGTTCGAATTGGAATTTTGTTGAATGAAATGATTTTTATTTGAAAATTATGGTTTTTCCAGTTTGTGAAGAGGAAACTTTCCTTTCACCTTGTATTTGTCTTTACATAAAGTTCATTGTGAATGCTAAGGCAAAGTCGGTTTTATCTCAGCAAGGTCTTCATTGTCTAAAGCTTAATAAGCAGCTACTATTGTTAATTCACGTCGCACAGCTTTAGAATGGCTTGAACTTCCAAATTTCCATTTCTAGATAAGATAAGATGGCACTTGGAATATTATACATATTTAACGTAGCGGACTTTAGTGCAAATACACCTATGTATGATTGTAACGTTATTCGAGTATCCTAAAGATCCTAAAAATGTAATGTGTTTTTTGATAGAAATATGATTTTAAACCCTAATATAGTAAAATAATAATAATCATTTCACATTACGTTTACAAATAACAATTATAATTATAGCCTTTTAGAATAGTTTCAGTGTGATCGTCACTGTACTAAAAATAACATATTCTAATAACGATTACTTATAAATAATAATAAATGAATTCAAATTTACTCAACGTTTTCGCTTATATATAAATAGAATAAAATATAAAAATCTAAAATATAAATACATTTTAAGTAATAACAATTTCATAACAGGAAGATATTTTTCTACTAAGAGTCAAATTTTCAATTCGCTTTAGAAGAATTAATAGCGTAAGTTTAATACACTCGGGAACTCCCGCGACAGATAAGAGGTGCTGTAAATAGTAATAAGAAAATTTCATTTCTTAACCTTAAATTGAAATCTGGTAGTGAAAAAAAAAATCAAACAATCTTTCTAGTTCAATTATCTATTCCGTGAAATGCTCCTCTTCAGGACTTTATTCCTTTGGAGACTTTGTAATGAGAACTTCGTAGCGCAGTGCTACGGCGTAGGGCTATAAAGGCGATGGGAGTTAGATTCCCTCTCAGACGAATGAATTGCTTTATTTTTTCTAGTATGTACAGACATAAGAGTGTATGTGTGTGTGTGTGTCTGCATGACTATCTGTGACATCGTACCTCTCAACAAAGCGAAACAATTAATTGTGAATAACATAATTTTCGTATATAATGAATATTATAGTAAATTTAGTATTATTCTTATCATTATTTAAATTCATTAAATTAAATAGTGAAAAATTTCAGATTCATGCTCAAACCAGATAAAAATAGGTTTCCAAAGTGAGTAAATGAAAATATTAAAAGAATCATTGTCCCGAGTGGCAAACAAGCCCACTACCGTTGCGTTTACACAATGAACAAATATTTAATTGCTATATTTTTATACCGTAACACAAATTGACGAATGTAAGAAGTAAAGTGAATATTTTAATACAATTCTTAGCAGTAAAAGCGACATCCCTACAAGTACCAGCTGTCACAGATTGCCATACAATGAACTGAATATTGTAGCGAGTGTAAGAGCGCGTGCACACTGTCACAGTTAGTTCGTATTTGATACGTACATTACGAATTAAGTTCATACTAAAGGTAATATTAAACGCTGAAGCTCAACACAGCATCATGCAGAATGCATTTAATTTTAATTAATTGTGGAACGGAATGTACCTTGATTTTATGCGTAATAATTTATTGAATATTCTAAAGGAGTTATATAATATGTTTATGTACATAATACGTTTTATGTCTAAAACATTATTTATTTTCAATAATAAGTTATTAGTTAATGAATTAAATAAATAACTCGTGCTGCTATTAGTACTAGATACTTATTGTGACTACTTCTTAGAGACATTACTTTATATTTAAGTTATAGATATACCACTACTAGGTATCAAAGCCCTTTTCCATTTTAACACTCAAATTTGTTAATTATCGGAATAAAATATTTTAAAGACATGTTATAAATATAATAAAATTTAAAACCTCATATTATAATATTTACATACAGCGGTTTCAGAGTGAAATGGCGCGGGACAGTCTCCCGGGTGTCACGCTCAGGCTCTCCGACCAAGTAAGCCACGTCGGTGTTTCTTAATTGATGATATACTTCAAAAGGAATATTATTTTTACCTAATACTTACTTAAGCATTTTTGTATTATGTGTACTGATATTTTTTGTAAATATAAGGGAGAATAAGGGGACGTTTTATGCAAATAAATTTTCCTTACATATAAATCACTTTGGTCCCAATTTTTCGCTAATAAGAAACATTGCACGTTTGGTGGATGATACCGACACTATTCTTTATTTGAAAGGATCGATTAAGCAAATATTTTATTAACAAAAAATTGTTTTAATTATAATTTGAACAGTAAAACGTGTGTTTACATAACAGGAAAGGAGTATCTTGGCAGTGGGTCCCATTTGCTTGCGACTTGCTGGATGTTTCAATCACAACGAGCTGTATATAGGAGTAAATACAAAGGGCCAAAGTCCATGCGGCCAAAGTCGTGAACAGTCACTAGTTCTTAATAACAACGTATTAAGGGTACTTATAGTGTTTTATAAGTACCCTTAATACGATGGAGTACGATCTCTATGTTCACTCTCACTTTATATTTATGCGCAATCGTGAAATATAACATATCAGTTTCATATAAGAAAAATGGCAACCAGATGTTAAAACATATTTACTGCTCGATGCCAGAGTCGTTGCAGTGCGCCGTCACATTACTGCGATATATGTATTATGTTCACATTCTGCAAACTTCATACTTGTCTAGAGTTATGTGACGATACACTTTATTATAATATTTTACATTGTAAAGCAAAGGAATATTTTAATGTGAAAAGTTGCAGAACGAATTATTTAATTTTTTGTTATATTTATAAGTTGAGCGGTATTATCGTGATTTACAAATATATTTAAAAATCTAATTGTAAAGATTATTAAAAAAATCTAAATTATGAATAAATGTTAAAACAAACTTATAAAAGTGGGTTTAAATTTCACAAGATTTTTATCCTATTTTTAAATCATACCATATTCTCTCACCCACTGACTAATGTATTTTGAATACTTGTACAATACACAATGTCGATTAAAAAGCGCTAATTGTATTAATTGTCTCCACACCGCAGCTTGGTTCTCATCCACTTCCATGGGTTGGCTGGATCTTTACAGTTTTTATTATTTATTTGTGTTTTAAATAAAGAGAGAAATTATTAATATATTTACTAGCATAATACACTTTTACGAACGTAAAATGCAAACAAAGTAAAAAAGTGACTGGAATTACTGAAACAAATTATGACCAACACACTCCATTCAAAATAGCTCGAGGCGTCCTCGTGTACTGTGTTTGAATAAAACATTTAAACATTTAAACTATTTAAATGTTAATTTTAACAAAAATAGTTTTTATAATGCTGATATATTAATAATGGTATGGATGTAGAGTCACATATTTAAATTCAATTCTAAATAAATGGTATTTGAAAAATATTCTTGTATACACAAAATATATTTTTATTTTAGGTAGCTAACTACCTCGTACGTTCTAAAACGATATATTTTTAAAATGAATATTTTTTAAATATATATATATATATATATATTTCTTTAAGAATTTAAAAGTTTAAAAAACAACTGCGCAGCTATTCATCATATGATGCGAATATTCATATATCTATATTTTTTCTGTATCTCTTTGGAAATTGATACTTATTGTATATGAAAAGCTTCACTCGTTAGCACTGTGTTCGAATATGACTGTCTAAAATAATGAGCGCGACGGCTTTTGAAGTCTTCTTGTATCTTTTCTTCGAAATAATAAATATACTACATCCCAGTACTCCACATATAATTAAAGGAAACGTGAGATTTAACCAGAAATATTAATGAATGTTTTCAGGACAGACGTACGGGAATAAATTCGAATAGTTCGCTGCATGTCGGGTAAACTTTTTGCTTGTACTTACCATTTTTAATTTAAAGTTCATAATTGAATTCATAATTTCTCTACTTTAGTTGATATAATTTACAAGGTAATGTGAACCAACGAACTTATGTATAACATAAAATGAACATGTTGATGTTTTTATATTATCTCGGTATTCTACAAACATTTCAGAATTATAACATTTTTCCTAATTAGTACATTTAAAATATTCCGTAAATGTGCGTTAAATACTAAATGCTAAATTTATATTTTTTAATTCATAAAATTGTTGGAATACATAATGCTTTTGCGATTACGGCATCACTAAATCTTCAGAACTCGTTAATCGAACTTTATCGAAGTGCTGTCCCGCGTCTGACGCCAGCTGCCTTTGGCAGAGCTCTCGTTCTAGGCAACTCCGATTTAAGTGATGAAATTCACATCGAAGGAGACGATAGGAACACAACAGATATGCTGTTGAAAGTCCATTTAAAATATTGTTAGCTAAACGACTTATTCATTAAAATGTGATAACTTATAAATAAATTAAGATTTCGTGAACACAAAATATTTGCCAGAATATCTAAACATGTTTATGTACGCAACTGGTTGTGACAGTCTTAGACAACTGGTGACCGAAAAATCGTCTTATTGTTTATTGTGAAGTTTCAATTCTGACCATTGGCATTATCAAACAGAACTCATATATTATATGGTCAATTATGGTAGAAAACTGATATTTTTATTAAGAATATAATAAAATGTATATTTTCACAGTAATACAAATAGTTTAATGCAAAATGTGTTATGATAAATAAGTTACTAACATTTTTTAGAGACGATAAAACGTTATAAACGCTATACGAGTAGGTATCTAGCGGACTCTTACTACAGGTAATGGAGATACCGCTTAAGCTAACGACGTCTTGTCTCGAAGGCTATTTCATTCAGCTGTTTAAATATTACGCATTTCCATAATACTGAAGTTGAAAGCGCATTACCGCATTATTCTTTCATTTGTGACGATGTTTTTTTCACAATTTATCCCATATTTTTACAATAATATCGTATATATATATCAAGCTAAAAATACTAAAAAATATAAATAAAAACTATAGTATGTGTTTCTACCACTTTGTCAATTCTAATACAAATAAACTAAATAACAACTGAAATTTCCGATCACGAGGCGGCGTTTAAAAGGCTGTTAGCAATAAAATGCTAGTTCATGTTTGGAATGCGTCAGTCAACCATTTACATGTTTTTGTACACAACATGTCCGTCACGGCTGTAGCTCGCTTGTAAAAAAATGTATGATACAGGAACAGATTATAAATTTTATCTGGATTTACTACAAACAATTTCAATTGTGTTTAAATGTTCAAGTCGAAGGAATAACTTCACGCTATTCCTATGTTTTTGACTTTAATTTATAGTCAAAAGTAATTAATTTGCTTAGATTTATAAATGATAAGATTATTAAAAATAGCATGACTTTTGTGAAATGATTGTCTGCGCTAAGTATTTTATCATATATTTATAATATTTGTATTTAATATTCTATCAGTAATAATTTGAGGGCCGTCTAAATTTATTCATGAAGTGAAATCTTTATTTCCATATTTGATAGGGTTCAACCTTAAGGAGTTAAATATTAAGATTAGTAGAATCAAAGGAGTTAGTTTAAATTTGATACTTTGGTGAAGGGGTTAGTTTGATAGTAGATATTTGCAAGTGGGTAGATTACGTGTAAAGGATCATCCAGTGAAAGTTAGAACTAACAATAAAGATCTTTTAGATTTAGGTATTGTCAAATGTACTTACTTGTGTGCTTGTTATATTTTTTATGAATGTATTTTTTATGTATTATTTAAAAAAAATCTGTTTATTATATGAATAATCATGTAGCACAAGCGGGCGAAGCCGCAGGCTCGCGGGTCGCTAGTATATAAATACATGTAGGAAATGGTCAAAAGCAGGATTTTGCTTTTTTCAGGTAACGAGTCGCGAGCACTTTGACCTCGCCGCCTCGTTCCCGTCTCCTTTAGTTTCTTTGAGAGTTGATTGAGCGCAGCACTTTGTGTGCATACGAAAACGTCTGCACTGAACTCCTAGGGATTTAGTTCAGCTTCAGCTTTTAGGCAACGTTCCAGGATAACATTTTTCGCTTACGTTAACTTTTTTTTAGATTGCAATTTTTTAAATCTGAAATCTGTAGATTGTCTACCTATTGTTGTTTTTATTTTAAATTTCATAATAGTTACTATACATTACCTATTAGCTTTTTTTAAGCTTCACCGTGACACGTGGGACTCAAAAGGAAAAAAAAATGTTTCAAAAAATCATACAAAAGAAAAATTTGAGCAGATGCAGTGATTAATATTTCAGTTTTTTTATTCTTATTAGATTTTCGATAAATTTAAATTACAAATATTTAAAAAGGTTTGTTACTATTGAATATTGTTCTGTTTGTAGTATCGCAAATAAATTAAATTTGAAATTAATTCATATGTCACACATGTCACGTTCTACGTGCGCTATGTTTATTCTACAGAGTATTCTAACAATGTGGTTGGAATATTGCGAACAATAAACTATAGAGAATTTGTTAAATAGAGTTTCTATTAACTAAAACTGTATGAAATTTACTAAATGCATGAATTCATATAACACATCTATTACAAAATGGATTATTGTTATTTTTCTCGATTTCCCAATGCATAGGAAGGTAGTGTCCAGTCTATGTGTGTCTGTAACTATATACGTTATATAGATGATGCGTTGAAAGATTTAAATGATCCTTATGGGAATCGATTTATCCTTACCTTGGGAATGTCACTAAAAGACATGAAAATATTCAAATCTCTACAGCCAGACGTCGTATTGTCTAAATTAAAGACAAATTAAATAAATAGTTTAGAAAACCGAATACCTAATATCCTTGATTCGGACCAGAGGAAATTGCATTTCCGTTTTATATTTCCTCTATAAACTGTAATATCAAAGTTATGCAAGAACAATAGTCCACCAAGGAGCAGCAATACGCCGCGGGCATCATACTAGTCATACTTCATACTGCAGAGACAAGTAATATGCGATGCACTGTAGAGTCAATGTGGGACATCTTACTATCTGTGACAGATATACAATATGACCGCGGGAGCTTCACTTTGTTGTATAAGTTGAAAGCAATCAGTGGATTTTTTAAATTAGCATTAATGTTCTAATGCTAATTTAAAAAATATTTTATTTTTAAATACCATTTAATCAGTAGATTTTTTATTTACCTTTTCGGTAAAGATATTATAATGATATATATGATATTTTGTACTCGCTACTGCGGCGGGAGATATACACTTAAGGATTTTTAAAATTATAATTTTTATTATAGGATATAGTAAATAAGCTATAAGTTAACCGTAGCGTTTGGCGCTCCGCTCTCTCTCTCTCCAATACAATCAAATTATTATAATTAAGTTCAGCTGCGAGACGTACGACGTATGAACTTATCTCTACGCTTATCATGTAAGCATAGAGACACCGGTTCTCTATTTTCTTTCCGAATTAGAGACATTATGTGTTTGTTAGCGGAAAATTTTGTTGCCTCATATTGTTACCAATCATTTTATGGAATGAAATCCATGGCTTACACGTAACGACAAATACTGTCGCGTTCTTCAAATGCTATCCTACAATAATGTCTATTCAAGTTTCGTAAAGAAAATTCTACTAAAAATTTAATAATTTATATTTTAAAGACAATATTTTATTTGTTACACACATATATGTATTTTATAGTATCACATTTGTATATTCAAGAATGCAAGATTTCCCGGCGGAGCTTTGATCCAGCGTTCAATGTAAGTCCGGAACAAACTTCATACATAAACATCTCTAAACGTTGGTTTGGTCATCGTCACTTTAAAGTGGATTTATATTTATATACTTTGTAAATGTATATTATTTAAAATAATTTACTAATATTTTTATCAGCACGCTTAAGATATAACTTAATTTGTCACTACAGTTTTAAGAAAATATAATTAAACCTATTTTTATTTGAATACATCTATTGGTGTAAAATATCTTATTACATATGGAGATTCACTATTTTTAAACTGAACATATTGTGTAATATTTTAACGAGGAAACAAATACGTTTAAAGTATTCCACCGATTGGAACTCGAAACTTGAAAGTGTTGGCGCTAAGATAGCGTAGCGTCTTACAAAAATATTAAATAATAAATATTAAACACATTTTAATGTTGTTTAAATATGAAATTTTATTAATATTTTTTTAACGTTTTTTTTCAAAGTCAAATGCAATTTATATGAATAATCTGACAAGTATCCTCCATTTAAACGACATCATACGCACGATTAGCGTAGTACTTCTCGCGACCGTCAAGTGGTGGATCAAGGAGACAGTAACCATTGTACGCACTAACCCTCGAATGAAGCCATATGAAATGATGAAGATGTTGATAGAATCTGTCTATCTATCTAGCTGTCTATTTCATCATTTTACATCATTTTGAGGCGCCATGAAGTGAAAAGTATGCAAATATTTGACATTTGTATCGGCAGTCTAAATAACCGAAGGCTGTTGTTGACCTCGAACAAATAAACGTTTATTTTCATTTGTGAAAATACCGGCATACCGGTGTGAATACATATTTATATCACATTCTTTTTAATGTTTTTATGTCTGCTATTTACTTTGTTTCGTAACTTTCATTTACTGGAAGGATAAAAATATTCCGCAAATTAATAATCCTATCCTATATCTTATAAAACAAAGTCGCTTTTCGTGTCTGTCTGAACTTTCTAACTCTTCTTCTTCTAAACCACCCAACGGATTTTTATGCGGTTTTCACCATTAGGTCGAGTATTTCTCAGGGAAGGTTTATATATAGTTTATTATTTGTACATTCTTATATAAATTAACATAAATACGATAAATGTGTCTAAAGTCCTACCCGTTGAGACACTTTCGCGCATGCGCTGCTTTAATGGTAAGTACTACATGAAAAAAATGTACTGGAGTATTGTTCCTCTTAATGAGATCTACAAAAAAGTCCGCGAGAGCATATTTTTATCTTTTAAGGATAACGTGTAGTGATCATATTTCTGTCTAAAAATAGTAATTTCAATATATTTTTTATTGTGAGGGATATTTCTCCATAATGGTATTAATCCTTATCCTTTAAAATACTTTATTAAATTTCTACGTTAAACGAAGATAAAATTTGCTTTTTAAACTATTTCGAAATTGCGAATAGTTTTAGAGAAACACGCATTTAATTATTGACACATCACGCCGTTCACACATCAACTATATCGAGTCAAGTTTCACTTATCCTTTACTCTCAGCATATAAATAAGTATATTAGTTACGTTGGCCATTTAATGTAGATCAAAACTGTCTTTTCTGTTTTTCATTTTAATAAGTACTTTAGAAGTTGTTACAATATCAAAAAATCCTTGCTGCAAAACGCGCCTCGCGACGTTATGCTTATACAAGCGAGTCCGCCGCGCCCGCCTGCCTTACACGCATCGGTGGTTCAGTGGTAGAATGCTCGCCTGCCACGCGGGCAGCCCGGGTTCAATTCCCGGCCGATGCATTCTATTTCATTTTCGTCACAGGCAGCCAGCAGAATGTATTATTTAATGAAATTTAACTATATAAAAATAGTAATTTAAATATATTTTAATAAGTACTTGAAAAGATTAGTATCACAGATATAAAATTACGGTACCTACTAAAAAATCCTTGCTGTGTAAAACAATTGGAAAATCCTTATTGAAACTACGAAAATGCGGGTTGTATTAAGGTTTAATTAATTTTCACATTATCTTAAGTGCTTTGCAAACATACATTATATGAATAATCCAGTAGTAAAAGCGGGCGAAGCCGCAATAGGGTCGCTAGTTATATATTAAAGTTGACTCTTCTATTTATTTATTATACTCGTAATAACTAAAAATAAATGGAATACCAGTTATTATATGTAAGACAATTGTCAGTGTGAGGGTATTTTACAGAAAATAAAATAATAATACCCACATAATTATTTATAAAAGAGGAAGGGAACGGCTATAAAAAGTGACGTTTTTGAAGGATTGAGTCAGTACGTCGTTATTCTGCCTGTCGTAAGGTGTAAAATTGTGACAGTGTTCAAGTATTTAAAATCAGTGTCATTGTTGGAACTATGCGTTTTAAAACGTGTATAAGTGTAAAGTGTTATATAGAAACAGTGTTAGAAGTGTGTATATGTAAAAGAGGAACAGTATATTATGGTTATTTAAGTATTTTCTTATACTTACCACCTGACATTTTTACAAATGTCAGAAGTGGGATCCAACACCTAAAGATAACTGGTGTTGTTACTACGCCCAAAGCAGACCAACCGGCGCACGACGACCAACGCGGTACGTCTGCGACGGATAGACGCGGAGATAATAAGCGGAAGCGATCACAGCAACCGGAATAACCAAAGTTGTAGTCAAAATCATAGTTATAGTCGCCATCCAAGTAGGAGAAGGTACAGTCGAAATCGCAGAAAACGTGAACGTGAGGAACAGGGACGTCTCAGCAGGCGTAGGTGCGTGGTAGCAGGCGTGCCCGTAGTAGTGTTCAACAAAGCAACAGCGACCATGTTTATAAGCCGAAGCGTGAACAGTATGTTTGCCGCTAGCGTGACAGCCGTGCAGATGACTCTTCTAAAGAAGACAATGAAAATCGTCTTCCTTGAAGTAAGCATCGTTATGAAGGTACGAGAATTTTATTAATAGTAACAGTAATATTAATCAAGTAGAAGTGCAGAAGCCGCACAATATGGTAACAAAATTCTAATAAGATATTAAGATTCAAAGTCAAAGTAGTCGCTATAATTAAAGTCTCCTTTATAACAAATCTAACAGTGTGCTAAATGTCATCTTTTAGTTTACTTGGTTAAAGTCTGTAGAAAAGTGAATCGCGTAAATGAAGTGAAAATGTAATTAAAAAAAAAAGTAATACAACACAACAGTGACGTGGTCTCAGTAAACGGCATTGTTTTAAATTCTTTCATTAAACTAGGAAGAACTTTAAGTGAAATAAAAGGTCAGTAGTATATTAAGTAAAATAAGGATAAAACGGAGCCTTCGATAGGTTTTGATAACTCGACAGTTACACCCGTAGATAGTTATGATATTTAAATTATTATTAATAGCATTTTTGCAATAACGGAAGTGCTTAGTGTCTAATGAATATTTACTTAGGTTATGCTGTTACAGAACAAACATTTATAATGTTTATGACTTACGATACTTTTAAAATAATAGCTAAATAAAATTATAATACCCGCAGTATTATCATTTAGTAGAATTGAACAAAAAAAGTCTTATTAAGTCAAAGCATCAAACAACGGTTTATCAATGGTTAGTGTATAGCAATGGTAGATGTAATAAACTTATAGACGTGTAAAGAATATTTTGTTTTATAAGAATTAAATGAATTTAACGATAAAAATGGCAAACTTATTCTAAAATAATTTGTTGAAGACAAAAAGAAATAAGCTTTCAAAATATAGTTTAAAGATAGTTATAATGTGTTTCAAAAATTATAAAAGTAATAATAGTAATTTAAATAAGCAGACCAAAACTTAAAGTAACTAAGAAATAGAAAAGGAAAAAAAATGATAAGCGTTAATATAGATGTTTCATTAAAGGAATACATATTGAAATTGTTTTGCTTGTAATTCAAGAGAATTAGGCGGTGATCTAGCAAATTAAATTAATTGATATTAGTGCAGTAGTTTCTGCGTTACAGTGCTTTAGATTTTATTCACTCGTCTAAAGGTTAAAATGGTGACATATTGTATTCATTGCGGGCAACTTTTGAAAAACGTGATGTTAATTAAAAAACTCGAGGGAGTTACTCGCTGGTAGCGCCAGATTCCATAATGTAATTGGCACATTGAATAGTATGGCTAGTAAAATGAGCCACGCGGATGTTTTAAGTCTTAATCCAGTTTTAAATGATGAACAGAACACTGATGTAGTCATTTATGTTTCAAGTAAATTCAACAAAGTGCAAAAAATACGTACAGTTATGTTTATATTGTGTTTATCACAAAACTGATGCAAAACCTAAAAGATTAGTAATAAAAATAGTTAATTGTTGTGAATCATTGATATATTTTCCTAAACTATGAAATAATACAACCAGTTAAGAGGAACAGATGCTAATTATGTAAATACAATATAAAATGTTATATTTTATATTCACTACTTCAGTTAGACTGACCAGATAGTTGACTTATAAGACAGACATTTAAAAACACGAATTACGTGTTAAGTCTATTGTTACCGTTATCTCTACTCCACGATCTAATGAGCAGGTGGAGAGGATTATCGTATGTTCCAGTAGTGGTTTGAATATAGGAATAGTAAGGCGAGCAGCGTCATGTTCTGTTGGACTCTCATGGCTAAACAATTTGTTTATTTGTATATTTTCGAGCTTATTGTCAAATGAGCTACTTTTATATTTTAAATTTGTACAATATAGAAAGTAAATATATTTGTCACAGTATTATTTACTGAGTATTATGTCAGAATGTCATTAATTATTAGTTATAATTGAATTGAGTATAACAGACTGGTTAGAGGTTTTAGAATAAAAGTTATACAATAGGAAATAGAATACAGTGTTGCTGGTGCTAGTTACAAGTGCTTTTTATATAGTAAATGAATCTACTTAATTTAAAGTGTCATTACTATTATAATAACAAACCCTTTTGATGTATAAAAAAGATAATAAATAGAAATATTCTATTTAGTATTGCTAGTGCTGTTTAATACGTACTTTAATTCAATCGTTAGCAATTGCAGACAATAATTGTGTTGTTAAATAATATTCATAATAAAGGAATCGGTTGAACGCCGACTGAGGTTTAAAAAATGAGTAGCAACTGTGAGAGTCTTATATTAAAGTCATTAAGCGTAGATGTAAAGAATAAAATAGAGAATCAATTCGTAATAAAATTATAAATGAAGTATTTAAAAAAAAGGGGTCAAATATATAATAGCATAAAAGAACCGCCGTGTAAGTACCAAAATGAATTTGTCGTTAGAGTTTTTCGTAATAAAAAGGTTACAAGTTTGTAACAAAAAAACAAATGACATTTAAGATCTTCTTCCAATTACAAAAAGTGCACTGGTGTTTATAAAGCAATAATGACCATAGATAAAGTTAGAGCGTGGGTAGTGTTGACCATCTTTCAGACGATAGTGATTCTCAAGCCAAATCGGGTAGTCATGATGATAACGAATGTCAGTCTCGAATTATTTAATTTAATGAAGTCTTGTATAAGTTGATAAATAGTCTAGATAATATTTTAGTACTATTATGGATAGATAGATAGATAGATAGATATATGCTAGGGAGGTATGTAGGGGCCCGTGGCGTTTGGCGCTCCTTTCTCTCTTGACTGCCCCGCTAGGAATAAAGCGTGGCGTTAAGTGAAGTTAAAAGTATAGTATACAGTGTATACTTATGTCACGTAGATAAAGTATACATGCATATGGATTTATTTACTTCTAAGTGAATTGTTATGTTTAATGTATAGTTTTAGATTTAGCTTTAGAGCAATTGCCCCAGCTCAAGAGTGGCAGATTGCCCCAGTTCAAGATGGGCAGATTGCCCCAGTAAAAGATAGGCAGATTGCCCTAGTAAAAGATGGGCAGATTGCCCCAGTAGATGATGGGCAGATTGCCCCAGTAGACGATAGGCAGATTGCCCCAGTAGAAGATGGGCAGATTGCCCCAGTAGAAGATGGGTAGATTGCACCAGTTTTAGTTGGGCTGATTGCCCTAGTTTCAGTTGGGCTGATTGCCCTAGTTTCAGTTGGGCAGATTGTTCCAGTTTCAGTTGGGCAGATTGCCCCAGTTTTAGTTGGGCAGTTTGCCCCAGTTTCAGTTGGGCAGATTGCCCTAGTTTCAGTTGGGCAGATTGCCCTAGTTTCAGTTGGGCAGATTGCCCTAGTTTAAGTTCGGCAGATTGCCCTAGTTTAAGTTGGGCTGATTGCCCTAGTTTAAGTTGGGCTGATTGCCCTAGATTTAAGTTGGGCTGATTGCCCTAGATTTAAGTTGGGCAGATTGCCTTCAGTTTCAGTTGGGCGGATTGCCTTCAGTTTCAGTTGGGCGGATTGCCTTCAGATTCAGTTGGGCGGATTGCCTTCAGTTGGGCGGAATGCCTTCAGTTTCAGTTGGTCGGATTGCCTTCAGGTTCAGTTGGGCGGAATGCCTTCAGTATCAGTTGGGCGGATTGCCTTTAGTTTCAGTTGGGCGGATTGCCTTTAGTTTCAGTTGGGCGGATTGCCTACAGTTTCAGTTGGGCGGATTGCCTTCAGTTTCAGTTGGGCAGATTGCCTTTAGTTTCAGTTGGGCAGATTGCCTCCAGTTTCAGTTGGGTAGATTGCCCTAGTTTCAGTTGGGCAGGATGCTGCCAGATTCGGTTGGGTAGATTGTGCCTAGTTTCGGTTAGGTAAATTGTACCAGTTTCATGTAGACAGATTGTCCCAGTTTCATGTGGACAGGTTGTCCCCAGTTTCGGTTAGGTAGATTGTACCAGTTTCATGTGGGCAGATTGCCCCAGTTCATGTGGGCAGATTGCCTCAGTTCATGTGGGCAGATTGCCTCAGTTCCAGGTTAACAAATTGCCGCAAAGCTGATCATCTACCAACTTGGGCCAAGTAGACGCGCAGGTAGCTGCCGCGTGCTACCTTAAGCAGACCATCAATAATGACAGCATCACCTTTGACCCCGTGAGGTGCCTAGCAGACTTCTGCCGCCACGTTTCACGGAGGATTCTAATCTTCGCTGGCTCGCAGCCAGTGGGAGTCGAGGAGCAGCACTGAGGAGGGACAGATTGCCGCAAAGCTGATCACCTACCAACTTGGGCCAAGTAGACGCGCAGGTAGCTGCTGCGAGCTACCTCGAGCAGACCATCAACGGTGACAACATCATCTTTGACTCCGTAAGGTGCCTAGCAGGCTTCTGCCGCCACGCTTCACGGAGGATTCTAATCTTCGCTGGCTCGCAGCCAGTGGGAGTCGAGGAGGAGCACTGTGAGGAGGGACATATTGCCGCAGGTTCAGGTTGGCAAATTGCCGCAGGTGAAGGTGAACAGATTTCCGCAGGTTAAGGTTAGTAGATTTTTGCAGGTTTAGGTGAGCAGATTGCCACAGATTAAAATGGGCAGATTGCTGCAGCTTAAAATGGGCTGATTGCCGCAGTTTAAAATGGGCTGATGGCCGCAAGTAAAGGTGGACAGTTTTCCGCAGGTTAAGGTGAGTAGATTTTGCAGGTTTAGTTGGGCAGATTGCCACTGATTAAAATGGGCATATTGCCGCCGCTTAAAATGGCAGATTGCCGCAACTTAAAATGGTCAGATTGCCGCAGTTTAAAATGGGCAGATTGCCGCAGCTTAAAATGGGCAGATTGCCGCAGCTTAAAATGGGCAGATTGCCGCAGCTTAAAATGGGCAGATTGTCACAGCTTAAAACGGGCAGATTGTCGCAGTTTAATATGGGCATATTGCCGCAGGTTAAGGTTAGCAGATTACTCTAGGTTCAGGTGGGCAGATTGACCCAGGTTACGTAGGTAAAAATTGGCCCTAGTTTAACATGGCAGATTGCCTTTAAATATTGTTTGTGAAAGCTGTAAATTATTTTTGTAAGAGACATTGTTACAGTCAATTATGTAAGAGTTATGAACTATAGTTATTCTCTTTTTGTTTTGTTTTTTTGGAAACACGAGGTCGTGTTTCGGTGCAGGACGGCCGAACTGTAAGACAATTGTCAGTGTGAGGGTATTTTACAGAAAATAAAATAATAATACCCACATAATTATTTATAAAAGAGGAAGGGATCGGCTATAAAAAGTGACGTTTTTGAAGGATTGAGTCAGTACGTCGTTATTCTGCCTGTCGTAAGGTGTAAAATTGTGACAGTGTTCAAGTATTTAAAATCAGTGTCATTGTTGGAACTATGAGTTTTAAAACGTGTATAAGTGTAAAGTGTTATATAGAAACAGTGTTAGAAGTGTGTATATGTAAAAGAGGAACAGTATATTATGGTTATTTAAGTATTTTCTTATACTTACCACCTGACATTTTTACATATATTTTATATAAAATATTTTATGTTCAAGAGTAAAATATCTTATACGCCACGAAATTGTTACATCATTGCGAAATAACAATAATTTATTAGGTTATCTATTCATAAACCACTCACATCTGTTCGTGAGGTCTACTTGCCCAGTGACCGTGTATCGTGCTCGCAGTTAGCAAGTTGGCGCATGTCTGTGTAGATTAGTTGTTCGTAAACTTTCAATAGACACATCATATTTTATAGCGTTTTCGAGTTTTCGCAGTTTCTATTTTGTCCAACATTGCCATTTATGCTATAGAAGCCTGTAAATTAATACAGCAATAGGCTTCACTAACAATTATAAAACAGAGATATAAATTGACCTATTAGTCTATTATACTGTAGCAGAAATCAAAAGCAAAAATGATGATCTCGATTCCTATTGGAAATACACAATGTGTGCGGGGTCATGTGTTCTGACCGCATACGCAACACATTCATCCGTAGTCTTGGAGTCCGTGGCGTAGCGAATAAGCTCCAAGAGCTCAGTCTCTGGAGTGAGACCTCTCGGACGCCCAAGGAAGCGCTGGTTGGGTGTCGTGATACAGAATATGAGAACACACCGAGCATGCTAAAGACCGTGCAAAGTGGAGTAGGTTAAGTAAAAAGGCAGACCCTGACAATAGCCAGAAAGAAGAAGGAGAATGCTTCAGTGCCTAGGGTGTTAAAATTTTGTATAGTAACATTCTTCTTAAATTGTGGTTATGTGTAATATAGAACTGCCTTTATTGGCTTCGTGATATCCTATCGCGCTTTTCAATTTAAGCTTTTAAAGTCCAAACGGCAGTTATACTAGTATTTTTCACTGAATGTGCAATATGAGGTTCAGTATTCAACGCACGAGAAATTTTAGTGTTGGTGGTAATACTATAAACTAGGAATCGGAAATACTAACGCTCTATCGCGTGTCAACTCGAAAGTTTAAAAGGATCGTATAACTAAATTGTTAGAAAAGCACAAATATCACCCTTCAATATATTTTATTAATTACTAGCGACCCTATTGCGGCTTCGCCCGCTTTTACTACTGGATTATTCATATAATGTATGTTTGCAAAGCACTTAAGATAATGTGAAAATTAATTAAACCCTAATGCAACCCGCATTTTCGTAGTTTCAATAAGGATTTTCCAATTGTTTTACACAGCAAGGATTTTTTAGTAGGTACCGTAATTTTAAATCTGTGCTAATAATCTTTTCAAGTACTTATTAAAATATATTTAAATTACTATTTTTAGATAGTTAAATGACATTAAATAATACATTCAACTCGGAAGTATCCAATACGTGCAAACGCATCTAAATCTTCGTCGCTATAAAGGCAGGCGGGTTTTTTTTTTCGAGCTTGTGGTTAATGCTGAAGAGGGTATTCTGTCCCTGATGAAAAGCAAGCACTACGTGGCTGCCTGTGACGAAAATGAAATAGAATGCATCGGCCGGGAATTGAACCCGGGCTGCCCGCGTGGCAGGCGAGCATTCTACCACTGAACCACCGATGCGTGTAAGGCAGGCGGGCGCGGCGGACTCGCTTGTATAAGCATAACGTCGCGAGGCGCGTTTCGCAGCAAGGATTTTTTGATATTGTAACAACTTCTAAAGTACTTATTAAAATGAAAAACAGAAAAGACAGTTTTGATCTACATTAAATGGCCAACGTAACTAATATACTTATTTATATGCTGAGAGTAAGGGATAAGTGAAACTTGACTCGATACAGTTGATGTGTGAACGGCGTGATGTCTCAATAATTAAATGCGTATTTCTCTAAAACTATTCGCAATTTCGAAATAGTTTAAAAAGCAAATTTTATCTTCGTTTAACGTACAAATTTAATAAAGTATTTTAAAGGATAAGGATTAATACCATTATGGAAAAATATCCCTCGCAATAAAAAATATATTGAAATTACTATTTTTAGACAGAAATATGATCACTACACGTTATTCTTAAAAGATACGAATATGCCATCGCGGACTTTTTTGTAGATCTTATTAAGAGGAACAATACTCCAGTACATTTTTTTCATGTAGTATTTACCATTAAAGCAGCGCATGCGCCAAAGTGTCTCAGCGGGTAGGACTTTATACACATTTATCGTATTTATGTTAATTTACATAAGAATGTACAGATAATAATCTATATATAAACCTTCCCTGAGAAATACTCGACCTAATGGTGAAAACCGCATCCAAATCCGTTGAGTGGTTTAGAAGAAGAAGAGTTAGAAAATTCAGACAGACACAAAAAGCGACTTTGTTTTATAAGATATAGGATAAAATTACAATTTACCACTTTGATAAAAAAAAATTTGTATATTACTATATTCTTTTCAGCTCCACGTTGTATATTGCATGTAGTAACAGTAGACAGTCCATTATTTGTTTTCTATCGGAATTCGAAACATTTTGTGTTGAGAGGCTGTGAATTTAACGCCACGAGCCGTGATTTAGTAGGATAGCGTGGCCAACATCAGCACATAATTAAGAAAATGTAAGTCGCCTTACTTAGTAGGAAGTAGTCACCGCACTACTGACACGAGTTATTTCAGTATCATCACTTACGTACCCACTAAATAATATGGGAAACATCACATTATCAATATGATCAATGACGTCTCATATGTTATTTGACGTTATGTAATAGCTCCAAAAAGTATTTAGTCATTTTCCTTTAACTAACACTTCTACCCAAATACGTACAGAGCATTCTCTACCACTATTGCTATTTATTAAAACTTCCCATTAAATCGGTAGTTTTAACCAGAACTAATTAATACAATCCACGCTGTTAGGGACAGATTGCAGAGCGACGTGTTCACTAGACGCACAGTTTGGGAATGAATCGCGCCTGTCGATTTGTGTTAATTGTAGAGAACGGTTTGTAAAGGCTTTGAATTTTAATTTAAATGTAGTTCAGTGCTTTAATTAATGAGAAAGACAATTAGCCAGCTTGCTAGATTTTTATTTTTATTTTACTTATAAATATTTTACTAAATTAAATAAATACATTTTATAGATGTTGTATTAACGTAAATATCTTAATTTATGTTATAATGATGAAATACTTTTAGGCAAGCAAGTATTTTTTATTTCAATCTAGCTAGGAATATCTTTTTTTTATTAAAAAAAGATTATTCCATTTATATTCAATATTTTTTACCCTGGTATGCATATATCGCGACAATGATTTATGCTATCGTATCAAATAATAAAAACTAACATTTATAACACACGCATGACGCCTCTTATCAAACAAATACGACATTTTTCTCTCGTCACCTAAATTTAATAAAATAAAAACATGATTCAAAAATTCCAAATATACAGTAATATTTTTCGAAACGAGAAGCTCAAACAAATCCGCACATGTTTTTCAGTTCGTTTTTAATCCGTCCATACCAATTATGGTCGACGTACCAAACACTATAGAAAAACGCCGATGCTGCAAACTAGGTGGAGAGAACGGCTTCATTCATACAGTTTGGGATTATTCCAAAAAAACATGACTTAGGCGTTGGGAGTACATAGATTTTAATTTCATGGTTCATAGCTCGTGGATTTTGCTATTTAGATATAGACCTTACATTAAATGTGAACTAGTCAAGCCAGGATTCCCGCTGGATTCAAAGGGCGCAGGACCGGACGGAGTGGCGATAATTTGGGGAGGCCTATGTCCAGCAGTGGACGTTGAAAGGCTGATAGATAGATGGATGGATGGTATAAATATTTTTAGATGTGAATATTTATTTTATTTGAGGTCAATCTTGGCGCCGAGGTAAAAGGGTAACTGTAAACGCTACTGGCTGTGTGTTCGATCCCCACTCGAGGAATTTAAATATTTATTTTAATTTACATTTACATTTCCTCGCTCTGGTATTTAAGCAAAACGCAGAAAGTAACGGACGGAGTGATTAACAAAAGGTTCCCTCTGCTTACCCTGCTGTGTGAGTAGTTAAATAATGAAAATATAATATAAATAAAGATTTATAAATCTATAAACGAACAACTCAAAAGTTGAATACGTACGCTGAGTCTAACAATATCAATGGAAAAGTACATTTAACACAGTTTTATTTTATTTGTTTTGGTAATAATAGTGCAAACGTATCGAGGAGCATTTTAAACCATTTACGGACAACGCAAGCAACGGGCTCCTTTATCACTGCAACAGAGAGTAACAACTCTGCGAGTTTTACTCAGCAATTTGTACAAAGCGTACACTCACAGCTTCCACTGTTGCACTTATTTCTAAACAGATAATATATATGCTTGTTGGAACTTTAAATTATTTATTTAAAAATGTATAACATTAAAGCTGCCGCCGCAGAAACACATATGAACGGGACTCATATGTATATCCTTATATATTGGACTAGACAAATATATGTCATGATATATTTGACAGTCATTTTATATACATTGCGTTTTGTTATTACAAGAGTTAGAGCGAAAAATATTTAAATATGGTTTATAAATAAATACTTGTTAATTATTATCTAAAATTCATATTTTTGGAATCAGTGTCAACTAAGGCAAAAAAAGATTTATAAAAAAATACCATTAGAGGCCCAGTCGTCGTGTAGAGGTACTAGCGTGTGACTGTAAACGCGAGTTCTGTTCCTACTCGAGGAAATCAAATATTAAATTTTATTTTCTTCGCTCTGGTGTCGAGGCAAAGCGCGGCGTTGAGCTCCGCCACTCAACACCCGATGTCTCCAGAGTTCGGCACTAGGCTCACTATATGCGAGTAACCAAAAATAACAGATGTAATTTTTGAAGATATTTCAATCAAAATTTTAAACATATAGCGTCGGAATTTAAATCGTGATCACGATCCAATCGTCCTCTTTTATTTCTACTTCCTTGTTGTGGGCAATTCTCCGTGTTCGCTATGTGTAAAATATTCCTCTTACAAAATCTATATTCTACTTGTGAGAGAAACCGAGATCACATAAATGTCACAATATAACAGAACAAAAGAAGTATACCGCTACTTTGATTATTATAGTTTGAAAATATACAAATATTTCGTGCATGAAAATTTGCGCAACAACTAACACTGACAAGTTCAGCATTTAATAAATAATAAGCATTTTGTTAGTAGAAATCGAACTTACGATCATCATTATATTTCATCAAAAATATACGTTCCCAATTACGCTACAGTTGCGAAGAAGCGGTGAAATAATGAAAACTGAAGTTTGTAGTAAATTATGATAGATAACAAAAGCCACTGTGAGTCTTATAAAAGCCCGAGGAACAAAATTATAACTTAAGATAAATTTGTACGAATATAACTTCGTTCTGTAATTTACTTTACTTATATAGCTAAAGAAAATGCTTTAATTAATAAGTATTGAATTCCTGTTGTGTGTGTACATCTAAATAATGCACATAAATTTTATTTGTAAAAGATAAAAAAAATATTTAATCCGATTAATCGCGTCTATTTAGTTACATTTTTGGAAACCCGATGTTTCGAACACTTTACAGTAGTCCGTGGTCAACGCGGTGGTAGACTGAGGTCTCATTCATCTGTGAGTTCCATTTCATAATTATTATATCAAACTACCGCCATCAATTTCTTAATAAAGGTAATTAAGAAATCGATGACAGCACACAACGATATAACGACATATAACACAATTTTATATGTGTAGGTTTGTGTATATTTATTTATTGTATACTCCGGGGACGGCTTTATAAGATGGCAGGTTTTATTTATCATCGCTTTGACGTAAAGTAAGAAAACTGGAAGAAATTAGATTGTGCCTCCGCCGTCAGTCTCTAGACGCCTCTCTCTGTAGAATTATATTACATTTTAGTTTATTATTATTAAACAAACCGGCCTCGAAGCTTAAATTGAAATGTAAATATATATAAATTTTATACAATATGTTAGGAAACAGACTTTTACTAAATAGTATAATTTAGACGTCTATGCAAAAATAAGCATATATAAATGTTAAGGTAACATAAATATGTTAGCTAAATGTGAAATAGATAATTCCTTGTCATAGTTTTTAATAAAAGCTGATTTTATTAATACTGAAGTAGATTTAAAGTTTTATTTACTGGCAGCGGCTATTGGAAAGATTAAGAGGATTCACAAGAGATTAACCAGATTTTACCAAACTAAAGTAGGCGAAAATATTTGTGGACTAACTCGGAGCACTTTGCAGATAAAAGCTTTTAATCCGATAATAAGAGGAAATGAAACAAAAGAAAGGCATAAAAGGTGGCTAATAAGATCTTTTTATTTAAAAAATGAACTATTATCTCAATCGAGAGTAAATAGAGAATTGGGAGATCATTTATTTAAAAGCAACGGCCGCATCTGGCGTTTGTTGGTTTATGTCGGTTAAATTCAATAATCTCAGTAGGACCGACTGAGGCGGACCGCCCAGTTCATACGGCCCATAATCATATTTGCTAAGTGACCAGCTTAACTTGGTGTCGCAATAACAATAAAGTTTATTTATTATTAGAAAACGAAACATAAAGATTCAATGCTATAAAGATGAAGGATTGTTACTAATCTACTTTGATATTTTACGAGGCATAATAAGCGACCTTTCTTTGAAAGATATTTTTTTCTGAAAGCATAGTATGTAATATAAAGATTGGGTTTTTCAATAGTAAATGTAGGTATTCATTTTTGCTTTTCATGTTATTTTGTAAAACCTACTCATAATTTATTTTTAGCACAAATATAATATGGATAATTTTATCAATTGTTAACAAAGGCCTAAAGTAGGTCAAAGACTGGAGTAAAAACTGTATAATAACATTGAAACTTAGGCCTATATTTTAATATATTTTTTCTATTAGCATCACTTTGTATTTATTTTGTTATTGCTTAGAAACATACACTGCTTTGCGTCTGCTGCTGTTTTAATTTTTTTTAACAGAATTCTGAATTCTGTTTCATGGTAATATTTTATCTGTTATACAAAAAAGTAAGTACTCGTATAGTTTCTGAGATTTCGTGATGAGTGAGTAACCTTTCGATTTTATATATATAGATAAATATAATATTTCAGTGATAAGTTTTCTATGTGCTTGCAGTCTCCACGCTCTATAGGACTAACATTATACTACATTATACTCTGCAAGTCAACCATATATCAACGGATGTAGAGCCTACTGCACTGTATATAGTGGACAGGGCTGCGTAAGTGCGTACACTCGATGATCAACACATCTCTCTATTTGACAGATAACACATGTAGCACATGGAACTGTCCCTTCGATCGTGATTAACTGACAGTTATTGTGTTGACTATGTAAAGATATCGTTTTAAATAATAATTTTATTCAATTGTTTTGTTTAATATTCGTAATAAGTATCATAATTTTAAAGAAATTGTAGTATAAAGTAAGATTATTTAGCTTTAGCCCGCTTGTAGCAAGGTAGGAGCCTAATGTTGAGACACTTTCCGTCGAATTCTCATTGCGTGTTGAGTGGTGAAACTCAACGCCGCGTTTATTATACTTGTTAAATCTGTAACAATAGAAGTTAATTAATTTTTAATAAAATGATAATATTTAAGTTTGTTTGTGATATGATGGGTTTTATTTGATATAATCTTCAGAGATTAAAGACCGTTTAATTTTGTAGAATAAAAAAATATATCTAATAATAATAACTCTCATTTTATTTTATTTTGATAATTACAATTACAAACTAAGTTTGTCCTCGCTGACTGTAAAACGTTGAACGCCACCGCGTCTTTATCTAAAGCATTTATCAAATATACTCACAGCCCTTGGAAAATTTATTGGTTTTCAAATGACCGCTCTATCGGTTGAGATTGCGCAGTCCATTATAATGCGACGAACGATTCATAAATAATTTTCTTTTCACGTAGAAGATAAAAAAAAATATAATGATATATTTTTAAGTTTCTATTAAAATTTGTTGTTGTTAGTATCAACTCTATTTTATAAAGAATAATGTGCTGCAAATTATTACATTTTTCTACTTCAAAATAAGTAACAGTGCTTTCAAAGTGTTCGTTGTTCACAACAAAAAAGAACCATTTTTTTAGCCAAATAAAATCAAAATCAGCAGAAATATTTCTTTATACCATATTATACACATTTGTACCTGTATTATACGAACTATTGCCTTTCATATTCGTGAAATAATAGCTTTGTCGTAATAATATCCATTTACTTTGAAATATAATTATTCTACGTATTATACGAGATAACAACGGTCATACAACTATTTATTTTAATATGCATGTAATAAAAGAAAACACACAATTCCTGGGCAATATGCGTGAAACATGGCGCGCTGTAATCATCGCCCTTTGTGTAAGAGACCAGCGTCGATTGAATACGAGATCACGTGGAATCTTCCTCCAGCAATATAATAAGAATATTATGTTCTGCTTGTTTGTTCCAAGGTTCAAATATCTGATGTGAAACTCTATCAGCCCGTTTAAGTGATGATAGAAATTAGTATAGCGAATTGTAAGAGTTAGTAAACATGATAGAGAATTTTAAAAGTCACTCCGTTTTCCCAAAAAGGATTTACAATCATGTCCACATGGATAAAATCACTAATTTATGTCTCTTACAAATCAATTTACGGCGTTTTTTATGTTTTTAAGTTAGAATATTAAACCAATTGTTGATGCACATTAATTTCGTGTGATAACTGAAAAATATTGAAAATATCCAAGTATAAAATAATGCGTCGCAAAACAAGACTTTTTCTGTTCTTGTCACGGAGCGTTCTACATTTCTACCAATAATCTGAGTAATTTTACAATTTTAGATTAACCCTTAACCCTTAAGTGGTAATGGCCGCGCGGCCGCCACGCGTAATATTTTTTATATTTCTTAATAAGCTAAGCATCATGGGCAACTGCCATTTTACATATTCTCATTACGTCTATATTTGCGGGGGGTGCCGGACGTTGGGCGCTGCATCACTTACAGGGACAAAGGTATGCACGTGTTGGGGTCTGCGCGACCCCCATGATATCAGTTACGTTAATTTTTTGACATAATAATTTTATTTCTATTTTACAGTTATTTAATTAAGATATTGCGGCATTTAAGTGATAAAACAATAGAAGAGATCGTAAACGAAAATTCTGATTCCGAATCAGTGATTGGAGTCCGAGCACAAGAATGTAAAGTAAATTTAAATTATATATAATCTCTTGAAAACAGGTCGCTGTTACTTATGTGATAGAAAAAATATGAAAAATTTGCTTCAAAGCGCAATAATTATTGAAAATTAATTTGTAACGTACATAGTACCCAAAAAATCCTATGTGATAATTGTCAAGACTAATATAAGCATTTCATTAAATAATGGAATGTGACATTTTCAACAAGAAAGTCCTGAGATAATCCAAAGAAAAGTATATAAATATGCAAATTCGTTCTTCTCCGGCGTAATAGTTTGTTATTGTTAATCCAAATTTTTATCGAAATCTAATTATAAATGAAAAAGGTAGGCAAAAAATTAAATTTAAATTGCTCTCCTGAAAAGTAGCATTTTTCACTTTTTATACTTTACCAAGGGACTATTGATATATATGTTTGTTTATTCTGCAAGTGTTCCTAATGCAATAAATATAATAAAGGCCGATTTAAGATATAAAAATCCTGGCCCGTGAGACCGGCGCGGACCGCAGATGTACCTAAGTCAATAACAACCGTTACACAGATCACCTATATATATGACCGGTTCATCTTCGAAATCGTTAGTCTACATTTGATTGTAGACACTAGTCCCGTGTAGAAGGAAATTAACGTTAATAATGAAAATATTCATTTGCATTGTCCTGTTCGTCGCGGTCGCCGTGGCCAGCGATGACAAGAAGCCACACTACGATATCAAAGACGCGCTGGAATTATTTGAGAAATTTGTAAAAGATCACGACAGGCACTACAAGAGTATGGCCGACACAATTGAGCATTACATAGCTTTCGTGAAATCCTTATTTCAAATTAATAATGCTAATGCTAAAAGTGATGGTGCTACTTTCGATATAAATGAGTTTGCTGATTACACAGCTCGCGAGTTGGCACAATTGAGGGGCTTTGGAAGTGCGTTTCATTTGTAATGTTATATAAGTATATTGAAAAATTATGTACAAGTTTTATTTATTAATGTAGCGGCCGTGACTAGTGACGAGGTCCTAACAACGAAGAATCGTCTGTTGAGTTTTTGTGTGTAATACTTATTATTTGTGTCTATCGGTGATACTTAAGAATATATCTGCCGTTACTATGTATTGGGGGTTAGAAAAAAAATGGTGTTAGTGTTGTAATGCGAGTACGTAACTAATTATTAACTTCTTTAAGCTTCTAGGTTTTCAGTTCTTCTCTGTCTTTCCTACACGCGGGATATAGCGTGAAACTAAAAAAAATACGTGGTAAAGTAACACCGTTCTTGCCTTGCTAAATAAAAAAAGAATATACTGGTGTTTTATTAAAACATACAAATCTTATACGATAAAATGTATACATAATAATAGAAATTAATCTAAATCTTAGCTGATATTAAACCAATACACACTTAAATATATACTTAAAGGGTATTTCAAAATTATTATTTATTATTGTGATTTTATTTTATTTTCAGATAACCCGTAAACTCCAGAAAATTCTGATAAGAGACAATATCTCATCAGTTACTGCTTTTGCTGTGCTCTACGACTGTTGCATATTTATGTATTTTTAATTCACTTATATTAATGAATTAAAATATTATTCTCAACCTAATGAGTTTTTCGTTACTTTAATAGATAAATATTATATCATTGTCGACTAATTCGTTTGATGAACATATTTGAGGCCATCGTGGCGCAGCGGCACAAGGGTGTGACTGTAACGCGACGGCTGTGGGTTCGATCCCCACTCGACGTTACGTTAATATTTCCATTTGTTCGCTCTGGTGTCGAGACAAAGCGCGGCGTGGAATTCTGTCACTCAACACGCAATGCCTCCAGAATGCGGCAGAAAATGGGGAACGGAGTGCCTTAACACTAGTGTCTGCCTACTCTGCTATGTGCGGGATACAGCATAAAGCTAAAAAAAATGAAAATAATATTATGACTCATACTCATGATATTTTCCGACTAAAGTATGTGAATAACGTCACGTACGTAAGTAGAAATAAATAATCGGTACGTGAAGACACAGTACACATAAGGACTTTTTTATCAATTTATCTACAAAGGTAAATTGATAAAAAATGAAAAAAATGCTTGTCTGTAAATAAACTATGATAAGTACCACAGCGGCTATCACGCAGACATAAATAAAAAACAAACATTCGTAAGGAATAATATAAAATGTAACTACAGTACCATATGTGTAAATATCTTAAAGGCGCACGCTAGATGAACTTCGCAATACACTTAAGAAGGCTAACTTCGGTACATTTAACCCCGTCGTCGTTGCTCCGAGTGATGTCATGACTGAAGCTCTGACTTCTCGCCAACTCCTCTAAATTTGTACTTAGCTTATAAAGTAGAATAAAGTAGATATTCTTTATTATATATACAGAAAAATAACAGCTTATAATTAATTAAATGTTTTTACCGTGTTGCCACATAAAACAACTATTAGTACCTACAATTTTGGTAAATTTTCCATCTAAAAGTGATTTTTGCTTTTTCTATTACTACTAAATAAATAATTACAATATTTTTGAACTACTCTATGTAAATAAAATTTTTCAGAAATTTCTGTTTCGGCGTGCATTAAAAGAAAGTTATGTGTACATTTTTTAACTTTATTAGGTATTTGTAAAATAACTATTTAAAACTCCATCCTATTCACATTAGCAGAGCTGTGAACTAATTGCGTCTATTTGACGCTAGGCGCCTACTGACCTATTTTGTCAATGCTAAATTTTAAATATATAAACGAATTTTCTATTTTCCTCCCCTTTTACAGAAATACGTGTGTTTTTTACTTTTATATATTCTTTTTCATATAGAAATATACCCAGCAAATGACGGTATCATTAGAACGAGAACAATGTATTTCAAATTTAAATATTATAATACATTGTATTAACTGTTGATTTTTACACACTCGTACCTAATCAGAGTTTAAATTTAAATATTTCTATAAATATGATTTGATATCGTCTAATGTAATTCAACAAATACAGAATATAAACATAGTAAAAATAGTAATACTTTACTATTAAATCTGAAAAAAATAAGTATATTTGCCAAGTTACCTTGCGTATCTAAGAAATAGTTTTTACTCTCATAGTAATCTCAACGCCTCAAGAGACTGAGATTTCTTTCAAATCTACATTACCTTGTTTTTGATCCCAATAAATCACGGCTCCCTTGTGATACCTAGAATTGTAAATGAGGACTATATTACCCTACTTGAGGTATAATAATGCTTAAATTCCGCTAGATATAACAAAATAAGTAAAATGTTGAAAATATGTAAATAAATATAGATTTTTATTGTGAATTTGAACATATATTCATTTTTGTTCACAGATAATTTTGTATTTTTTCTGTACTTAAACAACATAAAACAAATAATCACTGGAATTAATTAATTTTTTACTCCAATAAAATGTATAGTAACTGAAATTTCCAATCACGACGTAGCGTTTAAAAGGCTTTTAGCAATAAAATGCTATTTCCTATTTGGAATATAGCTGAACAATTTAGATGTTTTTGTACAAAACATATCCGTCACGGTTGCTGCTGGCTTGTACAAATTATACATGATATGATAAAACTTACTTTAGTGCCTAAACGTATGCAGAAAATGTCAATGATGAATTTCGATTTTGTTTTTGGACAATTCAAACACTTTTTACGTATTGTGGCGCATTTTGAATGTGATGAATGGCGTATGATATTTGTGGATGTGTAAAGGATTCTTTATGTCAAAAACGACTATGCAATTAGTATAATATACTGATTGCTAAGATTAAAAAAATGGTATGATCACAAAATCAGGCGAGATAAACTTAAAATATGTATATTGGGTTGAATGGTTGGTACTGTAACAACAAAATATAAAGTAGAAGGACAAGATCAAATTAAATACAAATGATTATAATATATAATATCAATGAATGAGCGGTATTAACAAAATATAAATAGTGACATTGCTAATTTTCCATCAGGCACAGAATCAACCAGATTTATAGATAATTTCTAAACTTAGTATGACATTGCAAAATTAAAATTCATTTTCGTAAATTTCAGTAATATAATTTTAATGTTATTACCCCAACTACTAGTAAAATAAAAATTTATTGGTATAAAATAATATTTTGCACAAATAAAATATGTCTTATATATATTGAATTTATAGAATGTTTTAGAAAAGACAACTTTTACTTAAGCCCCATTAGACCCTCATCTCTTTAGTAATTGTACTTTACGATTCCTGCATTAGTTATAAAGTTTATAAATATTATATGCTATCTTTTTGCTTACTCTTTGAATTACAAACTACATACTGAGTTATGTTTCCATTATTATTTTTATGTCTTTATCTATATCTTTACCTTTTATTTACATTAGCTACAAAAATATTATTACTATAATTGATTATTATTTTGTGATTTTTTTTCCATTCTTAAACAAATAAAATGTACATATAATAATTAGTTTTGTTTAAACACAACGGCGAGTGATACTAGCATTTCTTACAGACACGTTATCGTTAAGCGCTTCCGTCAAATCATTGTTTTATTTTGATAAAGTAATCCTTTAACGTTTTATAACAAAATAAACTTAGCTTGTCAATTGATTTTTGCAAAATGTTAGTTTGTGTAATTGAAAAGGGTTATATACCCCACCCAATATTAAATCAGCTGTATTCAGTGGTTTGATCTAAAGAGATTTTTATGTTACGGTTGTTTTTGCGTACATCATTTTATTTGTATTAATGTGAGGGCCATCTAAATGTATTAATGAAAACCAATCTTCATTTCTATATTCGGTAGGATACAAGTTTAAGGAAGTTAAATATCTAGATTTTCAGAATTAGAGGATTTAGTTTGAATTTGATACTCCGATGAAAGGCTTAGTTTGTTATTTGCTAGTGGGTAAATTACGTCTTATCAGAGACAGCGGGGAAAGTTTGAAACAATAATGAAGATGTCATAATTTCCTCAGTATATCAAACAGATATCTTTCTTCTAACGATTCCAAGCCAGTACGGTGATTGTGATATAAATCTTTATTCATTGTATTTCATATATGCATATATTATCGAGCGTCGATTAAAATATAATCGTAATTCAATTTATGTCGGGCTTATGGTCTATTTCTTAATCGTTTATTATTTCATATGAAAATTTAAGGAAGTCATTGTTATGATACTTAACATTTCGAATCACCTTTAGATTGTGCAGTAGTCACAGATGGTAAAAAATTCCAACCGTCTTCTTTATTGCATTTTAGTAGCCCTGTGTATCATTCTCAAAATATATCAGTTTTACTTAGCCACGATGATATAACGTTTACCAAAACTAATTTTCGGCCATCTGAATACACGCCCATTATTGACATCTAAAATATTCTTTCAAAAACAATCTACTTTTTTTTCATTTTTCAAAATCTTACATAAACAGGAAAAACCGTATACTACCAGTGTTAAAGTCCACCCAAACAACGTTACGGGGACGTCTGTTGTAAAGTTATTAACGAACCATCATACTATTATACAAAACGAGTCGTAGAGCACCAATAACAATGCAGTAAATGCGAAAACATAACACTTCGAGGCCCCATATCTGTTTCTTATCTCCCTTTTATAGCGCGAGGCTGTCTAACATATTGTTGCCAGAGTACTACTAAATAATCAGCACGTACATATATATGTACATAATTAATGGCCTTGTATACGAAATGATCATACAATGTGATTATCGCCATCACATGATTACATATATATTTGTATGTATCTACATATATGTAGGTACTAGAAACATCATTCAGTTAGTTTATTTGCTATAATTAATAATATAAAGTTTTTGTAGAGACCTATTTATTGTACCTATTAAAAAGCCAATATTAAAAAAATAAAAAACGGTACCCTTAAGCTGTTATGTTATGCCACTTCTGCCACTTAAAATTCGACAAGAAACAGTTGTCTTTTAATAAAACTTGTAGTTAGACTTTTATTTGATTAGTCAGTTTTATTCTTCGCATTTTAGCGGCTACATTATCACCGTTCTCAGACAAATATAACGCAACCATAAAAAATATCTACTTGTGGTAGCTATCCGACTCTACTTTTACAAAACTCTCTTCCATCACTATGTTAATTTGATAAGAATAATGTTTAAAGAAATTGCAAACAGAAACAGAACAACATAAACTTAAAGTACTAACTGCAAACCACTTTTTAGATCAATTTCCTTGAGAAGGAATCGAATCCACAATTTATCGCATTTTCAGGCACACGCTTGTGCCCCTGCGGCACTTTCATTAAACTTTTTAAGTGTCAACAGAAAATGAGACGATTTTTTAACATGGCTTTAAGATTTCCGTACGTACATAAAGAAATTCAGTTATTTATTTTTTTACTTATTTCTTTATACTTTTAAACATGCATCATTGAATATATAGATATTAAATAATACATACGTGCTTGTGGACACGTCCAAAGGATTATCATAGACATTTAATGATACCGCCGACCACTTTGGTTTCAATTATACGGATCTATTTATGTCACAGCCGTATATTTATATCCGTAAAAGCCTTTGACGTGTGGACAGTACACATTACAAACACAGTTATATTAAATTTATACTGAACTGGTGGTGGTGAAGGTTTTGTAAAACATATTTTTCGTATAGTAATTATTTTATAATTATTCTGATGTTATGAGTATATTACTATAATGATTATTTTTTTTTGTTTTGTAATATAACTAGCGACCCTGTTGCGGCTTCACCCGCTTTTACTACTGGATTATTCATGTAATGTATGTTTACAAAGCACTTAAGATAATGTGAAAATTAATTAAACCCTAATGCAACCCGCATTTTTGTAGTTTCAATAAGGATTTTCCAATTGTTTTACACAGCAAGGATTTTTAGTAGGTACCGTAATTTTAAATCTGTGCTACTAATCTTTTGAAGTACTTATCCTATCCTATCCTATATCTTATAAAACAAAGTCGCTTTTTGTGTCTGTCTGAACTTTCTAACTCTTCTTCTTCTAAACCACCCAACGGATTTGGATGCGGTTTTCACTATTAGGTCGAGTATTTCTCAGGGAAGGTTTATATATAGTTTATTATTTGTACATTCTTATGTAAATTAACATAAATACGATAAATGTGTATAAAGTCCTACCCGCTGAGACACTTTGGCGCATGCGCTGCTTTAATGGTAAATACTACATGAAAAAAATGTACTGGAGTATTGTTCCTCTTAATAAGATCTACAAAAAAGTCCGCGATGGCATATTCGTATCTTTTAAGAATAACGTGTAGTGATCATATTTCTGTCTAAAAATTGTAATTTCAATATATTTTTTATTGTGAGGGATATTTTTACATAATGGTATTAATCCTTATCCTTTAAAATACTTTATTAATTTTCTACGTTTAACGAAGATAAAATTTGCTTTTTACAATATTTCGAAATTGCGAATAGTTTTACAGAAAAACGCATTTAATTGTTGACACATCCCGCCGTTGACACATCAGCTGTATGTTACTCAAGTTTCACTTATCCCTTACTCTCAGCATTAAATAAGTACATTAGTTACGTTGGCCATTTAATGTAGACCAAAACTGTCTTTTACTGTTTTTTATTTTAATAAGTACTTTAGAAGTAGTTACAATATCAAAAAAATCCTTGCTGCGAAACGGCTCGCCACTCGCCATGCGTCCGCCGTGCCCGCTAGCCTTACACGCATCGGTGGTTCAGTGGTAGAATGCTCGCCTGCCACGCGGGCGGCCCGGGTTCGATTCCCGGCCCATGCATTCTATTTAATTTTCCTCACAGGCAGCCACGTCGTGCTTGCTTTTCATCAGGGACAGAATACCCTCTTCAGCATTAACCACAAGCTCGAAAAAAAAAAACCCGGCTGCCTCTATAGCAACGAAGATTTAGTTTGATGCGTTTGCACGTATTGGATAATTGGAGTTGAATGTATTATTTAAGCGCGATATATTTGGTTTCACATTTTTTGTAGTAGTTATTAGTAAGTAGGTTTTTGTTTATAATTTCTTCCGTTTAAAAATAGTCATTTAACTATCTAAAAATAGTCATTTAAATATATTTTAATAAGTACTTGAAAAGATTAGTAGCACAGATTTAAAATTTCGGTACCTACTAAAAAATCCTTGCTGTGTAAAACAATTGGAAAATCTTTATTGAAACTACAAAAATGCGGGTTGCATTAGGGTTTAATTAATTTTCACATTATCTTAAGTGCTTTGCAAACATACATTATATGAATAATCCAGTAGTTAAAGCGGGCGAAGCCGCAGGAGGGTCGCTAGTTAAAATATATTTAAATGACTATTTTTAGATAGTTAAATGACTATTTTTAAACGGAAGAAATTATAAACAAAAATCTACCTACTAATAACTACTACAAAAAATATGAAACCAAATATATCGCGCTGAAATAATACATTCAACTCCAATTATCCAATACGTGCAAACGCATCTAAATCTTCGTTGCTATGCCTCTATAGCGGGCGGGTTTTTTTTTTCGAGCTTGTGGTTAATGCTGAAGAGGGTATTCTGTCCCTGATGAAAAGCAAGCACGACGTGGCTGCCTGTGAGGAAAATTAAATAGAATGCATTGGCCGGGAATCGAACCCGGGCCGCCCGCATGGCAGGCGAGCATTCTACCACGGAACCACCGATGACTGCTCATGACGCGCTTGTATAAGCAAAACGTCGCGGAGCGCGTTTCGCATCAAGGATGTTTTGATATTGTAACAACTTCTAAAGTACTTATTAAAATGAAAAAACAGTAAAAGACAGTTTTGATCTACATTAAATGGCCATCGTAACTAATATACTTATTTATATGCTGAGAGTAAGGGATAAGTAAAACTTAAGTCGGCACAGCTGATGAGTCAATGGCGTGATGTGTCAACAATTAAATGCGTTTTTCTCTAAAACTATTCGCAATTTCGAAATAGTTTAAAAGCAAATTTTATCTTCGTTTTACGTAGAAATTTAATAAAGTATTTTAAAGGATAAGGATTAATACCATTATGGAAAAATATCCCTCACAATAAAAAGTATATTGAAATTACTATTTTTAGACAGAAATATGATCACTACACGTTATCCTTAAAAGATACGAATATGCTCTCGCGGACTTTTTTGTAGATCTTATTAAGAGGAACAATACTCCAGTACATTATTTTCATGTAGTACTTACCATTAAAGCAGCGCATGCGCGAAAGTGTCTCAATGGGTAGGACTTTATACACATTTATCGTATTTATGTTAATTTACATAAGAATGTACAAATAATAAACTATATATAAACCTTCCCTGAGAAATACTCGACCTCATTAGGTCGAGTATTTCTCAGGGAAGGTTATGCGGTTTTCACCATTGTGAAAACCGCATAAAAATCCGTTGGGTGGTTTAGAAGAAGAAGAGTTAGAAAGTTCAGACAGACACGAAAAGCGACTTTGTTTTATAAGATATAGGATAGGATAGGATAGGATGTATAGAAGAGACGGCCCAACAATGTCGAAAAGATATAAATCATTTATCCGCCTGTCTGTCAAAATAATAAATAATACTCTAATAATACTCAATTCATACAGAATTCCAATAAAATATCAATGACAGATAAGCTTATATTAGCTTACGAAGTTTTGATATTAGAAATACGCAGGTTTGGCGATAAATTGCAATAGAGATGAGAAGACCGAGAGTTATAATATTATTTAAATTATTATTTAAATGAAAATTACAATTATTAAAATATTTAAATTACAATAATTATTTTTAAGCTCTAATACACGACCCATGAAAAAGAATCAAACAAAAATCTATTCAGAATTTCAAATATAGTCAATCGCAATTTAATAAAGGCGATTTATGTCAATCGTTGCTCATTGCTTTGCCGGCGGCAGACGGGGTGTTGGGGAGGCTCCAGCTTTCTTGTCTATAAGAAATGGATCAGTTCAAGCGAATACTAAAAACTTCTCTTCTTTCAAAGATGTGTTGGATAATAACTTACTTAGTTATTAAGTATATAATATTTTTTTGTTTTGACAAAATAATGCGCTGTCACCATTTTAAAACGCGATATCCGTGTAAATCAAGCTGACGAAGCCACGAATGGTTGTGACAATAACTTAGTTGAGATTGAAACAAGTCTTTACAGTAAATTACATTGGAGTTTAATTGGGCAAAGTATTTCCGATTCCTAAAGTACAATTAGCAAATTAATTAGTAAATAAATAACCTTATATTAAATGTTATTATTTGTTTGACTTAGGATTCCAAGGTTTTAAAGTTGAGAAAATTCATCTTACGAAGGATTCTTAAAATATTTATAATTCATAAACTCCGGTCGGGTTGTTGGAAAAGTATTTTAATATTAGAAAATGATGAAAATGTCAGTACAACTAGTTGTAGAAACTAAAATCATATAAAAATATTGAAACAGATATGATCATCATGAATGTACAACAAAAAGTAAGTCATTATTTTTATAAAATATCACTAAAGCTTGGACTGATGCACATTTAAAGGAAATAAATTTATCAAACTTATCAAAATGTTATTGGAACCAAGACGCTGTACAAAGCTGCCATTTAAAATCGAGTGAAGATCCATTAACTGTTTGCGGTTAAATTTACTCTGAGATGAGATTTTAATTCGACTTTCATAAAGTTGACTTTATAAGTTTAGTTCATCTGATGGTAGTCTAAAGTAAAGGATTTACAAAACTGATTTTGCTGCTTTGCAGAGAAAAGTGCAAAACAGGGTTTGAATTCGTTGAATCGCTTCACTTTACATTTACTAATATAAATTTTTTTAATGTAAATTTGTTTGTAGCGTTTTTACGCCAATACTATTCTATCAATTATCATACCTTCTTTTCACCACGTTTTCTGTTATATCCAAGTAATTTATAGCGTTCCTTTGTACAACTAATAATAGTGAAATTTCATCAAGCAGTCTATTTCCAGGGACCAGTTAAGGAATGTCAGCTCAATCACTAGGTCGTACATAACCTGATTACCCCTATCGAGTGGCTTTGATGTGTAATCCTCATTGTAATGTCCTGAATTTATTGGAAATGTCATTTGTTAGAACTGTGAAATACGCACGAACAAATGAGTCCACACCGATTGATCGCACGAACTAACTGATTACTATAGGAGCTAGTTCAAAACGTTCGACTGTTCTAATGCTTTGATTGAATAAATAGCTGATTTATATAAATATTTATTTCTATTGTTATAACTAATTTATGTAAATACTAAATAAATAATGTACGTGCGTCTTACCTCAATCAGTGGGAACATGCAATTTTATTAATTCATTCCCCTGAGTGGGAGTCAAACCCACAATCGTCGCGTAAGTAGTCACACGTTTGTGCCGCTGCGCCACCACGACTCCATATAGGATAAAAACGGCCGTTATATAAATGACGCAGTAACTCTTATTAATACAACGTTTACTCTTTTATAAGTAGACGTATCATTGAGAATTAATTCTCTGAACGACCGGGAGTCATTAATTGCATGATCAATTTTAAAGTGGACTCAGATATTAAATTTAAAATATCATACGAGATAAGCCTTCGCAATGATATCGTTTGTCGTTTGTCATTTGTAAAGTAAATTTCAATTTTAAAGTAATTTTCAAATTAAAGTCTTCTGATTTAATAAATTAGCAAACTTTAACGAGATCAAATTGTTTATACATCAAATTATTTATATTACTACAAACTCTGACTTGATTTTCTCAGACAACTTTATATTCATTAAATTACTTTTAAATATTTTATTTCAAAAGTATTGTGAGGCCGTCGTGGCGCAGCGGCACAAGAGTGTGGCAGTAACGCCACGGTTGTGGGTTCGATCCCCACTCGAGGAAGTGAAATATTTATTTACGTTTATATTTCCATTTCTTCGCTCTGGTGTCAAGGCAAAGCGCGGTTTTGAGTTCCGCCACTCAACACGCGGTGGCTCCAGAATTCAGCAGAAAGAGGAGAACGGAGTGTCTTAACACTACGTTACCTCTGCCTACCCTGCTGTGTGCAGGATACAGCTTAAAGCTAATTATTTAAAAAATATGTATTGTGCGTATCTACTTCGTTGTACTGGAATTTGTATTTATAAATCCTTGCTATACAACAAACAACCGAAAAGACAAGTGGTTTAATAGCTAGATGTATGAATTAAAATTAAAATTGATATACCTAGCTATTATTATTAGGAAGACCCAAAACTAATCGATTGTTTTCGAAACTTAGTTAAACTGAACTGTTCTAGATACGTATATTTTAGCGACCGAATGTGTTAATTAAGTGAAGTGAGTGAGTTAAGTTTTTTTTATTGAGTGGAGCTGTTGACTTTATTAAAATTATACAACCAATCAAGCTTCACGCTGTATCCCGCACACAGCAGAGTAGGCAGAGGGAACCTAGTGTTTAGACACTTCGTTGCCCATTTCCCTCCGAAATCTGGAGACATTGAGTGTTGAGTGGCAAAACGCTTAACTTCGAAAAAAAAGAAATTACCATATAAATTTAAATAAATATTTCATTTCTTCGAGTCCCCACGAGTCATGTTTACAGTCACACACTTGTTACCCTGCACCTCAACTGACCTCGACACACAATCCGTTGGATTAAAACTTGCGTAGTACTAGAAACTTACAGCAATTTTGTTGAATCTTACTCTACTATATAATTTAGATCTGGTGCAAAAGTTATATCATACCCGGTATCTAGTTTCATGCTAAAGCTCTAAAGAATACTGTACTATAGTCTCATATTCCCTTAGCTTGGAACTTCGTATAAAATATCATAGAGCAATGTTTTTCATACTGATAAAAATTGTTTATTCTATTCTTTCCGCTGGTACCGTTTTCTTATTTTACTGTTTCACAGAACACAGCGCGTATTTCTTTTTCTTTCCTTGGTTCTTCTATAAATTTGGTCCACATTTTTCTGCTTAAATAATAGATAGTATTATTATAAGTTTAAGGATAGATGTTATTATTTTTTGTTCTTACAAACACAAAATTGCAACATTAAATAGATGTATTTTATAAGGGCATCACCTTTGCGGCTTTCCTGATCTACTATAATTGGCTCTTTAGCAACGTACGAATTAGTTGCCTAATACGAAAACACTTCATTTCAAAAATTAATAAGACTTTAAACTCATATCAAAAAAATACGTTCTTCGGACGACTCAAGCATGACACAGAAACAAACCTTATTTCTTTGACTGGAATTAAAAGTAAATTTCATGAGAGTACGTCCAATTATTAAATTTCAATGGCTGAGTTTATCGTGAACGAAAGCTGAACAAGCATCCTATTTAAGGTCAAGCGGAATGAAACTCTAGAACATTGAAAAAATGCTTATCAGAGCCTCCTTTCAAGAGCACTCTATTAAGGGACTTGAGCTTTTAATTTTATTATTATAGCATTTTTGGTAATACGAATTAAATAACAGATCTTCTAATTATTTTTCATTTTCTAGGTAAGGAGGATATTAGATAATCTTTGAGAGGATAACTACATGAGGCTTCAGAGTGTTCGCATCTCCATGAAGAATTATTCAAAATATAGTGAAATCTACAGACGTATTTTGTTCTAAATATAACTATAAACTAGCTGCATATTTAAATAAATATTTAGATACATTAGATAAAAACAAAATAATTAAAAGTCCAATTATTGCCAATAGTTCATCAACACAATTAATGTTTGGATCATTATTTTCAATATTATTGTTTTGTTTATTTATATTACTCCGATAACTGAAACATTTAATGAAATTAAATAAATCATTACCTAAAGATTTTCCTCGAGACTCTCTATATAATTTTACTTAAAATATCTGTATTTTCAACATATTATATAAATTAAGATTCTTATGATTATAAAATAACATCAATACATAAACAACGTATATTTGTTAACAAGATCTATGCAGCGTAAATCCGCCTGTAGGATGTAGAGACTTATATAAATTTATAGAGCATTACATAATTTATTGTTTTTGACCTATTTATGAGTTTAGCGATATTGGAAATATTCCAATGTGCATTTATATATTTTTTAAAACCTTATGAGATTTCAAATATGAAGGATTTTACACAGTGAATGTTATATTCAAAGCCCTTATTATTCCTTCTAAATTATAAAGCTCAGAAACTCTCTAATTAATTTATATTCTGAACGCTTTTAACATGAAAGTCATCTTAAGTTAAAAGATTGGAGTTACGTAGAGTAAACGCTAAAAGCGGCCGCAACGACTTGAGTGGTCTTCGGCTATGTACTAATAATTAACAGCCGTAATGAGATTTAATACAGCGGCTTACAATTTTAATTATTTTCTTCTTAAAAAAAACTCTAATTTATTATCTTTAAATATTATATTTTTTTTGTACTTGCAAGCGTGTATTTGCTTAAAAATTCAGATTTATTTATCTGTCTTTTAGTTGTTTTTTATTTCCAAAAAATATTAATTCGACAGAAAGTGGGGAACGGAGTATCTTAGTGTTAAGTTCAGTCTGACTGACTCTGACTGTGCGGGATACAGCGTGAAGATGATTAACAACAGCACATAAAAAACGCTGGTACAATACATCGATCACTATAATACAAGTGGTGAAATAAACATATTCTCGTCATAAATCATATTCAACAAAACAATAATGTATGAATCTGTCATTTACAGTTCGATAGTTAATTCTTTTACGCATCTTATTCCCATATATTTCAATTCTCATAAGTGAGAAACCTTTGTTCGATTTATGCATAGGCCCTGCTAAATATAAAACATTATATTTTTCAACATTCTGATAAAATATATACTCGTATAAATATCTGTTTTCTTTTTCTCCTTTCTGATGATATGATGATGAAAATCGATACTATTTTTATTGTAATATATATATAATATATATATATACGTGATCCGTTTATAATATATTACATTCATCTTAGAATAAAGATAAAAAACTTAAAAACGTGCCTTAGATGAAGTACCGTAATCTTCAACGTTCACTGCGATTTGGTCTATTGCAAAAAATGTTCTTTCTAATATAAAAGTTCTAATAACGGAAACGAATTGTTAGTTGAGAACGTTTGCAGTCTCACAAAGAACTAAATCTTGGAAAACATCGCTGATTCATTGCTGAGCGCGCGACAGAATCGATTACGCTTTAAGTTTTCTCTTAAGAATTGTGATTATAGATATTTTTAATTTAAGTGTTTGAGAGAGTAACGTCTTATATTTTTTTATATTTCAAATTATAAACTACCATTGTGATGGAGTTAACAGCCTTAAAAACGGAAATATTTTAAACAAAAATATTTTTATTTTTATGTATGTTGACCGATTATTCGAAGGCGAATAAATCGATTTGGATAATTATTTTTTTATTTGAAAGGGTATACCACACAGGTGAGGACCATGCCAAGATCTAAATATGGGATCCTGGAGAAATCGAGGGATTTCTTTAAATTTTATAGGCACAAGTTACAAGGATTTGAGTAATTTTATAAAGACTCGTGTGTTTGCTTTCAAAAACACAATTTGATGACGTGGAACTGATGACTACAGTAATAGTTACAAGAAAAAACATAATTAAAACAATCTTACTATAAGATATTATTAATTTGATAAAATTATCAAGCCAGTTTGTTTTACTTGGCTCCGACAACAAAATTATAAAATCTTTCTTTAATTGCTTTATGTTCAGTAAATTTACTTTTTAGTTATTTATTTGAAGACGGTTTGTTTTTTGTTAAAAAACTTGACTTAAACTTGGGATAACGATCCCTAGTGGGGTGGGTAGTCAGGAAAAATGTAGCACCAAACGCGCGTGCACTATCATCAACCTCTTCATACATTCCGCCCTAATGTTTTTTACGTGACCTTCCTTGAAGATACTGGATCTTTGATACTGTGTCTTAGAAGGTTAAAAAAAATATTAATACAAAAACAATGGTAAAAATGTATATTCTATTAATCGTACTATACATAATTAGTACGGATAATGTTTAAGATATGGCTGATTGTACAAACTGTGGTTAGGCACGGTCACGTACTGAGGAAGTGCAGATTTGCAAGGAGGAACGCATCACAGACTTAATGGAGATCGTGCGACGGCATTACTACTTTTTATTGTCTTTTGCTAATTCTGATTGATATTCTCGAATGGATGAAATATTTTAGATGTAAATTTAAAGATGCACATTACTAGTTTCACGGTATTACACATACTGAATTATTATACATACTTACAGGTTTATGATTGTCCGAATATTCACTAACAAAATACACAACACTAACACAATATCCTATTGTTGAATAATAGGTAACTTTTGTTATCTATATTCTATCTATATCTGATAGTAGACAAGTTACTCAAAAATAAAACTTGCCGCCTTGTCGAAATAACAATGGAGACGTCAATAGAACCGTTTAATTTACTTGAAAATGAGGCAGCGGTGGTTTAAGCGTGGAGTAGTAACAAATAATAATGAGCCACTCGGTTGAAGATGCTGGAGTGGATTGCTACCGACTGATTTGTGATGATCTTCTAAATAAACTTGAAGAAATAATTAAATTCTTAAGACGAAAAGTTTTTGCGATTAGAATGTGATCTGTGTCTTTAAGTCAATAAATTTTAGGATAAATTCTCTGTAGAATATTAATTTAAAAGATTTCATCTTCAAACTCAATTTAGCTCGACTTATTGTACAATATAAAATAGTTTTGGATTTTGCATATTAAATATGCACTAGCGGACCCACGTGGCTTCGCCCGCTTGAACTATACAATATTTATTTAATATATTTATGAAATTATTTTCAATTTTCAATATGATTAACAAGAAAACATTATAAATTAAAATATATCAAAACAAACCAAAGTAGAATATTAATTAGATATAAGTAAAGACGATAAAATTCTTAATATTAGAAAAATTACCTGCATTATTAAAATTATTAAATAAAATAAGTAAAGGTAATTAGGAGAAATCGTTAATATTACAAAAAACCTAACTATTTAAAATGAACAAAAAAGTTAACAATTGAAGGAAATTTTTAATCCTAAAATAATACAGGATAATGTGTTTATCAGTCTACGAGTATGTATGTATGTAACTCTCAATGTATGTAACCTATTGCCATATTGTCAAAATAAAATAAATATCTACATCGGCGAACTACGTCAAGCGCGAAAAAATAATTGTTAGGTTTCTTTCAAGATTTTTCATTTTAAGTAGCGGTTTAGGAAATGTGTAGTTGTTTTGACAACCATTCTTGCAAACTTTCGTGCTTATTGTTGTAATATGTAAGAGAAATTCGAAGTTAATAATTTGTAACAAAAATGTGAATTAAAAAAAAAAAATAAAAAAACAAACAACCTGACTACATAGAACTAAAAAGAAAAATACAAGCGCAATATTTAATTAGGATTAACAGTCGAGACCAATTCTTTACCTATTAAATTTTCATAAGAACAGCCCTTAAAAATTTGAATGGGTAGTTTTTTTAAGGGCTGAAGTAAAGGTCTCGACTCGTTTTAATTTTATACAGTTGAGTTTTTTTATTTCTTATAATATTTTTTTATTATTCACTGATTGTTGCTTCTAAAAATTTTTGAATCATTGATACAAGGGTTCGATGGTAAATTGAAACTCGAGCTTGAGGCTAAAATTGGCATGTTTGATCATCAAACGAAACCATTTCGGGGATTTGTAGGACACTCGTAAAATACTCCGCAAAATTAAAGGTTTATGCATTTATAAATATACATGGCGGATGCGAATCTTTTGGCTTTTTGGGGAGTAAATATGAAAACGATGCTATAAAATAAAATTATTTATTTTTTTAATTTGTCCCATAATTGTCCCAAATCGTTTTATATAATTTTTAATAAAAAAAACCCACTTCAAACAGTAGACGATGCAAATTTAAGACTAGTTAGAACTAGGCCAAATTACAATCACCCGCGGGTAGCACCAGATTTTAAATAAAACCGAATCATCAAAATCGGTTCACCCAGTCCAAAGTTCTAAGGTTCTGAGGTTCTAATGATGAATTCTGATGTTTGTCACATTCAAAATACAGTCGAATTGACAACCACGTCCTTTTACAGAAGTATAATATAGTCATATATTATGTTAAATATAATAATTTTAGAAAAAATATAATTTGTCCAGTGTAATATACAGGGTGGAATTGTCAGCACCACTTTAAATGAAACCACAATTTTAACTACTCTATAAAAGCCTAATATAATTCGGAAAAAAAATAATTCCCAAAAATGAAAAGTTATTTTTTCAAACAAAATAAATAATAAAATTATTGTTTTAAAATAAAACGCCATTTGTAAAGTATAACATAGGCACGCACACACTTACCTGTCAAAGCGGCAACGTCGCATACGTATGTGTGCGTGACACGAAATACAGGTATGGATAAAAATCGTGAAATGAAAAAAAAATCCTACGTCTAACCTGTTGAGGTACCTTGATTAATTTTTTTTGCTCCGGGTTTGAAATATTTTACCCTATATGCAGTTTCAGTAAAAGAAGCGCTGCCTCTTCCACTCTGTATAAATCAAATGAATAATTAATAAAATATTTTATTAATTATATTATATATTTTTAAGTAGTAAAAAGAGGTTTTACTACTTAAAAATATTTTATTAATAAAAAAGGAGGCGAAAGAGATGTCAATCTGGTTAAGTAGCCTAGTAGGTAGTACTACCTATGTAGAATTTATTTAATGTATTTTTTTATATATATTAACACTTTATAACAATTTACAAAGTTAAGAACTGTTGTCTCAACAAACAAAATATTACAAAGGAATTATTCAGAATTAAACAATGGAATTAGGTTGAGTTGTTAATGTAATTCTAATTAATGTAAGAGATAAATTACATTTTATTTAAAAAACTTGTTTGTGTTTTCCATCTAATTGATCCGACGCTTAGAGACGGATTTGTATGAATTATTAAACGAGCGTTCAACTGTCGCCATCACACGCAAAGCTCCTTTGCCGTACATATATTAACGTTAATATTATGAAAACGTCTTTATCAAACACTGTTCTGGTTTAATAATATGCAATGATATTATCAACAAAGAGAGGTAACAAAGCAACCACGAGACGTAAGATTAGATGACAAGGTATTTAATTTCATAAGTTCCATAAAGTGAGGCTTATGTAAGAAACAGGTACTGCTAGTACCATCTACTGCTTATAGATTGTTTATGATCATTAAAATAGCACGAATAAATTAGAGAGAAAGGAACACAGGCCAGCGCGGCGTAGCGCATGACTGCTTGTGGCTTGTGTGTGGTTCGATAAGCGCCATGTTGTGTGCGAGATATCAGTATAAAGCTGATTTTATCAAAAACTAAATTTTATGACAGAAACTAGAATTTTTTTCCCTAGCCTGTACTGTCCTATTGTTGGGCAAAGGCCTCTTTCCATTTCTTGCACTCTGATCTATTTTGTGCTATTGAACACCAGAAACTAAGATTAGATAAAAAAAAATCTTCAGTGAAAAATTGGTGACACTAGTTACAAAAGTACAAGGTTAATAATTTACAAAATATTATCCTTTCAGTATACAATATGAAAGTTAAGCAACAACGTAACAGACATAAAAAATGACGTAGATACCTAAACTATTTAAAAAAAAGAATGGGATACAAATATTAGTTCACACAAGTATAGGAAAGAAAATAACCTTTTATTTATTCAAAGTCAACAATAGGTTCCTTTTATTTCGATTGGCCGATAAAACGTCAAATATTTGCATACTTTTCGCTTCATGGCGCCACAAAATGGTAGTAAGTGGAATAGATGGCTCGCAATAGATTCTATCAACATCTTCATTATTTTATATGGCTTCATACGAGGGTTGGTGTGTACAATGGTTATTGTCTCCCTGATCCATCACTTGACGCATCGCCAGAACTAAGATGTTAATCGTGCGTATGATGTCGTTTGAATGGAAGTACTTGTTATGTGATTTATTTCAATTGCGTTTGCCTTTGAATAGAAACACGGGAATAATTTAAATGTATTCGTTTCTTCATAATAATATTACTTAATATGCTCAGTTTGAACATAGTGAACCTTCACATGCTCGAATATAATTAAGTCGGGCGTTGAGTTTCGCCACGCATTGCGCAATGTCTCGAAAAATGTGGCGTAACTGGGTCTCTTAGTCCTAGATTCCCTCTGCCAATCCTCTAATATAGCATGTAGCTGATTTAACACTCTAGTGAGTTTAGTTCCGCCACTCAACACACGTTAGGTAAGAGAAGGCACTGAAATAATAAATTTCGTTTTATTTTAACTAATCTAATGAAAATAGCAAAATATTTTAAAATAACAGTAATAAATTTCAAGTTTTGAAATTAATGGCACTAAAATAAAAATAAAGTATATAAATATTCACCCACTTCAAAGTCACGACGATCAAAGCAACGTTTAGAGATGTTTATGTATGAAGTTTGTTCCGGATTTACGACAGAACTTTATACATATATTGAACGCTGGATCAAAGCTCCACCGGGGAAATCTTCCATTCTTGAATCTATAAATGTGATTTTATAAAATACATATAATTATGTGTATGGGACATGTAAGATTGTATTCTAAATTGCAATTATTCAAAAGTTAAATAGATTTGGCTTTGTAGACCTTAAATAGTGACCGTGGTGCACTGGGAGAGATTTGAATAACGCGATAGCATTGAACGTGAAGATCACGGACATGATTCCATAGATTAATTGGTAAAACATAGTGAAACATTGAATTCCGCTACTCAAAGTGAATATACCTCTAGAATCTAATGCAGTTTTATTCCAAATTTTCTACTCATAAGGGATATTCAGAACCATCAAGGACAAACTCTTCATTAAGTGTAAACTTAATCATCAACTTTTCAGTAAAAGTAAACTTAAAATGGTTGAATTTTTATTGTTTTTCCCCAGTGGGAGTTAAATGTAAGACGCCAACTGCATCATTACTTTAACTTTCTGCATAAATAACTAATATTTACAAAACACACCTTGTTTGGAGGGAAATATAACAGCAACGTTCACTCTGAGATCTTTGCTGTCTAACACAACAAGAACATTTTAGTAACTACATATTAAATTTAGCTATACTTATAATATACCCTATAGAAATATCACGTTCAGAACGCCCCATTAAAGAACTAAACTTATATGTTAACAAAACAAAAAACTCGACTGCATAAAACTAAAAAAAAACAAACGCAATATAAGTTCATCAGGATTAACAGTCAGGACGTTTTCTTCAACCAAATATCCATTTATATTTTACAATTTTTCTTATATAGGTTTAATGGGTAAAAAATCCTAATGAACTATTGCGTTTCTTTTTTTTCTTTTTAATTCGGGTTTTTTTTGTTTTTTATAGTATATTTTTTATTTGATATTTTTTTTTGTATTAATCCGCTCTCATACTCTATTAACAGTAGATTGTCTGCTCGTATCATCGTGTAATTAGAGCACACTATTAAAATACATAAGTATACCAACAAGCTTACTACAGTTATTACTTATAACAATATTTATGAAAATGAGTAAGGATGGTTGTTAAAACAACTTTAAGTGGTCATTATAGGCCGCTACTTAAAATAAAAAATCATGAAAGGAACCTAACAATCAATCAATAATTCAAAACATGGCATAAGGAAACGTATTCGTCCAGATGCACTACTGTGTTGCACATATGCATATGAGTAGTCATAAAAATACTTCGGTTTGGCTTGGTATTAATAATGATAGTAAAATCAAAATACATCTTGCTTCAATTCCACGTGGGACTGTCATTAAATCTGCATAAATTTGTAGTTTTCTTGTTATTGTAAGAATTTTATGAGATGGAAAATTGTTTATTTATAGTCTATTCGCTATCTTGAATTCCTGCCAGAATTTATTTTGTGTAATAATTACTCAAATATTATTGTTATATTATTAGATAGTTTTTGGAAGTGACATTACTTCGTATATTGTAGCTTTTTAATATTTTTATTCGATTACTTCATTTTTGTTAAAGCATGTACATATTTTTTATTAATATATTAATTAATATAAATGAATAACAAAGAGACTTTTTAATATATTAAAGTTATTATAGTATATATGCAGTTCTCACTACTTTTATATATTACACAATAGCACAATAACAAAAGTAACATTCGAACAAAGGCTGCATAATACAATACGTTAGCATTTACCCTCTCAACTTTAGTAGAATGTATGTACATTAGTGTAGTTTATGTGTGGTGTTTCACCGTCATTTTTCTGTTTAAACAATACTATATCACTTATTTCATGATATATGGGTAGGCAGAGGGATCCTTATGTCAAGACACTCCGTCCCCCACGCACTGCTCATAACTGTCATATTTACATATTTGCATTCCGTCAATAGTCATGTAAAATAAATATAAATGACATATTTTGGTTTTATCGTTTTAGATAATAGAAAGTTAATTTCAAAAACGATTTCATAGTGTATCAAGTTGAACTTAAAATATTCATGTATGATTTATTCATTGAAAAAGTATAATATAATAAAATTAACATAAATATGGTTCTTCTGCGTTACATTAAAAATATATATATTTATAAACCCTTTTAGTTTTCACTCCACGTTGGTGAAAAAAATCATTCAGCATTTTTTATTGAATTCTACAGAAAACATACAAAAGAGTTACCCGTTTTGAATTCATTGAATGAACTTATAAATAAATAATATATATACAAAAAAATCCGATCATATTCAAAAGGAACGCTGTCCGACAATGTAGAAACTATAAAACCATTCTCATACATACATACGAGTAGCTGTCGACGCTACTCACAAATCACAAAACGAATTTCAAATGGTTCACAGTGGACGCTCCTATTCTACAGTTATATAACTGTTTGAGATGAGTTTTTCCCGTTTGTCTTTTACTATTTCTTCGATTATATTTGTAAGTAGATTTTTTTACATGAAAAATATCATCAAAATCTATCTTATATTTCTTTAACTTTTTACTTTACGCATCCTACCGCGCGTCTATCTCCACCTTGGCGGCCCGCAACGCACCGTCACTCCTCTGGTGTTCGTGGAGGGCGGTGATCACTTACTATCAGGTGACCTGTATGCTCGTTTGCCTTTTTTTTCCATAAAAAAATACTAAGTAGAGAAAAACCATGTTAAAATATTTCATTCTAAACCTCTAGCTTTTGTTTACTCCGCCACCCAATATTTATTATATTACTAGAAAGTCGAGAACAGAGTGTAAATAGTAATGCAGAACTGGCTCTCGGCGTTGGCTCAATACGAAATGTTAACAATTGCTGTTCTGATATTCAATGTCCAGACGTGGCTTATTGAAACTTGTGTGCACGTGGCTTTTGAAAATGAAATAACAATGTAAAGGAACAGTAAAGACTATTTGACGTTTTTATTTGATTACATAAACCATATTCAGTTTATTTATAATTATATAGACATTTACGATCCTTAAACTTCTAATAGCATGTACATTGATGGCGTCGTGATGCAAAGACAGAGTCTCATCGACAGTAGTGATGATACTTATTTAGAAAATTTTGAAAACGATTCTCTTTGAGATTGAAAACTAAAATTTTTCATAGCTTAAAACCTTTTTTTAATCCAGTGTCTGAACACTGGATTAAAAAATTTCAGGCCAAGAAATGAAAGAAGCTTAAATTAAAATCGTGATTTGTTCGGAACAAAGAAGAGTAAATATTTGATCCTAAACGCTTCGGAAGCTCTTTGCCTTCATTGACTGGGCCTGTCCTCTAATGGCTCGAACTGTCTGGGAAATTTAATTCAAACTGTTAGTTAGTGGACGAACGGATTTTTAATTACGATTCACAAAAAAAATCTATTTTCTAATAAGACTAGGAATCCTATTTCTGAAAAGATATTTTTATTTAGTTAGTAGGTACATACATTTTTTTCTAATAAAATCAAGATATCAATATAGTTTATTTAATACATAAAAATTGCAAGGCAAACCTGCAATTTTTTGTATATTAAATACACAGAAACACTATACATTTATGTATATTGAGCGAAATTTGTATAATGTTTCACCCTTCTAATGACAGTGTCTCAACAAAATGTCTTGTGTCATTATTTCAGACGTAATTATATTTATAATGGCGAAGCATTAAATATATACACTTATAAACAAGTACTATTTGTCACGTTGTCGTTGAATAATGAAAACCGTAAGTCGGCGAGCGTTATTATGTACATAAGTATAATCGTATATATATTATACAATTAGTTATTTAGAAAGATTTAAGTAACCATTTTGTTTTTTAAAAAACCTTACGAAGTAGTTACCGAGGAATTATAGACGTGATCATATATCTATCTGTATTGCAGTAATTAGAAAAACCAATAGGCCTTCTTGGCGCAGGGGTACTAGTGTGCGACTGTAAGCGCGATGATCGTAGGTTCGTATCCCACTTGGGACAATGAAATACGAGTATGTCGGTCTTCGATAATGCCACCGGGTTGTCTTAGTTCTCATGTTTCCTTTGCTTACCCTGCTGCATATGGGATACAGCGTAAAGTTAAAACAAACTTTCACTGCATCTTTTCTTATAATGAGATAACAAACGCATAATACAAATAATTTTTAATTCCATACAAAATCTAAATACATAACTAAAAATACTTTGCTCCTAAAGTTGGTGTCTAATATTATTCTCAAATTTTAAATAAAGAATTTTAGTTGGTGTGAAATAAAGAAAAAAGGGACAATCTGCTATATAATGTTAAGAATAAGGTTTTCTTTTGAACGGAATACCCTGAACGACAAAGTGCAATACTTTTCCCTTTCAAGAATTGTGTGTGTAACGAAGTGATAAAACGATATTTTCCTTGTCTTATTCCGTAGAAATTCAAACAAAAAGTTGAGTGAATGTATTCACATTTAATGTGTTATATACCTACTATACAGCTTCGCGTATTCCGCATATAACAGGGTAGGCAGAGGTAATCTAGTGTTAAGACACTCCGTTCCCCACTTTCTGCCAAATTCTGGAGGCTTTGCTTGTTGAGTGGCAGAACTCAACGCCGCGTTTTGCCTCGACACGAGAGCGAAGAAATGGAAATATAAACGTAAATAAATAATTCACTTCTATACGTAAACAAATAACTAATACGTAAAAAAAAGTAAAACGTAAATAAATAATTCACCACTCGAGTGGGGATCGATATACAAGGTAACTACAAATAAGTATGTAGTTACTTTCATTTTAGATATATTTATAGTAGATCAATGTTGTAAGATAGACAGAAGTTGCTATGGCGCTAAAAAAAATACACTTCTTTCCATCCCATCCTGACACACTTTTAATTTATAACTGTTCCATCTCAAAGAGAAATAACAAAAGCTTTTAACAATTCAATGTTTTTGTAACAATGACAAATCACACTATTACGATACACTCCCGGACCTGATGCACGAATCGTGTTTCACCGAGTTATCTCTAAATTTCCTTTAACGTTTCCATTCTTTTAAATTAGACTAATATCGGAAGATACTAGGTATATTTCGCATCTTATATCTATTAAAAAAAGATATTTTATCCGATTAAATTTTATGTAAATTTATAACAAAACTGTGAAGTAATTAAAAACCGGTTGCCTAATTTGCAATAAAACTTTTCCTTTGACTGATATAAAACAGACGTAATTATACCAAACTTGTCAAAATCTTATTGAAGCCAACGAGTCGCTCCACAAAGTTAGCTTTTTGGAATCGAGTAAAGATCCATTAACTATTCGCGGTTTAATTTTCTCTGAGATGAAGTTTTAACTTTTATAAAGTTCCTTTTAATAGAAATATCATTTTTTTCTTTAAAATATCTCAATCAACCGGCTCAATTAATAGAAATTAGAAATAGTTAATCGCTTAATATATTAGTAATTTAAAAAAAAATTGAATATTGCCTATATAGAATATTGTATGCGTCCAATAAACCGTCCTTGGTAAAACAATAGAGGAATATTTAAAATATGATTACATTAATAAAGACTAACTCGTAATATCGTTTAAGATACCGCGCAAACTAGACATCGATAAAGGTGCATCGTATATGCTGGCAGTCCGAAGCAATTAGTACGTCTGACAGAAGCTCGACCGGGTCGTATTTGTTAGAGCAACCACGCAAATGTAATTAGGCACTGACGTATTCCACACTTTGGTCGAGATTGAGTAACAGTTGTCTACAGTGTGAACTTGAAATATATAGATTTCTATGACGACATGACTGTATTTCCATATATTTCCCACGACAGGAATTTATATTTATTGAGACTGCTCGAAAAACCAATTATGCCCAAAATTGTTTTATACTAAGATCTTGTAGGGCATACAATAATTACTTTAGTGATATAGACATTTTTCATAACAATTTGAAACAATTTTCATGTAAAATTATCGACAAAATTCAACTGTAAATCTTAACTTAATGTAAATCTTAACCTTTTCCTTCGTAAAAATCTTTTTTTTTTAAATTTTTTTTTAGACCATAAATTTAATTTTTAATTGTTAATTAGCAACATATGTAAAAAAACATTTCTTTTATATTCACTCCATGTTTCATGTATAAGTGGAAGCTTTATTGGCAAATGGAATATGAATATGTATTATACTAAAGAGTATTGTAAATGCTGTTTGTTTCCCAATTTAAAATATATATATATATATATATTTATTAATATTGTCTGGCCTATGTCCAGCGCTGGACAAAAGATGGTTCACTATGTTGATGATAAATATTGTCATTTCTCCGCTCTCGTATCAAGGCAAAAGTGCAATATCGTGTTCCGCCACACAAAACACGGAACTAAGAACGTTTGTTTTCTATAAATTATAATAATAGATATATTATTTTTATTTACGGTATATCTTCAATATTTTATAAAAAATATAAATATTCATTATCTTATGTACCTATACAGATATTGTGTAACAATGTAAACTAATAAAATATCTATAAAGAAGTTAGTGTAAAAAAATGTACTCAAAACTTGATAAAAAATGAAAACATTGATATGTGATACGCATACGTGACGTGAGTGTGCTCCGAATAGGTGCGTAAGCAAATAATTTATCAAAGTCACGTCACTGGAGTGGTAATTGCTAAAGAAGGGAAAACTCCTTTTTTCAAAAGTCTTACTCATACTCACATCTACGCATACGTGATTGATCTATCTTTCATTAGATATTGGAAAATTCAGATAATGGAATAAATAAATATTGGAAATAAAACAATTAGACGACTAGCCTCCTGTTTTGACCCTTTCTAATGAAATAAAGCGATACATATATATATATCGATATATATATATGTATCGATATATAAGCGATATATATATATATATATATATATATATATATATATATATATATTTATATATTTTGGTAATCATTTAATAATACGTCCTAATTATACTAAATGCTAGCTAGTGTCTTGTCATACGAATAATCCAGTGATTTCATTATACGTTAGTATAATTAGCTTGTATCGCAGCACAGCTTACAAGTAACAAGGCTCAGTTGAAGTTGTCGGTAGCATTTAATTAAATGACCGTATATTAGCGCATAACGTTGTATTCTAAAGATATTACTAACAATGTTAATGTTATTTTAAATAGTTTCATCTCTTCAATATTACTAAATTTATATTCATTTATGAGAACAGAGAAAAACAGGCAGAAAACTTTTTTGCCATCACTTATGTATATTAAATTCAAATGCGTAATCCCCCATTTTAGCTCACCAAAAAGTATCAAACAAAATAAGATTTTAACTAAACTTTAAAAATATTTGAACAAAAAACAAAAAAAATGTTAACAAACCCCTAGAATTTAAAAGCTAGAGGAACGTAAGTGAAAAATAATTCAACTTTTACTATCAAGTGTTCCCGCGTAGTGAAGTGTGTGGTGAACAATTAGAGCTCGCTAGCTAGCGGCGACGCGCGGCGGCGCTCACGTCGGCTAGAGTCAATTTAGGAGCTGAATATGAAATATCATCAATTTTTTTTACGTTTTTACGTTTTAGATAATTATTATTATTAATTAAAATTAAGGTAAACTATACAACTACTTCAGGATAAATTAATTAAATTAAATTAGTTGAATTGTCAATTGTAAAATGTCAAGTGTGCTTACCAATTCTTTTTTTATTATCAAGTTTAGATTTTATTCGTATTTTTAGTCTTAACATTTTTTTCAGTTCAGGTTGTACTGGACGTGTGTACTATCTAAAAATAATAATCATCGATAATGATAAAAATACATAATTATAACATTAATACAAATACTGCGCAAAGTAAAAATCTCTAGGAAGACTTATAAAAATTATAAACCTTGCAAAGTATTTTAACATTTTTCTATTTCATAAGATATAGATACTCTGATCTTCCGTTCCCAACAAACCTAATTTCAAGTTACTTTATATAGGTAAATATTTTAAACTGATATTTTCAATCTTCACTGATTACGTGTCTAAATAGAGAGCAAAACACAGACATCGTCTACACCATAACTCATTATCCTAATGATAATAAATTTGAATGAATTTTATTATTTTTAATAGAATTGTAAAATATAATCTTATAAAGAGGCAAGTAACAAAGTGTGACTGTAGACGCGACTGGTTGTGGGTTCGATTCTCAATCGAGGAAATTTAATACTTATTTAAGTTTATATAATCATTTTTTCGCTCTGGTGTAGGGGGAAATAGCGGCGTTGAGATCCGCCACTCAACACGCAATGTCTCCAGAATTCGGCGGAAAGTGAGGAACGGAGTGTATTAACACTGGTTCCCTCTGATGGCTGATTTGATTTAATCCTATAAAATATTATTTAAAAAAATTATATTTTCCATGAAGTAGGTACAGGCGTTAAAAAAAATCTTGAACAAAACTCTTGTTGTACAATAATGAAAAAGCTTACAAGCACAAAATTTTCTAGCTATCTTACAAAGCTTTCATGCCAGCACAAAAATAAACATGTCTGTAAGTCTGAGCATATATTCTATATTTCTTTTTGGGGAAATATTTTAACACTTTTCTTCAAAATTAACAACAAAAGACTTTTAAGGATTTTTGTTTGGAATATAATTATTAAACGAGTAAAAGCTGAAAATATATTCTCAATAAAGAACATTTTAATGTAGTGGTGTGTAGGTTTGCTTTCTCTGATTTACTATTAACTTAAATTTTTCACCTTATCTAAATTTTCATCTATTGCAATAATATACCATACTATTCTGTGCTTTCTAGTTTTATTAATACGTTTTAGCTTTGTTAGTAAGTTGTGTAAGACTTGCAAAACTTGTTATTTAGTTAAATACCTCTTGAGATGTGTAAATTATGAAAAGTATGAAAGAAAAAATGCCCAAGTTTTACATAGCGCTACAAGGGTTTTAGAAATTTGATTTTAATGAGTTATCCAAAGAAAATGTCTTTCAAGGCAGGGCTGGTACAAATATTTCGGAAAGACTTCAAAGTTGCTTCTACCGGAAAGTTTTAGCCGCGTTTGGAATTCCAAATTAATTAACTGTTGCTGACAGTCAAGCGGGCAGTTGGAATGTCGTATATTTAGCGCGATAAAATGACGAAGTTCTAAGTGCCCCGCTAGTGTTATGTATGCTAATAGTTGCTTCTGTAATCTGGAATTATTTTAAATAATAAAACATTTGGGTGTAAAATGAATTCACTTCATTTAATAATTATTATAAAGTTTTCTTATTTCATAAACTTATATTAATGGACAGAAAAGTATAACAATTCCTTTTATTATTCTTGTATGTTAATTTTTTAATATTATTTTAATATCACAAAACAAAATACCCTTCTTAACAATAGGCTTCTTCTGCCTACTGTACGACATGCGGGATACAGCGTGAAGCTGAAAAAAGACAAGATGGAAGTTCCGTCAAGCAAATAGCAAGAATATATACTTTTGTAGAGTTGAAATATGAATTCTTATTTCGAATATATATTACGCGATTTGGAATCCAACTATTTACGTTTTTTTTGAAGACATGGAGTTCGGGTCATTAGGAGACCAAATTAAGAGGTCTTTTGCTACGATACTCACTAAATGCGACCGCATTACATTTTCCTTCTTGATTTACTTTTAATCTGTACTCTAAGTATGTGCATTTAAAGTACAGCAAGTTTTTTCTCGAGTTTCAAGTTATGGATAAGTATTTTCAGACCTTCAGCTATAATTAAATGTATTAATGTATTTATGTATATATTTAATTGATTAATTTTCACAATTAAATGACTTATACAATTTGTTTACAGTTGAGGATAATAAGCTTATCTAAATGAATAAATCTTGTTTAAAATTACTTTTCTGAAAATTTTTATCTTAGATAAAGATGCTTTACAAATTGTTTTTCAATGATATAAAGTTATGTCTGATCGAAAAGTTTAGATTACGGTCTGAATATCAAGTTAATTAAATGTCGCTACCATCGGTATTGAAGAAAATCTACTTTCAATTTATTTACAAACTCAAAAATTTGCTTTGTCTTTATTAGGATAAATAAATTTTACCTAGGAGTTATAATGTCCTGATTTTAATATTGTTTTTGTTATTTACTAGTGGCTCCCGTGCGCCCACTAGAACTATATGAATAATTTTAAAGGATATTTAAGAAAAATTAGTTTGGTTATCTATACTGTAATGCACGAAGTTAATGGCAATTATAGTCTTTAAAAAACAGTATTTGATTATTTTACATCACTATTAAGATGGGCGATAAGTACAAACACAGGTCAAGTTCAATTTTTCCCTCGTAAATTTCGAACTCGAGAGAATTTCGGTATAAAAATAGCCTATACGTTGCTCCACAACCCCCTCGAACTTTCAATATTAGCTCCATAACAATAATTTCAATCAATGTTAAGACACCCCGTTCCCATAAAGACATTCCGCTCCCCATTCTCCGCCAAATTATCGAGACATTGTGTGTTGGTGCGCTTTAGTATAACAAATGCTATTGTCCTATTATATTGCTGTCTATATATATAAAATCGAAAGGTCACTCACTCATCACGAAATCTCAGAAACTACAAGTGCTGGGAACCTCAAATTTTGCATAGGAGTTATTTATAGGACGTAGGTGCTCGCTAAGTCGGGAATTTGCAATATTCGACTTCTAAGGGGTTGTTTTTGGGGTCGAAAGTTTGTATGAAACTTGATTACTACAAATGCTAGGAGTCTCAAATTTTGCATAGACGTCATTAGGACGTAGTCATGGAGACAGAAATTAATAATAACATAGTTCACGCGGGTGAAACCGCGAGCGGGCCGCTAGTTATTGAATATTTCTTACAAGTAATCTTATAATTTATTGCGAATATGTAAAATTAAACATTTTTCTCAGTATCTTTTGAATAAAGGATCTATTTGATCCTTAGAATTAAATGTGCTCTTTACTCGTACTTCTTTATTGATGAGTTTAAATTAAATTTTGCGAGTTCTTTTTGCAACTTTGCACTTAGCTACAACAACGTGAACAAAGTTTACCGTCACAAAGAGATACTCCAAGCTTTTCTCTAAGGATTCATTTTATTCATATTATATTTTAGGTATATATTTTTGACTTAGTTTTAGTCGCTATTTTTAGCAACTTAGTTGAAGAGTAGCAACGTATCATATTAAAACCATCAAATTATTTTTAATTTTTATTTATATATTAGCAAACAACAATTTGTATTATTTACTGACACAAATTCATTCATGGTCTTACCTCTCATTAGAGAGCGTCACCCTTCATAGAAATCTATGGTTTCAAGAGCATGAATAGATGCAACGCTTGGTCCGTACAGTGATTTGCTCGTTAAAATAAGACCCCAATCAAAATTCAGAGGCTGACCGGATTTCAATCAAGATTAATTGCTGCTAAGCTTTTTCATTGCTATTTAATTCTATTGCTTAAATATGGGGCATTTTACGATTTAAAAAATATTATTTGCTTTTTCTATGTAGTAAAAAGATCAAATAAAACATATTATAGGTAATAATAAGTAGTCTTTGGTCTTTTAAAGAAAAAAATAGAATTGACTAACACTTCTATAGCAATGCAGACTTAAATATTACTTAAGTTCATGTTAAAGTTATTTCACAAACATTGTGTAACAATACGTAGGTATTCGTGGAGATTAAAGATTTCTAACAGAAGAGCATTGTATTTAAGGTAAAGAATATGTTAGTACTCTTGCCATCATTCCTACCGTACATGACTTGCATATCAGGTGCAATAGCTAAGTATAGTTTTGCTTTAAAATAGATTTATTTATTTTTTTATAATTTCTTCGGCAACGTCATTACGTTTACTATTTTTATTTATTTTATTATTATTCTTTTCATTTTACTTTGTATTACGTTTAGTAGTCAACGCCACGCTTTACCTTAGGTATAACGAGAGCAAAGAAATTGATTTCATTCATTCTTCCGAGTAGGAATGAAACCTACAACCGTCGCGTTTACATTCACACCTTATACCACTGCTTTATCACCAATAAAACAATATTATAATTAGAAATTACTTGAGTAAAATACATATTTTTTTATAACTTATTATAATAGTACAATATTATATATTTTGTAATAATAGAATGTATGAGATAAATACAAACATATTTTGCTTACGTCATTACATTTACTGTTATTGTTATATCACTGTCATTTTCAATTCTATAACAGTTTTCTGTTGCAGCCTTCACATGTATATAAAACTTTAGTGCTTGAAGTAAAAAGAAACTACGCTATGTATGTATAGCATCTGGTATTTCCTCTTTTGGATTTTTATTTTTAATCTTCTAAAGCTTTAAACGAGATACTTCAATTAAAACTTGAGTTTATGGTCAACGTTCTTTGAAAAGTTCATTGCTTTTATATTTTAATTATGTGTTACTATGAATTTTGCGCATTAAATATAACTTAACTTTTCTTGTTTACGTGCAGTAGAGTAAACAGGGTAAACATAGTGTTAAGACACTCCATTCTCTACGTTCCGTTCCCTTTTTGTAGAATACATTACGCTATACATATGATCATTATTAATAATATAATAATTATATTTATTAGTACACAGTGCCGGGATTAAAGGCAGGAAGCGGAAAACGACCGGTTTTAACACTAGGTTATCTTTTATGTTGAACAAAAGAAGAAGCTAAAAATAATACATGTTGTAATTAAAACGTATGTTAAAAATGTTATCATATTTATTATATAGACAAAAAATATTCTATTTTCATACACATATTTTATGCGTTATAATGAAATGAAAATATCTTTAATATCCCCAACTAAATGCTTCTGTAAACATTCTTAGCGAATCTCCGGGTTATTACCAGACGACTGAGGCATGAATAATAAAATGAATACCGATTATTGAGCGTGGTATGTGATTGAATAATAATTCCGCCTTATACTCGTATTGTAATAGCTCTGGGCTACGGAGAGGTTGTGATAATTTTATGAAATTAAATAAATAATCCGATAAGATATTTATTACATTAGATATAATATTTATTAGAAATTTGTAATATTCCGAAGTTTTTATCGGATTTAATAAAGAAATTTAATTTACTATTCTAATAGTTTCTTTTTTGCTACAGTTAATGAATGACACTCATAAAACCTGTCATAAAAACATGATATCTGCATGCAATTATTTTGGGGTTCAAATAAAAATATTAAAAATATAACAAGTATGAGATATTTGAAGAGAAGCATTTCAATTTTTATTCGTATGTGAGCGTACAGTACCTACTTGGCTAGAACATTTAGACCCCAGAAGTTCAAATTCAAATTCAAATATTTCAATTTGAATTCGAAATGATTATATATAAGATTTCACTAAGTACCATACTGCAACTTATTGAAACAACAAAGAGAAAATTGAACGTCATAATATCCAATACCCTTACGAAACAATGTACTTGTAGGTACGCCATCCAACACAGAATGCCTCCAGAATTCGGCGGAAAGTGGGAAAAGGAGTCTCTTAACGCGAGGTTCCCTCTGCCTACCCTGCTGTATGTGGGATATAGCGTGAAGCTAAAGCTGATGTAATGCAGATTATATCTTATAATATTATCAATCTAAAATAAATTATATTGAAAACTTAGAGACGATATATGACACAACAAATGATATCTATAGTAAGTTTTTTTTTCTACACTACGAGTATATACGTGTTACAAGTTTTCTCAAAGTTAGTTTTATATCATACAGCGAACTACATCTGGTGCAACTTTATAATGTTGTGAAATTCGGAAACTTACCATCGCTTTGCATATTATAATAAAAAAGTTAGTACGGCAGTTTTATGTATGCTTATTATTTTAAAAATGACCTTCTCACAGTTGCTATTGTCCTTCATAACATTTTAAACATTATTATACATATAAGGTAATAAGAAAAAATAAGTAAAAAGTATTACGACTTGTGACAGATATCCAATATTCTCCACAGCGCGTCGCAGCGTGTAGCGGAACACTTATAGAACACAAATCAAGCGAGAAAAATGAAAGAATAGAAGCGAGACAAAGCAGCTCGAACGACAAGAATTTCATTGGGAAATATTTGACAAATGCGATGACGATGACGACTTTAACTTGACTTCTACAAAATGTATTTCTTATAAAATACTGTTAGAATACCGTCTATATGTTTCCAACGTACTCGGACAGAGGTTCCACGTAATTACAATAACTGACATGTATCACTCTCGCGTTTCTCTCATTAAAAAATAAAACGTAAAACGCATAAAACCCTATACAAGTAATAGCGTAAATGATATGAAAACGAATTTAATACAAAACAGTTTTGTCAAGTTGTAATTCTAAGCAAATGTTTTCACTTGCCGGCGCTCTGTGCTCTGTACTCTATCATTCGTGTAAACAGAAAACCGTTGAATTTGACAGCTATTTGACTACAATTTTCCGGCTTATTGCATTTTCAGCAGTTCACTTTGAAATTGAAGCGAAATATTGAACTATGTCGTATTATTTATTTAAAAGCTTTTTTTTAATTATGTGAATGATGTTAAATGTTTGTGAGTTATTTGTCTGTGAATTCTGTTTACGTACAATAGTCAAATAAAGACAATGAGCAATAATTCTTTAAAAACAGAAAGATTAAAGTTCACTTAGTATATCTTAATCTAGTCCAAAATACAAACTACATTTTGCTTACAGAAATCCTTTTGTAAACCAAAAAAAAATTCAAAACAAATAAGAATGTTCATTAAGCCAATGTCATAACCATGTTATAAAATATATTCTCAGCACAACAATAACAAAATGATAAAACCGATAATGCGTGTCATATATCGATTCAAGCTTCAATGACGCGGCAAGGATGGGAGCAAAGCGCAGTTGTAAACGCTGGCGGTCGGTACACCCCCCACAGCTCACACTATTACTCGTACGATTTGAGCCCAAAACTCGACAAAGCGCTCGCCCACTACGCTGCCCATTCATTTGTGCGTTCCATTAAAAGGGTGCTTTTAACTACCACTAATTTATACAGCGCACTCATGGGGACAGATTACAGAGCGGCTTGCTCGTTTGAGCACAGCTTAGTCACGAATCATAAAGGTCGTGTTATATTTGAAGCGCAAAGATTTTGGACATCCTGTAAATGCATACAAACTAGCTATCTTTTTTCATTACCTTCACGCTGTATCCCGCACACAGCAAGGTAGGCAGAGGAAACCTCGTGTTCACTGCGTTCCCACTTTTTTTGTAAGTATATCAATTTTTTGTTTTGTTCTATTTAAGATAAAGCTTTGATTTAATAAAGTAGTTTATTTTTCGTAACGATTTTCTTAAGGAACAAGTGGAAAAGCATGAACTGGGTAAAAAGTGACGTATTATTAGAATTTTTTACTTGATTTCAAAATAAAATTACGATCACACAACATTTGTTTTTATTTTATCTATAGCTTTTTAGCTTAATTTTTTTCCGTCTTGCAGTATACACAAAGATAACCTCATATCAAAAGGTTTTGGTCTGCCCGAACTAAAAATTCAACATGGTCAGTGGGGAAACTCAACGCTACAAACCTCAAGCTATATAATTTTTGTAATGAGAAGATATATATTATCTAATAAGATGTTTCCGTTTAATAAATATACCATCCTCCGAGTTCAATGTTAATAATGTAAATAAGGCGCATCTGGCGTTTGTCGGATTAAGTTGATTGCATTCAATATTCATTATAGCACCATCTGAATAAAGTCACGAATTTTTCGCTTGCTCTATAAATTAAGGCAAATTTATCATTAAAGTTGAAAAGACTAACTTGACCTCTTTTGATAGCCATTGCAATTAGTGTAATTTATGTTTATCCAGTCTTACTTACTACAACCCAACGAATTTTATTTTGTTATGCAATTCCTATTACTATATAATTTTCTGTATTTCAATCTCACCTAAGTTTTAACAATGTTAGCAACATCTAGATCATAGATTGAGAGAGTTGCAAAATATATCTATACGTTTATATGTAAATATATATTTTTATAAACAGTGTCTTTGTTATTAACATATTTGATGATTGCAACAACAACTTTATTGTGCCATCAAGTATTATGTAGGCAATAGAAACTTACCTTTACAGAGATGTGAATCATTATTTATTAATATTTAACAAAATTTCTACTTAAGTTTTAAACAAATAAAGTCATAAAATATCAGAATAATAGGTACTTTAAAATTGAGTGTATAAAGAAGCAAAGTTCTCAACGCCTCTTTGGGCCAAATAACATTATGACTTTAGTTAGAGCAGTCAATAAACGAAGAAAACGTTGGAAAAGTTGAAGACTGAAAACCAAGTCTCTACACGAAATGGAAGAGTTTCAAGATAGCGATTACATTGTAAAATGGGAACTTTGAAAATATTGTTGAATAAATTTCAAATTAAGATGCGTTTAGATATTACTTTTACTTCGGCCTCGCGGCGACAAGATGTTAGCTATTTTTGTATGATGTCTAACCACTTTCGCCGCGTATACACTAGAGTTACGAATGAAGCAATTTGATTTATATTTTATGTATGACTCATTTAATATGTGATGACGTTTTATTTACATATATTAGATAAATATATAGAAACCAACAATTAACATTTATTAGATTTGTGTTTTTAGATCTTCATGCTTGTCATCGCATAGCAGAGTAGGTACAGACACTTGCAGGATATTGCGTGTTTAGTTGCAGAACTCAATGCCGCGCTTTCTTGCCAGAGCGAAGAAAATAAAATAATTTGTAGCACCAAGCAATCAAAAGTAAGACCGAGTAAATAACCGCCACTTTTACAGTTAGATGCCTATCGCATTGGGCCACTATACATTATAATTAAATTTTACGTTTTTACTTTTTCAGAAACTGTCCCAAAGCTCTACGTTACTAGCGGCGGCATTATGGAAGCGGCGTAGCGCTTCGTTAACTTATCAACATGGTTCGGACTACGACGGCGCCCTGTAATACGATTTATACTCTCCCTTATTGATTAAATCACGCTAAAATTTGTGTTGTTAATTTATAATTTTCCTTTTTTTTAAACGTGTATTTATTACGTTTTGAGGCTCTTTAAAGTATTTGTTTTAAATGAAAAGTTTTTTTCGTTTAGAAACTTTAGAATTTTTTAATGTTAAAAACAATCAAACACAAAACTATGATAGAGAATAAAATATTTTTAAAAGACACGTTAAAGTATAAATAGTGTACTGTCAAAGCGTTTTTCTGTGTTTAATTTAGAAAACGTATAAAAATTTGAACGCACCGCGATTTGAACCCGCTTTCTAAATATATATATTTCACTAAGTTCCATATTTTTTTAAAAACGGCGTGAAAGCTCTATCTCAGTTATATCACATTTAACAAATTATGTACATTTTACAAATAAAGTTCCGTGCGAAATCTCACAGCTGCTGCCTAGGACCTAATTATACCGTAAAAGCATCAACATTTTATATTTAAAATCAACATGGATGGTACATAACCTACTTAATATTCTCTAAATTTTTGGTATTTGGGTAAAGACAGATCATTTTTTAATGTGTGAATTAGCAATACCTTACGATATGACTACAACACTACTATACTTATTATACATTTACTATACTTATTATATAAAGACATTTAGTTTCCATTTTGCTCTATTATGGAAGCCAAAAACTGTAATTAAAACAACTGGATTTTTGGTTAGCCTTATGCTTCTAAAAGAACATTTTTTTACTTGGCTTTATCAAGTTTCGCTTACGGGTAGTTATTTCAACTGACAGATGCCAGTTCCCAGATAGCGTCTGGGATTCCGTTTCAATTTAGTGATATACTACTAATAATATGGAATTCTATAGTGAAACATATTTTCTCTTTAAATGTTTTTATGGTTTTTTTAATAAAATACATATTATTTAGGCACACGGTACGGTTTGAAACATGACGTAGATAATTCGAGAATAAAATTAGAAATATAATTTAAAAGTACAAGTTATCTTAAACCCATAATTTTCATAATTTCATACATCAATATATACACAATATATCTCTTCACGATACAAGTTTGTAAATTTCGTAAAATGTTGCTATAATATAAGCTAAACAAAATATTTATAAGCACATTAATGACTCTGTGTCTACTCAATTAATTCAACTCGCGCAACACGCTTTCAGTATAGGAGTATATAGATAGCTATGTACGTCAGAAGTAACACGTGGATTGTTATGAAAGCGCTTGAACTCCTTTACATTTTGTGTACTTTGAAACTTCCACCAGGCGCTGTAAGCTGAGGTATTTCTTTTGAATCACAAAATGTTCACCTTAGTTGAACGCTCCAAATGTGCAAATTGTCCTACACTTCATGAATTATGTTTTTTTAATTTTTTTACTACAGTTTAATGAATTGTTTAAAGGATTTATAGAAAACTCTAAATACAAACAATTTTTCATATACTACCCGATCATCTCGGTTGACGTGTTGCATGCGTGACGCGAAGGGTTATGATGGAAGTGTTAGATAATAAATGAGGGTCGTTAATATTTAAAAGCCTTCACGACTAAACAATATGAATTGTGCAAAATTTTCTCACCGTAATGTTTGTGGGAGTGTTAAAGCTCATGTTCAAGCAAGCGAACGTGAGCTTCCAGAGCATTTTATACTTATAAATCCACATCAAAATCGTCGAACCCACAACTATCGCGCTCAAAGTCAGACGCTACCTCCCTGCGCGTCGACGAGCAATTATGTTAGAAAATTCTCCACTTGGTTTGGTAAAATAAATATTGATGAAATGTCTAATACATTAACCAAAGTAAAATTTACATTTATCTGGAATGTGTTCATTCACAAATTGTCAACCTTCTTCAATATTTATTCTTTTATAAAAGTAACATTGAATATTTTCTTAAGTTCGACGTGGAAAATACATTATAGTAAGAATTTGTAAATACGAGATGCCAGCAGCTCCTGACGCTTGCTACGATGTATTATAAAGTAGGAAGTCAAAGAGGCGGCGGCCCTCTTTGCATACGTGATTTGAATGTTCTGACTTTTATGTGACACAAAAATTGTAACTCTTTTTCTCTGGAAGACAAAGTGCCATATTGAGTTCCGCCATTCAACACACAGTGTCACAAAGTCGGAAAGCGGAGAACAGAGACACTCTCTTGGTGTTCTCAAAATTTATTAGTTACTTACTTTAAATAAATATTATTTTTACAGAACAATTATTTTTAATACATAATAGCTACAGATTTGCTCAATCAAATATAAAAATAAACTTCAGTATTTTATAGTGTGCTTTGAAAATAATCAGAAAAGTTAAAAGGATCCAATACAAAAATACAATTTTGATCTTTTTGCGATGTAATCAGTGAAGTCAGTTTTCGCCGCAACAATTAATTTGCTACGGACTATAAGGGTGTCCCGCTTCCCACTTTTCCGGTTGATTACAAATTATCTCGCTGTCCATCAATCTTTTTTTTCCGAATGTAGCTACTTTTACACTACTACGAGGCCTGTAGCGTGGAAGTTGCGGGTGCGATCCTCACTCGGGAGACTGAATTATTATTTAATTAATATTACCATTTCTCCTGGTCTGGCACCAAGGCAGGCGAAAATTCAGCGAAAAGTGGTGAAAGGCGTGAGTGGAGAAAGAAGTGCCTTAACACTATATTCGCCCTGCCTTCTCTACTATATGCGGGATACACCGTGAAGCTAATTATTATTAATATTTCAGGCGTTCAATATCTACAATATTCTTTTTATGTCCTTAAACTTTTTTAAAAAAAAATTGTACTTTCTTTACTTTATCTTCGTATACATGGTATAATTAGCATATTGTAATCGATCGTCGTCGATCGATATTAATTACTCTCTTATCAGAATTCCTATTAGATTGCCAATACAAGTGAAAGTAAGATACTATCAGCCTGCTTCAATCCTTGCCCACATAATTAGCCATAATTGGTTCTGGTAATTATCTATCCTAACACTACTATATTGTGATAGAGACGTAACAAGTCGATACAACGTCAACGCTTTGCTAAGTGCCTAAAAATGTGATATTAAAAGTAATATATTTGTTGTTTATGGTTTATTGTATTTATCTTATTTATAAAATAATATCATAAATATTTTGTCTTAACACTAGGTTCCCTCTGCATACCTTACATGCGAGATAAAGCGTGAAGCTAAAAAAACATTTCTCCGAGTGGGAATCAAACTCACGACTGTCGCGTTTATAGTCGCACCACCACTACGACCTCAATGGTCTCAGGCGTAATCTTTTTATTAAAATAATTGACATTAAAGTGTAAGTATAGGACTTACTATCATTACAAATTGATTTATTTGAGCACAAAGACAATATTCCAGGTAACTCAAATTTGGCAATAGTATTATAGTTCTGTTATCGAGTAACATATAAGCTTGGACAATATTATACTTGTATGATGCAATCTAATCTCTTAGTAGAGTATTAATCTATTTGTACTAGACTAGACGCATATAAGCATTATTGAGAATTAAATTATATTATTGTTTGTGTTAACTTAAAATACACCGTATTTATTACAGTACAATGAATTATGATTTATCCTATCCTATATCTTATAAAACAAAGTCGCTTTTCGTGTCTGTCTGAACTTTCTAACTCTTCTTCTTCTAAACCACCCAACGGATTTTTATGCGGTTTTCACCATTAGGTCGAGTATTTCTCAGGGAAGGTTTATATATAGTTTATTTTTTGTACATTCTTATGTAAATTAACATAAATACGATAAATGTGTATAAAGTCCTACCCGTTGAGACACTTTCGCGCATGCGCTGCTTTAATGGTAAGTACTACATGAAAATAATGTACTGGAGTATTATTCCTCTTAAAAAGATCTACAAAAAAGACAGCATATTTTTATCTTTTAAGGATAACGTGTAGTGATCATATTTCTGTCTAAAAATAGTAATTTCAATATATTTTTTATTGTGAGGGATATTTTTCCATAATGGTATTAATCCTTATCCTTTAAAATACTTTATTAATTTTCTACGTTAAACGAAGATAAAATTTGTTTTTCACACTATTTCGAAATTGTGAATAATTTTAGAGAAAAACGCATTTAATTGTTGACACATCCCGCCGTTCACACATCAGCTGTATGTTACTCAAGTTTCACTTATCCCTTACTCTCAGCATATAAATAAGTATATTAGTTACGTTGGCCATTTAATGTAGATCAAAACTGTCTTTTACTGTTTTTTCATTTTGATAAGTACTTTAGAAGTTGTTACAATATCAAAACATCCTTGCTGCGAAACGCGCCCCGCGACGTTTTGCTTATACAAGCGCGTCATGAGCAGTCATCGGTGGTTCAGTAGTAGAATGCTCGCCTGCCACGCGGGCGGCCCGGGTTCGATTCCCGGCCAATGCATTCTATTTAATTTTCCTCACAGGCAGCCACGTAGTGCTTGCTTTTCATCAGGGACAGAATACCCTCTTCAGCATTAACCACAAGCTCGAAAAAAAAACCCGCCTGCTATAGAGGTATAGCAACGAAGATTTAGATACGTTTGCACGTCTTGGATAATTGGAGTTGAATGTATTATTTCAGCGTGATATATTTGGTTTCATATTTTTTGTAGTAGTTATTAGTAGGTAGGTTTTTGTTTATAGTTTCTTCCGTTTAAAAATAGTCATTTAACTATCTAAAAATAGTCATTTAAATATATTTTAATAAGTACTTGAAAAGATTAGTAGCACAGATTTAAAATTACGGTACCTACTAAAAAATCCTTGCTGTGTAAAACAATTGGAGTATCCTTATTGAAACTACGAAAATGCGGGTTGCATTAGTGTTTAATTAATTTTCACATGATCTTAAGTGCTTTGCAAACATACATTATATGAATAATCCAGTAGTTAAAGCGGGCGAAGCCGCAAGGGGGTCGCTAGTATTTTTATAAGATTTAAGTTGACTTTATTTGAAGTTGACGTCCTACTTCAGATATTACTGTAATTTTATAAATAAAACTTCCCCATTCATTCTTTTAACTCTACTAGAAGACCCCAACTTCTAAAGTAATTGGCATATTTTTAACCCAAAGTAGGATTACATCGGAATAAAATATATAAAGGATATTTCAGACCGGGTTCACAGACCCTACTGTTTATATAACATGTTAATCTCGAGAAAGAATGGAACGACTTACGAAAAACATTGGAGAACAATTCTATGTTTATTTTCGGTGATCGTTTTGGGTGGTGTATTACATAAATATTTTTGTTATACAATCAAAATAGCCCAACTTATTGTGTTACTTTGTTGTTTAACATTTTCTTTATTGTACATGTCACTGTTCTCTCATTTTCTCTCCGTTCTCCATTTTCCGGCGAATGGTCGAGACATTACAATCTTTTTTCCGTTGTTTACAGTCTGTCACTTGTACGCTTGACGGTCTATATACACAAGTGTCCCTATCCCTATCCCTTCATTATCTTGTTTTATTCATCCCCGAACACATCTGAGCCAGTCGGCTTGTGGGACGGCTGATAACTTTTATTTTGTTATTTAAATCTTAATACACCAGAGTACGTAGGAATTGCTACGTGTTAATATATATATAAGTTTTCATTTAAGTAACTGATTTAGAAATTTTTCTTTCTTAAGTGTTAAATAACACTTTTAAAATAATGTCAGGGTTATTTTTATTTTCCACTCTGTTTAAATAAAACGGGGACGTTGGCATCTACCACCCAGACCTCGTTATAAAATGTGTCTTAAAATACTACCCGATAATAAAGCTAGGAGATGATAATTTATAATTAATAATTACATTAAAATTTATTTAAATAATGTAAGAAGCTTTAAATTTAATTTTGTTTAATTTAATTTAATTATTTTAATTTATTTTAATTATTTGAATTTATTTTGCTGAAGAGGTAAACCGAGAGAAATAACGAATTTATCTCAAGTAAGTGACTTTTAACTTCGCTAAATTTGCTTTTGTGGAGAAGGCGCCGATATGGAATTGGCTTGTGGCTTACTTTAAATTGACTGGAGCGTAAAAATAATAGATTCTTAAGGGGACTTAAAAGTATCCTCTTTTATAAGTTTTCTCTTTCTAAATTTAATAATTTTCAAATTCAAATTCAAATAAATTTATTCAAAATAAGAAACTACATGCTTCATTTTTTTAACGTCACTAAATTTAAAGCCTCAAACCAAAGAAGACCCGCGCAAGAAACTCAACGGGACTTATTTTTTAAAATCTATTTTAACAAATACATATATATTTATATGTGACAATGATATTTTTGAAACAGGCTGGAGCAAACATTTCATTCTCAAGGCGTCATTCCATATTACTAAGGAGTACGAATAATTAAGTATTCATACTTTTGTGCGAATATATAATACGTTTTGTAAATTTGTCAAATAATACTATATAAGATTTTTTAATAAAATCCACATTCAAAATAAAAATTGATACAATTATCCTTTTCTACCCTTCTCTTTTATTTCTTCCAATGCAATTTCACTTTGAAAACAGTTTCCAAATTGCTAATACTGAATAGCTGGAAAGGGCGGCAAATGGTCCATTTCCTCAACGAATTATTCTTTTACTCTTTAACGACACACTCTCTGGTATTGATTCACAAAACAGGAAAATTAAGTTCTTGTTTCTTTAATAGAACTATGTTGAACATATTACGTAATAAGTTGGTATGAATATTATATGATGATAAAAACATGTAAACGTATATTTTTTTCGAAATGTACTAAACATTTCGAAAAAAATATAATTTATTATTATTTTAATAAAATAAATATAATTTGAAAATAAAACTTAAAACCATGGTTTTAAGATTTATTTTAGCAAGCCACCAGCTATATTGAATTAAAGCGATTTAGTACCGATTCTAACAATTATAATAAATACGGCCATAAGAAGGGTCAAAAAATTGAAAGGTTTTATGCGTAAGCAGAGAAAATCTAGCATTTAGACACTCCGTTTCCCAAATTTTCGAGGCATTGCGTGTTGAGTGGCGGAACTCAACTCCGCACTTTTGCCTTGATACCTGAGTGAAGAAATGAAAATATAAATAAATAATAATTCTTTGCTCAGAGTGGGAATCGAACCCACAACCGTCGTGTTACAGTAAAATCCTTGTGCCACTTATTTAATTTCCTTTTAATAGACGTTATATTTTTAAGTGAAATAACCGTAAAAGTACTTTCGTTGCATAACAAGTTACACGTGCCGTTGGATTCTCCCTCATATAAATGTCCTCTGATGTCAAGACGACGTATGAATGTATTCACGAGTTTCATTTTATCGGCAAATATATCATTTTTTTGACACCGTATTTGATTTATACATACTCCGATTACCGATTGAAATTAACGCAGGTCTGTCATGCAATAGGGTTTATCAGTACAAATTTTGAAAAAAAATTGCATTATTATTTCGAAGGAATTTCGTTATCTATATTATTGCGAAAAATATATTCCAAATTGTATCTTCACAAGTACAGTAAATGCTCTACGTAAGTGTATTCAAATATATATAATACTAGCGACCCTCATGCGGCTTCGCCCGCTTTTACTACTGGATTATTCATAGAATGTATGTTTGCAAAGCACTTGAGATAATGTGAAAATTAATTAAACCCTAATGCAACCCGCATTTTTTTACTTTCAATAAGGATTTTCCAATTGTTTTACACAGTAAGGATTTTTTAGTAGGTACCGTAATTTTAAATCTGTGCTACTAATCTTTTCAAGTACTTATTAAAATATATTTAAATGACTATTTTTAAACGGAAGAAATTATAAACAAAAACCTACCTACTAATAACTACTACAAAAAATATGAAACCAAATATATCGCGCTGAAATAATACATTCAACTCCAATTATCCAATACGTGCAAACGCATCTAAATCTTCGTTGCTATAAAGGCAGGCGGGTTTTTTTTTCGAGCTCGTGGTTAATGCTGAAGAGGGTATTCTATCCCTGATGAAGAGCAAGCACTACGTGGCTGCCTGTGAGGAAAATTAAATAGAATGCATCGGCCGGTAATCGAACCCGGGCCGCTCGCGTGGCAAGCGAGCAAGGATTTTTTGATATTGTAACAACTTCTAAAGTACTTATTAAAATGAAAAACAGTAAAAGACAGTTTTGATCTACATTAAATGGTCAACGTAACTAATATACTTATTTATATGCTGAGAGTAAGGGATAAGTAAAACTTGAGTAACATACAGCTGATGTGTCAACGGCGTGATGTGTCAACAATTAAATGCGTTTTTCTCTAAAACTATTCGCAATTTCGAAATAGTGTAAACAGCAAATTTTATCTTCGTTTAACGTAGAAAATTAATAAAGTATTTTAAAGGATAAGGATTAATACCATTATGGAAAAATATGACTCACAATAAAAAATATATTGAAATTATTATTTTTAGACAGAAAAATGATCACTAAACGTTATTCTTAAAAGATACGAATATGCCGTCGCGGACTTTTTTGTAGATCTTATTAAGAGAAACAATACTCCAGTACACTATTTTCTTGTAGTACTTACCATTGGAGCAGCGCATGCGCGAAAGTGTCTCAACGGGTAGGACTTTATACACATTTATCGTATTTATGTTAATTTACATAAGAATGTACAAATTATAAACTATATATAAACCTTCTACGAAAAACACTCGAGTTAATGGTGAAGACCGCATCAACATCCGTTGGGTGGCTTAGAAGAAGAAGAGTTAGAAACAACAGACAGACACGAAAAGCGACTTTGTTTTATAAGATATAGGATAGGATACTCGTATATCAGATATAGGTCAACTAGCTTTATTCTATTGGAAACAGTTCAATTCATATTAAATTATCGTGTTCATTCTGTTTGGCTACCAGTAGTGCCTCTGTGTGCTTTACAAGTTGAATAGTTATGACGTGTTGAAACTACTCCTGTATTCTACTGAATGAAATACTGGTATGTTATTTTATAATGTCTGTATTTTCCTGGTAGTTTTGTATTTTTCTGGTATTCCTCCATATAAAATTAAAATGCATTCATTAATGCAACCAATTTGACCTGAATCGTATATCACAACTGTTATTGACATTATCTCGTTATTCATAACTTACGTAAGGCGATATGATTAATAGATAATAGAGATATAATAAAATAATTATATCACTTGAATATTTTATTTCTTTTTAGTAAGTACCCAGAAAAGCAATGATGTCACGAATAGAAACTTACAAAGAAGAATATTTTACGGCTTAAAATACAACAAGGCTTTATCTTCAGTACATTTCTAACTATTCCTGAAGCGCCATGACAAAGTAACATAATTAATTTCATACAAATCCAGCAAATCTTAACGTAAACTAACAAATAGAATATGAAGTCTCAACTAATTATATAAAAGCCTGTTGATCCCTTTGCACTCTGACAACGCGCTTACCGAGTGTGTAAACGAAAATAAATTTCATCTTATTTATTTATGATGGTGGGAAGATTAACTTATTTCTACAGTACTTACATACTCGTATATTATTCAAGGGGTTACAAGGTTACAGTATTCTTTGATGGACTAACAGACTTTACAGCGGACTCCGCTATGTACTTAAAAGCGTTTGAAAATTTAACACCAATTTTTGTAAGTCAACAAAATTAAAAATTAATTAGTATTATTTTTTTAAAATGAATTCCTCTCATTTCCTTTGCTACATAAAATGGTAATGTATACATATTTTTAACCTTTAACTGCTCGCACGAAGAAAATCGCTTAACTGCTCGCACGGGGTCCGTGGTGACCCCAATTTGTATGGATAAAATTTGATGATTCCTTTTTTTTAATGAAACAAGCGAATAATTATGAAATTACTTTATTTAATCTATAAGACATAAAAACCGCAACTTAAAATAAAATCTTCTAAGGCATAAAAATAACTAAAATATAAACTTCTACAATAAGGAACATTTTTGGCACAACATGAGATCATGCATTAAAATTTCATAAATATTTAGGAACTATGGCAATCATCGTTATTGCAGTTTTGGCAGTAAACAATGAAGTGCTCATTACACAAAAACTTTTTGCCTTAACTGCATTTTGTGGATACTTTTCAGTCACTCTTTTTCATGTACCGCACCGCCCACGCCCACGCCCAGCACCGCCCACGTTTAGTGGTAGGTGGAGCAGGTGGAGTTTCCAACTTCCAATAGCCGCGTGGTTCGACGTTTTTCATGACTTTCAACAAGTTCCGTTGCAAGTTGTCGCAAGCATGTTTGATAACTAAGGAATAAAAAAAGACCTATGTAAATAACATATTTGTACGAAAAATACAAAAAAAGAAATTCTAAACCAGTAAAACGATAGAAATTATCATTCACTATAATATTTCATTCAAAGTTATATCAATATCTAATTAAAAACAATAGAATATAAAAAGCTTACCTTTCTCAAAAAAGTTACGTAAGTACTCGCACGGGGTCACGGCTCAAGAGAGCAGAGGCTTCACCTGCAGCGGCCTAAACGGTACTAAAGTATGTTCTTTAGCGCATATTAAGAGGCTAGCGGGCGTGCGGGGAGGTTCCAACCGTTGCAAGTGCATTTTTTCGATATGCGAAAGTGCTTTGACCCCATGCGAGCAGTTAAGGGTTAATAATTACATTAAAATTTACTCAAATAAATTTTAATTTATTTATTTTAATTAATTTAAAAACAAACCATAATCTCTCGTTAAAATGTACCATTTTGCTGAAGAGGTAAATCGAGAGAAGTAACGAATTTATCTCAAGTAAATGACTTTTAAATTCGCTAACTTTGCTTTTGTGGAGAAGGCGCCGATATGGAATTGGCTTGTGGCTTACTTTAAATTGCCTGGAGTGTAAAAATAATAGATTCTTAAGGGGACTTAAAATCATCCTTTTTTATAAGTTTTCTTTTTCTAAATCTTCAATTTTATATTTATAATTATAATTTTAAAATTCAAATAAATTTATTAAAAATAAGAAACTACATGCTTCATTTTTTGAACGTCAGATAATTTACCACCAATTCACTAAATTTAAAGCCTCAGACCAAAGATAAACCGGCCAAAGAGAAACTCAGTGGGACTTATTTTTTAAAATCTATTTTAACAAATACATGTTTATTTATTTGTGACAATGATATTTTTGAAACAGGCTGGAGCGAGCATTTCATTCCCAAGGCGTCATTCATTCTCATCATTTATAAAATCATTAATTTGGTAATAAACTTTAACACAAACGTCTTTTCACATTTTTTTTAAATCGTGATATAGAAAATTCTCTGACGTTTTCTGGGATCCTATTGTAAGAGCGTACATATTGTCCCAAAAAAGAATTACGGATTCGTTGCAATCGAGTTACAGCTGCATTAAGATTAAGCCTATTCCTGGATTAATATGAGGAGCATCACCAATATTGGTAAAATTATTAATGTTTTTTTTAACATACTATTTTTAAAAATATATTGAGATGCAACTGTCAATATATTAATTTCTTTAAACTTTTCCTAGGTAGCAGCTACAGGAAAAATCTAAAAACTATACGTTTGTGAAAATCCAAAAAAAATAACCTCGAGTCGCGCTTGTTCGGTTTTTTTTATTAATAAAGGAGTACGATTAATTAAGCATTCATACTTTTGTATGAATATATAATACGTTTTGTAAATTTGTCAAATAATACTATATAAGTAACTAGCGACCCCCTTGCGGCTTCGCCCGCTTTTACTACTGGATTATTCATATAATGTATGTTTGCAAAGCACTTAATATAATGTGAAAATTAATTAAACCCCAATGCAACCCGCATTTTCGTAGTTTCAATAAGGATTTTCCAATTGTTTTACACAGCAAGGATTTTTTAGTAGGTACCGTAATTTTAAATCTGTGCTACTAATCTTTTCAAGTACTTATTAAAATATATTTAAATTACTATTTTTAGATAGTTAAATGACTATTTTTAAACGGAAGAAATTATAAACAAAACCCTACCTACTAATAACTACTACAAAAAATATATCGCGCTGAAATAATACATTCAACTCTAATTATCCAATACGTGCAAACGCATCTAAATCTTCGTTGCTATAAAGGCAAGCGGGTTTTTTTTTTGCTTGTGGTTAATGCTGAAGAGGGTATTCTGTCCCTGATGAAAAGCAAGCACTACGTGGCTGCCTGTGAGGAAAATTAAATAGAATGCGTCGGCCGGGAATCAAACACGGGCCGCCCGCGTGGCAGGCGAGCATTCTACCACTGAACCACCGATGCGTGTAAGGCAGGCGGGCGCGGCGGACGCATGGCGAGTGGCGAGCCGTTTCGCAGCAAGGATTTTTTGATATTGTAACAACTTCTAAAGTACTTATTAAAATGAAAAACAGTAAAGACAGTTTTGATCTACATTAAATGGCCAACGTAACTAATATACTTATTTATATGCTGAGAGTAAGGGATAAGTAAAACTTGAGTCGATACTGCTGAAGTGTCAACGACGTGATGTGTCAACAATTAAATGCGTTTTTCTCTTAAACTATTCGCAATTTCGAAATTGTGTAAAAAGCAAATTTTATCTTCGTTTAACGTAGAAAATTAATAAAGTATTTTATAGGATAAGGATTAATACCATTATGGAAAAATATCCCTCACAATAAAAAATATATTGAAATTATTATTTTTAGACAGAAATATGATCACTACACGTTATCCTTAAAAGATAAAAATATGCTCTCGCGGACTTTTTTGTAGATCTCATTGAGAGGAACAATACCCCAGTACATTTTTTTCATGTAGTACTTACCATTAAAGCAGCGCATGCGCGAAAGTGTCTCAGCGGGTAGGACTTTATTCATATTTTTCGTATTTATGTTAATTTACATAAGAATGTACAAATAATAAACTATATATAAACCTTCTACGAAAAATACTCGACCTAATGGTGAAAACCGCAACAAAATCCGTTGGGTGGTTTAGAAGAAGAAGAGTTAGAAACAACAGACAGACACGAAAAGCGACTTTGTTTTATAAGATATAGGATAGGATAGTATACTATAAAATATGTTTCAAAATCATTTTTTAAATAAAATCCACATTCAAAATAAAAATTGAGACAATTATCCTTTTCTACCCTTCTTTTTTATTTCTTCCAATGCAATTTCACTTTGAAAACAGTTTCCAAATTGCTAATACTGAATAGCTGGAAAGGGCGGCAAATGGTCCATTTCCTCAACGAATTATTCTTTTATTCTTTAACGACACACTCACTGGTATTGATTCACAAAACAGGAAAATTAAGCTCTTGTTTCTTTAATAGAACTATATTGAACATAATACGTAACAAATTGGTATGAATATTATATGATAAAAACGTATATTTAGCACATTTCGAAAATAATATAATTTATTATTATTTTAATAAAATAAATATAATTTGAAAATAAAACGTAAAACCATGGTTTTAAGATTTATTTTAGCAATTAAAGCGTAATATTCTGAATTAAAGCAATTTAGTACCGATTCTAACAATTATAAATACGGCCATAAAAAGGGTAAAAAATAGAATGGTCTTATGCGTAGGCAGAGAAAATTTAGCATATAGACTCCCAAACTTTCGAGGCATTGCGTGTTGAGTGGTGAAACTCAACTCCGCACTTTTACCTTGATACCTGAGCGAAGCAATGAAAATATAAATAAATAATAATTCTTTGCTCAGAGTGGGAATCGAACCCACAACCGTCATGTTACAGTAAAACCCTTGCGCCACTTATTTGATTTTCTTTTAATAGAGTCAGAATCACGTTATATTTTAAAGTGAAATAACCGTAAAAGTACTTTCATTGCATAACAAGCTACACGTGCCGTTGAATTCTCCCTCATATAAATGTCCTCTGATGTCAAGACGAGGTATGAATGTATTCACGAGTGTCATCGTATCGGCAAATATATCATTTTTTTGACATCGTATTTGATTTACGAGTAAACATACTCCGATTACCGATTGAAATTAACGCAGGTCTGTCATGCAATAGGGTTTATCAGAACTTAGTTTTTTATTTTAAAGTGTTCACAGTACAAATTTTGAAAAAAAATTGCATTATTATTTCGAAGGCATTCCGTTATCTGTAATATTGCGAAAAATATATTCCAAATTATATCTTCACAAGTACGATAAATGCTCTACGTAAGTGTATTCAAATATATATATCAGATATAGGTCAACTAGCTTTATTCTATTGGAAACAGTTCAATTCATATTAAATTATCGTGTTCATTCTGTTTGGCTACCAGTAGTGCCTCTGTGTGTGCTTTACAAGTTGAATAGTTATGACGTGTTGAAACTACTTCTGTATTCTACTGACTGAAATACTGGTATGTTATTTTAAAATGTCATATTTTCCTGGTATTCCTCCATATAAAATTAAAATGCATTCATTAATGCAACCAATTTGATCTGAATCGTATATCACAACTGTTATTGACATTATCTCGTCATTCATAGCTTACGTAAGGCGATATGATTAATAGATAATAGAGATATAATAAAATAATTATATCACTTGAATATTTTATTTACTTTCAATAACCCAGAAAAGCTATGCTACCACGACTTAAGCCAAGGGATCTAAACTTACAAAGAAGAATATTTTACGGCTTAAAATACTACTAGGCTTTTATCTTCAGTGCATTTCTAACATAACATTCCTAAAGCGCCGTGACAAAGTAACATAATTAATATCATACAAACCCAGCAAATTTTACCGTAAGCTAACAAACAGAATATTAAGTCTCAACTAATTATATAAAAGCCTGTTGATCCCTGTGCACTCTGGCAACGCGCTTACCGAGTGTGGAAACAAAAATAAATTTCATCTTATTTATTTACGATGGTGAGAAGATTAACTTATTTCTACAGTACTTACATATACTATTCAAGGGGTTACAAGGTTACGATAATTCTTTGATGGACTAACAGACTTTACAGCGGACTCCGCTATTTACTTAAAAGCGTTTGAAAATTTAACACCCATTTTTGTAAGTCAACGAAATTAATTTAATTATTTTTTTAAAATGAATTCCTCTCATTTCCTTTGCTACATAAAATGGTAATGTATATGTATATATATAGTTTTAAAATTCATTTCGTCACGCAATTTTCATGCAAAATTGTTATATATAACAAATATTACAGAACCTTGTGTATAGAGTCGAGAGCTTTTTTCGGCCCAATCTATTACTGAGCGTCATCGAAGGCGACGAATTTACATAAACAAGTTGATCGCAAGTTTAGCACACAATGGTTAAATTTGAGCTAGTGAATTATTCAATTATTCATTGTCAAAGATAAATATATGCAATTATTGTACAGTAGACATTATGTTAATTGTAATATGGTATTTTATTTACTGGGGAATATTTTTCAATATTGTAATTTAAAAAATATTCAATTTCCAAAGTTTTTAAAGGAGTTAAAGATGGATAATGGGGCGAGGTAAGTTACCTCGCACGCAGCATTGGGGAACGCCACCGCTCACATGTAATATGTTAGTACATATTTGATACCTATTATTATTACATAAAGTCAAACAAGATATTGTATCAGAATATAATTTACGATAAGAAACAATAATATTATTGTCTACACTTTGTAAAATACAGAAGCTGTTTTCTTATTTCTAGGATCGCGCCCTGGGCGTTTATCTTTCTTCGAGACTTAAATATAAGTTAATAAAATATTAATCAAGTTTCAAATTTAGTTTAAAGGAACATTTTAAGTTGTTATTATTATAACATTTTATTTGATTGAAATTTATTTTAGTATAAATATATTTTGTAATTTTTATTTGAATTATGTTACATGAATACTAGGCATTTGATTAAATAGTACACAGTAGGACGCGCGCAGCCCGCCTGCTTGGGGCGCGCTTAGCTCGAGGCTTATCTTGGGGCAAAACTGCAAAAAAAATAAATCTATTTACTTTAAAACTCAATAAATTGCTTTAATAAGATTGAACTCTATACATTACTTAAGTTAAAAGTTTTAAAAGAGTAGCTAACATGGTTGTGAGTTCGATCACCATTTGAAACAATTATTTTTAGAGGCCGTTGTGGCGCAGCGGCACAAGGGTGTGACTGCAACGCGACGGTTGTGGGTTCGATCGCCACTGGAGGAAGTGATATATTTATTTACGTTTATATTTTCATTTTCTTCGGTCTGGCTTCGAGGCAAAACGCGGCGTTGAGTTCTGCCACTCAACACGCAATGCCTCCAGAATTCGGCAGAAAATGGGGAACGGAGTGTCTTAACACTAGGTTCCCTCTGCCTACCCTGCTATGTGCGAATACAGCGTGAAGCTAAAAAAAAAGAAAAAAATATATTTATTAAATACGCGGCGTTGCTTTCCGCCATATAATTGCCAGTTGATTGCGCCAACGTGAAAAGAGTTTGCTCTAAGTAGTTACGAAGAAGAAAGGCGATTAACTAAAAAATATTACAGTGCTTTAAGTGTACACTAGACATTTACGAATGTCCATCCTGTAAAAACTCTTTTAAGTGTTAGTTACACGTTAAGACATGAAAAATGTTTAGAAACGTATAAAAATATTAACTCTCTTAGGTTCGATTCCTGCTACGTTCAAATTAATAATCTAAACAAAAATAATGTTGCTAAATTTAATTTTATCACATCTGTAAAATGTTATTAAAAAGAAAAATAAATAAATCATTTACAACATAGAAAATAAAATGTAATGTAAGTTGTAAGAAAAATATTGTTTAAACTTTCATCTAACTTGAATACTAAACGAAAATTTTATACCATTTTAATATCTCTTTCTTCCCTTATTTTTATATCTCTCTAAGACTACGTCTATAAAAGATTTTGCAGTTAAATTTTTCACATTTTCAACAAGTCAACAAAAACTTGACTTACTTTCAAACTGCTTACTAGTAAAATGCGTATTTAATCATGATTTTGGCAATTTTCGAAGAACTTATAATATGTTACATATTTTTAAATTTATTTGTAGGGGGGAACCCCTTATCATGGCACAACAAGAAAAGTTTCAAATTCAGAATATTACAAGTAGAGGCCAGCCGTAGCGCAGGCTCCCTGACTAAAAGTACGACATGTTGTGGGTTCGATCCCCTCTCGAGGAAATGAAATGCTCAATATTTTCATTTCTCAACGGCGTTTAGTTCCGCAATATACAATACCTCCAAAATTCAGCGGAAAATGGGGAACGGAGTGTCTCAACACTAGGTACTCTTTGCCTACCCTGTCGTATGCGGGATAGAGCATTAAACTAAAAAATGTAAATGTAAAGTAAAGTAACTAAAGATTTTGCGTTGTCTTACAACAGCGGGGAAATTTCTTTAATGAGTATGGACCTTACAACTATTGCATTTACCGTCCAACGCCATCCTACTTCGCTACCCCCTATGGCCTCATTGAAATAAATAATAGTTAACTATTTACTACTAATTAATTAGCTAAATATAACATTAGTAAGATATCAGAAAAGTCAAAAATATGCTATTTCTATTTATAAAGTGTATTTTTTCTGAATATGCAAACTTTTCCATATCACCGTTCCCTAATGAGTGACGGCATAAGGAGGTCACATACAACAAACATACTCCTCCTCCACCTCCGTATATTCTAATGAGCACATTTTGTTATTAGCTCGTTTCCAAGGTACTTACAAAGTGAAACCACATATGTGTGTTCTGGTAACATTTTTTCAATTCTTTTGTCTTGTTTTCTAGGTAATGCTACTTTTTCTAGAGAATAGTAGTATTGTAGTTCTTGTTCGGAATTTTATTTAGGTTAGTTGTAAATTTATTAATAATTTCAATGTTTATAATAAAAATTATTGTAAAAAAATCGTCGATCAACAGGATTATTATATAGTATTTTCGAGATTTGGTTGACGGTAGGCTTGTTTGAAAGATTTTTCGCGGTTTGGGATGAATTTAAATTAAACTTGCTTGTTAATACACATTAAGAAAAATTAACAACCTAATATTTTTCTTAATATTTTTGCTAATGTCGACTATTTGCTCTTACATTACTTACCTTTACAATCTCATCGTCTATGTACCAATTAATATCAGAGGGCGGCAGGGAGTAGTCAGAGGAGCAGTTGAGCACTACCTGCTCGCCGGGCCTCACTAGTTTAGGAGCTCCAAGTATTGTGGGGTCCTTGTCCGGCATAGCTGCGAGGGAAATGGACTTCAGTACGAAGATTGATACAAATGTAATTTCAAATCCGCTAACGAGTGTTGAGTTCATTACGAGTTAGATTGCCTTTGGGTATCCGCAAATTATAACGAACAATTAGGAGAAAGGTAAAAAAATATTCTCGAAGTTTATTGCGCATAATTGTCTGTATTGCGAATTCCGTCACTCACCAAGCAATGCCTTGAAAAATTCGGCGAAAAGTAGGGAATGGAGTGTTTTAACACTAAGTTCCTCCTTCCTACCCTGTTATGAGCGACATACAGCGTAGAGTTGATACATTAAAATGAAAATTTAAAAAATCTAGGTCAAAGAATATTTTACCGTTATTAAAATTTATTATCTTACTGTATATCTCAGATATAAATGTATACATGTGACATGTACAATGTACATATACAGTGACGTACCTTCATCATTTAGAAGTATCATAGTACTCGCTATACTGCTAACAACATATTATTGTTTTAGTAAAGCTAACATTATCATACTGAACGGTAGACACTTAGACAGTATTCCGAGGCGACGTAGCTGAGTCGTTCTTAGAGAAACATCACGCATGTTAAAGTGCCTTCAACATTTACACAAACGGCGCGACGTCGGTCGGGGCGTATTTCAGAAACGTAAGCTTAATGGATGAGAATATACACCAAATTTGACGAATATTATATAAAAGTCACAATTAATTAAATTTATAAAGTAATTAAATTAGTACTAGTTTACTTATACTAGTAAGTCGTGCGACAAGCTTTTATGATCATATAAATTGTGTACAATGAGGTTATGAGTTGATAGTTAAAATTTAAAAGAAAAACAAAATATTGTCCTTTTTAGAGCGTTTGAATAAAAGCTTTTTCTAAAAAAGATTTTTTGCTTTTAATTTATTTGTTTTTAACATAATTTGTCATTTCCAAAATACGCTAAACATAGAATATGTTAATATTAGACACAAATATGTACCTAGCATACACAATAAGCGAGTAAAACAAATGTTTGCAAAGGTCAGTTGGAGTCGGGCTCGGTAAATATACAGTTATTTTGGTAAGCTTAATTTGTCATCATTTTTTTACTTATTTATTTAATGTAATATTTTCTTTCAAGCTGTATCCCTAGCGGGGTAGTCAGAAAGAGTCTAGCGCCTAATACTACGGTCGGCATACGTATTTCTCCTTGTCCACTCTCATCAACCTATTTTTACGTGATCTCCGGGGGGTCCAGTGTATTCAATATTGCGTTTTTGATACTATTCATTATTATTATTATTATTCATTCATTTATATATATTATTGATATTATTCTTCACAGATGTGATTTGTATCAGATATTTCTAATTATATATGCATAAATAAGTATATTATATCTATACCGTGAGTCTAGTTCTAGACGATGATCATCAATATATATGGAATTCTTTATCCTCGATAAATATTTTTTAAATTTAATCACCAATATCAAACATATCACATATCTATCGAGCCAATCATATTTAATACGGTTCATCTTAAAATAAATTTAAAAATACCCGTAAATAGTTCAAGCCAACGAAGTCGCGCTGGGGCCTCTAGTTTTAAAATGAATGTAACAAGTCACTATATTTTTCACAAATTTCACATGTAAAGCACATACATTTCATACATTTATAAAATGCTTAAATTAAAAAGTTCGGAACTCATTTTTCACAAGTTGAATTATTATTTTTTTAATTTAAAGTTAGTGTAGTCCTAAGCTGACTGAATTAAGGCGCAAAGTTGGGATCATGTCAAAAACTTTAACGGCCATTATACGTGAAAGCCGAATATAAAATATTTCATTTCCCAGAGTGGGAATCGAACCCACAATCTTTGAGTTTTCATTCAATTCTTCTGCGTACACCATGACTGGCCTCAATCATGATAATTATATAAACGATGTACGAGTAAATTTAAATAATGCACGTAACAATAAATAAATAAAAAGCGATTTCATATTTTCTGTCCATACACGTAGACGACAAACAAAATACGAAGACGCACTTCATGGTATTAATTTAGAATTTTGTTATTGTTTCAGTATCAAGTCAAAATAATATGAGATAATTACTTTTTAGTTCGTTATGTAAAAGGATAAACAAAAATAGTTATATAATTAATTTGACAATGCAATTCAATTATCCTTTCACATTTTTATGAATTATTTACGATAATACTACTTAATAATTTATTCTTCAAACGGAAATTCCAGTCCATTTACTCTACTTTAGCACTTTGGTTCGACGGAGGGAAAGAAATGCTTTTAATAAAAGTAATTTCGGAACAAATTTACTCGATATGCCCAGGATAAAGGATGAATAATAATTATGGAGGGTTGCCAGTGTAATTTGTTTAAGTTCCTTTCTGAGGATAAACGGCGCGCCGAACAATTATTATTATTCAAATATCGATAAATTTATTTTTGCTCTGAGTATTTATTTTTTTATTACTAGCAGCTCTCCAACTCAAACAGTACGGTTATTTACTAACTATTATTTTAGAATGTTTAACTTAAATCTTTTGGGAATTTGTTTTTGGTCCCATTTTTTTCTAATACGTACCTATATATTTATTTTTTAAATTTGTAATGTAAGTTCTCAGCAAAGCGTGGCGTAGAGTTCCGCCACTCTACACGCATTGCGTCCAGAATTCGGCGGAAAGTGGGGAGTACGGAGTATCTTAATAACCGATTCCCTCTGCCTACCCTGCTGTATGCGCGATACAGCGTCAAGCTGGTTATTATTATTAAATTAAAGCTATCTATCTGAGTTACTAGAATATACATTAACAATTAATATAAAGCATTTATAAGCACTGTGCTGTCTGTAGGAAGTCTTTGAAGTAAAATGTGGAATATTCCGCAACATTCCAATACTTATATTCCGCAATACTCCATTACGATTGACCTACTATGGAAATAAATTAAGCAATTTTGTAGAAAATTCTTCTAAAAATATTCACATACAGCTTAAAATTTGTAAATGCAAAATTACTGCTTATCGTATATTATTGCTTATATTTACTATGTATACTCTATCCATGGAGACTAGTTAACATAGCGATCTATTTGCCACGAATTCCCGTACAAATGACAAAGACAAAAAAAACCAGTTATAAGTACAGCAAAAAAGTAATTGTTGAAGAAACTAACAATAAAATTAAAAGCTTAAAAAAACACGTTTAAGGTTATATTAGCTCCCTTGCATTTTCATCTTCAGGTCCAGGGGAAATTAATAAAATATATCAAGACAAACAAAAGAAAAATTTAAAACGTTATTTAAAAATTATGTACTAATCTAGCATTTGTAGCGAACAATTAATTTTACTAATTCTGTTTACGTTTTTGAAGAAATTAAGTTATTAGATGGAAACTTGCTTGTAATATAAAAATATTTTTCTTTGAGAATTGTTGTGAACAGCAAAAAGGTGGAATTGTCACCAATACTGGCTACACGCCAACGTTTCTTGCTATCGTGAGTTTTCTGAGAATTTTTCACTTTCCATTGTTTAAGCCAGTCTCAAATATATGATGAATTACTTTATTAGGATTAATTAATTATAATTTCTTTCATTTATTATTTATTGAAATATATTTAAATAGATTCAATTTAAATAAGTAATTTAATAAGTTCTCTAAGCCTACCTCGCTTGTAGTGTGGCGTCCATAGAGTAAAGAAAACCAAACAAATAGAATAAGGATTTCGTTTCGTGTACTCTATAATTATATATATAGTGTATACTATATAATTATATATAGGATATAAAATTATTATAATATTGCAAATAAATGCAACATTATAAAAGAATATATTTTTGTTGTTTTTTTCTCTTTTTAATACAGGTTTGACTATTATACTAGAATGAACACATATGAACAATATACACTCATCCATTGTTCTAGATTCTGTGGAAGGAACTGAAATGAAAGTACTGCCCCATATCAAATGCAATGATTTTTAATTCAATTTCCCTCACGAGGGAACAATTTAAATATTTTGTTTTCTCAGCTCCGGTAAAACAATCATATCTATTCAAGCATGTCTGTACTGCTAGTAAGAGTATTACACAATAAATTACTATGTTTATATAAAAATACATTATTACAAAAAAAAAATAAATAAATGGTTATAAATTATTTCGAAGATATAGCTACCATATAGGAGTACTTATCGTGCCATTACGAGAAATAGTCAATTCCTATGCGACTTGGTGACCTCGATAGACGTTACATTTGTTCAAGCACGCTCACTGGAAAGCGACCGATAGCGTGAAACGCGCATTTATAGTTTGTGAACATTGCCACCTTAACCTTAATATTCTTGTGATTGTAGCACATTTTTTTTTATTTATTTTCAATAAAAAAGCAGCAATTTTAAGATTAAAAGGCCAGTCGTGGACTGCTTGTGGGTTCGACCACCAATCGTGGATGTGAATTATTTATTCAATCCGTGAATTTATATATTCATTTCGTCGTTCTGGTGTCGAGGCAAAGTACGGATGGAGTTCCGCCACTTAACACGCAATGCGGCACTACACACCCAATCCAGAATTCGGCGGAAAGGGGGAACGGAGTGTCTTAACACTAGGTTCCCTCTGCCTACCCTACTGTGCGCGGGATACAGTGTAAAGCTCATTTTTTTAAGACTTTTTTTTAAATAATTGAAGGACCATTATTAAATCATTTATAATTAACTTATGTTACAAAACAAATAAAATTAATATCTTCAGGAATATAAAAAAACATTAAGGCTATTGTGACGCAGTGGTAGAACTTCGAACTTTAAACCAGATGGTCGTGAGTTCAATTCTAACTTGCTCTGGCAAGACAAAATAATATTCGGCGTTGTTCCGACATTCAACATGCAACCTCTTTATTTCAGGAGAAAAGCTGAGAACGAAGTGTTTTGACAATAGTCACTACTCTCTCTGTCTTGTTTCTCATAGTAATGAGAAACTAGAATGAATCTGTGAATAAAATGATCATGAGAGTACCTTACTTGTATGTAGTATTACCACCACCGTCACACGTGTTCTAGTACAAATGTAATTATGGTCGCACAGGGCCTTGTCATTTATTATACTAACGTATTCCCTAGATAAGTAACCTAGTTTGAAAAAGGTCGTTTATAATAGGAAATAAATTGTATTCATATTATCTTCAATTATAATATTAATTAAGTAAACATAAAATTAATTTAAATGTTAAAGGCTTAATAAAAGTTTACTATATACATATATTATACTTACAATGTACACTGTTTAATATAGTTAATTATTTTAAAGCGACCCAGTTAACTATAATACAAAGAGATAGGTGTGTTTTAAAAAAATGAAGTTATACTTTTTTTTATAAAATATATAGGAATTTAATTTAAATTCTAGGTGATTTAGACTGAATAATGCCTAAATTTTAATTAAACAGTCACAGAATTTTAAAATCTTCCTAAACAATAAAATAAATAGAAAAATGTTAATAAAAACTAATATTAACCAATAAAAGTTTTTGACGCCATTATAAGGTTATAATGTGAACAGGTATTAGTGTATGAGTATTTATATAATAATATTCCGTTATATATTCACCTGGACTCACGATAAGCAGCTTTTAGTATATATACATGTTCATGCAGAGATTAATTACCTTCATATTCATTATCATAATGGATGCATCAGCTGGACTTCCCGGGATCAAGGCGTGTGTACACATATAATTAAATACTCTATTTAATTATAATGTAAGAGCAAGCAAAAGTAATTTAAGAAAATGTTAAAGATGACGCTGGCAGAATAAATTCGTCCAAATTATGTATATTTATTTTAAACTTTAGACGTCCATTAGCGATAAATTTATTAAGATCAGTTTTCTATATAAGCAGGTTTTGCTGTGTAAGTATAAACATAAAAAAACTGAAATTAAAATTTAAAAATCGTATTCATAGCCTATACTCGATCATCAATTAATTGAACTTTGTATAATGTAACACATGAAAGACTATCTTATAAAAGCTTCAATATCTCCTTAAAAAGCTCGTGGATTATTCAAGTTGAAGACATAAGCTCAATTATTAAGGAATGTTTGTCTAGTTGTACTAGACGTAGCGATATCATACGAGCACAGCGCGGTAATTGCGTCCCATTACGACGTAGAGCGAGTTAATTGGGAGTATGAAACTGAAATTAATGTAGGTTTCATGTGTTGTTGAAAGTTGCGAGTGAGTGTCATTGTAACTTTACGGCTTAGGTAACTTAGTTTTGTATTAAAAGCTCCCAAACTTGAGTACAAAGGTAATCTAACTTGTTTTAAAACATTAATAGTAGGTATGATGAAATTAATAATTGAACTCACCCGTTGTGTTTGAGTTATGAATTACAGCGGTCACTTTTGGCTTTCATGTAAGTAAGATACATTAATTTACGATAAGGCTTTTGATTGAAAATATTGTTTAAATTTGTCTCAAATTATTTATTGTATAAATATACATCATAACATATCTTGTAATAAATATGATAGTAAAATCAAGGTTCTGGTATCTGAAAAAAATGAAAAAAGGACGGAATGCAAGATTAACTCTACCGCAAGGTTCCCTACGTCTACCTCGATATATGCGGAATAAGATTGAAATTAAAACAAGAAAAGGAATAATAAACCTAAACCCACGTAACCGTATCTTAATTTTCCAAAAAGTAAACGGCCATTACAGTCGCCTTGCACACAAATCTTTCATCTCTAGACGTTGAATTCTACAGCAGTTTGAACTGCGCAGTGAAAACAATCGCAGAAGTAAAGTACAATGGTCGCCTGGCCGAGAGCCAGAAACACAAACACGGTATGGTGATAACAGCGCGATAGAATTAACAATTTAACCTTTCATCGACAGTTCGTACGTCACAGATAAATAAATAACATACGAGTACAATCGACAGGTATTGCGTATCTCTGAATTTATCAGACCATATTTTTAATTATCACTTGACAAATTTTCGTTTGTTTTCAGATTCTATTTTCGAGAGAATACGAATTAATTATATTTTCTGAATAATAAATGTATTCTATGTCCATTTTTTTAATTAAATGTTACTTTTAAAAGTGCTCGTCATTGTTAAAAATATATTGATATAGAATAATATTAATAATTACACAATAATTAAATTTACAATAAGTAATATTTTTTAGTTTTGTCCATTGTTGGAAATAAAAATTATAATATATGTACCTCTAGATATTTCTTACAAGTATAATTCATCATTCCAAACAGCATAATTCAAAAGATTAAAATAAAGGAAAGTACGGAAGTGTACAAATTAATTTTGTGCTTAAAAATTGAAAAAAATATATATTGTTTTGTATAGCTTACTGATTTAAATATTATCAGATTAATACAAAATTAAAATCAAAGATTTAAAAAATATTTTTCTTAAAAACTCATAACTTCTTTGGTGTCTTTGTAAATGTTTAAAATATCATCAGTTCAAATACAAGCTTCTATTTTAATATTGACAATAGTATAAAAGTACGTCGAGCTAGTAAAAAGTGAGCAAACACCGACCGCCATCATTGCAAATGGCCTCATTTCCATGATGCACCCCAACCGCTCTTAAGAGAAATTGCAATTTAGTTTATTGTTGACAATGTAATATGAAATATGACGTAGAAATTTTACCTAGACTAAGAAAAAGTCATAGCTTTTAAGATTTGACAACGATATTGCTATCATATATTGTTAAAAATAAAAAAAAACATTATGTAGATAACAACACTTACGCGTTTTATTAGTAAATCATAATATAACAAAAGTACCAATTATTATAATTAGATTTTTAGAAGGCATAGGTACTAATTAATAGAGAGAAATACCAACTAATTGTGCAATGTAATATGTCAATAAATATAATAACCGTTTAAATAAACATGGGAAAAACCATAAGTTTTTATAAAATAACCTAAAAAAGATAATTTCCTCACCTTAACCTTAGCTTCATGTTGTTACAAAGTTAACAGTTATGAAAAAGACAATCACATTTAGCTTTCTGCCAACCGTTGGAAGCGTGGAAGTTTCATGAAAATTCATATTTTCATTATTTTAAAGATGATAACGAACTCCGCGAACATTGATCTCAGTTCTGGACTTTAACAAGATTACAATAGACCGCCTCTATAATCACATTTATCGTAACTCTCTTACATAAATATTGAATACTTGCCTTAAAATTTGAAAGTGAATTTCAAATGTATTACATTGTATAATTTCTATATAATTCATATTGTAAACTCAAAGGCCAAGTAGTTTAAGTTCTTAATTGTATTAGAACTAAATTTTTTTGGGTGTTGTTAATATTTTTGACTTATTTGTTTAAGGAAATTGAGTGAATTCACTTTTGATCTTGATCTTTTAATCACATTGCTCGGAACGCCATAAATAAAGAACAACAAGATGCATACATTTTAAATGAATTTAAGTTAACAGGTATTATTATTCTAAATCCAGTAATGTCCAAGCTTTATACAAACGTTACTACAGAAGAAAAAAAAATGGAGAACTATGTCTCAACACTGGGTTCCTTCTGCCTACCTGGTACCAGCGTAAAGCTGATTTAATTTAATATCAATATTTCAAGTTATGCTTCGGTAAGATGCTTAGTCGCTTAGATACCCAAATCTACTCTACAGTACATGTTCTTAGAATAAATTTGCATAAAACAATTATAAGACAGATTTATATAAAATTTATGTATCCTTCACATTTTTATCAAGTACATCATACACTCATATTAGAGCGTATAAAAAAATTATAAGTTTATTTTTCTTAATATATTATCGCCACATTCTGAAATATATTGAAGAAGTTGAAGAATTTATTAAATTATAAGAACCGTTTCTAGGAACAACAGCAAATTCTGGCAAAGTAACATAAAATTAAAACCTCGCTGAGTGCAGCGAAATTAATTTAGCTCATTTAATAAAATCAACAAGAAGCTGTTCGTTGAACGCATCGCAATTAGCTCGTTGTTTTTGTATTTTTAAACTAGTTCGTAATTCCAATAATTAAGGAATTTTGCCACGTCTGTTTGGGCTATTTATTTTTTTAGTTAAGAGAACACCAACAATTAAATATTATTTTATAAATACGCAACCGTTAAATTAAAATATTTTTATGTAACGTCAATTTATATAGATAGATGTTTGTAGTTAATGACACTCAGTCAACTATGAGTAAAAAAAAGTTAATTATTGGCACAAGTCGAAATGAGATATGTTAGATTCAAAACTTGATTTTAAGTTATTTTATTATACTACAATAATGTTATAATTAAGCAAAAAATAATGTATCTTATAATATTTTCAAAAAACTATATTATGCCCTAAAACGGGGGTGTTGAACTTTGTCAGGGCGACAAACATCGGGTAAAAGTAATTTATTCCTCATGCGTCACACTAATCAACCCCTAGTAGAGTTTTCCTACATACTGTGTATTAACAAAAAAGCCGAAGATCCGAGATAAGCATATAAAATTTGAAAATTTTTCACTGACGTAAAAATAATTTAGATTACGATATCCGATAATCTCGTCCTTTAAGAAAAGTCGGTTAAAAAGCGACGGGTTTTTTTATATGCAAAACACGTAAAACTTTTATATGTTCATTTTGATTACTATAACATTGAGTGTGATCAAAGTCAATTAAATAGTTACGTTATTAACGATATACAGAAATGTAAGATGATGACTATTTATTTTATATTTAGGTATAATTATCAAATCTGATTCAACGTGATCCTATAAAGTAGTATTTACTTACATAATATGAGTACAATAAATACAGAAGACATTTTCTTATACACATCCAATTATATAACACTACGAGCGGACGAGAGTCGTTGACGCCGCCTCTCTCTGGTAATATAATTTTGATAGTCACTATGTGATAAAATGTTATTTATTGCGACACATATATTTCTCACTATATTATTGCTGCGACGCTATGGAATTGTTCATAATTATATTCAATAACATAGCTTTGGGTTTCTATACTTTTTGAGACTGAGTTGATCTACTTATGTGATTTTGTATATTAGTACCAGGAAAAATATTATTATCAATTATATAATTATATACATATATGGGCATTCGATTACATACATACTAGTACATAGATCCTTCATAATATGCATTCTTTATTTGAGGTAGTAAAAATATTTACTTTTATTTATTACTAAGATGGTATAATTTTATAGCTTTTATTTTGAAAGTCGAATGCTTTTGAGATAATAAATCAACAAAAATGTATTATTCATATATGTTATTGCATACGTTACCATGGAGATGCCGGATAAGGCAAAGAAAGGAAAGTTTCTGAAATGGTCGTCGGTTCATATTTATCTTTGGAGATTCTTTATCGCAAAATAATACTATAAAATGATACATAGTATGTTATAAAAATACTACACATGCACAGTAATAATATAAATACTATATCGTAGGTTTAAGAGGGCAAAAAAACTTCTTATTATACACACTCATAGATTTTTTTATCTTAATAGTATATTATAGCTTAATAGTATGTTAGGAAATTAACACTCTAAGCCGACGATATGATACAATTTTTCGAATTTTCAAAATGCACAGGAAATACCTACAAAAAATCTGAGATTTATAGGTTTTTTTTTAATACAAATAAGATGGAGAAGGAGGAGAAGGATGATATGTATTTAATCTTAGTTACACATATAACTAAGATATATGTCTAACTATATATTATAAGAGTTGATGCTCTATACAAATACGCAGCATATATAAAACGAGTCCTGCGTAAATGTTGCCAATTGGCTGAAACGGGCCGCGCCGTCGTAAACACGAGCGACTAGTCTCGAAGATAATACCCGGGAAAAAACATAAGTGTACGGGGAAAGGGAAAGCGTCGACCAACACATACTGTAAATTTGATTCCAGTATAGAGAATTCTTGTTAACGAAAATGAATTTTCATATATTATACCTATGCGTAACAATTCTGTAGCTTTTTTTATCTCTCTCGACTAATGATCTCGACTAATGCTATACAAAGATAAAATAATATAATCTTCATTCCGAGAATAAATTCTATGGAGATAAAATATATAATTTTAAGGACTGTAATTATGTGAGTTTTAATCACTTTGCGCGGAATACAGTGTTAAACTAAATAAATAAAAAACAAATAAATATCGAACAATCCTGTAGCAGTCAGCTTGTCGAAATACGTAATGCGTGCCTTCATCATTATTCCCAATATCTCGCCAATATTATTTCGACGCCTTTTTACGTATGTATCCCTGGTGGCCAGTGGCAGACAGAACACGAGGTGGCAAATATCGACAATCAACTGTCAGAACGTTTTCATATGCTGTAAATATTAAGTGAGTGTCTTCACACAATCATAAATACGATATCTGTTCCGGCGATTATTACCTATATTTATACATACGGTGAATGTTTTTTTGGTCATATAAAGGTACTCTAATATTAAAAAACATAATAACTAAATCTTTTTAATAAAATCCGTTTGGTTCCAAGGTGCCGCGTCTATATAAGTCAAGATTACTTAGATTAGGGTGCATTACGAAATTTTATAAAACAAAGCCGGATGGGTTGGCAGAAAACTTGTATAACTTGTATAGCTTGTATAACTTGTATAGCTTGTATAACTTGTATTTATATTTCTATTTTGTATGTAAGTCATGGATTCAAATATATAATTATATAGATTTTTACAATTACAAACATACTTTTATAGAACAGTGAACTTAACACATCGATCGATTGATAACAATCGATTCAAAATTGGTCTTTAAACGTTTTATGGTTCAATACCTAATTATCGGAATATTTCGAGTGCAATTATTACTACAAATTAAAAAATAGGCTTAAATTAATATAAAATATCATTCATTGAATATAAAATACACTTTGTAGTGTAGTGTAAATACACTATATTATGTTTTTATTAATAACTGTTATTAAATTTGATATATTTAAAAAAATAAAATTGTATATACACATAAAACAATCCCTATACTAATAATAAATTCCAAATAGAATTCTATTACACAGATTGATTATATAAAAGAAATCCAAAATAATATATTACATAGAAATATCTGTCAATAAATCAAAAATGGATTTCACGGAGCGTGTAATGAACAATCTGATCTCCCATCAGCTGTAGTTATATGAATCTTTCCTGAAATTATTCTATCGCGAGATTGAAAGTGAATGTAATCTTGTCTCTTGTAATAGTTGACGACGTCGTAGCACTACGACATAGCATTTGACTGTAGACGCAAAGGCTGTTATTCCACTAATCAATATGCATTGTCTTGAAATTTGGACAGAAAGTGGGGAACAAGATGTCTTGACCCTTCTGCCTCTCCTGCTATCGGCAGGCTGTGTCGTGCTGTATCTCGAACGTGCACTTAAACAGAATGTGAAAAAAAAACCTTTATCTTTTTATCTCATAAGTTTAAATACTTACAGCTATAGCTATAAAATGTAAATAATGAATTCTAAAATCATGCTTTTTGTATAATTATGTTTTTCTCAGCAGAACTGCATTCCTAAGCGATAATATGTCGATAAGCGACGTCGAGTTTAATATTTGTTCGAAGATTCAAAGGTACTTGCAAAAATCTCTTTAAACAAAGAATATTTTAAATTGAATTTTGATAATTGATCTCGATCAGAATCACTCATCGTTGCCTGTATGTAACCTTTAAAATACTGAAGATGGTTTTCATGCGTTATTTATTTTTATAGTTCTTATCTTCGTGTATTATAAACGACTCTAGAATTCTTTTAACTTACACAGAGCAAGTAGTTAAAATATAATATAACTAAATATATTAAAATTCGTATATATAAATACTTCCTTTCGCAGGAAATCGAATTCTCAAACTATTACGACGACAAAACAGTTTGCTGTAGCTTAGTTATACCACGAAGCCTCAAAATGGCACAATTGCCCTCTGAATACAAACGACATTCAAAACTTACTTAAGCCTTTGAGAAAACTCGCATCTAAAGAGGAAATCTCCATGATTACATTGAAATTGAATCGTTCTAATCTTAGTGTTTTATGTGAACTAATATTTAAGTGGGAAATTTAGGCCCCGGGTTCATATCGCAACTAGTCTAGTGAAACTGCTAATACTAATTTGAATTATGTAATTTATACACATACATACAAATGACGCTTTAACATAATCACTATACGCATATTACTGTTTAACTAAATTATCCTTCGCCATACGTGAATTTTCGTACATATTAACCTGGCTTTAATACTTTTTGAGAAAATTGTGTTTGTGAAGGTAATATTGTAAAATTTGGAGCCCGAAGAGCGTAACGGCGAAGTATTAAGACTTGATTTGCGCGATGTTGCTGCTAACACAATGAAAAAATATTGAGCATATAATATTTTATAGCTTATATCGCATACATGTAACTATTAGAATTATATAAATATTATAATCTATGTAAATTAAATATTTAAATAAATTATTTAAATTCAAAAGTTTTCGGAATAAAAGGTATTAAACTAAGTCCTGATAAGCGCATATACTACGCAAGTTTATCCTCACTTTATGCTAAACTAGCGGACGCGCGCAGCTTCGCTTGCCTATTTAAGGGTGAATTCTAATAACCCATGAAACATGTGTTCGATGAAATATTTTTAAGTCTAAATTTCAAATTTTATAAAAATCGGTGGCGATTTAAAGATTTTTCCATACAAACTTTCAACCCCTTATTTGCACCCTTAGAGGGTGAATTCTAGAAAACCATGAAACATGTGTTTAATTCTATACGTTTAAGGGTCTGAATTTCAAATTTTATGAAAATTGGTGACGATTTAAAAAAAACCTATACAAACTTTCAACCCCTTATTTGCACCTTTAGGGGGAGAATTCTAGAAAACGATGAAACACGTATTCAATTAAATACTTTTAAAAATCTAAATTTCAAATTTTATAAAAATCGGTGCCGATTTAATTTTTTTTCCATACAAACTTAGAACCCCTATTTCACCCCTTTAGGGTTAAAATTTTTCAAAATCCCTTCTTAGTGGATGTCCAGATTACGAAAGTACACATTTGTCCAAATTTAACGTTTCTACGCACAGCGGTTAAGGCTGTGCGTGCGTCTTACCTCAGTCAGTGAGGACAAGTCCTTTTATATATATAGATTATAGCGATTTCAAACATCGTCAGAACTTTTCTTTTGATAATAAACGCTCTCGCAAATTGCCGACATTTATTTTATTAAGGAAATATGTTCTCGGGAAATTCATTGTTGACGTGAAATATAGGCACTTCTAGCGCTTTGTAAATTTAAACATAAATTGAAAATTTAATGTTAAATATTTTTCAATTTATGTTTAACTAGCGACCCTATTGCGGCTTCGCCCGCTTTTACTACTGGATTATTCATATAATGTATGTTTGCAAAGCACTTAAGATAATGTGAATATTAATTAAACCCTAATGCAACCCGCATTTTCGTAGTTTCAATAAGGATTTTCCAATTGTTTTACACAGCAAGGATTTTTTAATAGGTACCTTAATTTTATATCTGTGATACTAATCTTTTCAAGTACTTATTAAAATATATTTAAATTACTATTTTTAGATAGTTAAATGATATTAAATAATACATTCAACTCGAATTATCCAATACGTGCAAACGCATCTAAATCTTCGTTGCTATAAAGGCAGGCGGGTTTTTTTTTTCGAGCTTGTGGTTAATGCTGAAGAGGGTATTCTGTTCCTGATGAAAAGCAAGCACTACCTGGCTGCCTGTGACGAAAATTAAATAGAATGCATCGGCCGGGAATTGAACCCGGGCTGCCCGCGTGGCAGGCGAGCATTCTACCACTGAACCACCGATGCGTGTAAGGCAGGCGGGCGCGGCGGTCTCGCTTGTATAAGCATAACGTCGCGAGGCGCGTTTCGCAGCAAGGATTTTTTGATATTGTAACAACTTCTAAAGTACTTATTAAAATGAAAAATAGAAAAGACAGTTTTGATCTACATTAAATGGCCAACGTAACTAATATACTTATTTATATGCTGAGAGTAAGGGATAAGTGAAACTTGACTCGATACAGCTGATGTGTGAACGGCGTGATGTGTCAATATTTAAATGCGTTTTTCTCTAAAACTATTCGCAATTTCGAAATAGTTTAAAAAGCAAATTTTATCTTCGTTTAACGTAGAAATTTAATAAAGTATTTTAAAGGATAAGGATTAATGCCATTATGGAGAAATATCCCTCACAATAAAAAATATATTGAAATTACTATTTTTAGACAGAAATATGATCACTACACGTTATTCTTAAAAGATACGAATATGCTATCGCGGACTTTTTTGTAGATCTTATTAAGAGGAACAATACTCCAGTACATTTTTTTCATGTAGTATTTACCATTAAAGCAGCGCATGCGCCAAAGTGTCTCAGCGGGTAGGACTTTATACACATTTATCGTATTTATGTTAATTTACATAAGAATGTACAAATAATAAACTATATATAAACCTTCCCTGAGAAATACTCGACCTAATGGTGAAAACCGCTTCCAAATCCGTTGGGTAGTTTAGAAGAAGAAGAGTTAGAAAGTTCAGACAGACACAAAAAGCGACTTTGTTTTATAAGATATAGGATTCATAATTACTTATGTTCCATAATATTTTCAATAATTTCAGCGTGGTACTGATTGACTAAGGATTTCATAATAATCATGTCAAAATAATTATTTTTTTTTAGAACATCAAATGATAATTATATTTTGCTTTGGGTAGCGGAAATTGTTAGTTGTAACAAGTATTAAAAAATCTTTGATTTTATTACGATAGATTTTTTTTTATTCCTGTAGTTTACACAGTGATTTTGTAAATTCATTAATTGTTTTTACAAACAACTTGTACTACTATATATGTTCCAAATACAAAAACACATAATTATACATTTACTTGCTATGTAAAATAAATAAGAGTAGTTTTAGCAACAGATATATTTTGGAATAAATTCCCAGAATGTTCTTTAGGAGCTACGGAAGCTGCCATGTAGTGCTGCATACACTTTAAATCCGTCCAAAAAGAAATGAGAGTCGACGTCTCGTACGTTGCTGTCTTCATTGCTTAAAAGAAACGTGGCCTAGCAAGACGTGCTCGGAAAAGCTTTTACAGATTTGGGCAAGATTGTCACTTAGAAAATATGTTGACTATATGAATATTTAAAAGTATTTATTACAAAATATGCTTTTAAATATTATTGTATAGAAATTAATGAATGTGATGTCGTTATATTATACTCATGCTAATTTATCCTACTGTAATTAGGAACTAATTACAGTACTATATTTTTTATAACTTGTTTTTTTTAATGGAAATTACAGTTAATAATCTGTGATATTAAACTCGGGGTTCAGCGTTGTATGACTGTCGTTAAAACTTTTCCTTGGATGATGAAATGTCTCTCAAATTGCCCATATTTATTTAATTTCAAGGAATATGTTAGGATCAAATTTCGTATCTACATTTCTACATAATATATTGGTATTATAAAGAATTTGAATCAAAAATATTAATACGACACCATAAAATAATCCAATATTTTTTATTTTTCGAGAACCCAATAAGTTGGGGAATAGGTGAGCGTAACGTAGGTATAATGGAAAATCCAATCGCCTATCGAATTTATCTTCACGTCACTGTAATTACCCGATATCGCTTCTAAATTTTTCCTTCGAGAAAATTACATTTCAGTGAAAAATTCTTCGCGCGTCTTTTGTCTTTATTTCGTGTAAGTCACGTATTTTATACATGGATGCTAAGAATACATGGAGAGAAGTAATAACATTTGTACAGAATAACTCGAGTCTTTATTCAGCTATACTCTGCTAAGAGCAGTTATAATTTACGTATCACATGAGAAATATTGGTTTTCTTTGCTTAATCTTTTATTAACTTATTTTTTTGTCTCTTTTATTTATATTTAAATAAGAAACTGCTGATGGTCATATATCGTATAGAATAAAATGTTAATACCGTCGGTACAATGTGACGCGTCGCTTGTACTGAAAGTGTCCTAAGCTATTCCCACCATTTGCAGAATTTTACGATAAAACCCTCCTCGTCTCTAGAATTTATTTTATCATACAATCGCAAGTTACTAACATTTTCTTAGTTAACTAACTGTTTTTTTTATGTAAACAGAGCCAACATAAAAATGTACTATGTTATTGTTTGTTCGTTACTAACATTTTTTTATCACGCTGTATCCCGCAAATAGCAGGGTACTCGGAGGAAACCTGGGAAACTAGTGTTAAGACACTCTGCCCTCATATAGACACTTCCGTTCCCCATTTTTAACCGAATTCTGGAGGCATTGCGTGTTGAGTGTTGGAATTGAACGTCTCACTTTGCATTGGTATCAGAGTGAAAAATGAAAATATTAATAAATAATTCAATGTCCAGAGTGGGAATCGAAGCCACAACCGTCGCGCTTACAGCCACACGCTATGCCCTTGCGCGACAATGGTCGACGAGAAATACAATATATACATAGACTTATATATATCCTTTTATAGGAATGCGTATAGTTAGTGATTTTTTTATTATAAGCTTATTCTAAGGATAATGCAAGTAACGCAAAATTTTCCTATAATATTTAGATATTTTTTTAAAAAGTAAATAATTGCCATTTTTTGCATATTAGTTATACAGTAGGCATTTATATAGGCACTTATGTATATGTAATTACTCTATAAAAAAAAACAATTCTATTCAATACTTATAGTATAAAAGATAAAATAAATGTTGAAACTCTTAATTGAAAAATTATGTACAGTACATTTTTATGAACAATTCACGAGATCCGCAATTAATTAGCATATTAATAGATTATTATTGGTTATACGAAAGCGGATACTCACAGCGGCCACGCACAATAAACTATAAAAATATACAATGACAAAACGATTGTGGTAGAATATTATTACAGAAATACAAACAAATAACATGAAAATAACAGTATTTCATAAAAATGCGAGTAAATAGGTTCTCTAGATTTATAATATTTTTGTACAATCTTTATAATTATAATGTAAGAACAACTAAGCGATAAAGTGGCTACTTAGGTTTGGCCTGAAATAATGAATTTGGCGGTACAATAAGATAAGCCTTTCCTATTTAAAACGAATTTATTTATCTTTGTAACTATAGAAAATAGGCTTTCCTTAAAATTGCCTGCATTTAAAATTAAACACATTGTGAAAATATTAAAAGACTAATATTTTACAAATCACGTTTACAGGAAATTAGAATAGACCTAGAAATATAATATTCGCATTACGTTGAAGAGAATTCTTGTTGTTTCATGAACAATTGAACATACATGTAGCAGTAGCTTGTGCGAATAAAGCGTATATACGACAGTGGTTGTGAGTTCCCATCCTGCGTCAAATAGTAGTAGTAATTATAGTAAATTCCTTAATTTGATGTTCATAAAGAAAAACAACAACTACCAAGAGAGAAACCTGGACTAAAGACACGAAAACTATTAACTCTCTAACCTTAAATTTTTAAAAATAATAATATAAAAAATAGAAAATTAATAACAAGTTTTTATATATTCTTTTTTTTTACAAGGTATGCTACAAATGAAGTTCTTTAATTTGATATCTGTATTAGGTGGGTTGTGTAAAAATTTGTCCACTATTTTGTTCATTGTTATCAAGACACTAACATAGCAAGTCAAATAAAAGCTTTTAACTAATATTAACTACAAATTTCAATTAAACACAAAAATACTCGTATATAAATTTCAAAACACTAGTTAGTTATCTTTAGCGTTTGTAGTTGTAGTTGTTTTTCGCTTAAACAAATTGAAGTTTCATTTACATAATAGAGTTTCAAGTAGAGTCCTCGTTTTAATTAGTTTCTTTAATTACTTACTCGTTGCCTAAAACAGCACATGCACAAAGGTTGTCGTCGTTAGTTCAGTCTTAAAGTTTGAACCAATAAAGCTTTCCAGTTCAGAGTACATAGAATAGGAACCGCAAATAAATTGTTCTGTAATGGTTTTTTCTAAAATTATTTGTTAAATTAAATATATCTTATATATCAAATCCTCGTGTCACAATGTTCGTTCCCGTACTCCTCCGAACGGCTTGACCGATTGTCATGAAATTTTGTGAGCATATTGAGTAGGTCTGAGAATCGGCCAACATCTATTTTTCATACCCTTTAGTGATAAGGGTTGTCCACCCTTAACATTTTAATTTCTTTTTCATCATCCAATACTATCTATATATATAAAATCATAGGGTCATTCACTCACTCATCACGAAATCTCAAAAACTACCAGAGCTAGGAGTGAACCCGTCTTGGTGAGAGGTGCTCACCAAGACGGGAATTTGCAATATTCGACTCCTAAGGGGTTGTTTTCAGGGTTGATAGTTTGTATGAAACTTTGTTACTATAAATGCTAGGAGTCTCAAATTTTCTATGGACGTTACTAATAGGACGTAAGTACACACGGTGACGGGAATTTGCAATATTCCATCCCTAAAGGGTTGTTTTTAGGGTTGATAGTTTGTATGAAACTTCGTTACTACAAATGCTAGGAGTCTCAAATTTTGCATGGACGTCACTTATAGGACGTAGGTACTTATGGAGACAGAAATTAATAATAACCTAGTTTACGCAGGCGAAGCCGCGGGCGGGCCGCTAGTAAATTTATAAATTTGTGGATAGTTTACATCAAAAATGCTATATTTTACTTACTTTTTGAGGGTTTGAAAAAAAGGTTTGTTATGAATAATAATGTATGACTTAATGAATTGATGCCAGTCACGGTACATGGGTGCATGCGTTGTTTCTTCATCCTATTGCCTTTGGCAAAGCGCGGAGTTCCGCCGCTGAATGTCTCAAGAATTCATCGGAAAAGGGGGAACGGAGTGTCTTAACACTGGGTTCGCTCTGTCTACCCTGCTATGTGCGGGAAATAGCATCATGCTGTAATAATATAAAAAAAACTATAAAACATAACCTTGAGACATAAAAAAATATTAAGACAAAATAAAAAAAAAAATAAACAGTAAATATTGCAGCTACAACGTAAAGTAAGCAAATATATCGAAATTAAGCTATTTAGCTTCAACATAAATGAGAAATCATCGTAATTGTAAAGAACTTCGTTTACATATTCAACGAGCGTATCGATGTCTGGGTATCGTGACTAACATTTAAATAGCTCATCAGTCCTAAAACAACAGAACTTGTGGTTCAACACAAGTCTCGGCAACCAGTGCACGGTGTATTAAACTTGCGTGAAGTTAGAACGTGATGTTATGATGATAACAGGTGAGTTGGAAGGTCAACAGTGTCTATGAGCGGTATATATGTTTTCATAATGTTCATGTTTTCATATGCCATTATAGAAATACTGTACATTATTATAATTTGATTATGGTAAAGTTGATTACTTTTAACAACATTACTTTTTTTGGTAGCGGAAAATAATACAGTTAAATTTGAAATTGAAACTTCATGCGCCAGCGTGAGAAAGGGATTTTGATTTTCTATATGATTTTGGTCGTACGAGCACGTACACGTGTGTTCACGGCAACGTAAAAACGTTTCACGCACGTACGGACTACGACATCAATGTAAACAAGATCAATGTAAATATTTTTCACGTGACCTACGAGTACAAACGTAAATGACAGTCGCTCCATCATTTGCCTCATCTTCGCATCACAAGCTAACGTTTATTTCATTCCATTGTTTTGTTGGTACTTACGGGAGAACTTCGTGTTTAAATTGTGTTTAAGCACGCGTGCTACTTTCTTATAGAATATTGCTTGTTATACATATTTGAAATAATCATAGGTTTGTCTCCATGTCTAAATAATATTATTTAAATGATAAATAATTGTATTTATTGAAGTATACTACAATTGGATAAAATAAAATGTATTTTTTATTTTCACATATTTTCAGAACTAAATTGATTTAATAATTATAGTCACTGACAATAAAAAATTAACAATAACTTGCTGTATACACAAATTATCGTCAATTTTGTCCTTGTCTTCAAATATCTCTTCAACTGTACTATAATGGTATCACCATGTAACACTAATTTAGCCTCTTAATAGTTTATCTTACATACATATATGTACCACTTACTCTTCACTTGTTTTTTTATTTAAGGAAATTTATACATGGTGGTTCTCCTAATTAGAACATAGCCAATTACCCAGCTAATGTAACACTGCAGCGATGATCTCTTAATTGAAACGTAATTGATTACAGCTTATAATTAACATAACGTCTCTATGCCTATGTATATACGCCTCTTATTTTAATTACTTTGGTTTCGTGTAGGCACTGTTTTTATTGTGTAAAACGACAAAAATCGATAGTCAATTCTGAATTTTGATTTGTGATGCGGAGAATTTCAAATTTAGGCCTATTTAATGTGTCTAGGATCTTAGAAACTTTTGTTGTGAACAATAAATATGTTTTTAAAACTTTAATCAACTGAGACACATGAAGTTGTATAGTGATTGTCGTGTTTCTTCAATACAGTAGAAGTGAATAATTATTTTATACATACTATAATTGTTACTTGTGTATACGACTAGTGAACTATACGTAAGCGCGTTATAGATCTGGTGATGTCAGATCATATTGATATTGGTTAATATAGTAAACTACAGCACAGCATAAAAAATAATAAAAATAAAACTTTATACATTAGATTTCTATTCTTTATTTCATTAGACTAGATGGATAGATGAATAATATAAGCAAGCATTATGATCGACCTACTATACTGAAAGGATTTAGCAATTGTCCGCCCCTAGCTCGACCGCGGCGGAACAAATGCTCTCGGCCACCGCCGGTCTGATTTAGTAGATGACAGCACACGAGCTACGGTATTTATGATGATAACTGTGGGAGAACTTTAACGTTTGGTTTGTACCGCAGGTTCTATACAACATGCAACATACGGGGATGGCATTTACTAAGAATTATGAATCAACTGTACTTGAACACAAGCAATGCTTAACGAGCCTATTTGTTTTATTTATCTTTATAATATATTTATCTGGATATCTTGCAAATAGACACCACTGAACTCGTGCAAATAGCAAGGTAGAATCCAGTGATTTTTTTTATTATTTATATATTTTTTAGACAATAGACTCGTAGTCCATACCTTTGGTTACGAAATATATTTTTTTCATAATGTATAAACACTAGGTTCCTATGAACACTAAGCGTGAATAGTAGGTTCCCATGCAGTTTATGCAGAAAAAAATATGAAGCAGCTTTATCCGACTTTACTAAGAAGATACAATATATTTAAATATATTTTCATCACAGAATATTATCAATATTGTTCCAATCTATTAATATTATAGATTTGAATGTATTATAAAAATCATGTAAAGAAATCTACTCCGCCGTGATAGTGGGATTTTTATATTTCATCATTTTACATTGTATATAAACGAGATGCTTTACTATGGAATAACAAGATATTTAAGAAGGGATTCACAGATTTTGCTCATATTGTAAGGGTTCATCCCTGACAGGAATTAATCAGGGTCACCCGCATCGTTCTCACTAAATCCGTGTTAGCTATCACTACCTTTGATACAATATCGTGCAAAATAACGTAGGGATAATAAGTGCATTTCTAATTATTTGTATTTTTTTTATTTTCTTAGTTTATTTATTTAGTTTGTACAGTATACGGCTCCATCAGATCAAATCCAGTTAAACCAGTACAGCGAAAAATATATATTTTCAAAATTTTGAAAATTCTGTCTTTTGAATTTTCTGTCTCTCCAAAGTAAACTTCAGCAAATATTTGAAAAGGTGAAACGTATAATTTTAATGATATCGACGCAGTTTAAAAGTAGGTACTGTCGTCTTCAATATATTAAAGTAAAATCTTCGTGGATATCGTCCGCTAATAATAGACATTTTTTACCTCGTAAACCCTCTTACGTGCGCTTTGAGGCAGTATTATCGCAGCCGTTACTGATAAGGATGCTCATAAAAAATCCGCTTAGTCGACCCATGTGCTAAAGTTACTTGAACTTTGAATCCCACTTTCTACTTCGGATGGATGTACATATATGGAATTACTATGAGATTTAGTATAATACTCGAATGTATTCTTAATATCCAAAGTTAGTGGTAACTTACTTTATCCTTTGAATATATATAATAATACGGTAAACGGAATTTCATTTATATTTAAATTGTAAGTTGAATAAACTAAAAAGTTAAATAGTAAGTTTCTGTACACTTCACCACGTAGAAAAAGTCAGACCGGAGACTCTCCATTTTCTATTTTGCATTCAATTTTCGGTCACGCAAAAGTCTCACCGCTCGAAACAAAAGCCCGTCGACAACTGATGTCTAATATCTGACTACTAACTATTTTAGATTTTTTACATAAAAATAAACCTAATTCACATGCTTTTCTAATTTAAGTAACTTCGTTACTTATCGACTTACTTCATAAGTTACAATTAATAACACAACATTCAATATTTTTTGTGCTTCACTGAAGAGTGAAGTCGTGTTTATATTGTATGTAAACGAGCGTGCTCTTTCCCTCTTCCGATTGTAAAAGTATTTATTTCAATGCTAACACAAATTTTATGATAGCAAGTTAGTAATTTGCTATCATAAAATATATATTAAAATATTTTTAGTAGGTAATGACTGTCTCTTTATATGTAATTTTATTTTAAGTTGCCTTAGGTAAATTATAATAAGTCTTTATATCAAAATCATGCAATATTTACATATTATGTCGACTTTAAAAATATTTAGTGGTTAGCGGGGCTGAGAGAGAAAGTAAAGAATAATAACATTTTAACTAGTAATGAATTTACTTTTGGTTAACATAGCAATTAGTGAGGCAATGACGCTGACTAATTTAGAAGCAAACATCAAGCAACTCCGTGTTTTTCGTTCTCATAGGGGGCGGAAGTATCGGTAAATTAGATCAGTCGAACTCCCCAGAGGGGATAGAACCGCGGTAATGTTTCGTTAAACCCATTACGTTTATCTGTTCTCTTTATCGAGTGAGACTCGTATGTTTACCAATTTTGCGATACCAATATGTTTGTAATATATTAATTTCATAAAGGAATAAAATTGGCAAAGTAAATTATTTTTAAAACAGATGATCTTGCACAGGATTATCATTAACAAAGAAATAGAAATATAAATTTAAATAAATATTTCATCTCCTCGAATGGGGATCAAACCCACTGGGATCACTGTGAAGCTATTTTTGTTTGGTGTCAAATTACATTCAGACTTCTTATGGTCACGGTAAGTCTTTAAAAATTGCCACATTACCATTTATATTAGAAATATAAGATGATAGCATACACTTCGAGGGCTCGCGTGAGGTCAGAGTAGAGGAGTCTTGAGTAATGCGTTATGAAGGAAAACTGTTTTTACCTCTCCGTATTACCGAGACGAGCTACCGCGAATAAATTGAGAGATCTGGACCCCTCACCAAGACGTGTCTTCACTTTACGCGATCATGTAGCTGTTTCAGTTAAATAGTATCTAATATATTAAAAACTTTTATTTAAACAAAAATATATAACGGTTTGGAGACTAGAATGAATACAAATGTTTTGCCGGTTTCTTATGGTAAGCAATTGTACATTAATTAATAAAAAAGGTCGAAAACTAAAACCCAACTACTGAAATATCGCACTCTAAAAAATATGAAATAATATTCTTGTTAAAATTTGTTATGTACAAATTAGATACAATAGTTATATATTTATCATAATAATATAAACAATTAATAAGTAATATATTTTAGTGTATTTTTAATCTATGCAAATTTTAGATTTCAAATGCACAAAGCCTTTATTTCGGGTAAAAAAGGTTAAGTTATTTATTAATAATCGATAATATAATATTTAAAAGCAGAATTTATCCAATTTAGATCCGTCTTAAATTTAAAAATAATATTTTATAATAATATATTTTCGCACGCAGTATCAACGTGAGGAATCGGTCTTAGTGGTATATTTGTCACCAGCGAGGACGCTTGTGTAGTTGTACTCATATAGTAAAGGCTAATCCTCTAGAAGTATTCATCAGGTTTAACTAGGGTCCACGCCCACGCGAGCCTCGCCGCTTATTCATCACTATTATCTTTTTGTATAACTTGGGCAAATATTTTTTACGTTTACGTTTTTTTATGTAATTTTCTTAATGTAATTTTAATAATACTTTCATTCATATTCCAATTTTTTTTTAATGAATTTAGAATGATTAGCAGTTTTGACTACCTCTTTTATCTTAGCGTTCAAACAAACAAACAAACTCTTCCGCTTTATTATATTAGTATAGATAATCCATCCATCCATCAGCCTTTTAAGGTCCACTGCTGGACATAGGCCTCCCCCAATACTCGCCACTCCGTCCGGTCCTGCGCCCTTTGAATCCAGCGGGTTCCCGCTGTCTTCTTAAGGTCGTCGGTCCACCTGGTTGGAGGGATAATACTTACGAAATATTAATAACATATTAATTAGTATATGAGGCTACTCGTGGCACAGAGGCACAGAGTGTGACTGTAACTCGACGGTTGTAGGTTCGATTCCCATTCGGGGGAAGGAATTATTATTATGAATATTTTTATTTCTTCGTTAAGTTCCGCCAATCAATACACAATGCCTCGAATTTAATTTAATTTAATTTTTATTTAATTATTCTAATAATACTAACCAAATATTGATTTAAAAATTAGGTAGACATAATTAGGATTTTCCTTTAATTTGTTAAAAAATCCAAAAATTTCTATTCGAACCTCAGTTACGTCTACAGCAAGCTTCTAAAAAGTGAATTAATCAAAAGGAATGCTTACTTGCGAGTTAATGAGCCGACATTGTGAGGATAATGTTGCCGGTACTTAACGTGAACTACGCGGCAAAAGAATAATATGGTAGTTTGCAGAAAAGTTTCAAATTATTACTGTGGCTGATGAAAAGAAAATCGCTTTGAGCTAATTTAAGACACCGAAATATGTATCAAATCATTGTTTTTTTCACTTTATCTCATTATATTTTCATTACTCGCATTGTATAAATTCAAAAATTCAGTAAAAATTTAGAATACGTTGTGTTATTTATAATAATAAAAATAATTTTAAGCAATGAAAAATAAACAAGTCGATTCAAAGTGAGAACTGAAGCTGGAAGCAGTCATAAGAATAAGGTAGATGAAAAGCTCTTGTTTGAAACTTTACACAATACTCGGTTTGTTTACAACTGTATAGATTTTCGAACAGTTAAAAGTTCACTGAAGCTGTCCAATTTCTGCCTTTATATTACAATTTCTAGTTTTAACAAAGAAAGTTTTTAGAGATGTTTATGTTTTTGACAAATTCAAATTCAAAATATTCTTTATTCAAATAGACTATTACAGGCACTTTTGAATCGTCGAATGGGAAATGGGAAAAGGAAGTGCCTTCATGGGGAACACAGTGTCATAACACTAGGTTCCCAAGTTCCCTTTACATGCCTACACTGTATACTGCATAATATTTATTTGTTTCGAGATTAGTGATGCTATAAAATAAAAACTTCACTACTTATGACGGTAGGTACTGTTTATAATTGCAGATATTTTATTTTCCATAGCTGTGATGTTGAATTTTTATTTCGATATTTTTATAGGTCAAAGATATTTTTTATGTCACTACTATAAGTTTAGAATGTATTTAAAAAGTTTTTAATGCATTATTATTTATACTTCTGGTTTGGAACAATACTAATTATGTTTGCTTTGAAATTGTAATTATTGGTACTACACTTTACTACATTTATAAGTAACGTTTGTAGGTAAAGAGGAGAAAAAATAGTATGGTTTTTCTGAAAGTTTGTTTCAGCATCATGGAGTTGCAAATTAGATCGTTGATTACAACGTTCGTTTCTTACTTTTCCTTTGGCGTGGTACTCTATTAAAATAGCTCTATAAATACTTTAAATGAAATTATAAAGTATATCACGGAATAGAGATATAATAAACAGGCACTTTGCTTTCAAACTTCGACAAACTGCGTTAAACTATTCCAAAGTTAAGACGCAAGGTCCTGGCCATTAAGTGAACTATTATAAACAGCTGCTAGAGAATATCCATTGTAGAGTCGATAAATTATGTATAGAGACAATTGAAACATTAAAACTATATGACAACTATAGCTGTATTTGATCCTGTTAACATTAATAGTTAATATACAATCAATAATTCAGTTAAGCAAAGCGAAGCTCTTACTGTCAAAAGTGTGTTCTATTTAATGTTAATTGTTGTTAATCTGTAAAGTTAAATAATGATTCAACTTCGTGCACTTTCGACTTTATTTGAAGTTTTAATTCAGGATCGATTTTGGCAATTTGCTGAACGTTCGTAATCCTCTTCTGGTCACCAGGTAAGTCCGCGTAACGCTTGAGTCGTACATTTCGGGATCCCGGAACGGAGTTAATCTGATTGATGATCCTTAGAGTTTTCATAAAGCTATTATATCAACTGTGATAATCTTCTTGTATTTTGATGGTTTTGCTAAGCTTTTCTATATAAATTTCGTAATATGGAAAGTTATCTAATATAATGTACACTAACGTTAATTTTGTCTCCGGAACTTTGAAAATTACATATCTAATTGCATTTATGGTAGATAAATCGATTAACGAAACCGATAAAACAATAATTAAGAACCAAGACTAAACAGCGTAACAGCTCTGAGCGTCTTTCTAAGTAGGTACTGGCTCGTTCAGTAAAGATCGGCTTGACAAATGAATTGTTTTCTTAAAATTAATCCTATTTACTCACTATTTTCATTTCTTCTAATGTAGTAAATGGAATTATTGTATAGTATTCAATCACTACATTTACTAAATAGTAAACCATTTACTAAACTTGAAATAAAAATTTAAATAAATTAAAATGTTAATAAATAATAATTAATTCCCCCGAGTGGGAATCGACCCTACGACCGTCGCGTTACAGTCACACCCAGGACAGCCTCAACTTAAATGTTCAGTGGAAGTACAGATTATATTATTATTATTAAGATTTATAAGGATTTGTCAGAATAACATTTTTTAGGTCTCATAATATTAATAAAAAATAATATCCAATATAACAAGAATATGATAATTTCATGTTCAGTTACTCAGTTAACTATATAAGACGATTTGTGAAGAGAAACTTACAAAAGTAAACTATGAGTTACTACTTACAGTATATCTCGTGCTTGTATGGACCTTGAAGAGAAGAGACTATCATGAACATCGAATCTTGGCAAAGTTACGGTGAGTTGCGAACTAACATTACAGGTGAGAGTCGTCTTCAAGTCGGAGCGTGTTCAATAATAATAGTAATAACATACTACTTAACCTTAATGTTGTTTGAGGCTTTATGGTCATATATTTTAAATTAAAATTTGAACTTAATATTAATATATCTACGAGGATCCCAGACAGTTTACTTATTTATTATTCCAAACTCACGAAAGAATTGTTTTAAGAAAACGTATAAAATCGATGATCACGCGCAAATATTGCAAGCCGGCCCGTTCATATAGAGTTCACCATGAGCGTCATTAATATTCAATGATTTATGTCACACTCATTACAAGACGGTTTTTTTACCGATTGCGTATAACACGTGACGGGGACGTGACGCCCATCACTGCCGATATTGGTAATAAATCACGGAGGAGATGATATATCAGTGCTTTGGAAATAGATCATTTTGTTTATATGTATAATATCGTATTCCACGTGCTGATAAACAAGATTAATTATTAAAATGTTTATATATATTTTTATATCAATCATAATTTTATAACACGCGTCAGCGAGCATTCGTTATGTTATTTTGTAGTTTGTGAAAAAGTACTGAAATATAATGTTCTCAATTTGTCATGGCAATAATTTTTAGGAAGTCAAATGCCTCCAGAATTCGATGGAGAGTGGGGAACGGAATGTATTAACACCAGGTTCCCTCTGCCTACCCTGCTGTGTGTGTGAAGCTGATTTATTTATTTTATTTCCATTTTACTTGTGATGCGTTGCATAGAAAAGTGAATATTTAGTTTATTTTCTATACTATTTACATCTATGTATGTACTAATTAGAATTCATAAGTTCACAATCTCCCAAGATATATTTGAAGATTTCTGCAAATAGATGCATCAAGAAGGGTATCAGGTCATAAATCTGTAGAGCCTGGGAGTGAGTGTAAAACATATGTCAATAGTAGTGCATCGTATTCAAAAGGCATACTCGTAGTTCATATTTAATAACTTGTGATTCTCTGTGCAGATAACAATAATTGAAATGAAATACAGGCAATGTTAAACAATAATAAAAAAATACTAAATTAATATTCAATAATAACAATATAAGGCCGCATTTATAATTTTAAGCGGCATTTTACAGAAATAATATTAAGCTCTTATTGTTATTACGTACTGTAGCTGTCAGTGGAATGGTTGAATTATATTGCTAACAATGGCGCTTAAAACGGTAATAATTTAATTTCACTAAAGGTTTCATTGGGCGATATTAATGCTGTACGTAAACAACTGTTATTTAATTGAATGGGCTATTAAATATTCATTATTTGATAAATTCTTGCTAGAATTTGCTAGATGTTAGAATTTTGTAGTTTATAAAATAAGGGAAAATACATTATAATATCTATTTTAGTGTACTTATGTTTTAGTATAGATCTTTTAGAAAGCGTTTTGAGCGTCGAAGAAATGACAATATTAAATATTTAATTTCCTCGAGTGGGAATCGAACCCACTACATGCGCTTACAGTCACAAGCTAATTGTCCTGCGCCATGACTAGACAATGTTTAATATACCTGCGCAGGTGCCATAGTGCAATAAGTCATAATAATATGTTCAGTTAAAAATTTATTTCTGCTGTAACATATTTCTTAAGCAAATGAAGAATTGATAAAGTTAATAGTGATGTCTTTATATTACAAATATAAATAAATTATTGATACAGTTACATTGTCCTAAATATACAAGGATCGTAGAACATAGCGAAAGTAGTAACTAGTCATTGTCTCTGGTCAGGATTTTCTGGAACTTAATGCGTTGGAAACAAAATTAAAACTCATTAATAAATATTCACTTTGAAATATTTTACGTAAGTTTTTCGTGTCTTGTTTTAATGTCTAAATAATTTTATAATCTGACATTTTATTATTAAGAACGATTTAAGAGGGAATCACATTATTTTATTTTTTCTGGCTTGGCCTAGTTTTTCTAAAACTCAATAAAGTAATATATTAGCTAAGAGGCCAGTCGTAGCGGTAGGGCATAAAGTGTTATTGTGAACGCGTCAGGTTGTTGGTTCGATTCCCACTGGAGCGGTGCTCGAAACCCGCAACTCTGCTGCGTGCGGGATACAGCGTGAAGCTGATTTGATTTAACTTTCACTAATTAATAGATAACTATATCACCGATAGAAAAAATAAGTGTTAATTACAAGATTCTCAATTAACAGCATTAAATATTTTTTTCAATTTTAAAATGCATTGATAGCATTAGTTCTATTGGACTCTTCGTTCTACGATACGAAGGACTATACAATTTAACGAGGCATAATCAGTATACTTATGACAGTACTAATAAAACGCACGTAAAATGCCTCTCATTTTTTCCAGTTCTTGAGGTGTATAATCGGAAAACTGGTTTATATCGAAAGTGGCAGAGTCACTATTGGCATTAGCTTCATTGATTTGATGTAAGGAATTCACGAAAGCTTCATAATGCTCCCTCCTATCAGCCTCATCCTTGTAGTGCCTGTTGTACTCTTTCACAAACTTCTCGAATAATGCCGGAGCGTCATTGACGTCGTAGTGTGGCTTATCACAGCTAGCCATAGCGACCGCGACGAGCAGGACGATGCAACTGAATATTTTCATTATTAACGCGGCTTTGTATCGCCTTATACACGAGACTAGTGATTATAATAAAATCTAGAATGACGATTGCGAAGTAGCACCGGTCACGGACGTACATATATACGGGTGAGCTGTGTAAGCGTATTAATTGAGTTCGTAATTCATAATTTGTTTAATTGTCACCGAGTCTAATGCGTTTTATACCGTAAGACAAACTAATTAGGTCATAAATTATTATGATACGATTTATTTTTCTATATTTTTGTTACTTATTATTAACACACGGTTTCAAGACTACTAGGAAATACCTACTATAACAGTTTCTTCTATACAACTTAGAGCAGGTTACAAAGGCTTGCGTTGGTTTCAAGTTTCCTTCGTTTCGGTACAAGGGTGTGACTGTAAAGCGACGGTAGTGGGTTTGATCCCCACGAGGGGCATGAGGGGCACAAGCGAGCGACTATAAAACACGACGGTTGTGGATTCGATTTCCACTCGGGGGAAAGAAATATTTAACATATTTATTGCCTTGCTCTGGTCACGAGATAGCGCGTGGCATGAATTCCGTCATTAAACATACAATGCTTCGAGAATTCGGATTTCAGAACAGAGGGTCTACACAAAGTTCTCTGATTCATGAAGTTAAAAAAAAAAGAAATAATGAAGATAATATTATTAACAAGTACTAAGTCAGAATAATCTGTCAGTAGTCAGACATTATTCTGAGTTAATACTCACTCAAGCATTACCTATTATTTAAAAATAATTTCCTATAATCTATGGCTGTTGAAACATAAAAGTAATAGGAACATAAAACTCGAAACAATAGGACTTAAAACCGTTCGCAAATAACTTTGATAAGACGAACACGCTGTCATTATCTTGAAACATATTTTGCTGTTTAGGATTGCAAAAATATATTTTAATAAGTGTATCCATCACAGGTACAGATTAATTTAAAAAAAATATTTGATCAAATAATTTCTTGTTCTCATCAAATATTTTTGATTTCTTAAGAATACAATATGACAGCAAAATAATATTCAGAATACAGTTGTTTATACATAATAATGTGGGCGACATAGTTATAGTAGTACATTATTTCTTATTTAAAACTCTTTAAATTGACATCAGCATCTAATACAGTTTATTTTATACATTAACATTTAAATATCCACATAATTATACAAAATGTATAAAAAATACAGCACTACAGTGTCCTATCACTATTATTATTCAGTTTATGTCGGCAATTAAATTCAAATGAGAGGATATTATGAAACTTATTAATTTTAATGGAAGTTATTTTAATAAAATAAATGATACTATTATGAGAGGCCTAAATGTTAATATCTAACAATAATAAATTTTAAATGCTAATTTATGTTTTTAGACGTAATGAAAACACGCTTTCGGTAGTTCATCTTTATTTGTATTTATTATGAGCCAGTTAATTTATATGTATGTTTATTTTATAAACATTGACGTCAAAAACAACAATTGGTTTTCCCTACACTGAGAGGTAAAAATTTTTTTAGCTGCATACTGAACCACGATTATAGCAGGGTAGGTAGAGGGAACCTAGGAACCTAATTAATTGTTGTAACGGTGACCAGAGTTGATAATAGCGGAATAATTACTTAAGGTTTTATTTAAGCCCAATGATTTGTATGTCAATTGTATTTTATGCAATATTTGTAATATAATTTCGATTCTAGAATCTTTCGGTGATATAAAAAAATAACCATTTCAACATTTTATACTTTATACAGTCTTAAGATAATCACTTAAGAAAAAGAATTTCAGGTATATACAGAAGTACCAAATCATTAAATCGTATAGCAGCAGTAAACAAATCAATTCTTTAAACAAAACGTAACTATCATTTTTATATAGAAACGTTATAGGAAATAAATAAATTTAGATCTTCGAGCGGTCATAATTAAATAGGTTGAATGTGAATACATTTACACTAAAGCATGTTGAGTATAATTAGTTTATATCATGAAATTAATTAACAGTATAATATGAAAATAGCATAATAATGTAGTCCCGTGTCCTCATCAGCTGGGCGCAGCCGCGACCGCAACGACACTCACATGCATGTTGTTATGAAAACCTCAACTGTTTTAGATATTGACTAGCGACCCCCTTGCGGCTTCGCCCGCTTTTACTACTGGATTATTCATAAAATGTATGTTTGCAAAGCACTTAAGAAAATATGAAAATTAATTAAACCCTAATGCAACCCGCATTTTCGTAGTTTCAATAAGGATTTTCCAATTGTTTTACACAGCAAGGATTTTTTAGTAGGTACCGTAATTTTAAATCTGTGCTACTAATCTTTTCAAGTACTTATTAAAATATATTTAAATGACTATTTTTAGATAGTTAAATTACTATTTTTAAACGAAAGAAATTATAAACAAAAACCTACCTACTAATAACTACTACAAAAAATATGAAACCAAATATATCGCGCTGAAATAATACATTCAACTCCAATTATCCAATTCGTGCAAATGCATCTAAATCTTCGTTGCTATAGAGACAGGCGGGTTTTTTTTTTTCGAGCTTGTGGTTAATGCTGAAGAGGGTATTCTGTCCCTGATGAAAAGCAAGCACTACGTGGCTGCCTGTGAGGAAAATTAAATAGAATGCATCGGCCGGGAATCCAACCCGGGCCGGAGCCCGGGCCGGGCGGAAGGCGAGCATTCTACCACTGAACCACCGATGCGTGTAAGGCAGGCGGGCGCGGCAGACGCATGGCGAGTGGCAAGCCGTTTCGCAGCTAGGATTTTATGATATTGTAACAACTTCTAAAGTACTTATTAAAATGAAAAACAGTAAAAGACAGTTTTGATCTACATTAAATGGCCAACGTAACTAATATATTTATTTATATGCTGAGAGTAAGGGATAAGTGAAACTTGAGTAACATACAGCTGATGTGTAAACGGCGTGATGTGTCAACAATTAAATGCGTTTTTCTGTAAAACTATTCGCAATTTCGAAATAGTGTAAAAAGTAAATTTTATCTTCGTTTAACGTAGAAAACTAATAAAGTATTTTAAAGTATAAGGATGAATACCATTATGGAAAAATATGACTCACAATAAAAAATATATTGAAATTATTATTTTTAGACAGAAAAATGATCACTACACGTTATTCTTAAAAAAAAAGAATATGCCGTCGCGGACTTTTTTGTAGATCTTATTAAGAGGAACAATACTCCAGTACATTTTTTTCATGTAGTACTTACCATTAAAGAAGCGCATGCGCGAAAGTGTCTCAACGGGTAGGACTTTATACACATTTGTCGTATTTATGTTAATTTACATAACAATGTACAAATAATAAACTATATATAAACCTTCCCTGAGAAATACTCGACCTAATGATGAAAACCGCATAAAAATCCGTTGGGTGATTTAGAAGAAGAAGAGTTAGAAAGTTCAGACAGACACGAAAAGCGACTTTGTTTTATAAGATATAGGATAATAAGCTTTCAATCGTAGAACAACGAGAGCTTAGTAATTGCTACGATAATTGTTTGAATAGCAGTATTTATTACGTCTATAAATGTATGCGCGCCGAGTTGTTTAATAAATATAAAGCTAACAAACCAATTATATTTTATAATTTACGCTTATTCTAACAATGTTCTATTGTAATCTTTTATTGAAAGTCTAAAAGCGAGTTTTTGTGAAATATAATTTTTTGACACACATAATTACAATTTTACTAGTGTTTTTGAAAAAAATATCCTAATAATGTAACTATTGAGAATAAAATACAACATAAATGATTCGTAGCAACCATATTAACAAAACTAAAAAACTATAAACTTATTACACTCATAATAAGGGTTTAATGATCTCAACTTAACTATAACCGTAATGAAAACCAACAACCTAATAAATCAGTTTAAAATAAACACATTAAACTAATATATGGCGGTAATTTCAAAACGATGATGTGCAATATAGATTCAATTTATCTACATTATGATATGAAAATATAATTTTCCTATAATAGCAACGTTTGTCAGCATCAGTACTAACCACCACCGCAACGTCGAATCAAATGCATGTTGATATCGAAACCGCGATCGTTTTAAGTAAACATTATTTTACAGGTGGAAATAAATATTAAATAAATTATACAAAAATGCAAGTTATTGCAATATAGTAATAAATATTTATAGATTATAGAAACATATATAGTGTATATCACTAATTACATACAAACAGGGAAATGGTCATTTCTTTTAAATTATTTTAATTTCCTCGCTATGGTAAAGACAAAAGGCAACGTTAAGTTCCGTCACTCACACAATGGAGTTTATTGACGTTAACTATTTCTAGTTTTAAACAATGACAACATAAAAAACAATAAACAAACATTTCTGTACTAAATGAAATAAAAAAACATATAAAACACAATTTTAACCTGAAAATCATACATATTTATTTTCACATTTAACCTATGGTCATAAAGAATACTAAGGAAATGTAAATAAATCCCTAATACATATTAAATGTTCACAAAAGCGAACATTGCCGCGTAACCGTAAAAGCGAGTCGTGCTCTGCGCTTCACAATAAAACACCCTTAGCTCAAACACTTTCTTCTTTGTGTGTCTACAAATGATTCTCAGTATATAATATTTTTTTATAGCGGTGACATTAACTTCTCTCTGCCGACCCTTACTTTACGGGAATAAGCATCAAGTTCTAGGTGTAAGACACTGACGGCCAGACTATAATTAATTAAAACATGAAATCCAAATATACCTGTAAAAACTTTTAGTCGATCCCGCAAGTAGCGTCGCAATGCACCAGAACGTCAGACATTCATTACTATGTATCTAAACATATTCATATACAATGCATGCAATAATGTTGCCAATACTGCTTGAACATTGAAAAATAACTACTAGATTGCTGTGAAAAACAAGTTCTACGCAGATAAAACGATTGCTTATTAGATTGAAAATCCTATTGAACTGAGGAAGAGCTTACAAAGGGCTATGATTGGCTCTACCCAACCGAGCAGAGAGCAACGTACTAACTGTTTGATGCAAACCGAGACCCGCTCAACGAAATTATCTCCTTAAATCAGTGAGAAAAGAGACCTTGTTTTTCATTTTACACCCTCAATGTTGTCTCTAATTTTTAATATTCAGACATTTTTAAAGCAGTTCGTGTGTCTACTTCTATAAAGAATTTCCTTTTTTCCTAAATTTCGACGCCTTTATCATATTACTGTATATAAAATGAAGTGCTTTTTCGTAATATATTTTTTAAGTACTTTTTTTATAATCGAATTTTATAATAAAAATCTTCATATTTATCTAGAAAATACTATGTAATTGCAGAGGGAACATTACATTATATTACAGAATTTCGCAAAATTTGTGTTATAAATCAGGTGATGTCTTATGAAGCGATTAAAGAGAGTGCTCTAGTTTATTATACTGAATTATTTATAGGACGCCTGAAATACGGACGGATGTGGTGTACGTTTGTCGAACGTCGGAAGGGGTGAGACAGTATGTCCGAGCAGAACGCATGAGAGCATTCACCAGTGAACCGTAAATGACCGAGTAATTCTTTATTGTTTCATTCGGTATGATTTATGCCCGGAATAACGAATTTCTTTAGCTATTTGTGCGACTGTAAATGCAACAGGTTGTAGGTCTAATTTTCATTCGAGGAAATGAAATATTTAATATTTTAAATTTACTAGGTTCAGCAACTAGACAAAGCGGTGTTAAGTTCTGGCACTCAACACTCAATGCCTCCAGAATTCAGCAGAAAGTAGCGAACAGAATTATTTTAACACTTGATTCTTAGGTTCCTTCTGTTCCAGCTATTTGTGTTTAATTATTTTCTATTCTAGATTTATACGATAGTAACGATAATAACGATGCGGATTCTACATTCTTATAAAGCAATTAACACTAAAAGCAGGGGAAAAGGAGCAAAACAAAATACATGTGTACAAATCTATAAAGAAATTTATGGATTTCCAGAAATTAGTACATTTCGTAGACTGAGCCTAAAACAGTGTTCTATTTTCAGAAACACGTATTTGTAACGTAATCCCCTGATAAACTAACGTAGGACCGCATATACGACTGCATAAATGGACTCGTTTCATGCGGAAGTCAAACTCTTCAAAATGTAATAGAGTCATACAACCAAAGTAATCATCTCCTTCCTGTAGAGAACGGACACACACGGATACACACGGAAAGGTATTGTGTTAAAAATAACCTTTCGAAACCTTTCTAAATAATGCCTAAGACGTAGTCCAAACGGCTTCAATTATTGTATCTTTATTGTCGTGGTTGAAATAAAGCTCTTATTATTAAAAAAAATATATTTCCTGATATACAAATACAAATATAATTTATTTTAGAAGTAGGTAATGAATTTATTAAATATTTAAAAAGGGCAATATACAGAAATAATTCAAAAATTCTTAATTTGACTTGAAAATTAATTTTATACGATGCAGGCAGTATATTTTTCAATTTGTTATGTTTTTAAAAATGGCCATATTTTTAAATATAGGGAAATTATGATAATTATTTTTTAGCATACATATTTTTTATGATGATGTGCGCAGACACATGGAAAATGTAAAATGTTTCTATTAGGCTGGCCGAAAAACTGAAAATATGTGTTTACATAACCTACATTTGAAAACCTAATTATGTTCATTTATTATGAAAGAAAACAAATCTAATTCGCCAAATATAATCCAACAAAATTTCCACTTACTGAAGGCAGCTAACGTATACAAATGAATGTACCATAGCAGCTTACGTTTATTTTGGAGCTTTGAAGTTTATATATGTACTTGTATTCACATATGGTAACCGCAAACTCATCTATAAATCATACGCAAGTTGTAGTCCGTGTGTTTCTATTCACGCTGTGAGGCCCGAGTGCAGCGTGTAGCGTCTGCGGGAGTGTTCACAATGGCAGGCGTCACGCAGACCGCAGACGGCGCATCACGCAGCATGAGGCTGAGGGTGCACCCTCGTTGTATGTGCTATTATTTTTATAAAACCATGTTGTGAGTCCACATTGGTGCATTGAAGCTATCTTTTAATTGCAATCAATTAAAAGATAAAAACGATGTCGCTATGAGAATATAAATGTTCAGCGTGAATTTAATATGTATTTTCCTAGTATAAATGTCATAAGGAAACTCTTCGCATTTATTTACAGGTAACTTCTTTTTTATATTTTTATTAACTTGGTTTTATCATAGAAAACAATAAAATACATAAAATTATATACGTGACGACGACACACAACACAAGAAATGTAAGTAAATACAGGGTGAGTCATATTGAACTTTCCGATTTCAATAAGGTGTGTATTAAAAACAAAGCGACATGCAGTAAAAATTATTTTATTGTTTGAAAGCACATAACATGCAGTTTTAATTTAGTTGGTTTTAAAAATGATATCCTGTAAATGTCTACCTCCATTGACCACACACTGCTGAAGCCTTTCCCGGAAGTTGTCCATTACTCGTCGAGTCATATTCAGCGGAATAGCATTGATTTCTTCCGTGATTGCAGCCTTCAGTTCATCGATGGTTCGGGGACGATGCGTGTACACCTTTTCCTTCAGGTAACCCCAGAGAAAGAAATCGCAGGGGGTTAAATCAGGTGATCTCGGCGGCCACCCAACGTCACCTCGCAAAGAAATGAGATGACCGGGAAACATTTGTCGCAGGATTTCCATTGAACGCCTGGATGTATGGGCTGTAGCACCATCTTGTTGGAACCAGATGTTATCGTTGTCATGATTCTGCATTAATTCCTCCAATTTCGGTTTCAGAAAAGTTTCAAGCATGTCGCAATACCGAGCAGAGGTAACTGTGACGACTTGACCATCTTCTTCAAAAAAATAGGGACCCCACACACCAAACTCTGCAATAGCGCACCACACTGTCACTCGAGGGCTGTGAAGTGGTCGTTCGTGTAGGTTTCGTGGGTTATTCTCAGCCCAGTATCGAAAATTCTGTTTGTTGACAGTTCCGGCGAGGTGAAAATGTGCCTCATCACTGAAGATCAAAACAGCAGTGCGGGGGATCTGCTGAATGTCGCGGCATAAATTTGTTCGTGTGTCTAAGTCTCTAACTGTTAATTCTTGCACTACCTGAATCTTGTATGGGTGAAATTTAAGGTCTCTATGCAGTATTCTGCGGACACTACTGAAAGATAATCCTAGTGAAGCGGCATGTTTCCGAACAGAACGCCGAGGGGATTGTTGAATTGAAGCCCGCACTCTATCCACGTTTTCCGCTGACGTTGACGTCCTAATTCGGCCTTGTGGTCTTGTTTTTAATGCTGATGATGTTGCTCTAAAATTTGATATCCAATTTCTGATTGTTGGTCCAGTGGGAATGGGATCACGTCGACCAATAGCAAAATGTAAACGGAACGCACGCTGTGTTGTGATCACGGAGCCGCCATTTTTAATAAACTCTTCAACTACGAACGCACGATGTTGTCCCGACCAAGCCATTGCTCACACTAAAACTGCATGTCATGGCGCGTCTAATGACACCATCCCCACCCTTCTACTCCTTCCCTTCTTCGTGCAACGTCCTTCCAAAACCGGAAAGTTCAATATGACTCATCCTGTATAATAGCGTATAATATGTACGTAGCACAAACGTTTTTAAATGAAAAAATAATTTTTGTTTTAAAAAAACTATTAACTACTAACGTTTATATATTATGTTATGTAAAATATGAGGTCTGATTTTTGTAACCATTTAGTCGTTTATCTATATATATAAAAAGGACTTGTCCTCACTGACTGAGGTAAGACGCACGCACAGCCGTAATCGCTGTGCGTAGAAACGTGAAATTTGGACAGGTGTTTACTTTCTTAATCTGGACATCCACTAAGAAGGGATTTTAAAAAATTTTTACCCTAAAGGGGTGAAATAAGGGTTCAAAGTTTGTATGGAAAAAAATTTAAATGGGCACCGATTTTTATAAAATTTGAAATTGAGACTCTTAAAAATATTTCATTGAACACGTGTTTCATGGTTTATTAGAATTTACCCTTAAGCAATACGCAGACGAAGCTGCGCGCGTCCGCTAGTAGTACTATAAACGACTAGAATACAATAAAGTACCCGGATCGTTTATAGTGCTTGTTTTAAAAAACTATATGATACGTATTCGTAGAGGAAGATTCCTGAGACATTCTTTACCTTCTGACACCAAATACTCACTACAACTACATGTATATGTATGGATGGATGTGTATGAGATAACAGAGCTGTACATATAAAACTTGATGCAACTAGAGAAATACTTTAAGAATATCAAAAATTCATAAGAGTTCGCGACATCATCTATTCTGATAACTTTGATATTTATGTTCAAGTTTTAAAATGAAAAATGATACATGCATAATATATGGTCATGCAGAATATTCTACAGAGCAAACTTATCCCTATGAATATATCAACAAAATGAGATGAAAAACTCCATTTAACAGCGACGAAAAAATGACTTCAGAAGAACTTAAGAGCAACAAAAATGATGACACTTATATCATACCAAGTAATGAAAAGAGAGTTAAGAGAAGTAGGGGGAGACCTTTATAAATATTGATAATCAATGTATCGACTTAAATAATTGGTTGCAATTTGGTTCAGAAGCCAAATATTTCTCAAAACTTTCACTAGCAATGTACAGATGAGTTCAGTTAAATATTGCGAATGAATTTTATATCGAAATATCAGATGACAGGTGCCTACACTCGTGCATATGTTTTATTAAACATTTAAAATGTATAACTCCCGCGAAAGAGTAAATCATTCGGCTCAAACGTAATATATTTAAAGAGTCATCAAATAACACGAATAATAAATTTTATCCATTTTCATAAAGTCCGCTGTTTGCAGAACATGCGCAGTATTTCAAACCAAATTATTTTTTAGCAACTCGTACATGGGTAATGACAGTTGCCGTATAACGTTACACAGGGTGGTTTAACGAGCAGCGTCTCATTTAAAAATACCGCATTGTATTTTGTTATGGCATTGGAAGCTATTAGAGGACAATATATTACTATATAAGTGGCACATATCTAATTTATAAATAGGCATATTTTGGTTATAAATCTGCTTCATTCTAATTTAAGTTAAAAAGTATATTGATAATTTTACGAAAGTAATTTCTTGTAATTCTATTTTTATATAGACTTGAAAGTCAAGCTCAGGAAATTGACTTATACTTTTAAGTAAAAAAGGAAGTTGTTTTTACTAAAATAGCCTATAAGATCGTTAATGAACCAGATATCAAAAACACGTTTTAATAAGAATTCAGTATGACTTACTAATATACAGTAGGTATGCAGTATTACTTTGCACTATACTGTGCACGTCATAGCATTTTTCGTCTAGCATTTCACACCGCAATGGCCCACATTTGTGGTATATTTTAAATGTACATAACGAATAATGTCATGTAATATGTATGTAACATGTTGATATGATATCAACATAATTATTAACGTAAAACATGTTATATACAATTTCCTCGGTTAACTTGTAATTTATTGAAATTTTACTCGAAAATATGACCGAATAACACTTCCATAAATTACTTCAACTATAGTCAGAGATGAACTGTAAATTCAATTAGAAACTATAAATTAAAAATGCTAAATACAAGCAAAAAGTTTACCGCACACACTACGAACTATTCAAATTTATTTCCGTACGTCGCGTCGGTCCTGGAAAAATCTGGTTAAAAGTCACGTTTGCTATAATTATATATGGGGTTCTGCTATGAAGTGTATTATCTCGAGGGAAGAATATAATGACACTTGAAAAGCGTCGCGCTCATTATTTTTGACAGCCGTATTCAAACATGGTACTCGCGAGTGTAGATTTCCATATACAATAAGTATCAATTTCCTTCGAGGTCGTCGTGCTCTTTACCACGTTAATAATTTAAAATATAATTACGTGGTTTTCATAAATAGCTCCGCAGGGATTTGTCTCTTCTTTCTTTTTCTTATTTACATAGAGTTCTCAACTTTAAGTAAAAAGTTTGAACTGATTGATACTATACGAGAATTGGGATGCTTATTTATTAAAATATACCATTTATTTAGAATAGAATTTAAACGTATGACTCTACATCCAATAAATGTCTTCAGAATAACACAAAAAGAATAGATGTGTTCTAAGAATGCACTAAGTTCTTGTATCATCGCACACAAATTAGTTTAATTTATAGTCGTATATTAGTAAAATATACGACTATAAAAATATTGCACAAACTTTGGTAGAATCTATTTATGGAATTTTTTGAACGACCTTATGTTAAAGACATAAAAACTATTTTTGTTACAATTAACATTTAAATAGTATTGTTTTATTTAAGTACAGAACATGAGGACGCCTCGAGCTGTTTTTAATGGAATGTGTCGGTCATAATTTGTTTCAGTAATTCGAGTCACCTTTTGCTTTGTTTGCATTTTACACTTGTAAAAGTGTATTATGCTAGTAAACATGCACTGCTTTTATAACAACAAAGAGAGGCATTAGATACTGTACGAGTCTTCAAAATAAATTAGTCAATGAATGTAAACATTGAAATGAACGTTTAAACCGTCCAACTGTGTACCTGCTACACGGTTGGACTATTTAAATGTTTGTTTCAGAGTACAATGAAAATTATCATGATAGTTGGTCATATTTTTAAAAGCTTTAATTAACTTGCAATGTATGTATGTGGGTTCGGGTGAAATCTTAGAGCTCAATTTTGAAGTAGATATCGTCAACCGATTGAGCTGAAATTTTGTATACACGTTTACTTTGGATGACAATGCACGATAAACTATGTGACGTCATTCTAAATGTAATATGGCGGACCATGCTTTTATGATCATATAAATTGTGTACAATGAGGTTATGAGTTGATAGTTAAAATTTAAAAGACAAATTTTATTTTCTCCTTTTTAAAGCGTTTAAATAAAAGCTTTTTCTAAAAATATTTTTTTGCTTATAATTTATTATATATTACGATTCTTTAAAACTATTTTACTGTTCCTTTTTGTGGGTCTTCAAAATACTTTTATCTGATTTCTATAAGTTTGTCTAAACGTTTCTCTATAATCTAGATTTATTTTTTATACTACAAGACATAACATTGTCAAATATTATACTAAAGTGTATTCTTACGTAACTGCAGCATACCGAAACAAGAACTAAGTTCGCAGAATGTGAACAAAATGTATCACAGTAATGTGACAGCGCACTGTAACGACTCTGGCATCGAGCAGTAAATATGTTTTAACATCTGGTTGCCATTTTTCTATACTATAATATAATAAAGCGGAAGAGTTTGTTTGTTTGTTTGTTTGTTTGTTTGTTTGTTTGTTTGTTTGTTTGTTTGAACGCTAAGATCTCTGGATCTACTGGTCCGATTTTCATTGTTTTTGTTTTGTATGAAAGCTGCATTCTCCAGAAGTGCTATAGGCTATATAACATTACATTACACATATAAACTAATATATTTTAAAGTACATTCTAATTTGACATGCAATTTATTCTGCCATGTTAATAACAACCGTCGTTGCTACGCGACCGCTACCGCGACGTTTTGATATTCATCCTTATGAAAATAAATATAATAGTCACTTTTAGCCTTTTATCTAGATTGAAATTATAGTTTACTGTGTAACATTCTAATAAATAATTAAGGAGATGTCACTGATTCCAAATGACCTAACCACCTACCGGGCGGCACAGTATGACCGACGCGAACGGGCAGATGACGTTGACGGTTTTATAAATTTTCATACATTTTCGAACTTTATTTGTTGTTTATAATTAATTTAAAATACACTTTGATTGTCTTCTTATTTTATATGATATTGCCCGCTAAAATTATCCTACTTAATAGAGAGAAATGTTTAGTTATTTCGTAGAGTCGATATCTATGTACGCACGTACGGAAAACTTTAGGTACTTTTTCTAATATTAAGAATACCTATCCTTTAGTTACTTTTAATCCTTTTGTTAGTTCATTTCAATAACTCAGATAATTTTTTCTAATAATGTGTATCTACTTATTATTCTTTTTGATTATTTGAGCTTATATTCTCTTACTAATTCTATTGAGAATTGAAAATAATTTCATGAATATATTTAATAAATATTCTTACAGTTGAAGCAGGCGTAGCCGCGTACGGGTCCACTAGTCTTATATAAAACTGATATGTATATATGTTATATTTCACGATTGCGCATAAATAAAAAGTGGGGGTGAATATGGAGCTCGTGTTGCATCGTGTTTAGGGTACTTTTGAAACACATTTTTAAGAGTGCTACTTTATGAAAACTTCATAAATCAAAACTATATTAGTGAAAACTAGTGACTGTCCGCGACTTTGTTTGTATGAACTTTATGGACCTATAATTATTTTAGCAATCACGAAATACCAAGATACTCCGTTCCTGTAAAATAAACTCATTAACTAATAACGTATTATTGAAATAAATAATGTTATAGACATAAATAAATTATTACGCATAAAATAAACGTACATTCCGTTCCACAATTAATTATAATTAAATGCATTCTGCATTATGCTGTGTTGAACTTCAGTGCTTAATATAACCTATACTCGTACAGTGAACTTAATTCGTAATGTACGTATCAAATACGAACTAACTATGCCAGTGTGCACGCGCTCTTACACTCGCTACAATATTCAGTTCATTGTATGGCAATCTGTGACAGCTGGTGGCTTGTAGGGATGTCGCTTTTATTGCTAAGAATTGTATTAAAATGTTATTCTTAATATTCATCAATTACAAGTAATTATATAAAAGTATGGCAACTAAATAATATTTCATTGTCTAAACATGACGGTTGTAGATTCGAATCCGACTTTGAGGAATAAACTATTTAATATTTTCATATCCTTGGTCTAGTAACAAGACAAAGCGTAAACTCCGCAACTCGATACCTCCAGAATTCGTCAAAAAATGGGGAACGGAAGCTTTTTTGGGAAGGGAGTGTCTTAACAGTAGTATTCTGGGCTCGCTGTTCCTATTCTGAAATGTGCGGGAAAACAACGGGAAACTAAAAACAAAATATAATTCACAACCCTAACTGTAGACTTAGAAGCGCAAAATTTGCTTTAGATAATTTATGATTCCATATTATCAATGCTACGAATGTGGATATTTGACTCTGGTGTAGCGACGTTGAGAGACGAGAATCAGAATAAATAAGTAGGTATTTAATTATTTACTTGGTAATGTCGATACATTTAAGATTAAATTATGCTATTGAAATTAATTTACAGGTGAATTTTTCTTCTTTACTGTAGGTATAAGAGAGAAATTGTGGCTTATAGTTTTATTGACAACTAAAATAGTCCGATCTAAAAAGTTATGAATAGTATAATTACTATAAAAGAGCTAGTCTTTCAGAATCTTCAAACGGCGGGACTTTCTTGAATCAAGTTAAAACCTTAAATTAAGTCACCTTTGATAAAAGCGCTAATTAGAATTATACTGGGTTTGTAAGTCTCTATAATTTAAACATGTCGACAATTTTATCTAATCTTTTCGCTTAATCCCGCCAGCCTGCCAACTCGCTTACGAGTATAGGCAGACGTTGTTGATCGCTTAAATCTGGAAGAGGAAGGTTACAGTAGTAAACTACAAAGAGTAGTAGAAAATAATTTGTAGGCTATTAAATTTATATTTATGTATTTATCTTACTTATTTTAACTTTTCTTACTCAAAAGTAAAATTTTTGGAATATAATATGTCAGGGGAGTGCTCTGCATCCGCAATGAGGACAACAATGTATCACCAGGATATTACCTGTCAAGTGCCGCGCGACCACCGACAGCCACTGAGACCACCGCTAGTGACGGTGTACTTTACCATAACTTTAAATAGCTTTTACTTCGACGAACATAAATCATTCTCACTAATATTTGTATAGCTTAAAACATTTGGTTCACAATATAAGAACGATATATACATTTTAAATATAAAGGTAATAAAACAGGATCAGTTTCCAGGGTGTTTTATCAATTAATTTTTCGTAAGTCCATTAATTGTTCTCATGCCTACGAAAAACTGGAAACCTGCCGCGCCGCTACAAGCGGTAGCGAGAGGAATGCGAAATAAAAATACATTGCTGAAATAACTTTATAATTTATTTCATAGCGCAATTAAAAATTGTTTAGTCTCTTCGTTTATTTAAAGCCCACTAAATGCATTGTTCATATGTTCTATTGCAGAACACCACTTCTATTTAGACGATGCAGAGTTAGATATTTCACAACAACGTACTTTTTGTATGATATAAATATTTTAAATATAGCGCACGTCATTGTGTTGCTCTTATAAGACTGTAATGTCGACCACAGATAACTATTTAAAAACGGACTAATTGTTAGCGATATATATAAATATTTATAGGTGCTCTTGAAATCATTAATCACTAAAACGAATATTTGTATAATATTTTTACAAAATTTGAAACTGTTAATCGGTTATTTAAAGTAAATTTGAATAATATTAATTTACGAATTCATTCCGAGCTAGTGAAAGCCAATATTGCAACAACCGGATAAAATTCAATAGTGCATACGTTAACTCTTTCTTCATTACTCTTCGTAGAGTGGACTGAGCTACTCACTTTACATTTTTAGCACTTTTCAGGCACTTTATATGCTGATAGCAGTATCTACCTAACGACGTACTCGAATAATGCACTTTATAGGTGTATTTGTACTTCTCTTTACAAATAATCATCTCATTACTAAAACAAAGACCGCAAAAAAAAAAATTGTTTCAAGTTCCACCTCATGTCTCGATATCTTGAAAGTAAAAGCTGCATAAGATGAATTAACAATAGCAACCGATCATCAAGCGTTGCATAATTAAGACTTTACTAGCCAAAACTAACTTTGCCCTAGTATTTACAATGAATTCAATGAAAAGACAAAATATATAAGGTGAAAGGTAAGTTACTACTTCTCAAACTGCAAAAAAGGAGAAAGGAGTCTTACTACTTACGGTAGTATAAGTTAATTATTTATAAGTAATCAGATATCATATTGATATTGCCGATTGATTGTTAGTTTTTTTTATAGCTACACTATACCTCAGTTAGGCATTAATTCTATATACTCTAACTCCCATTTGCAACGTCCTGTCGACCTCGATACTATTATATTATGGAACATTGTAGTATGCAACAATAATAGTTAAGCTTTAATAAAATACAATGTCGACGTTTACAATCCCACAGGCCACAAGCAACACACAAGCCGTGACAAATTCAAATGGAATTCAGTAAATAGCGGAATAACTCATCAGCTCGGATATTCGCAAAGCTGTGCGCCAAATGTCATCATATACTTCCGGTTAAATTGCTTTATTCATTTTACCATAAATAACGCATCCAATCGGCTCTCGCATATTGGCTAGGATATAGCCATGGGCTATTTTTAATGTTCACAAATATACATAATTTTTTTACTAAATTTAGCGGATATCGACGATAACCATATAAAAATGGGTTTCTAGCAAACGTGAATATTAACAATGAAAGTTGTAGATTCATTTAATTTATATTTTCATTAATAATATGCATTAGTATTTCAGACAGTATCAGTAATCAAATATCTCATCTATTCACGTCTCGGATGTATAGACATAATATATATATAAATAGCAGTAGCTCCTAAGTTAATAAAAGTAGTAGGGGTAGTAGGTAGAGTAAATACAATTTAAGTCTATCCGTATTGCGCTCTAACGATTGTAGAGAATTTTATTTGACTTGCTTTGTTCGCAATGTACAGGGCCACATGTTCAAGTTAGTGAGTACGAATACTGTCTTAGCTACATATTAGACTAATAATTCTGAAAATTTGAAGAGCTGTTAAACATTTTTGAAACATAGTTACGTGTCCGTTACGTGCGTGTCAAAGTAACTTAAAATAACTTATTAGAAAACAACAATTTACATCTATCCAAAGGTTGTCAAATAGAAATACGAAAATACGCCAAAATGTTCTCAGAAAAGGACGGTAGGTACGTCACTGCTTTGCTTCGCTCTAAAATTTGCGGGGACACTACCCTGATATACAGTTACGTTGAATTACGAAAATTAAAGTTTAGTAAAATTCTTCTTACATCTTCTCACCGCGTTCCTCCCCAACTCAAATCCTTATCAAAATCTATTGGGTAACTTCACTTTAAAATTTGACAAGCAATAAGACGTTACAGTGCAAATGAAACTGAATATTGGTAAATTATGCAAACTTACAATATAACTGCATGCACCCGAAAATTTAAGCTTACTTACTATATTAACATATAGTTGAACGGCGAATGCAACAGTCATTATGTACATGCATAACCTATTATGCATATTAAATAACATTTGAATTTATTTATAAACAAAATGGCTCATAATTAAATAGTCTTTATATATTGTATAGACATTATGCAGCAATCATTTTTATATTTTTTTCTGTACGACAAACTAACTAACACATTTCTTTTAAAAACGCGTATGACAATCAGCTAGAAGAAGAGCTATAGGTATATAAAATACATAACAAGACCTGTAATCATCATTTTTTAAATTGTTACCGAAAATGTAACAGAAACATAGCAAGCCCATACACGAGTATATCCATACAAATAAACAAACTTGAATGAAATATCCCCATAGCCCACTAAACTACTTTGGCTAGGAAGCACAGTACAACTGTGAAGCGTATTCAGAGTTCCGCCCCTATGTTTGCTCATACGTCACGAGTGCTAACAGTACAGTCGGGCCTGGCTGTGTACTTGCACGAACCGAATATTAACTACACAGAACATCTCATCACTGAACAACAGAGGCCATACGGCAGCAAAGATATAATAGATTAATGAATTACCTATGCTTATAATATGTATGATATTATACCGTCAGTTATTTTTTAAAGTATTTAGTAGAAGATCTAATACCTGATATAATTAAATGAAGTATGTAATATTATTATTCAAATTACATAAACATTGTTGCATAAATTGTCACCAATGTAATATATAACTGGTTGTACGCAATATTCTTATAATATTTGCTTGGTATTTTTACTATTGTTCTTGATGTTATCAATTCTAGTATTTAATTTAAATAAATTTTAGACTCGAATTGTGATAAAATCCCCCGCAATCTAGAGACATTGTATGTTGAGTGGCGGGGAAATGAAAATATTAAATACTTCATTTCCTCGAGTGGGAATCGAACCTGCAGCCTGCCGCGTTCGCAGTCTCACGCTTGTGCTCCTGCACTACCACCTTATATATTGTGACCTTACATATTTCCTGGCCTCTGTATATTTTATACATATTCATTTTGTCCATTTCATTAGTTAATTGAATAGTTAGCTAAAATAAATAAACAACATTTAAAATTCCATATTCTATTTACGTCAAAAACAACAATGGAAATAATAACTAGTTGCATGCATTTGTAACCAACAATGAACTGCTAAGTGGACGCACACAGGTTGACTCACGTGAGAGGCGAAATGGATGTCACAATATTTCAGTGCTATTTATTTAGGGTAAAATATATATTCATTATGGGTAAAAAATATCAATAGGACGAAATATTGCATAAGAATTTCGTTGTCTCGGTAAAATCTTTCTACGTATATTTTATATATGGCTTTTTTCGCGGGTAGACTCAAAAGTGCATACACGTCTTTTTTGTCCGCTCTTAAAAATCTTTTTTATAAATTAGTTTAATAATTGAATATATGTGTTAAGTTTTAAATACTGGTGCTTAAGTTGACTATAACTAACTTTCCAACTCAAATTTACACTAGTTGACTCAATCATGGATACGCCTGTGGAACAGTTACTAAGAAATATGAACGAACTATCCTCCATGTTTTCTTCTCGCATGGGTGAGTTCGAAAAGAACTTATCTCAGCCTAGTTCAGCCACCACGACACCCACTTTGAAGGCTTTGACCGCAGATTATAATACATTTAAGGCTTTTGTGTGGAAGACACTCGGCTTATTAAAGTCACAAGTTGAGCTGGTTATACGTAGTATGGACCGCTTGGACACCCACTCGAGGCGAAAGGTGCTTTTGCTCCATGGAATCAAGGAAGAGAAGGATGAGGATATTTTACAGAAGACAATAGAAATACTATCCAGGCAAATGAAGTTGCCCGAAGTTAAGTCTACTTCTATGGAATCTTGTCATAGACTTGGTACTAAGAAAGATTCTGCCAGGCCTGTTATTATCAGATTTACCAGTCTAAAGACACGCTCCAACGTTTGGAATGCAAAAACATCACTAAAAGGCACTAAAATTACGATGACTGAATTTTTAACGAAATCGCGTCAGGAAGTGTTCTTAGCGGCCCGTAAACACTTCGGTATTAAAAAATGCTGGTCTGCCGACGGCATGATAGTAATATTACTTAACAACAAATCACGAGTCAAGATTTCCTCTGTGCATGAACTTAATAGGTTAATAGAACAAAATCCACTCCTAAAGTCCACCGTCAATAACTAGCCGCATATCTTATTTGTTACCACCTTAAATTAGTCGACTTATATGTGATAATTTGTGTAGTCATCTATTCGTTGATCATTCTCATTTTTTTTTGTGTTCTAATTGTAAGGTACATTTTTTTTTTTTATTCTTAGCCGAGACATTTTTTTAAAATACGTATGTTAAACTGTTTTTTTTTCCTAATAATCTCGCTTGTTTACTTTGTAATTTACATCACGTATATATCTGACATGTGTCATTTTGTTATAGAATAGAAATTATACAGATAATATTAGTAGTTATTAAGTTAATTGTCTTTGTGTATTGCAGATTGTTTATGTATTATTTTTCTTAAGTCCTTTGGTAAATTATAGTTTTGTTTGTTTTTAATAATCTTTTATCTAATGTAATGTCTAGTGTATATAATCTTATTTTTTTTTATAGTCAACTTGTGCACGTGGATTTTCTGTGTCATTTGTTATAGTTTAAATTATATTACATTCATATTTATATTTTAATTTATTTAAATATAATATTTTATATATTTTAATTTATTTATATATAATATTTTTTTATATATATTTTTTTAATTATAGTATTTTTTTTATATAGTATATAATAATGGATATTGACGATGAATTCTTCTCTTGCTCATCTAGCAATAACTATGACAGTACTGTTAGTAGTCACTCGTCTTTTTCAGATACTGAAACACTTGCTAGGCTATGCTACACTTCATCACTCCTTCCTCTCTTTCCTTAGTGCATATAAACGCGCAGAGTATACCTGCTCACTATATCGATCTTCTCACATCCTTTGACTCCGGCATAGTCGATTGTATACTTATTTCTGAGACCTGGCTAAAACCATCCCTTTCGTCTTCTTCCTATTCCTTACCGGGTTATCAGTTATTCCGTAATGATCGCACTGAACGTGGTGGTGGTGGCGTTGGTATTTACCTTCGTAACCATATACCCGCTAGTGTAGTCTCTTGCTCCGATCCTCATCCTAATGGTTCTCTAGAATATCTTTTTTTAGAATTGATATTGCGTCACACCAAAGTTCTTATTGGAGTCCTATACTCCCCGAATGACCAAATCAATTACTTTAGCACTTTGGACAATATTCTTGAGAACCTCCGACCTCAATATGAACATGTCATATGTATGGGCGATTTAAATACCTGCCTGTTAAAAAATGATCGAAGGACTCACTTATTAAAAGATATAAATGATTCATATAATTTATTCCTTCTACCTATGTCTTCTCCTACCCATTATTTTCCTAACTGCAGGCCTTCCCTTATTGATCTTATTTCTGTCTCTAGCCCCACTTTCGTCACTTCTTATGGCCAAATGTCCGCTCCTTTTTCCTTTCATGACCTAATCTATCTTTCCTATAAACTACGCCCACCTAGAGTTAAAGGCAAAATCCATTTTCAGCGCAATTTTAGGCATATGGACGTTGAACGCCTAAAGGATGATTTGAGGAACATCAACTGGTCTCCCATATTGTCCTCAAACAACATTGACTTTATGGTGGAATCATTAACTAATGAACTGATTAATATTTACAACATCTATGCCCATGTAAGACCGGTTCGAATGAAGCATGCGCCTGCCCCCTGGTTAACACAAGTTATTAGAAACGCTATGACCAAACGTGATAGGGTCAAGGCTAAAAACAAAAAATGTCCATCGCAAGAAAACCTAAGTGCGTATAAGAAGTTGAGAAACATCTGCCACTGGCTGTGTAGGGATGCCAAACGTCGTTACATCCATAAAACTATTCAGAATCTTTGTCAAGCACAAGTTTGGAGATTCTTGGAGTCGTTTGGTGTGGGCAAAAACATTGATACTCATCAACTCTCAATCATAAATATTCGCGTCTTCAAAATCTGACCATACGCTTTGTTTACGGCTTGCGTAAGTATGACCATGTCTCCCATTTTCGAGCTCAGCTTAATTGGCTCCCAATTCGCCTTCGCCGTGATATGCACATCCTTATATTCCTTTTTAAAATCCTGAATTACATGAATTATCCTGTTTACCTGCGCTCCCGCTTTAATCTGCTTCCCTGTCCCTCACGCTCGAGGCGTTCGTATGTCATTCCGATGTTGGACGTACCGAAGAGCAATACCAAATTCCTTCAAAAATCCTTTACTGTATATGCCGCATCCCTTTGGAACCAACTTCCCAATCCTATTCAGAAAAGCCATTCCCTAAATTCATTTAAATCCCAACTTAAAAAACATTTGCTCAATAGTGAAAGTAATTTGTCATAGCTTTAATCAGTGTTTCTAGTATATATTATATCTATATATATAAAATCGAAAGGTCACTCACTCATCACGAAATCTCAGAAACTACGTGTGCTAGGAATCTCAAATTTTGCATACGAGTTATTTATAGGACGTAGGTGCTCGCTAAGACGGGAATTTGCAATATTCGACTTCTAAGGGGTTGTTTTTGAGGTTGAAAGTTTGTATGAAACTGCGTTACTACAAATGCTAGAAGTCTTAAATTTTGCATGGACGTCACTTATCGTAGGTACTCATGAAGACAGAAATTAATAATAACGTAGTTCACGCAGGCGAAGCCGTGGGCGGGCCGCTAGTATGTGTATATATGTATGTATGGGTATATATTATGTATGTATTATATATGTATGTATATGTATATATAGTCGATTTAACAGTATATATAATTATATATTTATAACTTGTGTAGGTATATATATATATATATATATATATATATATATATATATATATATATATATATATATTGTAGCATGTATTATGTTTATAATGTGTTAGTTAATATATCTATTTTTCTGATATTTTAATTTTTTTTCTGTGTTGCACTGTGTTTTTATTCCGCTGTTTGGCACTCATCCACTTCCATAGGTTGGCTGGAAGAGATTTCTTTCAGAAATAAGTCCGCCATTGTAAACATAACTTTTTAACTGTTTTCTTACTATTTATACATGTGCAATAAAGAATATATATATATATTAATATTTTTCAAATGTATAACTAAGCAAGTAAGGTGTAAAATTGTTTTGTAAAATACATAAATAATCCCCCTCTATAGTATAACAAATCTAAAATAACAATTTTGAACAAGAAAATCTAATCTTAAGCACGTTATGTACTACGTCTCCTGCAGCGTTTTCCGAAAATAATAATTTCTCCACGGGGAAATCTTTTCTTTATCTATTTAAGACGTGGTCATAAATATTTTTTACTTACGCCTGTTTTCGATTCTCAAGGCACATCTGTCTTTGAAATTTCATCATGATAGGTTGTAAACTCTAGGGAAAAGAAGGAAGTTGGACGAACGGACTGAATGAGGAGGAAAGGGTTTCAGTTTTACGACCAGACATAGAACTAGAGAATTCGGTATAGTAAAAGGAAATTACTTTTTTCTGTAAGTAGCTTTAAAATGTAATTTAACAATTTCATCCAACACATGATGTTTCTATATAAGTGGCAAACACGAGGAAAGTGTAAAAAGTGATTGTCGGAGTTACTTTACCATTATGTTCTTACTGTCCCTACCGAGAAAAATGCATTTAACCAGTAATTACAAATAAATAACGTCATCCAATTTATTTTTCTGTATTAGTTGCAAAAATTAAATGACAAAATAATTGCACATTTACGAGTATATACTTGAGGATGCAATCCTGCGAGTGTCGCATAAGCCAGTGCCTGCATATAACCGTAAGTCCTACTATACGGTAACTCCAGTTATAAAGTCCGCTAGAGCCTTTTCCGAATTGCAGTCAGAGAACCATTTTGTATTAGGTCGTAGCTCGTTTATATACTAATCTGCTGCCAATTTTGGCTGTTACAGCGTTTTTAGGTCAGTGATGACATGTTTAACTGAGAACAGAAACTTAAGTTATTTGAGGCCAGTCGTGGCGCACAAGTGTGTGATTGTAAACGCGACTGGTTGTGAGTTCGATCCCCACTCAAGAAAAAGAAATATTTGTTTAAATTTATATTTTCATTTTTTCTAATTTATATTTTATTTACTTCATTGTTCATAATGCAGATTCTTTTATAGCAGTGACTTGTTTTCAGACAACTACTTTCTTATAAGTGTAATATGCTACATTGACTGTATAGTTTCTTACATAACCTTTGCAGTTAACTTCTTTATTTTTTAGAGAATTATTAGTAGTTGAACAGTAGTTAAGTAGTAGTAGTCGCTTAATTTACAACAATTTCCTAAACGAATGTTACTGACTACTACTAAAAAATTGAATTATTTTTAATCCTTTTTTAGAATTAAGTTTAAATCTATTATACCACAGTTGGCACTTGTAGCGTGAGCACCATTAACTCTGTTATCAGCAGTAATGCCATCTTAATCTACTTATAAACTTTTCTGTAGAAGTTTAACTGTAAACGATATCATTATATATTGTTTTGTGACTTCATACACGATTAAATAGACACAATAAAATTTATTATAACATTAGCTTGTCACTTCTTAAAATAACTAATAATTGTTAATGGTGTGGAGATTTTTTATGTGTATTAATCAACTCAATTTAAATAGAATTATAGCCTGAAATTTAAACAGCATAAGAGGCATCTGCTTATTATTATTTTTAATGGATTGCATTATGCGGAAATAAACAAAATATATTACATTATTCACGACAGCACTGTACCTAGTAAAATAAAAACAGAATAGCAGTGGGGGAATTTCAAAATAAATTACACGATAAAGTTTAAAAAACTCTCTCATGCTCGTTCGTTAGTTATTTCTACTGTAGTTGATGAACCATTTTCATCTCAAAGTATTTCGAATACGAGTAGCAAGGAAACAACTTTCAAAATTAGCTGCGGTTGATCCGTATGCTAACTTTGCCCTATTTCAATTCAATTTTAAAAAGTATTCGCTTGCAGTGATTTAGTTAAAAATTAAATGTCACCATATATGATAATTCTTAATTAGATTTTTTTTTAACTATTTACATAATGTACAGCTAATTACGACAGCAATCTATAGCAAATCCAAAAAATATATTAGCGTAGAATTCAAACTGTATTTGTATTTCCCCCTTATTTTTTAATATTGTTATTGGAATCCATAAACTTTTTTTAATATTTTAAATAGTAAGGTCATATTTCAGGATTAGTCGTGTAATGTGGCTATCAGACACTTACATATTAGAATCAAAGAAATCTTAAAAGATTATCGCATATTGATAAAGCCTTTCCCCTCGTAACTTCCCGACTTACATTTGGAGTATACAATATTGGATAATTGAATTTTATCATCATTTTGTATCGTAGATTGCCATTACCTAATAAATTTGTTGGAGATCAAACACAAAGGGTCAAGTTCTTACTGAATTGAGATGAAATTATCTTACGTGTTATTGTAAGAGTAACGCTTCAAGTTGATGTACAACTTTTACCTTTCAGAAACGTGAAAGAAATAATGTATAGTAGGTACAAAGAGTTTTAATGATAATATAACCCTTTTCTTACTTTGTCTTTTTTTTCCTTACAACTATATTTTAGACTAGCGACCCTCTTGCGGCTTCGCCCGCTTTTACTACTGGATTATTCATATAATGTATGTTTGCAAAGCACTTAAGATACTGTGAAAATTAATAAAACCCTAATGCAACCCGCATTTTCGTAGTTTCAATAAGGATTTTCCAATTGTTTTACACAGCAAGGATTTTTTAGTAGGTATCGTAATTTTAAATCTGTGCTACTAATCTTTTCAAGTACTTATTAAAATATATTTAAATTACTATTTTTAGATAGTTAACCTTTAAGTATGGACGTCGGGTCTCACAGACCCATCTAGGTCTACGAATTCTACAAATCGGCCACTTCTCGGTGACCTCCGCCACTGAGTCGCTCAGTACCTTTCGTATTAATGCCAAAATGAATGTAGATAGCAGTGGTTGTGTCTCTGGGTCCAAAACACGTGAGTATTTAACTTTCTAAACGGGGCCTGGGTCTGTCAGACCCGACGTCCATGTTTCCCATACATAATGATTTGAAAACACCATATATTTTTATAATATTACAAAATATACTTTAATATTTTAATTGTATTATTTGTATTCAAATGTTTTTATTGTTATATATCATATATTATTTTGCATTGTTTGTCATATATTTTAGTAATATAAATATTATTTACCTAAAAAAAGATTCAATTTTTTTAGTTTTTATGATAAAATGGAAAAAAATGATCGACCAAGCACGTCAGGGACAAATGTATCGGTACTTTATAATCAACATCAATCAAAAGAATTGGACGACGACATTTTATAAAGAAAATAACACTTTATCAAATAAAAAGACGCGTTTCGTATACTAAACTACTCTAAAAATTGAGAATGACTTTGACTCGCGTTTCGCGATCTGATCTATCATTTATTGAACATGAAGCTAAAAAAATAGTTTTGGGTTCTTGAAAAACATGTATACTTTGCCCCCATAAGATATATAAAAAGACAACACATACTTATGTTGACTGCAATCGTCCTGTTAGCCAACAATGTTGAAAGCCATTGTGTATCGATGTTCAATAATACCTTATCTTGAGGTGTTGTCAAAATTTTTATTTTATAACATAAGATGTAATTTTTTTATTTTTTTTATTTGTTAGACTTTATATTTTGTTAAAAAAATATTTATTTTATTATCTGTCTTTTTTTTATAGTATTATTTTCTTAAGAGTCATCCCATGTGGCCAAAGACTGAAATTGTGACTTTAAGTTACTTAAATCGTTGTGATGCGTAAACTTTAATAAAAAGCGATTTTATTTATATTGATTTTGCTTGATTTGAGGCTATTCATGTAAACTAAAACATAAAAATGTCTTCTTCCTTTAAAAAACAGACGGAATATGACCAATAAATACACTGGTCTGACAGACCCGACGTCCATATTTGTGTTATAAAAAAATCACGTCCATAGTTAAAGGTTAAATGACATTAAATAATACATTCAACTCGAATTATCCAATACGTGCAAACGCATCTAAATCTACGTTGCTATAAAGGCAGGCGGGTTTTTTTTTTCGAGCTTGTGGTTAATGCTGAAGAGGGTATTCTGTCCCTGATGAAAAGCAAGCACTACGTGGCTGCCTGTAACGAAAATTAAATAGAATGCATCGGCCGGGAATTGAACCCGGGCTGCCCGCGTGGCAGGCGAGCATTCTACCACTGAACCACCGATGCGTGTAAGGCAGGCGGGCGCGGCGGACTCGCTTGTATAAGCATAACGTCGCGAGGCGCGTTTCGCAGCAAGGATTTTTTGATATTGTAACAACTTCTAAAGTACTTATTAAAATGAAAACAGAAAAGACAGTTTTGATCTACATTAAATGGCCAACGTAACTAATATACTTATTTATATGCTGAGAGTAAGGGATAAGTGAAACTTGACTCGATGCAGTTGATGTGTGAACGGCGTGATGTGTCAATAATTAAATGCGTTTTTCTCTAAAACTATTCGCAATTTCGAAATAGTTTAAAAGCAAATTTTATCTTCTTTTAACGTAGAAATTTAATAAAGTATTTTAAAGGATAAGGATTAATACCATTATGGAAAAATATCCCTCACAATAAAAATATATTGAAATTACTATTTTTAGACAGAAATATGATCACTACGCGTTATTCTTAAAAGATACGAATATGCTATCGCGGACTTTTTTGTAGATCTTATTAAGAGAAACAATACTCCAGTACATTTTTTCATGTAGTATTTACCATTAAAGCAGCGCATGCGTTTGCAATTATTGGATAATTCGAGTTGAATGTATTATTTAATGTCATTTAACTGTCTAAAAATAGTTATTTAAATATATTTTAATAAGTAGTAAAAGCGGGCGAAGCCGCAATAGGGTCGCTAGTTGCTGAATATAGTGTTCATTTAAATTAAGCAAATTTGTAAATAACATAAACCGAAAGATAAAAAATGGTAAGCACCAACATTAAAGAGACATGTTTCAATATTGATACCCTTTTAATTTTCTGTAGTAACAAATAACGGTCGAAAAAAAAATTTTATTTTGTTGTTGAACAAATAGCTCCGATCGTTCAACAATTACGAGGCTGCAATATATTACGCGCCAGGAGTGAACTCGACACGTATTACTCATTAATACCAACAAAATTCTTTACTTTAAGCTTCTATATCTTAAATTTTACAGAAGTAAGTTGGAAGTGTTTAAGAATTAAAATAATATTGAGGGTAGCAAAAACCAGATTCACTAAATTAAGTAAACTTTAAAAAATAGATTTGACTATCGCTAATGAACACATATCATCAGCACATAGCAGCGGGCGCTTTCATCATACTTATTATAATAAATTGTATTAAATTAAATGTATGTAATAAATAATATAAACGATAAAAAATAATTTACGATATAAAAATATATAAATGATACATATTAAATAAACTATAAATATAAAATATAGTTTCTTACATCCACAGATCACCAGTCACCGATTAGTCACACCGGCGTCGGGCCGCCCAGCACGCACTGCGATCATCAATTGTGTCCCTCGCGCGCCTCGAGCCGTCCTCGCTGTCGGAGGACGAAGAACGTTAATAACAGCCTCCGTGCCGTTACGTAGCAATCTTAATGATGAATAAGTGATTTAAGTAAAAAATGTAAACAATCAACATTATGAACAAATATTCATTAACATCTATAATTTAAGGGAAGTTTTAGCTGTCGCACGATACGGATAAATTGTATGTAGAAAACTTTGAGAGATTATTCATTCTATTTCAAAACAAACACTTAGTTCTGTTTGCTATATGGCCGTGATGGTTTATTACAGCGTTTACGAGAGTGGACAGGCAGTCAGACTAATGAACTTTTGTAGAGTTTCCCATGTAACTACTACTGCTCGTAAACCTGGGTAACTGGCTGACAGCGATTGCCCTCCGTACCCACATATTGTTACGTATAATATAACTTCATTGCGGATGCCGAGATAAGATGCCTCGGCAGCTTATGCAGCAGTTATTCGCTAATTAATTCTAGTCCTCTACTCGTATATGGGACACCTCAACACTAATGTTGCAGTTCCGTCACTATAATCTCTGGCGCACGGCCAGCCTGTCTTAAGCGGTCATGAGCGTTAATACTTAATGAGGCTAAGCCTATCATTCAAAGTTCTATTGCTTAGTAGTTACATCATAATCAAAGTAGGTAATGCTACGTATCGTACATATTAAAATATTTGCAATTAATCTTAAACCGTACAATCATTAATTCGACGCCATTGAGGAAAATAGGAAGGTAATCTAAGAAAAAGTTTAAAAAAGAATTATAAAAATTACGATCTATGACAGTTGAGGTGACCATACTAAAAGAAATAACAAAATTTTCCTCAGAACTCAGAGACCACTAGTGTCTCATATTTTTTAACAATAACATTTTTAATTACATTTTGAAGTGTAACACAGAGTTTTTATGAATCATGAAAAAATATCGGACTATAATATGAAATTTGAAGGTCGCATACTTTAATCCTGCAACCACATGTATATCGAAGCCACATATTATATAGATTGTCCTAATGTATTAGAAAGCTAAGTAACTCTTTTTCAATATATAAGAAGACTTAGCTAAAATATTAAATCTCGTACATATTATTTTAGTAAGGTAGTAGCAGCCGACGCGAACTGAAAGTGTTCTAAGCACGTTAATAATCCTCGAGAATTCGAGATGCCTTACGATGTAACGGTTAATGTTCACGGCTCCGCTTCATCTTTCTTCTAACACGCTTACCTATCTTCTTGATATCAGTCCAAAATTGAAAAGTTTCTCACGTTTTTACATAAAGCAGCGTACTTACACACTGCAGTGAAAATATAGAACGATATTACTAAGAGACACCACTTTGTACGAGATGCAGCTTTGTTTGTAAAAGCCAATTTCAAAAGTTGCTCATTTCGTTTGTGGAACGTACTTTTGATAGTTTCTCTTTGTAATATTTGCTACGTAATAGTAGAATATTTTAGTTATTTTCTAGTAATCTTCTTTTGTGGTTTTTAGTTTTCCAGGTAAAATAAAATTTACTCTTTAATTCAGTATCTTTGGTGTATATAGTAATGTTTTACTACTATATTTTAATTTTTATTAAACAAGTTAACTCTAATATCATTTCTCTATTTGTAATTTTAAAACAGATACCTAAATTCACTATTTTCATTTTTGTAGACTTTTAGAATGATAAAAGGGAAATATATATTTTTTTCATATTATAGATTTTTTATTTTAAATAGTACATAAGGATTTTTTTAAATATATCTATATTTTTTATCAATCGTCGTCAGAGGAAATAAATAGTGAAACGGAGTAACTCGAATTATACCTTGGTCAACTACAGAAGCAAACGTCAAAGCCCACAACTTTCACACTCTAAACTGTAACTGCAAATTGCAAACAAGAACAATTTTAGTTGACTTAATTTCTACTGATATTGGAAGCAATCAGGCCACACACCTTCTTTGTTCTAGTGCTATATATATGTTTCAGGTATGAGTTAAGATCACAATGTCTCTTGTCAGGGTAACGTCAATATTCACGCATGATAACAGGTCATTTATTGAACAGTTCTCACCAGACGGTCGGCTGAACGATCCCAACTCACGGTCGAAGAAACTTACTAAGCGCACTGCTATTTACTTACTACTTGCTGTTGGGTCGTCATTGTGCTCCGAACTTTACTTTGTCTGTATTTAGGTGACTATAAGCTTGCGTCGCCGAAAACTGAACCGAAACTACAGATATATTGATCGTTGCTCCTATTACGTACATCCGTGATTTACCCTCGTTCGCGGGAACTCATAAAACTCCACATAATGTTAGAAGTGACTGTTACCTGTCTGTTATTTAAGAGGAAGTTATTAGCTAGAGGTATGTAAATATTTTATTAGGCGAAAATTTGGCTATAATATAACGATAATTTTAAGCGGGCGACACAAGTACTTTCATATACAGTGAACTTCATGATAGCGAAAATTAATTGAGATGTAATGAAGTTGACTGTTTTAGTGCCTAATACAAATGTTTGCTGTTGTGTGAAGACAGAATATGCTGTCGTATTTCGAGGTTAGATCACTCTGTATAATCATTAACTAACAAACATTTCTGACAACAGCAATTCCTCGTGCTGTCTCTTCGAAAACTAGCACTTTACATACATTTTGATGATATTGTTACTTTTATTGGAATTAATGCGCTTATATTATGTTTAGTACCTGACTACGTCTGTTTTTAGAAATAAAGGATTATAAAACAAAAATAATATTTCGTTCATAAAAGTTTTTTTATTCCAATAATCATTTTCATAATGTTGACAAAACTATTTATAGCCTTCTTATTGTCGCGACGCTAAACAGATAATTTTATAAAATTTCACAATTTTGAATTGCCGTGAATTTGTAAACGAATCATACAATTTTTCTTGTTGGTTCTTTCAAAGTTGGGATCTTTTTTCTATGCAGGTGAACATAATTTAATTACTAAAGGAATTTTTACCATTTTTAAAATAAGTCGTAGTGTATCCTTTTTTAGTAAATATTAAACTTTTGAAAGCGCAATCCTGCGATTGCAAGAGGTTATCAGTGGGTCATAATTTAATTCAATATCCCCGCCTTGTCGACCCTTTCCCGACAAAGCGTAAACGACTCTATGCAAAGTCAAAGTCAAAGTCAAAATATCTTTATTCCATAAAAATGCTTAACATTCACTTGGACATGTCATAAAAGATAAAAAAAAATGGAAAACAAAATAACCAAAAAAAATGTGCAATTTTGACTTGAAAAAAGCCCGTTCAAATGGTTGAGCTCATGAGAAGATACAGGCAAAGAAACTCATGGCCACTCTTTTTAAATGCCAACATTTGTTATAAATCACAATTAACAATTTTAACTTAGAAATAGAGCAACTCATTTCCAAACATCTTTATCGCGAACATAATCTTTAACAGAGTAATAAGCTTTTTGGCAGAGCCTGTGCTTTACCACTTTTTTAAATTTGTTCAGTGATAAATTAACCACGTCGTTTGGAAGTTTGTTATAAAAGTGTATACTTTGACCTACGAATGAGTGAGACACTTTATGGAGCCTAGAGAAGGGCACAGCAAGCTTATTTTTATTTCTTAAATTATATTGATGGAGGTCACTGTTTTTATTAAATTTATTAATATTCTTATGCACATATACTAAGTTGTCGTAAATATATTGGGAGTGTAGTGTGAGGATGTTAAAGTCTTTAAATTTATTCCTTAGTGACTCCCGTGGACCCATTTTATAGACTGCTCGGACAGCCCGTTTTTGGAGCACAAAAATGGTATCTATGTCAGCGGCACTACCCCAAAGTAATAGGCCGTAAGACATAATGCTATGAAAATAGCTGAAGTATACTAAACGCGCGGTGTCAACATCGGTCAGTTGACGAATCTTGCGGACAGCATACGCTGCCGAACTAAGTCTACCAGATAAAGTTTCTATATGCGGACCCCATTGTAACTTAGCATCTAATGTTATACCTAAGAAAACAGTTTCATTAACTACTTTAAGTTCCTTATTGTTCATCAAAACCCTGGTTTCTACTTGTTGAACATTCTTAGTAAAGAACCTGATACATTTAGTTTTACTACTATTTAAAAGCAAGTTATTGGCACTAAACCAGTGCAATATCCTAGAAAGAGCATTGTTTACATCGTCAATTTCCAATTGCTGTCTATTAACCTTAAAAACTAAAGATGTATCATCTGCAAACAACACCATTTCACAGATATCTCTCATAAGGTGAGGTAAGTCATTAATGTACAAAAGGAACAAAAACGGACCCAGAATAGAGCCTTGTGGCACCCCCAATGCTACAGGTGACCCGTGTGATAGTTTCCCGTTGACATTTACCTTTTGAATCCTATCACTTAAATAAGAAGTGAGAAGATCCAAAGCAATGCCTCTTATACCATAGTGGTGTAGCTTCCTGATAAGAGTTTTATGCTGCACACAATCAAATGCTTTGGATAAGTCACAAAACACCCCAAAGGCATCACGTGACTCCTCCCAAGCCGCGAATACACTCTCTAATAATTTGACCCCAGCATCAGATGTTGACCTTCCACGAGTGAAACCAAATTGACCTGTGTGCAGTAATTTATTTTTATTAAAATAAGTAAGAAGCTGACTGAGTATCAGCTTTTCAAAAATTTTACTAAACGTAGGTAGTACTGAAATCGGTCTGAAATTTGTGGGGTCTTGCGTACTACCTGATTTAAACAATGGAGTTATTTTACTATATTTCATCAAATCAGGAAACACTCCACAATCAATACATCTATTAAAAATTGTAACTAAATCAGGAATCAAAATATCAATTAAAGAATTTATGATATTAACTGAGACACCCCACAAGTCGGCTGTCTTTTTCATACTAATTGATTTGAAAGCTACACTAATGTCCGAATAATTTACATGACGGAAAACGAAACCATTATAAAATTCGGGAACATTGTCTTTAATTAACGATTCTGCAATAGTGGTGGAAGAACCTAAATCGTTTGTTAGACTGACCGGGAAAGTAGAGAAAAACTTTTCAAATGCAATGGCCACTTCCAAATCGGAATCAACAATGTGACCGTCAATACTAAGTTTAAAATTAGAATCTTTCACCCTAGTTCTCCCAGTCTCGGCATTAACAACCTTCCAAGTGGCTTCAATTTTATTATTACTATTTCTGATTTTTGTTTTAATAAATAAAGATTTAGCAATTTTGCAAACTCTTTTGAAAATTTTAGAGTAAGATTTTAAGTACTCTTTAAACTCTTCACCACTATTAAACTGTTTTTCATAATATAACATATACAGTGTCTCCCTACTCTTATAAATACCTGCTGTGGCCCAGTCTCCAAAGATAGGACTATCAGTAATTGTAATCTCTTTGGGAGTAAATATTGAATGAAATTTATTAATAAAAGAGTAAAAAAAAGAATTGTATAAAGAATTGGGAGGTAAAGTTATATCTAAAACTAGTAAATTAGTTAGTAAACTAACTCTCATACGTTCCAAACGACTAGCTGTGACAGGTACAACAGCAATTCTTTTCTTAGCCACCTGTTTTTTCTTACTATAGAATTCTACTAGCTGACCAGAGTGGTCAGAATCCAATTTATTAATAATGTTTTTGTAGCATGGAATAATGTCAGTAAATATGTTATCTATACAAGTACTAGTCGTAGGAGTTATTCTGGTTGGCTCCATAAATAAATTAAGTAAATTGTGTGACTTAAAAAGACTTAATAAATTAATGGTGGGACTAAAACTTTCCAAAATATTAACATTAAAGTCCCCACACACTAACAAAGGCTTACCCGACTTGGTAAGTTTGCTTAAGGCCTCATCCATTACTTCTAAAAATAATTTTAAATTGGCGGAGGGAGGTCTGTATACACATATAACAATGAATTGCTCTAATTGAACACACGCTAATTCGATAGAACATTCTACAGAAAGGGACACAATATCTTTCCGTTCCTTGAACTTAAGGTTCTTGTTTAATATTATAAGCGACCCCCCGTGTATTGTGTTGATTCTGCAGAATGAGCTTCCTACCCGGTGGTTTCTGAAATTAAACATGAGCTGGTTCACCTTTAACCAATGTTCAGTAATACACAAAATACTAATTTCCTCCGAGTTCATGAATAATTCCAGCTCTAGCTGCTTGCCCCCCGTCAAGCAACAGATGTTCTGATGAACTAATCTAATAGAATTAACATTTCTATTATTATTTTTGCACAGATATTGTGATGATGTGCAATGTGCGTGATTATTGTAATTTAATTGTAAAGCTGGCTGGATCAAATGGATATTTAATAATAAATTAGAGCTAGAGGTTGCTACCCCTGTTGTCTGAGAAATTAATTTAAATGTTGAGAAATGTCAACAGAGTGTAAATTATTAGACATAATGTCAGAATAAATTGGAATGTCAGTCTGCTCAATAGAAGCAGTTGAAGTAGTAGCCAAGTTCTTGGCTGATAAGTCAAAATAATAGGATAGCACAGGAGCTATCTGTCTCTTAAACCTATGACCAAAATAATATTTACTTTGAGTCAAAAATAAAGTTTTACTAACTATTTTGTTAGTGTCAATTAAATGAAATTTGTCATTATATGTACTTATTGTGTGCAGAGTAGAGTTTAGCTTATATCTGTAATTATTTTCCGCTTCTGGCTGATTTTTACAATAAGGAAATGTAAACAAAATTATTTTACTTATATCTAAGTTTAATAATGACTTACAATACTCATTTAACTGTTTTTTGTTTAAATTTCCCCTATTACTTGATAATATAACAAGTTTGTCACACTTATTAAATTTATAACTTAAACTTCTCTGCATGAGAACTTCAAAGGATGCTGACGGATAACAAAAACTAACAGCTGACTGTCCCGGTAAACAAGAATTCAAAATTGAACCCATATTCCTTCCAATATCATCACTAAATAAAACTATGTTTTGTGCATTAACTAATGAAATAGGTTCATGAATTGATGCATGAAATGACTGCTGTGACCTGAACCTACTACTACTATTATTATGAAGGCTGTCACACAAGGGGTTGGTCAAGGGGACACACACCGGAGTACTTGCAGGTGATTGCTGTGATGAACGGGCACAATCACAAGAGTGATTGTTGATTAAAGAATCAAAACGTTCAGTGTTATTTGTGGACAGTGTAATAAGATTGTCCATCACCTTGGAATACTCTTGTATTTCGTTCAATGAATTGACATACTTTTTATTAAGTATATCAAGGGAGTCTTTTAAATAATTAATTTCACTTTGTAGTGCTTGTGTATCAGCTTCATAATTTAACCTACACTTATTTAGTTTTTTTGTGCACATTTCTAAATCATCATATAGTTCCAATTTCTCCTTACTTAATTTTGCACACTTGGACATATAACTATGTTGTTTTATTAATTTTTTAGTTTTGACAATAAACTTATTGATTTTTATGTATTTTTTTAGTTTGTTTCTACTGCAGTGAGGCAGACTTGATCCTTTTTTAAGATTGAATAACGATGTGTCATTCTTGGTGAGATCAATAATTGAGTGACTATGTCTGTCCAACACAGGAGAAACCAACTGCGGGGCACTCTCAACTAACTCATTATACAAGCTAATATTATGTGACACGGTAGCATTCTGAGCATCCTCCTGTAACTTAGTAATGAGTGTGTGAGCCTCTTGCAGCTCCTGCTCCAAGGTAGTTATCCTAATAAGGGCCTGCTCATATTCATCGCTGCACCGGTCAAACTTATCTACTAAATCTTTGAGAGTATCCCGTTCCTTTACAATTGTTGTTAATTCTATGTGTATAGCAGTCATTTCTTTCTTAAGCCTAGTGTTATCTATATATATAAAAGGACTTGTCCTCACTGACTGAGGTAAGACGCACGCACAGCCGTAACTGCTGATGGTAGAAACATGAAATTTGGACAGATGTTTACTTTCGTAATCTGGACATCCACTAAGAAGGGATTTTGAAAAATTTTTACTCTAAAGGGATGAAATAGGGGTGGAAAGTTTGTATGGAAAAAAAATTAAATCTTCACCGATTTTTACAAAATTTGAAATTTAGATTTTTAAAAGTATTTAATTGAACACGTGTTTCGTCGTTTTCTAGAATTCTTCCCCTAAGGGTGCAAATAAGGGGTTGAAAGTTTGTATAGAATTTTTTTTTAAATCGACACCAATTTTTGTAAAATTTGAAATTCAGACTCTTAAAAGTATTTAATTTAATACATGTTTCATGGTTTTCTAGCATTCTTCCCCTAAGGGTGCAAATAAGGGGTTGAAAGTTTGTATGGAAAAATCTTTAAAACGCCACCGATTATTATAAAATTTTAAATTTAGACTCCTAAAAATATTTAATTGAACATGTGATTCATGATTTTCTAGAATTCACCCCCTAAGGGTGCAAATAAGGGGTTAAAAGTTTGTATGGAAAAATCTGAAATGGATTTTTATAAAATTTGAAATTTGGCCTCTTAAAAATATTTCATTGAACACATGTTTCGTGGTTTATTAGAATTCACCCCTAATTACGCAAGCGAAGCTGCGCGCGTCCGCTAGTTGTCTAATAATTGTAAAAGTTCTATTTCATTATCTTGCCTTTCACACTGTAATTGGGCACACAAATCCTTAGTGTTTTTTAATTCTTGTAAAGTCAGTTGGAGTTTGGACTCCTCCTGACGAGATAGTGCTCTGCGAGTCATCATTTTGAGTAAAGTATTTTTTGAGTAACGTTAAGGATTTGGATTATATGCAAATAACGGGTAGTTTATGCACGACGGAAAACTAAGCTTTAACTACTAATTTACGCAATTAAACCACAATTAAATCAACGTTATATGGTTTCTATAGCACCTAATAATTAAAAACAATGATAAAAACGCGTACTTACAGTAAAATATACTTAAATATTATGCCGGCATACTACCAGTCACTTACACAAAGAACACTTTACAATTCACAATAAAATCTATTTAAAACATAAAAACTATTATAATTACGTAAGTAACACTATTTGCTTAATTAAATTTAGCAATTATTGTGGAAATGGGCTTCAAATTGAATTAAATTATATGAAATTAAAATTCTCAGTCGGAATCAGCTGTTAGCACCGGGGTTGCCAGAAGCGGAAAAAAAAAAAAAAGTCTAAAACAATATAAGTAAATAATATACTAAACGAAAAAAATATTTTAAAATGTTATACCTACGATTATTTGAACAGTAAGTAGCTAATAAATGGAAATAAAATGTATAAGATTGGTCTGTTTGCTTTCGGTGAGAAACTCTGAAACGCAATTGTTTTTATTTATTGTTTAAAAAAAGTAAAAGAACCTACTTTTTAATATTATTTTGACATTCTTAGTCGAGAAGAATAAAAATAACGGCGGACATATTATCTAAAATTACAAAATACATTTTTTTTAATTGTGCAAACGATAATGCCCAGGGGCGACAGGAGATAAGAATATAACAAAGGTTTATCAGTTTCTAACTGTAGGCACGTACTTATAAAGCTGTCGCATTACGAGACCCGACTTGGCTTAGGCTTATCTGTCAACAAGATATCTGAAATGAGCACCTGCAGAGAGGTAACTGGAAACAAGGCGTGAGATAGTATCCGAGCGCGCGCTGATAAATTCGCGATAGTCCTTCCAAAGGTTTATCTGCGCCGTTGCGTGGTATTTTGAATGGGGATGTTGTAAATATTGTACTTTAATAAAACGAGAGATATATTTTAATTTTATAAGACTACTGACATAATATGATTATTAATGAATATTTCTTACTAATTATCTAAGATATAATATATAAAGGCATTTATTTAACCTATTTTTTAATTCGTTTGAAGAGTTCTATTTATGTTTAAGAGCTTTTATTTAAAAAAATTAAACAAAAACTTCGTGTAAGAATTTTCACTTCTATTCCTTTTTAATTTCTGGCCTACTCCGCCTACATTTTTAATTGGAACGAGCAATTTTCGCGTTAGCCACGAAAATGTTTCAATTTTATTATAATATATTTAGTAAGGGTGTAGAACTAAGCGGACAAGTAGTAGGCATGTTAATTATATACTATAGACATGACACATGATAAATAAACTACTTTTTATTTTCATTTCATAATGTAATTAAAGTTCAGCTTAATATTTGCAATATTGTTTTTGCAGAGACAGGTTATTCGACAAGAAACATATCTGTTTCCTATAAGAAATTACAAAGAGATACGACAAAAATCCAAAATAGAGCACGATGTCCGTGGCGCATAATACAGTGAGTGACAAACGCCTCTTCCTCATTTCCGGTCACCCTTGAACCAAATAAATTGCAAGCAATTTTCAGGCTCGTTTACCGCGCCCCGGGATGACGATGATGATACGCTTCCCAAGTTTCTTCATCTCAATTTGTGGACGTCTCATCTCATCATAGAAGATGTTGCGTGCCAAGTGTGTTGATGTATAGTATTGGGAGCACATTCAAAAAGTATATTTCATTTATTGCTACTCACCTTCGTCTTTTAATCAATAAAAACTTTTAATCTTTCGTTCGTTTCGTTTTGACCTTTAGTGTAATTCTCGTGCCTGTTTTTTCGACGAAATGGCGCCTACGTAATGTAGTTACAATATGCCAGACTCAACGTAATATGAATTATTCATTAATTATTATTTATTTACATTTTCTTAGCTTCACACTGTACTCCGCAAAACATTGTAAGCAAAGGGAACCTGGGAACCTAGTTAAAACACTTCGTTCCCATTCAGATACTTACATTCTTCGCTTTTCGCCGAATTACGGAGGTGTTGAGTGGCGGAACTCAACTCTGCGCTTCTACTCGTAACCCAAGCTAAGAAATGAAAACATTAAATATTTCATTTCGTCATGCACCCACAATCTGTCGCACTTACAGTCCCACGCTTGAGTCTCTGCATCACGACTAGCCTCTTTCATTAATTTATATTAATTGAGTTGTATAGAAGATTGCTGACTTTACTCGTAGTCAGTTAGTTACGTGGCTTGTTTTCCTATCAGAGAATATACCCGTAGTACTCGTATACGCCAACATGCGCCTCACGTATTTGCTGTACTCGAACAAATTTCTTAATATCATTATTTTGCCTGTATCCGAACAGCGAATCGAGTTTTATAATTTGCTTAGTTAGATATACTTAATCATATAAATACGCTTTACTTGAATTATTTAATTTTGTTCACTAAATGAATAACTGTAATGAAATATTTGATTTTCCCTAATATGTATGTAGGTTTTTTTTGAAACCCCCTTTTCACTAAAAACTGTATAATATGAAAAATATAATGCTTAATTTATTATTGTGAAATGTACTAGAAATAAAATAAATCTTAAAAAATTGAAGATTTGCTATATTGTCAAACTGCCTAAGCTTATAAAAAAAAATTGTTTGAAACGACAGCGTTTAAATTATTTTAAGCTTTTTTTGCTGCTTTACGTTTCGTTATTCCCTGATTATCTTGTATTTATATCTTTTGGATATAAGATTCTTGAGATTAAGTTTAAACTTTGTAACATGTTTTATAGGTGTAACTACATAATATATCAACAAACAATTACAGGTAAAAATATGAAAGAGAATGATGTAATATGTAAAAGCAATAGATTTCAAAAACGATTAATTACTGTTTCTTTTAAAATATACATACTTTGAAGCTGTAAAAAATTAATATCTTGCGTAAATAAATAAGTAAACACTAAATGAGTTCTAGTTTCGTTATGTTAATTTTCCGTAGACAGTCAAAGCTACTCTTAGAACAATATCTTCGTAAATTCGACGACATTCGCAAACTTATCTCGTATTCTCGTTAGCGGCTAGTGAGCCTGCTGAATACGTAAGCGTGTCATTCACTATTAAGCAGCCGCGACGTGACGGTTGATGAAAACATCCCGAAGGAACTGCGATTTATACACAATTAGCGACATAAAGTGGAGCGGATTTTCTGGAATAATATATAATTATATTAAGTAGGTTCGAACCCAGAGCGTTCGTGTTAAAGTCACACCCTTGTGCTTCTGCACCACGACGGTCTCTAATCTAACTGCATATTTAATTAACGTTAAATTCGATAAGAAAAATAAAAGAAAAGAACACGATACCAAAGTGAACTTCGTTACGTAATCATTATGACAATCAACATTCCAGGGCGTGGAAATGAAATTTTAGTCTAACAACCCTTCTACGTAAATAAAACATGAAAGTCGAAGGGAAGAATGAGCTGTCGTTTCTTAAAGCAAACGCTTAATTCCCTACTGAATTCGGTGGATATTTTTTTCATATATTTGCTAGTAAAGCTTTGCCAGACCTTTATTTACATAACAATAGGGGTAAAGTAAAGGGTCCTTGAAAAGTATTCTTGTCATGAATCAGAATCTTGTAGGGATTTTATCGGTCAATTTTACATCAGTTTATTTTGTGGTATATAGTATTTCGTTAAGCTTTTTGCCCAAGGTCATTTATTAAGTGAATAATTAAGGATGAGGACTTCTCAGGTTATATCTGCGTCAACATGATATCGTACTCACCAATAATTATCATTAATGAATTAATGAAATTACACAATTGTGTTTTTTCTTATATAACATTATAGATTCGTTTTTACTTATCACAACCTAATATTTTAGTTTAAATCACACTCGGATTAAACTTAACATGTAAATATTTATAGATACTGTTATCAAAAAAGTTATATTTTTAATTATAATAACAAGCATTAAGTATTATTCGCCGGAACTATAGCCACGCAATTTATCAGAGAATCCGATTTATTTCATCTTACATTGTCAATGTTACGGTAATCCTGACAGAGAAGATAGTTTGACAATATTATCGAGATATACGAAAATACTGACAACGAAGAGAATAAAGTTCTGAGCACAATCTTATACGAGTATAACTTTCTGTTGATTACAAGTTGGAAAAATTGCTCCTGTGTGAGATCACATTTACCCTTAGAGCGGACCCTTCAATCAACTATATTGCATAGTTGATAGAAGTAATAATGTCACCGAGTGTCGGTGTCGGTGTCGATGTCGATGTCAGTGTCGCTGTTGGTGTCGGTCACCTTTCGCCTTTTATTTTAGAGATTTGGCAGGCCAAGGACCATTGCAGCATCCAAAATATAGCAATGAAAATATTTTTGATATAAATATTTCCCGAACAGAAATCAAATCCACGAATCAAAAGACGAGTTCTAATTATGCAAGAAAATAGTTGTATGAACTTATGACGCAGCCTGTACGTAGACTTTAGTTCTAGACCAACTCTATTCATTCATTTTAATTTGCTGCATTCACAAGAATCGAATTTACAAATGAAATAAATTAATTCTAATTTTACAGAGTTAATTTAGACTGCAAGTTACTACAGCTTTTGTAGAGAATATAAATTGTAAACTTTTAGTCTCGTAGTTCGTTACTTAAACAAATTAAAATTTAGACGAATACTCTTAATGTTCGCGATGTATAAAAATTTTGTTAAAAATATCGTTTTATCATGCTGAAGTAGAGACAAGGCGCGGTGTTGAGTACCGCCACTAAATGTTCATTGTTTTTAATTTTTAAATTCGGGACACATGGGTGGATAACTGAGTGCTTTAATACCAATTTTCTTTGTGTACTCGGCTATGAGGGATAAATTATGAAATATTTTTTTGTTTATTATAAAAAAATATTTCAATGGCGACATCATATAATAGAAAAACTCGGAGTATTAATCTTAGTTAACATAATTATGGATGTTGATGGTAATTTCACAATCGTCTGTCAACACTGTGACAAATTAAAATTACGAAGATGCCTCTCAAGTCCTCTCTTAGAACGTCATTGATAACAAAATTAAGAACTTTCCGAAAGTCTATTTACATATTTGTCATGTATTAATTTATTTGAATAATTTCATAGATACTTAAAATTTTGATGGAAATTTTCTTATTTAAGGTCTATAGTAAAATATAAGTAAACAAAAACGTTTATATGACTTATTTCTGACTGCTAAAGGAGGCTGTATTTAGAATCTTGGAGTATCTGCAACAATTTATTAAGTATCATTACTTATCTTTAATAGATACTCATTCAAATAAATAACGTTCCTGTTCGCGACAACCGACGCGCATCATCGGCTGTGAACTCGTCACAACATGTTAGAGACTGTTTAGTTTGGCAAAAAGTGACGTCATACCACTCTCGTAATTTTGAATGTTATTATTAGTGTCTTTTCTAAATTAATAGTGTTTTTTCCTTTGTAAATAAGTAATTACATTAAATAATAAATATAAATAGATTTGGGTTCCGTTTTAGATAATAATTTTCGACTTTATATCTTATTTGTATAGTTGTACTATGATTTGCCGCATTAATCGCTTTTTATATAATAGTAACTTCCGTATAGTAAATTTTATTATTAATTATTGTTTGTCATAGTTTTCTGTAACAAAATAACAGATTTGTATATTCCTAATGTGTGTAATTAATTTTAGAGAGAATTTTCATTGTAAAAACTCATGTAAAATTCGTCATCGTAACAGCATTTTTCGTAATTTAATAATAGATAATACTTAAATAGTATAATGTTTTATACATAGATAGATAGATATTTTTATGTTCTTTTAATATGTATAAATTGTAAAAACATCCGATTTTTAGTTATTAAAATATAAATGTAAATGTGTGATAATCATAGTAAAAATATTGTTGTAAATAAAGATAAAACGGCTCGGTGGCTCGCGGCTCTCGTTACCGTTTAGCTCCGCGCAACGGAGGTGCGCGTCGGGCGAGACAGAGACAGTCGGCAATCAACGGTGAGCACAACAGGAAGAAGATAGAATCGGAACAAGACACGAATAGAGCCGACAGTCACCGACCGTTATACAGTGATCAACATCTTGTTTCAATATCCTGTTTCAACATCCTGTTTCAGTATCTTGTTTCAATGTATAGCAAGAACGTCCTACAAGAACGTCTCACAAGAACGTCTCGCAAGAACGTCTCACAAGAAGGACTCACAAGAACGTCTCACAAGAAGGACTCACAAGAACGTCTCACAAGAACGACTCACAAGAACGTCTCACAAGAAGGACTCGCAAGAACGTCTCACAAGAAGGACTCACAAGAACGTCTCACAAGAACGACTCACAAGAACGTCTCACAAGAACGTCTCACAAGAACGACTCACAAGAACGTCTCACAAGAACGACTCACAAGAACGTCTCACAAGAACGACTCACAAGAACGTCTCACAAGAACGACTCACAAGAACGTCTTGGGGTCTCAGCATACTCCGTGTTCCCATGATCTAGAACCTATAGTGTGCAGGGCGTCAGCGGCTCATTCACTTGAGTTCCGCCCGTCCGGTACAACGTGCTGGTCCTTCGAGCCGGATCTGGGGACTCCTTACCGAAGCTGAAGACTCCTCACCGAAGCTGAAGCATCATCTGTCATCGTGCAAGTCATCGCAGTGCTCCGTCGCGCAAGTGCTCCGTCGCGCAGTACTCTATCGCGCAGTGTTTCCGTCGCGCTCGCAAACGCATTCGCCGTCGCGTTTCGCATCCGTATCGACTGTCGCGCTCGCAACTGCGCTGACGTCGCATATCCCGTCACGTCGTGAGTGTTTTGTGCATCCGCCTTCGTGAGTCTTCGTAAGTGCTCCATCGCGCAGTATATTCCGTCGCGCTCGCAAACGCATTCGCCGTCGCGTTTCGCATCCGTATTGACTGTCGCGCTCGCAACGGTGCTGAAGTCGCCTTACTCGGCGTTAGTCTTCGTGAGTGTTCGTGCATCAGACTCTGACATCCGCCTTCGAGTGTTATCGTGAGTCTTCGTGAGTGTTCGTGCATCAGCCTCCGACATCCGCCTTCGAGTGTTATCGTGAGTGTTCGAGAACCTTCGTGCATCCGCCTTCGAGTATTATCGTACTACATCGCGCAGTGCTCTCCGTCGCGCAGTGTTCTCCGTCGCATAGCGCTCTCCGCTGCGCTCTCCGCCGCCTCCGTTGGCGTCCGCATTGACTGTCGTGCTCGCTACTGCGCTGACATCTATCGCGCCGTAAGTCACGTCGTGAGTGTTCGTGCATCCGCCTTCGAGTATTATCGTAAGTCTTCGTGAGTGTTCGTGCATCATCCTCCGACATCCGCCTTCGTGTGTCGTCGTTCGTCTCCGAGAATCTTCGTGCTTCCGCCTTCGAGTGTCGTCGTTCGTCTCCGAGAATCTTCGTGCATCCGCCTTCGAGTATTATCGTTTCGTCTTGGTGAGTTTTACCAATTATCGTAGGTTTTTACTAAGATGCCTATCACAAGATCAAGAGGTCGATCCGAGGGATTGAGATATGAAGCCGACCCTTCATCTAGTCACACAGAGGTGACACACCCGCCTACGAATACACAAGAGGATTCCGAAATAGAAAAGAACTTAATAGTACCAAGTGACGAAAAGGAAGACTCAAGAATTATTTCAATTAACAAGGAGGAACAATTTGAAGGCACACAAATAAAGTCGACAACTTCGAAACGTGCAAACTCGAAGAAGTCTACGAAATCCAGACGTAGAGCAAGAAATGCTCGTGAAGAAATACTTCGCATCAAGCTTGAACTCGCGCAAATAGCTCTGGAAGATGCTGAATCAGATAGTTCAGAATCCCAGGAAGATAATATATCGAAAACCGACTACGTTAGCTCCTGGATTGAAGATAATGCACAAATCGTACAAAAATCACTTACACCATGTGCAGATGTTCCGAGGCAACCACATCCAGTGCCGTCATGCTATAGAATGCCTCAACATCCGAATATCGGCAACAATTCCGAAAATCAACAAGCAATACAGAGAGATTCAACAAAGGAAATAGAGGAGCTAAAAAAGGAAATAGAAAATTTGAAGAAAAGATGCGAAAAAGCCGAAACCGCTCCTACATCGTTGTGTATGAAAACAGAGGTACCTAAACCTACAATGTTACCTCCATCATCGTCATACAATTTTCCCGTCGCGTCCAAAGTCATCATGGATCTTCCTACATATAGTGGAGTGTTAAATGAATGGCTATCATACAGGGCCATATATGAAAACACTAAGGGATACTTCAATGAAGTTGAAAATACAGCCAGAATTCGAAGAAGCCTAACTGGAAAAGCATTGGAAGTCGTCGACACACAACTCATAGCTCATTCAAAACCGGATGCCATCATAGAAGAGCTTGAAATGAATTTCGGTCGTCCAGATGCAATCGCATATAGTGAATATGACAAGCTTCGATCTCTACCTCGTTGTGCTGACAATCCAAAGGAGATACATGCATTCGCCAGTAAGGTAAGAAGCAGTGTCAATCTGTTTCGCGCCCTCGATTTACACAACTTTATCACTGCGCCAGATATAACGAGGGCCCTTCGTGAAAAGCTACCATCGTCGTTATGTACCAGGTGGTACGAGGAACAAGCATCTATATTCAAACCAGACCTGACGCACTTCAGCGAGTTTCTCACCAAACAAGCAGCATGTCGCACACCTTATTCAACAGAGATCCCGCACTCAGAGCCTACTCGTCGTGTGATACATAGAACGCACAATACTACCGAAGAAAGGAAAACTAATAGATTTCATGGAATGGTGAAAAGTACGTGCAAAATTTGTAACAAAGAAGGTCATCACAGTATTAGCTGCAAGAAATTTCAAGATGCCAACTCAGATAAAAGATGGGAACTCGCCAAAGAACACCGACTGTGCTTCAGATGCCTGCGGTTCCGACAATCAGGACATTCCTGTAAACCACAGAAGTGCAATATTAAGGGATGCATCGGTACTCATCATCGATTACTACACTATGATAAAAAGGAGAAATCAGAAATTCGAAATCAACAAGAAGAAAAGGAAACCGTGGCCAACGCATGGGTACCGTCAAAGGCGCATGCTTATCTTAAAATCATACCAGTCAGAGTTCATGGACCGGCGGGAGAAACCTCCGCATACGCTCTATTAGACGACGGATCAACTGTATCTCTCATAGATGAAGCTTTGGCAAAGGAAGTCGGTGCTGAGGGACGGCTGGATCCTTTAAAGATGGAAGCAATCGGGGATATAGTTATTGAAACGCCGGGATCAAGGCGTGTTACCGTGACACTTGCTAATTCACAGAAAAAGAAGATTAGCTTTACAGCTCGTACCGTTCCGCATCTTAATCTTTCCCCGCAAACAATTCGTGAAGAAGACTTAGCTGCCTGCGATCATCTAATAGATTTGAAGAACCAGCTCACCTACGACTCAGCCACGCCTAAAATTCTAATTGGTCAAGACAATTGGAATTTACTACTCGCCGAAGATGTCCGTATAGGACCGAAGAACCAACCAATCGCTTCACTCACGTCGCTCGGGTGGGTGCTACATGGTGCGCACAATAGGACATTGGGTCAGAAAATCCATTTCGTCAATCAAGTTACTGCTATTGAAGATAGAATGGATGAACAACTGAGAGATTACTTTGCCTTGGAATCTCTTATCATTAATCCGCGTCGGCCAGACTCTGATCCAGAAATAAAGGCTGAAAACATTTTGAAGAAACACACACACCGTTTACAAGATGGGCATGTTGAAACCACACTTTTATGGAAATCAGAGAACAGCATCATGGTTAATAATTATGAGTCGGCGCTGAAGAGGCTCATATCAATAGAGAGAAAAATTGATCGTGATCCTGAACTGAAAAGGAGATACACCGAACAAATGGAATCACTCGTCCAGAAGGGCTACGCTGAGGTGGCACCTAAAAGTATCTCTCCAGGCAGAACATGGTACCTGCCACACTTCGACGTGCAAAACCCGGCTAAACCAGAGAAGCTTCGCATTGTTCACGACGCCGCTGCTAAAACCAAAGGTATGTCACTAAACGATTTCCTCTTGACTGGACCAGACCTTCTTCAATCGCTTCCTGGAGTCATGATGAGATTTCGCCGTCATGCTTTCGCTGTATCAGCCGACATAGCCGAAATGTTTATGCAAGTCAAAGTAAGACCTCAAGATAGGGATGCCCTTCGCTACCTGTGGAGAGGACACCGGCGGGAGGGAACTCCTGAAGAATATCGCATGACGTCGCTTATATTTGGAGCTGCGAGTTCACCATGCACCGCGATATTCGCTAAAGATTGGAACGCAAAAAGGTACATCGACACGCATCCAGAAGCAGTGGAAGCTATCATCCACAACCACTATATGGATGACTACCTAGACAGTTTCCGAAGTATAGAAGAAGCTATAGAAACTTCCAAAAAGGTCCAACATATCCACGGAGAAGCTTGTTTCAAACTCTGCAAGTGGGTTTCAAATATCCCGAAAATAATAAATGAACTTGAAAAACAATCAAATATGACAGAAACTATTAACCTGGGTACCAAAGAAGAAAAGATTTTGGGTTTAATGTGGAGACCGTCAACCGATGAATTACGATTCAATTTAAAACTAGCAAGATTACCGCCCAGTTTATTAAAGAAAACAGCTCCTACGAAGAGAGAAGCTCTGAAGATAGTTATGTCACTCTATGACCCACTTGGTTTCGCTTCACCCGTTACTATTCGTGCTAAACAAATTCTTCAAGAATCTTGGCGAAGAATTATAGATTGGGATCAACATCTGGATGAAGATCTTTCCAAGCAGTGGGCAGAATGGATGCTACACCTTCAGAAATTGAAAAATGTGAGCTTACCTCGATGCTACTCTGGTTATAGTGATGCCACATCTGTACAACTACATATATTCAGCGACGCCAGTGAAACAGCCTACGCAGCAGCTGCCTACTGGAGGGTGGTTGCTCCGGATGGAAAAGTCCAAGTCAACATGATCATGGCTAAAGCGAAAGTAGCCCCGCTCAAGGTTATGTCAATTCCTCGTTTAGAACTACAAGCAGCCGTCATGGGAGTTCGCATAGCAGAAGCTGTCATAAAAGAACATCGTATTGCGCCGGAATGCAAAATCTTTTGGACAGACAGTAAGACAGTTCTGACGTGGATAAGAAATGGAGCCAGGTCTTATAAGCCATTTGTCGCACATAGACTAGCAGCCATTGAAGAATATACCAAAGTTGAAGAATGGCGTTGGGTACCTTCTAAGCTCAATGTCGCCGATATAGCCACCAGAGAAGTACCATCTGATTTTGGAGCTGATCATGAATGGTATCACGGGCCTGCCTTCTTGAAAGAAAATCCGAGTACCTGGCCTATCGAAAAACCGGTCGTGTCAAATAATACTGGTGAAGAACATACTTTTACCGTTAAAGAACTCCAGCTGAAGACAAAATTACGTGAAGCAATTCCTGATCCACAACGCTTCTCAAAATGGGAGCGACTACTTCGTGCCACAGCTAGAGTCTTGCAATTTTTAGATATTTGCAGAAATAAAAAAGAGAAGATCTTTTATAAGCGAACACGTAGAAATATGGAATCAGATCCTACGTGGAACAAACGAAGAGAAACATTGCAAAAGAAATCTACTACTCTACATAGCAAGAAATCTATGGATTCCAACAATTTTCTGATATTGGATTCGAAGTACATTACAAAAGCAGAAAATCTTCTCATCCGAACATCTCAAGAAGAATCTTTCAATGAAGATATCACAGACTTAAGATACAACAGGACTATTGCCAAACAAAGTCGCCTTCATTCATTACCCGTAGAACTCCGAGATGACATTGTCGTTCTTCGCAGCCGTATAGCCGCCGCCGAGGGAATAAAAGACGAAACAAAGAAACCACAAGTCTTAGATGGAGATAACTACATCACACAGTTATATATTGATTGGACCCACCGTTGTCTTCACCACAGGAGCACCGAAATAATAGTAAATGAAGTACGTCAACATTTTTGGGTAATTCGTCTTCGTCCCACCGTGAAAAGGATAGTTCATCAGTGCCTCAAGTGTCGTATTCGCAAGGCACAACCCCCACAGCCTTCTACGGGTGATCATCCTAAATCCCGTCTCGCTCATCATCGAAGACCATTTACATACACCGGCTTAGATTATTTTGGCCCTCTCACAGTAGTCGTCGGCAGACAACACGTGAAACGTTACGTCGCACTCTTCACGTGTCTTACCACTAGAGCAGTTCACCTGGAAATCGCCGCCAGCCTAAGCGCAGACTCTGCCATACTTGCATTGCGAAGATTCGCTGCACGTCGAGGATGTCCTTCCGAAATTTACTCAGATAATGGTACAAACATGCATGGAGCAGACAAAGAACTTCGAGAAGCATTCAAAGAAGAAGCCAGTCGTCGAGGCATCGCATGGCGTTTCATAACACCATCTGCACCATTCATGGGAGGCGCATGGGAACGTCTTGTTCGCTGCGTGAAAACAGCTCTATACACTATTCTTCGTGAGAGATACCCCCGAGAAGAAATTTTGGCTACATTACTCTGCGAAGTAGAATATACTGTGAATAGTCGTCCCCTCACACATGTTTCTGTAAACAATGACGACGAAGAATCTATAACACCCAATCACTTTTTACTTGGGGGTTCAGCTCGTCTACCTGTACCTGGCACATTTAGTGAGGACGACATCGATAGCAAAAAGCAGTGGAGACGCTCACAGATATTAGCAGACATGTTTTGGAGACGCTGGGTTCGCGAATATCTCCCTGAACTTCAACACCGGCGGGAGCCTCATGGTCGAGGCCCTACTTATGAAATAGGTGACCCGGTACTTATAGCCGACTCACAACTTCCAAGAAATACGTGGCCAAGAGGACGCATAGAAAAAGTATATCCAGGTGCAGATGGACAAGTGCGAATAGTTGAAGTACGCACTAAGGGTGGTCTTCTGAAAAGGCCAACCAAAAAACTCGTTCCGCTTCCAAAGTAAGAAGACGTCGTCGCTCACCGCGGGAAAGATGCAGCATCACATCGAGACCTGATTCTGCACGGCGGGAGAAATGTTCGCAACAACCGACGCGCATCATCGGCTGTGAACTCGTCACAACATGTTAGAGACTGTTTAGTTTGGCAAAAAGTGACGTCATACCACTCTCGTAATTTTGAATGTTATTATTAGTGTCTTTTCTAAATTAATAGTGTTTTTTCCTTTGTAAATAAGTAATTACATTAAATAATAAATATAAATAGATTTGGGTTCCGTTTTAGATAATAATTTTCGACTTTATATCTTATTTGTATAGTTGTACTATGATTTGCCGCATTAATCGCTTTTTATATAATAGTAACTTCCGTATAGTAAATTTTATTATTAATTATTGTTTGTCATAGTTTTCTGTAACAAAATAACAGATTTGTATATTCCTAATGTGTGTAATTAATTTTAGAGAGAATTTTCATTGTAAAAACTCATGTAAAATTCGTCATCGTAACAGCATTTTTCGTAATTTAATAATAGATAATACTTAAATAGTATAATGTTTTATACATAGATAGATAGATATTTTTATGTTCTTTTAATATGTATAAATTGTAAAAACATCCGATTTTTAGTTATTAAAATATAAATGTAAATGTGTGATAATCATAGTAAAAATATTGTTGTAAATAAAGATAAAACGGCTCGGTGGCTCGCGGCTCTCGTTACCGTTTAGCTCCGCGCAACGGAGGTGCGCGTCGGGCGAGACAGAGACAGTCGGCAATCAACGGTGAGCACAACAGGAAGAAGATAGAATCGGAACAAGACACGAATAGAGCCGACAGTCACCGACCGTTATACAGTGATCAACATCTTGTTTCAATATCCTGTTTCAACATCCTGTTTCAGTATCTTGTTTCAATGTATAGCAAGAACGTCCTACAAGAACGTCTCACAAGAACGTCTCGCAAGAACGTCTCACAAGAAGGACTCACAAGAACGTCTCACAAGAAGGACTCACAAGAACGTCTCACAAGAACGACTCACAAGAACGTCTCACAAGAAGGACTCGCAAGAACGTCTCACAAGAAGGACTCACAAGAACGTCTCACAAGAACGACTCACAAGAACGTCTCACAAGAACGTCTCACAAGAACGACTCACAAGAACGTCTCACAAGAACGACTCACAAGAACGTCTCACAAGAACGACTCACAAGAACGTCTCACAAGAACGACTCACAAGAACGTCTTGGGGTCTCAGCATACTCCGTGTTCCCATGATCTAGAACCTATAGTGTGCAGGGCGTCAGCGGCTCATTCACTTGAGTTCCGCCCGTCCGGTACAGTTCCTATCACACAATGAATCCTGTATGAATGTATGAATTAAAGTAAATTATTACCGTTTTAATCGCCATTGTTAATAGTGTAATACCTCCATTCCACCGACAGCCGCGCTACGCAATAACAATAAGAGCTTAATATTGTTTCTGTAAAATGCTACTTAAAATTATAAATGCGGCTTTATATTGTTATTATTGAATATTAATTTGGTATTTTTTATTATTGTTTAACTGATGCTTACTGTATGTGCTTATTTATATTATTTATGACTTCCCGGGTATATGAAACGCGCCGGTTTCTTACGGATCATTAAAATATACTAAATATATTTACTATATAAGATGCGTTCGTTTGAAGCAGCTTCACGCTGGAGCCCGCACACGGTACAGGAGACAGAAGGGACTTAGTATTAAGATACTTCGTTCTCCACTCTCCACTGAACTCTAAAGGCATTGTAGGTATTTGCGTGTTGAGTGGCGGAACTCAACGTCGCGCTTTACCTCGGTACCAGAGCGAAGAAATGAAAATATCAATTCTAAATAAATATCTTATTTTGTCGAGTAGGGATCGAACCCACAACCAGTCGCGTTTACAGTGACACTTTGTGCCTCAGCGCCACGACTGGCTTATTTAATTAAGTTTTTCTTACTTACCAAAATAAATATATATTTTTGCCGAAACGCCATATATCAAGAATTCAATTCAATTCTATATATTTTTGGGCCTGATAACATAATGATTCCTTTTACTTACATTTATTTTAAATTAATTAATTCCACTTATAAATTCAATTATAGTTAACTACAAATATCTAAGTATTTTACAACAATTTTCTACGTTTCATCAGAGTTTTCTATTGTAAATGCACAAATTTGATGACTAACTTCTCGTTATCTCTGAATGATATATAGTATTGGACTAAAAGGTAATTTAATTCAGTGGTACTTAGCAAGGCAGTGTGGCTTTAACGTTGAGGAGTTCAGTTGAGAAATACGACATGTAATTTGTCTGAGTGAAAAGATTGCTTATGTTCTGCGTTTGTTTGTTGGCAGTGTTTTCTCGCGTTATATAAAATTTCCGCCTTATTTCATGTGAAAGGACATTTTAAGTAGGCACGATTCTCTTAGCTAAATTCTATTTATTAAAACTAAAAAATTAAGTTAAAAGAAACGATGTAAGAAGACCAACTAAAACCCGACTACTAACAATCACGCTGTAAAAAGAATGAAACAAGAAAATATTCTCACCTGACATTTTTCAGAATTAATTCTAACAGGAGAAAGTGAAAGTAATATTTACAGCTTGCAATCACTAACATTGAATAAAACTTAAAGGCTTTTTTTTTAATTAATAAAATATGTATATAACATATTTTATTAATATACAGCGATATAAACATAAAAACCATTCTATCAGAATTCTTTGATAGAGAAATTTGGTGGCTTCTTTCAATACATTACCGTCGAAGTGTGATCATAAAATAAAAGAGCAGTAAAACAGTATCTAAGAGTAATAGAGCAGAGAGATAATCCTGTTACATTGTTGGTTTGGTCAAACAATAATAGATCGATATTATCTTTTAAGAAGTTAAATATTTACGTATTATATGTTTTTTGTTGCTTATTCTTGTATCGTGTAGGGGGACGGAGAACTTAGTGCTATGACACTCTGTTCCGCTGAATTCTGGAGGCATTGCATGTTTAGGGGCGGAATTCAACATCTTACTATCATACTCTTAGTAGCAGAGCAAAGAAACGAAAATATTTATAAATAATAATTCATTCCTCCGAGTGGGAATCGAACCCACAACCGCCGCAATACAGTCATACGTTTATGTCCCTGCGGCACGGCGGCCTGCTATAGCATCATAATAATATTTTTATTTTTATAGCGACAAGACGCGTCATTTTGTGACTACTTCCAACATATTATCGTCAAAGTGTGACCATAAAACAAAAGAACAGTAAAACAGTATCTAATGGACGAATACGCTAATGCTATTAGACTCGAGATATACTCGGCTAGGCGACGAATAATGGGTTGCCTTATTTTATTTGAAACTAGACTCCGAAACTAATGTTATCGGGGTCGAATGTACGAGTATGGACCCTTATGTTCAACATCAACTTTTACGTAACATATTTTTCTGCATCGCAGGGTAAGGAGACAGTAGTTAGTGTTAAGACACTCCATTCCCAATTTCCGCTCAATTTTTAGAGACATTACATATTATGTGTGGTGGAGCTATAAGAGCGGAGAAATAAAAACAATTTAAATATAATGAGTCCCCAAGCGGGAATTGAACCCACTATCATGTTTATAGTCAGACATTATCCTACTGCATCATGACAGTCTCCGATATTATATATTATGTATATTTCTAAACACCAACAAAGAGTTTTCTTGTATTAGTTATCTTGCAGCATACAACATTTAAGCGCTTGAATTCCAAACACCCAATGAAGAAAGAAGTTAAGTCCGCTGACACCCGTAACGAGACTCCCGGAGGACTTAGCTCTACCAAACTCCAGTTCAATAGCTTTGGGCAGTTTCCTTAACAAATTCAATTTCTTTTTGAGATATCTCTTGAGATCACTAATACTTATAATATAGTATGGACATTTTTTAAATGCAAAGGTTTTTTTAGCTTAATGCTATTTTCAATCTTTACTCAGAAACTTAAGTGCTTAATACTAACTTTGACCAAGCTTTGTAAGAGATGCAGAATTCAATATTTCACAAACTACGTATTCCCGCTGACGTCTCATAGTTATGATTGATAAAAAAAACAACCGTTTTAATAATTCATCTCGTTTATCAGTAGTTTTGTGAAATGGATATACCTATCTAAACAAAATTATAATTTATGTTTCCAAAACTCTGAAATATAACCTCGCCCGTGATTTATTACAAATATTGACAGTAACGAGCGTCACGTCCCCGTCACGTGTTATACGCAATCGGTAAAAAAAATCGTAATGTGTGTGACATAAATCATTGAATATTAATGATACGCATGACGAACTCTATATAAACGGGCCGTCTTGCAATATTCGCGCGTGATCATCGAGGGTTTAACATTAATTTTTAATACTTTGTTTCAATTTCATATAAGTATTGCGATACTAGTACCTGTTAATTTTAAATTTAATAATTGTTAAAAATTGCAATGTGGAAATTAATTCTAACAAAATTTTATAAGATTGTTAGGTACTTCTTTATGCACAGAGTTAATACTAAAAATAGATTCTGCGTGACATTCTTATGTATGTATGTGAATTCTGTATTATTCGTAAAATAATGGAAATGCGTGAAAAAAAATATAATCTATACATAATTATTATAAAATTTCCGAACGTATAAAGTTTTCATATTACCATACCTAAATAATTAATCTCCATATACTCCATCGTATTATGCTCCATCGTATTATATTCAACGTGATATATGGAGGTCATGATTGGCCCGCAAAGCTGAAATTTCCTCAGATTAGACGTCACCAGGCCTTTTCTTTAGGCCCGATCCTGTAAATTGCTCGCATTTATTTAAACTGTTCGAAACGACCGCTAATGTAGTTCTTGAAATACTTTTTGTAAATTTATAGGTGTCGAAAATGTATTATGGGTAATTCACTAGATTGAGGAAGATGACATAAAACTTTACTTAGAATAAGGTAAAGAAAATGAAATTAAAATGCCATTCATCGTAGATATTCTAGTAGCTCAGTTCTAGATGTACGCATTAATGCTACCATTAAAATTTGGCCCAATTATCTATTTTTTCTGTGTATATACTTAGGCACTCCAATGTTCATAAATAATTTTCTTCCATTTACGTAGCGCATAATAAAAATTTTATCGGTTATCATCCTGACGAAGTATCTCATCTTGCAAAATTTGCTATTTTTCCTGGAAAATTCTCTTTAAGTGAAAACTGCTACGGAATGCTGTTACTGTCTTGAACTAAAGTCACGTACTAAAGACATGAGTATCAAAGGAACGGTTACCGTGAGAGTCAGAGGTCGACGTTGCTTAAAAGTACTTGCGAAATATTTATTACTTAGTAAATGTGTTTTTTTTATAGACCGTATATAGTATATATTTAACTTTTAAATATTTGATAACTGTTTGTTATTTTAAAGATGTATAACATCGATAAATTCATCATATCACATATTTATATGTGCGTTTATAGTAAATTCATTGAATGTATTAAGTGTAAAAATGTTTATATGTATTTAAAGTGCGAAATGTACCGTCATTTCACATATTTTGTATAATATTTGGTTAATACGTAAAACCCTTTAAAAACTATATTCTTAACTTAACTCTATTCTCCACATTCTGCCCAGACTAGTGACACTAAACAATAAACTTCCTACTTTTTCTAATCAGATCAGGTGAATATATATTTTTTAAATATTAATATCCCGTCGAGTATTAAATTATCGAGTAAAAAGCCATTGAATTCTTAATATAAGCAAAGTATAATTAAATTAAATTCATTTAGATATTATGTCATCTAACTTTACGAGTAAAATATTTACTTTAGTTGTTAAATTCATTTAGTGATTGATATCAAATGTGAAAACAATAATAAGATAGAAAACCTTGAGAAATAGCCAGGCAGTAGGTCTTTCATCTTCAGGATCGATCCCAATAAAATGTAACTTTCCACCTTGTTGACATTGCATTTTTAGTTTAAATGGGTCAAACTGAAGAGTGGATAAGTAATGGGCTTCGGCTCCTCCTCTATCGTGTACCTGGTCGCTCGGACGAGACGCTCGAGCTTTCTACCGATAGGTATTAGATTTTTTTATCTGTTTCCTTTTTATATGTAAGCTATTGAACAAGTTTAATTATTTGAAACACTTTTGTTAATCTGAGGCCGTCGTAGCGCAGCGGCATAAGGGTGTGACTGCAACGCGACTGTTGTGAGTTCGACCCCACTCGAGGACATGAAATATTTAATATTTCCATCTTTTCGCTCTAGTAATGAGGCAAACCGAGGCATTGAATTCCGCCACTCAACATACAATGCCTCCAGAATTCGGTGGAGAGTGGACAACGCAAGTTTCCTAATGGCAACGGAGTTGCTTAACACTAGGTCCCCAGGTTCCTTACCCTACGTGTGGGATACAGCGAAGTGTGTGTTATAAATGAAGCTAAAAAAATTAGTTACTAGAAAACTAAATAAGCTTCAATGTATAATATTTTTCAAATAAATGAATTGGTTTAGTAAACTTTTCAACAGTTCGAAAATCTATATAGTTGTAAACAAACCGAGTATTGTGTAAAGTTTCAAACAAGAGCTTTTCCTCTTCATTATCTTATACTTATTTAGTTTGCTTACTACTACTTGCGCAATAGCTTTGAAACAAGAAATAATTGTGTTTTCATTGTTTAAAATTATTTTCTTGTCATAAAAATAAATATATTTTTTTTAAATAAATTATTATAATTAAATAATGCGTGTAGGTAAAGCACAAAAATAAATATTTAATAATATTTTAATGTCCTCAATTAGTTCAAAATGATTTTCTATTCATGCACCACAGTAACAATTTAATATTTTTCCGCAAACCCCCCACAGTCGTGCCTACTTACTTACTTACTTACTAGTACTTTGTAACTACTATAATAATTATAAGTATTTCATGAATTTCATATTCAAAATTACTTATTATTGTAAATTTGTGTTTAAAATAAGATATAGGACTTAAATAATTATTAAATGTGTACAAAGATAATTATTATACTAAACAAATAGTTATCAAATAAGCTGATGAAAGATTGAGTTTTTTCTATATGAATAGAAATTATATCCGAAATATACATGCATAAAGTAAACCACTCGGATTTACCACTAAAATCTCTACAAATATGCTGAATACGTAATGAAAATAACAAATATGTAAAAATAAAAAGAAAAATAAAAAATTGTTTAAGCTATACGCAAACATAATAGTGATGAATAGGGGGCAAGGCTCGCGTTGATATGGACCCTAGTTAAACCTGATGAATACTTCTAGAGGATTAGCCTTTACTATATGAGTACAACTACACACGCGTCCTCGCTGGTGACAAATATACCACTAAGACCGATTCCTCACGTTGGTACTGCGTGCGAAAATATAATATTTTGAAATATATCTTTTGCTTATTTATAAATATACGAACTATAAAGTATAACTATTAAGTAATAAACGGATTTAAATGAAAATATTAAATTTACTCAAATGGGAGTCGTACCCACAGCCAATCGCATTCACAGTCACACGCTTGTGCCCGAGCCCCACGACTGGCCTCAATTCATTGTTAAGAAGACGACTCATTATTGTTTATGAACACGTAACCAAACTATAATATTGAAATAATAAAATATAATATTTATTTAACAGAAACTAGTACATGTAAAGTGAAGTAGTGCGGGTCTAAATCTCTCGATTTATTCGCGGTCGTCTCAGTGATACGAAGAGGTACAACAGTGTTCCTTTATACCTCACAACTCAGACTTCTCTACTCTGACCCTCACGCGAGACTTCAACACATAACACCTACGCTAAGTAATAAGTATATTTCTAATATAAATGGTAATGTGACTATTTTTAAGGACTTACCGTTACCGTATGAGGTAAAATATGATTCACAGTGAATTCTGTAAAATAGTATACAGGATTTTATTTATTTTATAACAACGACTATCTAGAAATAAGAATATATTTTTTACTATCATACTACTTATCTAATAGTTACTCTAATTACAAGAATATGAGATTGTGTATTTTAAATTATATTTTATTATGAAAAATAAATATATATATAAAACGTGTTAAACCTCATTAAAGCTGACAAATTCCTTTCCTACATAAATTATCGCCATCAAAAAATTGGTACTCACAGACTCAATAAGAGAAAAATAAGCATAATGGGCTTAACGACACATTACCGCAACTCTAGTCTCCCTAGGGGAGTCGACTGATCTAATTTGCCGATACTTCGGCTCCCTATACGAATGAAAAACAAGGAGTAGCTTGATGATCTCTTCTAAACTATAATAACGTAATTGCCTCACAAATAAATATGTTTATATAAAAATATGTGTTATACTTTTTCTAAGCTCTTTTTCTAGCTTCTAATAGTTATTTAAAAGTAAAATGTAGTATATATTTTTAAATGAAAGTTAAAGTAAGTTACTATATTTAGAGTAAAAGTTAGTATTATACTAAATTCATAGTAATTCCATATACTATTAAGTATAAAAATTTCCTAAGTAAGCAATTATTCTTAAATCCAGTTTGTCTTATGTCAGTTAATTCCAAGGTATAAAGTGGGATTTAAAGTTCAAGTAACTTTACTTTAGCACATGGGTCGATTAAGCGGGATTTTTATGAGCATCCTTATCAGTAACGGCTGCGATAATACTGCCTCAAAGCGCACCTAAGAAGGTATACGAGGTAAAAAATGTCTAATATTGGCGGACGATATCTACGGAGATTCTTCTTTAACACATATTGAAAACGACGCAGTACTTTTAAACTGCCTCGATATCATTTAAAAGCTTTAAACTACACGCTTTTTGGAAAGACAGAAGTTGGGTGGTATTTATTTACTATCTTTCTAGATTATGAAAATATTTTTTTTTTAATTATAACAAATCTACTTAGATTTGCTAAGTACGTTTAAGTAACAAAGTATTTATATTATAATAATATAAATTCTTAGGCATAAAGAATATTAGTGCGACAGAATTTAAAAAAATATTAGTCACAATTTTTTATTCGCACAATTTACAAATTTAAAAATTATAAAAAGAAAACCTTTCAGGTTAAAATACCGTCATAGAAATAATAAAATATCGTCATGTACAGTGATAATATATGTACCTATGTGCTACGAACATAGTGATAAGGGTGCGGGTGACCCTGATTAATTCCTGTCAGGGATGAGCTCTTACAATATGAGCAAAATCTCTTAAACTACGTCTTCTCCGACGTACCCTTCTTAAATATCTTGTTATTCAGTAGTAAATCCTTCGTCCTCGTTTTTATACGGCGTTAAATACCGCACTATCATGGCGGAGTAGGTTACTTTAGGCGGCAGTTATAAAACATAGATACTGTATTAATAAGGCCTGATTATACTACTCAGCGGGATAAATTCAATATTTACAATCGACGATACATTATGAATGCAGAAAACAAATATATATATTCTAAAAAACGTATAAATGTTTTACGTTATAATTCACTACGGCTATAAAAACCGTAGACACATTTCGGAATGATTTTCTTTCGTCTCTCGGGATCAGCCTGGAAATTTATTTACAGAACGGGAATTTTGATCTCAGCCTCCCATAAAAAAAGAAGAAAATTCTACGGCGTTTGAGCTTACGAACGCGATACGAATTATTGCTATAAAACCTCACTCAAACATGAAATAATTTGTGATAAAACCTACCAAATCCGAAACGTTATGTACGAGTATATCTAGATATTTCGGAAAAAATATTTTTACATATATCTATTCATGTTTAGTGCACTCTGTTCCCACTATAATAGTACAGTAAAATATCCATAATATGTTATATTGGCAACCATCGTTCATGATTAAATTCATCATATCTCAATAGATGTAAGGTTATACAATTATAACAATTGAGAACTAGCGCTCAGAGTGTTTGCTGCAGTGACAACTTATGTTAATGTTGTCCGTACTGTTTAAATGTATTATTAGTTAACAGAAATGATGTAAAAAGGAGAGATTCAGACGTCAACAAACCGCGACAAGTATTTACAACTCTGATAGCATCACAATGTACACAAAGTCTGTCCAAATCGACCGTCAATCAGTGTTTTCGGTTCCGATCAATTTTACGATAATGTTGGACTTTCATAGGAACTTTATAGCAAGTAATACATTTTTATCTCTTAAATATTTTTGATTTTGTTCGTAGAATATGATGATCTTTGAAATATTATTATAATTATTACTGAATGGTTACTGTATATAAGTCATCTAAACTTTTAAACTAATTTAGTATTTACTATGTCTGCCTTATTCTCGTTTTATTTCTCATATAAGCTGTACTGAAAGTGGTGTGCAAAATTTATATAATTCACACACACACATTTATATAATTTATATAGTCACATTGAAACAGTTTTCCAAATTGCACGTAATTTGCAGAGCTACCTAAAGAGGAATGTACTAATGACCGGACGGTGTTCGACCACATTACTACAACCCCCAAAAAGTTCTCCATCTAATGAATTTCATAAATTATTGTTTTAGACTCGAATTAAACATACAACTATTTTATTACAATTTCACATGTTATACAAATAACTAACACATAAGTGTTATAATTGCTTTGAAAATTATTAACATCCAAATCTATGGAATTGTGTACTGGGATCGACTTCGTCACTTAACAGTTTTGCATAAAAAAGTGTATGATTTTGATAAGTGGATGATTTTTTATAATATGTTCATTATAAATTATACAACGAAATGACTATGTAAAATAACTCAATACTGACCTGGTTTCTCATTAATACATTATAGTAAATACGTATATTTCTAAACATGGATTGTCAACCACATCTTAGATCTAATTAAACCGCAAATTTCTTCTGAAACTGGCTGAAGGCTGAAGCTAAACAAACTCTATCGAAGTACGCCTAACACGTACGGAACTTTGAAAGGTTCAGATTCATAAAGCTCTGAATACTATGAGAACTTACTTACACCTCAACTTTTATTGCGTATCTTTTGTCTTAATTGTGATGTTATAAACTATATATAATATACGATACTCTTCATATAAATTGAATTATATTAACTTCAATAGAATATTTCTTGTTTAAAGAAATATGTGCATCTTGCTGAATAATGTTCGTGATTGTTAAAATAGCTTAATTGGCCAGACCAGCGTTTTATATCATTACAGATATAGCATACATTTTAAATTAATATGAATGTCATACATATTACGGAATAATTACATGAATAGTTAGTTTAATATATCTTATTCACACAAGCAATTGTACATTCTATGAAAATAGATCGTATTGGATAAGTTTATAATCCAAAATCCAAATTCCCTTAAAAACAACGTTTTATATACAACTAACTATAATATATGGCATATGACTAGGTAATCTACATTGAGGCACACCCCATTGACAATACAAAGAGAGCTGAACAGCGATATCCATTGTGTGCGACCAAAGGACTGATTACACTGTTCCCGTACTGCCTCTGGTCTCTCTCCTATGATGGCCTATTACATGTTCAAGATGCGATACTGAATGTGTTTCATATTTTTTAACCTCACGGTATATTAATACAATATGTCCATAATTACGGCCTTACACAGTACAGTCTTATTATTTAGTATATTATGTAATTAAAAACATTTATTGTAATTTTCTTGCGGTTCCTATTTTGTATGTACGCAGAACTTGAAGTTTTATTGATTCACACTTCGGGCCTGACACAAAGCACACACATACTCTTAGCATGTGTCGTAGAAACTAATTAAACTCTACTTGAAAGTTTATTATGTAAGTGAAACTTAAATTTGTTTATGCGAGAAACAACAACAAACGCTAACTAGTTAGTAACTAGTGCCTTGAAATGTATATATTTTCGTGTTTAATTGAAATTGCTAAATATTCGTTTTTAAAATGTTAAAGTTAGAGAAGTTACAATATTGTATTTTTAATCTCATTTTTATCTTGCTTGTTTTGTGTTTTTCTTTTCGTACATATTTCATAAATACCCTTATCGTGGCAAAATTTATTTTTTAAAAAGAAGCAAAAAATTGTATACTGGTAACTTCTTTGAGCTATAAAAAACATAAATAAAAAAAATTGTGATATGGTAATTTTGGAAAAACACGACGTATACTATTCTATACATTGCTATGAGAGAGATTTGGAATGTTTCTGGTAGCTTTTAACATATAGTAAAAGTTATTTTAAATAACATGATTTTAAATAAATATAACTATGTTGGTGGAAGTAAAAATGTTTAATTAAAAAAATCAATCTCAAACAATTTTTTGTTACAAAATATTAATTCAGAGATCCTATTGCTTGCGGGATACTCCAAAAAATACTTTCGATTTTTCACACAACCTAGATGAACCTTATATTTTGTGCACATGGTACTTGCCTGATCAGCTATGCAGTATGCAGTAGGTACTTGCACATTTGATATCCGGTTATTTGCGGCCAATGGTAATATTCGCTATACACAATTCTGTATATTTTATATTCGTGTATAAAATGAAGCGAGAAATTGTAAAACACAAATTGTATTCAAACCTAGCGAACTGATTTAACACGGTCAATGTATTTGTAATAGCAATGCTAGGAATTATTAATACGGGCCCACATCCACTAACCCTCGCCAATAGATACGTACGCCTCCGTGTTTCCGCACGAACGAACCTTTGAAAGAAATTTACTTCATTGAATGGAATGGTTTATGAACTGTGGCTAACACATGTACAGATCCGATCGAACACTGCTTTCGTGAAACATGTGGGACATCAAATATATAGTACGAAAAAGGGGAATTTGAATTGTAATATTCTATAGTATTCATATGAGTGTCGGTTGACATGAAGTTCAAATGAACATAATTCTAAAATCTGTTTAAGCTATGTAATTTCAATATAATATGAAAATTGTAAATATTATTGCTTCCATAGACGGAATATGCCTCAATTGTATTTTTAACCGACTTCTGTAAGAAAAGGAGGTTATCAATTCTACTGTATTTTTTTAAATTTTTTTTTTATGTTTGTTACCTCATAACTTTTGACTGGGTGAACCGATTTTGATATTTTTTTTTATTTGAAAGGTGAAGCTTCCCGAATGGTCCCATTTTTTTTGGTCCATGTCTGACAATGGTATCCATGAGAAAATCACATAAGTCTTAAATTTGCATTAGGTATGTGCGCGACAAATAGACGAATAACTCAATGTCGCGCAAACCGATTTTGATGATTCTTTTTTTGTTTGAAAGGATATACTTCAAGGATAATTTGGTGAAAGTTTGGTTAGGTTCCGATTATGGAATCCGGTGAAAATTGAGAAAGTTTCTTTTTTTTTGGTAAAAAATTGATTATACTCTAATAGTTACAAGCAAAAACTTTTTAACTCGATGTCAGAAGTGAGATTCCTGATCGTTACATTTCTTTTCAACCAACCTCAAAAAAGAGGATGTTCTCATTTTCAACCAACTTCAAAAAAGGGAGATTCCCAATTCGCCCGAATACTTTTTATGTATGTTCTTGTCAATATACCAAAATGTTACTTTGCACAAAAATAATAGCTAATTAAATTAAGTTTTACATGGGACAACCACAACCACTCGTTGACAACCACTACCACCACCATCACCACTCGTTTAAGAAGCATCATTTTAAGATCTACCCATCACCTAAAATCGTAAAATAAATTAATTTTTAACAAAAACAAAAAAAAAAGTCGGTGTCAAACTAATGCTACAACACCTTTATTACAATATCTAATTACTAAGCCTGTTTGTTTTACTTAGCACCGACTTCAAAATTATAAAATCTTTGTAAAATTATTTTTCACTTTTTAGTTCGTTGGTAGAAGTCGGTTTTTGTTTTTGTTAAAAATTAATTTATTTAACTTATGATCCCAGAAAGGTCTCATAAAAAGTGGCAAAATTTGATATTAAAGTCGCGAGTTCAACCTCCAATTTTTGTATGGATCCCTCGGTGGGTGAGTTTTTTGTAAATCAAGTAGGTACATTATCTGATTATAAATACAACTTTAGAAAAACTAATAATGATTTTGGGAAATAATCGCATAATTATGTCATTTTTTAGTTGTATATTTGATGAACCATCCTTATAATACTCATAATCCTATATCTTATAAAACAAAGTCTCTTTTCGTGTCTGTCTGTTGTTTCTAACTCTTCTTCTTCTAAACCACCCAACGGATTTTGATCCGGTTTTCACCATTAGGTCGAGTATTTTTCGTAGAAGGTTTATATATAGTTTATTATTTGTACATTCTTATGTAAATTAACATAAATACAACAAATATGTATAAAGTCCTACCCGTTGAAACACTTTCGCGCATGCGCTGCTTTAATGGTAAGTACTATATGAAAATAATGTATTGGAGTATTGTTCCTCTTAATAAGATCTACAAAAAAATCTGCGACGGCATATTTTTATCTTTTAAGAATAACGTGTAGTGATCATTTTTCTCTCTAAAAATAATAATTTCAATATATTTTTTATTGTGAGGGTTATTTTTCCGTAATTGTATTAATTCTTATTCTTTAAAATACTTTATTAATTTTCTACGTTAAACGAAGATAAAATTCGCTTTTTACACAATTTCGAAATCGCGAATAGTTTTAGAGAAAAACGCATTTAATTGTTGACACATCCCGCCGTTGACACCTCAGCTGTATCGAGTCCTGTTTTACTTATGCCTTACTCTCAGCATATAAACAAGTACATTAGTTACGTTGGCCATTTAATGTAGATCAAAACTGTCTTTTACTGTTTTTCATTTTAATAAGTACTTTAGAAGTTGTTACAATATCAAAAATCCTTGCTGCGAAACGGCTCGCCACTCGCCATGCGTCCGCCGCGCCCGCCTGCCTTACACGCATCGGTGGTTCAGTGGTAGAATGCTCGCCTGCCATGCGGGCGGCCCGGGTTCGATTCCCGGCCGATACATTCTATTTAATTTTCCTCACAGGCAGCCACGTCGTGCTTGCTTTTCATCAGGGACAGAATAACAAGCTCGAAAAAAAAACCCGCCTGCCTCTATAGCAACGAAGATTTAGATGCGTTTGCACGTATTGGATAATTGGAGTTGAATGTATTACTTCAGCGCGATATACATATTTGGTTTCATATTTTTTGTAGTAGTCATTAGTAGGCAGGTTTTTGTTTATAATTTCTTCCGTTTAAAAATAATAATTGCAGATCTAGGCGTGAAGATAGCTCGTCCAAACAAAATGGGCGAACTGCGCATTTTGGATTTGGACGACGCTGTAACCCCACAAGAAGTTGCATTAGCAATCGCGGAGTCAGGAGGTTGTTTAGTGGAAAACGTGAAGGTTGGTGAGATTCGTCGGTCGCCCTCCTCTCTGGGGACTGTTTGGGTGCGATGCCCCCTGTCTGCTGTCCGGAAATTGGCAGACTTAGCGCAACTACAAGTAGGTTGGCTTTCCGCACGAGTTGAGCATTTAAAACCAAGACCTCTGCAGTGCTTTCGGTGTTTTGAAAAGGGTCACGTTGGACGAATGTGTTCTAGTGGAGTCGATAGGAGCGACCGTTGCTTTACATGTGGTGAGCCTGGTCACAAAGCCAGAACCTGTAGTGCGAAATCGCCAAAATGTCTTATTTGTGCGGATCTCGGAAGACGTGCAGACCATAGAATGGGCACTAAACAATGCTGTCCGCCAAACAAAAAGCAGAGAAAAATGGGGACCTCAGTGGCTACCAATGTGACGAACGCCCAGACTACGACTTTATCACCGGAGTCCAGGCAGTCGGAGATAATGGAGGCTTAACAATGACACCCATACGAGTTCTTCAAGCCAACATAAACCACTGCCGTAATGCTCAGCATCTCCTTATGCAGAGTATTAGGGAGTGGTCTGTTGGGCTTGCTGTGGTTGCAGAACCATACAATATACCCAACCACCCTCGCTGGTTTGGGGATGAGTTAGGTACTGTAGGTATATTCTGGGGTACTGGAGAACGTGTTCTACCTTGTTCACTTCTAGAAAGAGGTCCAGGATATGTAGCAGTACAGTGGGGTATTTTGGTAGTAGTAGGGTGTTATATCTCCCCTAACATACCTCTTTCCGATTACGAGGAGTATCTGGATAGACTGGTCAGTTGCGTTCACAGATGCCTACCCCGTCCGTTGATTGTCTTGGGAGACTTTAATGCCCATGCTAGGGCGTGGGGAAATAATAGAGATGACGCAAGAGGAGAAATAACTCTTGAATGGGCAGCAAGTCTAGATTTACGGCTTTTAAACCGAGGGACAGAAAGCACTTGTGTGCGGTGGCAAGGAGAGTCTATCGTGGATCTAACTTGGGCAACTCCTGCAGCCATTCGCTTCCTGTCGAACTGGCGTGTAGCAGAAGAACTGGTAACCCTTTCTGACCACCGCCATATAATTTTCGATGTGTCCATCCGTCGCGACCGCTCTAATTATTTACGTAGAGCAGGCGGTGCATTGCATCGATGGTCTCTTAAGAGACTAAATAAGGATTATCTCCAAGCTGCTACCATTGTTGCATCTTGGCCAGAAAATACTCAAGAAGCTTTTGTCGACGCCGAGAGTGAAGTGGCTTGGTTCAGGAGTACGATGGTGTGGATTTGTGATGCGGCGATGCCCAGAATCAAACACGTCAACTATAGATCAGAATACTGGTGGTCATCGGAGATCGCCCAGCTACGTGAGTCTTGCTTACGTACTCGGCGTCAGTACACCAGGAGCCGAAGACGTCAGCGAGTTACCCCAGAAGAGACAAGCCGCGATTATGAGGCGTACCGAGAGGCCACGGAGGCGCTTCAAGTGGCCATTTCAGAGGCAAAAGTGCGGTCCTGGAGAGAGCTCGTTGATGGTTTGGATCGAGATCCATGGGGGCGTCCATACCGTATGGTTCTGGGCAAACTACGACCATGGATGCCGCCTTTGACAGAAACTCTAGACACGGATCTGTTAAGAAGTGTAATTAATACTCTGTTCCCTGTGATCCGGTCACATTCTCCAGTGGTGTTCTTTCCTCTGGCTTGGTCTGACGAGTTGTGCGTAACTGAACTGGAAATGGAGCAAGTTGTACGCCGTCTCAGTGCTCGTAGTACTGCACCAGGTCCTGATGGTATACCCGGCAGAGCTTGGGTTTTGGCCCTACCCGCCCTGGGAAGCAGGCTAAGACTACTATTTAACAGTTGTCTTCGTTCTGCTACATTCCCTAGGGCCTGGAAAGAGGCAAATTTGGTGCTTCTTAAGAAGAAAGCTAGTAACCAGGGTGCACCCTCTTCGTATCGCCCCATATGCTTACTAGACGAGGTTGGTAAGCTCTTTGAGCGGATTATTGCCAATCGCCTCAATGATCATCTTTCATGCGATGGTCCTAATATATCGGATAATCAGTTTGGTTTTCGACAGAGGCGCTCAACTGTGGAGGCTATTCTGCGTGTTCGCTCTCTTACAATGGAAGCTACATCCCAGGGTAGAATGTCTCTTGCGGTAAGCTTGGATATTGTCAATGCTTTTAATTCTATCCCTTGGGATACGATTAACGAGTCACTAAATTACCATCAGATGCCCGTGTATCTGCAGGCGATTATTGGGAATTATTTGCGAGATAGATACATTTCATACACGGATCAAAACGGCTACAGAATCCATAGAAAGATGTCTTGTGGGATCCCGCAAGGATCTGTCCTAAGGCCACTTTTATGGAACCTTGCCTACGACGCTGTTTTACGTGTAGTTCTGCCTAGGGATGTCGAAGTTATTTGTTACGCAGATGACACGTTGGTGTTGGCAACTGGGACTACTTTTGAGAATACTAAAAGGCTTGCAGAGATTGGTGTTGAAATGATCGTCACAAAAATATATGACTTGGGATTGCGCATAGCGGCTCACAAGACTGAAGCATTATGGTTTCACAGGCTGCCGAGAAGTAGGGAGCCACCTGACACGTATGTTCGTGTAGGTGATCATCAGGTTCACGTCGGTCGGCATATGAAATACTTAGGGCTCACATTAGACAGTCGCTGGGGATTTGAAGAACACTTTGACCGCCTAGTCCCTCGAATAGACAAAGTAGTGGGTGCTCTGCACAGTCTACTACCTAATCTTGGAGGACCGACAGAGGAAGTTCGTTTGCTTTATGCTGGTGTTGTTCGATCAATGATCCTTTATGGTGCCCCTGTCTGGTCCCACAGACTGTCAATTCGGCGCTGTAGAACTAAAATTTATAGTCTACAGCGCAGGGTGGCTATCAGAATAGTACGTGGTTACCGTACGATATCCTATGAGGCAGCGACCTTACTGGCACGTTTTCCGCCTTTAGATATTCAGGCATCTATGAATGCGAGAATATACAGTCACATTCGAGAGACAGCCGCCCTGAGCACCTTTGATATCAGACGAAGAGAAAGGGATGTTGCATTCCAGACGTGGCGTACACGGCTTTGCGAAGAGCGCTATGCTCACAAGCGTGTCGTTCAAGCGATACTTCCTTCCTTCGAGGCTTGGATGAGACGAAAACGTCGAGTTACGTACCGTCTTACACAGATAATCACCGGGCACGGTTGCTTCGGTGATTATTTGTTTAAGATCGGACGTCAGACATCTCCGATTTGTCTTCACTGCGAAAGAGATTCTGATACTGCCCAACATACTCTTGAATCGTGTACCACGTGGGACACGGAAAGGCGGGCTTTAGTTCAGGAAGTTGGACGTAATCTTTCCCTTCCTGTGCTATTAAGAAAAATGTTGCGCAGAGAATCAGCGTGGACAGCCGTAGTCACCTTCTGTGAGACGGTCATGTCACGGAAGGAGGCTGCTGGGCGAGAACGGGAGAGGGCTGGTCCATCTCTTCAGAGAAGGCAGCGTTACCGTGGACGTGTGCTTGGCAATCGTCCTGGTCTCCCTGGTCCTCGATAAATCAGTTTAGACCATTGGTGTGCAGTGTGGGGAATCTGCGCACCCTATCCTGGTCTATTGTCGAATTAATTTAAATTATAAGAGAGCTCCGTTGAGGAGCGCGTCATCTGAGGAGGGCTACGGACGTAGTTCTACCAATTTCCCGGGTCCTCCCATAGTGTCGAAGTCGGCAGCCGCAGGGGTTTTAGTGGGTAAAAAATCCCACATAATCTGGTCCTCCCCAAGGATTGGATATCTTTTGAAGATTTCCCCTGCGAAAAAAAAAAAAAAAAAAAAAAAGGGATAAGTAAAACTTGAGTCGATACAGCTGAAGTGTCAACGGCGTGATGTGTCAACAATTAAATGCGTTTTTCTCCAAAACTATTCGCAATTTCGAAATTGTGTGAAAAGCAAATTTTATCTTCGTTTAACGTAGAAATTTAATAAAGTATTTTAAAGGATAAGGATTAATACCATTATAAAAAAATATCCCTCACAATAAAAAATATATTGAAATTATTATTTTTAGACAGAAAAATGATCACTACACGTTATTCTTAAAAGATATGAATAAGCTATTGCGGACTTTTTTGTAGATCTTATTAAGAGGAACAATACTCCAGTACATTTTTTTCATGTAGTACTTACCATCAAAGCAGCGCATGCGCGAAAGTGTCTCAACTATAGGACTTTATACATATTTATCGTATTTATGTCAATTTACATAAGAATGTACAAATAATAAACTATATATAAACCTTCTACGAAAAATACTCGACCTAATGGTGATAACCGCATAAAAATCCGTTGGGTGGTTTAGAAGAAGAAGAGTTAGAAACAACAGACAGACACGAAAAGCGACTTTGTTTTATAAGATATATAGGACTAGCGACCCCCTTGCGGCTTCGCCCGCTTTTATTACTGGATTATTCATATAATGTATGTTTGCAAAGCACTTAAGATAATGTGAAAATTAATTAAACTCTAATGCAACCCGCATTTTCGTAGTTTCAATAAGGATTTTCCAATTGTTTTACTCGGCAAGGATTTTTTTAGTAGGTACCGTAATTTTAAATCTGTGCTACTAATCTTTTCAAGTACTTATTAAAATATATTTAAATGACTATTTTTAGATAGTTAAATGACTATTTTTAAACGGAAGAAATTATAAACAAAAGCCTACCTACTAATAACTACTACAAAAAATATTAAACCAAATATATCGCGCTGAAATAATACATTCAATTCCAATTATCCAATACGTGCAAACGCATCTAAATCTTCGTTGCTATGCCTCTATAGCGGGCGGGTTTTTTTTTTCGAGCTTGTGGTTAATGCTGAAGAGGGTATTCTGTCCCTGATGAAAAGCAAGCACTACGTGGCTGCCTGTGAGGAAAATTAAATAGAATGCATTGGCCGGGAATCGAACCCGGGCCGCCCGCGTGGCAGGCGAGCGTTCTACCACTGAACCACCGATGATAGCTCATAACGCGCTTGTATAAGCAAAACGTCGCGGGGCGCGTTTCGCAGCAAGGATGTTTTGATATTGTAACAACTTCTAAAGTACTTATTAAAATGAAAAAACAGTAAAAGACAGTTTTGATCTACATTAAATGGCCAACGTAACTAATATACTTATTTATATGCTGAGAGTAAGGGATAAGTAAAACTTGAGTCGGCACAGCTGATGAGTCATCGGCGTGATGTGTCAACAATTAAATGCGTTTTTCTCTAAAACTATTCGCAATTTCGGAATAGTGTAAAAAAACTAATTTTATCTTCGTTTAACGTACAAAATTAATAAAGTATTTTAAAGGATAAGGATTAATACCAGTATGGAAAAATATCCTTCACAATAAAAAATATATTGAAATTATTATTTTTAGACAGATATATGATCACTACACGTTATCCTTAAAAGATAAAAATATGCTGTTGCGGAATTTTTTGTAGATCTTATTAAGAGGAACAATACTCTAGTACATTATTTTCATGTAGTACTTACCATTAAAGCAGCGCATGCGCGAAAGTGTTGAGACACGGGTAGGACTTTAGACAAATTTATCGTATTTATGTTAATTTACATAAAAATGTACAAATAATAAACTATATATAAACCTTCCCTGAGAAATACTCGCCTAACCTAATGGTAAAAACCGCATAAAAATCCGTTGGGTGGTTTAGAAGAAGAAGAGTTAGAAAGTTCAGACAGACACGAAAAGCGACTTTGTTTTATAAGATATAGGATAGGATATAACAGTTACTAAACTTAACTAGGTACAATAAAAAATGTTACTATAATTAATAAGCATAAATTATTGTGAATAAAATACAGGGTACATTACTATACATATACATTTAATCAATAATATCTAACTTTCTATAATAACGTTAAGTCAACATTTGTTTCTTAAGTGACAATATCGTCTTCTCAAATGTATAAAATATATCTCGAACGGGTTTAGGCCATGTTTGTTTAAACAATGTAGACCGTCCGAGCCGACGTACGCCGTCGACGTGCGCTCGTCGGGACAAGTCTACTGTTAATACTTTGCCGACGTACGGTTGAACAATTTTAATATTACCTTTACAAAATCTATTTTCTTAGATAGTGTTGAAGCAGGCTTACGCTCAGGAAAAGTCACGTTTTGCGAAGGTAAGTGTAATATGATATCGTAGCCGCGGCAAATTATAAAATGATGCCACGGGATGGTTTACATTGTAAAATTGTATATTTATTACATTACTGCATGCATTAATATTAAATATTCATTTATAAACTAGATTATGGAAACTTATAGTGTATTGCTATTGGTATTAATTGATATTCAATAGCAAGTTCAATTTATACAGAAGATAAAATACACAGAATTTATTTGACCTATTTGCGTTGAAATAATTCAAATGGATGAAAATAGATATTGATATTTTATGTTTAAAAATATACAATGTTATTAAAATTTTCAAAGGTGTTTGAATTTCGTATTATATAATTTTTTATTATATTTCAATATAATCTAAGTAATAACTGCCGGAACAGAGGTCGTATCTACGATTGCGTATAGACACTCGCTTAACATTAAATTGACAGCATATTTTATAAATATTTATTATAGACAGGTCATATGGTAGAGGCAGTCGTGGCGCAGTGGCACAAGGGTGTGACTGTAACGCGATGGTGGTGGGTTCGACCCCCACTCGAGGAAGTGAAATATTTATTTATCTTTATATTTCCATTTGTTCACTCTGGTGTCGAGGCAAAGCGCGGCGTTGAGTTCTGCCACTCAACACGCAATGCAGAAAGTGGGGATCGGAGTGTCTTAACACCAGGTTCCCTCTGCCTAACCTGCTGCAGCAGCAATATTTTATTACAATTACTTAATTTTCCCTAATATTAAGATAAGATATCACTATAAAATTATAACTGCCTCTGGCATCACATTCCTCTGGCAAAATCAAAACAGAAAATAATATAGGTACTTTAACCATTCCCAAGCAAATACATAATCCCAAAGGCTGTAATTTCGTGTTTGGCTCCTTTCTGTATTTTGTAATGTAAATTTTCGTAGTCGGCCGTAAGCTTGTCGAAATCTTTCCTTTTGTTCCGGATCAATGTGGGATAGGGAAAGATTTTGTATACAGTGCCGCATACTTTCCTTTTTAACAAATCTGTTTGAATATTTAATGCAATATTAGGTAGGTCTGAAAATATCTTTATATTATAGCGCAATTTACGATTCAATAGTTTACAGCACAACATTGTTACTAATATCAGTGTTTAATATATTTTTACATGACAGTAACTTATAATATCATTTTAAATCCAATATGTAATTAATGGTACCTCATTATATTATAAGCAAGTAATAAATTGCCACATAAATTAAAGTAAATGCATAGTTGTTGAGTAAGTTAATCAACAAATATCTACTAAAATAATGACTTAAAAATATGAATATAAATAAAGTAAAAATATTTTTTTATGCCTAGTTTATAATATTTTAAAAGTATAATTTCTATTTATCTTGTACTCGTAGAAAAAATAATTTAAGGTTTCGACAGGATCTTAACCGCAATAGAATAATTTATACTACAAAAAAAAAGGCGGAACTTTCTACGTTACAAATTGCAAATGGAATGGAAGTGCGCTTGCGAAATACGTTCTACTCCTATCACAGGTTCAGGAGTAACCATTTATATGTAACTTTCACGACGTTCCGGTGAAAAAATTAAAGTATCGTAGATTTTGAAACGAATGTGGATTTTTTTGTCATAGATTTTTATTAAATCATAATGTATGTATATCATAGAACTTACAATATATTAAGAGGAGGATTTAAAAAAAAAATGCTCAAGATATCTTTATATTAGAGAGGACACTGGAGCAACATATAGACAACTTTTTATTCCAGAAATATCCCAGGTTCGAGCTTTACGCGAAAAAATTGGGCGTTTACCGTCAAAATAGATATGAAATAACCATACATTTTTGTATTATGAAAAACAATTTTTGCAAGCAAAATCAATAAGAACCTAGAGGGCTTACAATATAATTTGTTTAGTGTATTACTTCCTAAATAGACCTAAGCAATAAAAAATCGTATACTTTAAGCGAATGAAACTGCAGACCGACCAACCGACCTATAGTAGAATCTATATATATAAAAGGACTTGTCCTCACCGACTGAGGTAAGACGCACGCACAGCCGTAACCGCTGATGATAGAAACGTGAAATTTGGTCAGATGTTTACTTTTGTAATCTGGACATCCACTAAGAAGGGATTTTGAAAAATTTTTACCCTAAATGGGTGAAATAAGGGTTCAAAGTTTGTATGGAAAAATAATTAAATCTACATCGATTTTTATAAAATTTGAAATTTAGATTTCATGGTTTATTAGAATTCACCCCTAAGTTAGCTAGCATGCGAAGCTGCGCGCGTTCGCTAGTAATATATAGAAAATAAATGACATAGATTTACCTCAACAGATTTTTTGCTTTTTAAATAATTATCGTCAAAAAATTTAATACATTATCATAATATACAAACAAGACAGAACGTGTGATTAATTTATCAATGATGAAAAGATCAAAACTTATATGACAATGAAATGGAACACAACCATTTGATATGAGGGTAGCTGCTGCGGAAAATGAACCCTACAGGAAAAGAAATAAGATTAATAATTAAACTACATCTCGCTAGTTTAAGCTAAACGAATCGGAATGAGATTATTCAAAGTTATTATAAGAGAATTTCTTATTAAATATTCAAGAATATGAAGAAGTTGAGATAAGAATATCAAAGTTACACGCGAGCTCAAGTACCAACCGCTGCAAGATAATTTGGAGAGATGCCAACATGTAACTTATACCATTACTTTTAAAAATGTGATTATAGTCTTAGTGATTCTTTATACTCTACTGGCATATAATGTTCAGCTTTCAAAAGTTATGTTTGGTATATTTTTTAATAGAATTGAATTGCATATTTCTACATTATTAATCGCATTATAATGTTTTCTATTTAGGTTAAAGAATCAGTATTTTTCGTCTCACAAAATAATTCTGCAAATAGATTTAACTAAGCAGCCACCGCTGTAGCCCTGGTGGCGCTGTCGAGGGTTGCATCGAAACAATTAACGTGGTGTTATATAGCTTTTAGCTTTCTTCAATAAATGAACTATAATAATAAAAAAACAAAAAACAAAACAATAGAAGTAGTTCCAGACATTAACGCGTTCAACCAAATAAACTTTTGAGCTTTATGATATTAAGAAAGAAGTATAGACAATATCATAATATATTATGTGTGTTATTGAACATAATTACGTAACGACAATTTCAAATCGTCGTAGCCCTGATATAGTGAGAAATATATAATTCGCAATAAATAACATTTTATCACATAATAACTATCAAAATGATATTCTCAGAGCGCGGCGGCGGCGGCGTCAACGACTCTCCTCGCTCTCGTCCGGTCGTAGTGTCGTATAATTGGATTGCGTCTGTACGAACATTTTGATTGCCGATAAAGGCACTAAGGGTGGAATGATAGCTTTCTGTGTTTATATGATAAAAGTTATTGTTTGTTATATGTTTGTCGGAACATTGAAAATTGTATTTCGTTTGTCAGTAATACAAAATTAAAAGCTACGCGAGGCCATCGTAGCTCAGTGGTACATTATATGACAATGAGAGTATAGTATGAGTTTGTTGTCGACTTTTAGGAATAATATGTTACATTCTAGTAACATAATATGTTCAATCGCTTTATCACGACAATAGACGTAGACTACTATATGTTACTACTACTTCTGTAAAAAATAAATAAACTATGAAATATTATATTTGGTCATTAAATATTTAGCTTCATCACCGTCGCCGTCCAGGGCGTGGCAAACACTAAAGAGAGGCTTCACGCTAAAGTGTTCTCTTCCAGCCAACCTTGTCATGTGTGATAATAAATGTGCAGGTGTGCTGAAGTATAACATACATACATATACTCGTACGTACGTTTACATATATCCTATAAATACATAATTATACAAATTAAATATATTTAATTAAATAATAAAAACTTATAATATATTTTCGTATAATTAAAAGATTTAGTTAAACATTTTAATTAATCCATATAGCCGTGGCCTGTGGAGCTACAGATAATTTGTGCGCGTGACATCTTCTGTCGTCACTCACGCTAGATAGTGTAAATAAACACGCTGGCTCATAACACTTTTGTACAAAGTTAGTTAATTGTTAGTGTGTTCGTTAACCTCATTAAATTATTTAATAACAAATTTATTTTGTTTTAACCAAATTAGCAGAAGATAGCGATTGATTGTAAGTTACACCATTGCAGCGCATTGAGAAGAGTACAGTACTCACTTACCATCAGGTGACCCGAACGCTCGTTTGCCTTGTCTTTTCCATAAAAAAGATACTCTTTTGATTAGGAAAATTACCGTATTTACATTATTTATACATTTTTTTTTCCTATAAAAAATCTCACCACTTTTCACATATTGTAGTCTAAATTATTCTTAACTCGGTGTAGCAAATGAAACATTTTATAAAGCTATATCGAACGTTCCGCTTTTAGGTAATTCACATGGGCGTAGGTAAAGTCTACGAGGGGTTAGTGTGACGCATCAGGAATAAATTACTGTTGCCCGATGCGTGCCCCCTGTCAAAGTTCAACACCCTCGATTGTTTCGGGGGTGTATTAAAACAACATTGTTTGAAAAATGATCATTTTAGATGTATTTCTATATTATACGTAGTTTTAATTATTTTACTAATATTTATTTTTCTTTGTTATACCATTATGATTGTCTTATTTTACAGATTTCATCATTAACTTATTTAAAAAACGATCAGGAATCGCGGCGGCGGCTATAAAATATAAAGTTTGATATATAATTGCAATTTAATAGCAAAATTGAGTGATTCCCTTTTAATAGCTAAAAAGATTTGGAAATATCTGTAAACATGTAGGAATTTAACGTGACTGGGTATGTACCTACTAGATTATGTGTTACGTTAATTATTATCGTCGGAGTAAAGAGGCAGAGATTCGTGAACTAGCTTCTAGCCATTTAACTTTATCACTAGTTTATAATGTACTTACTGATCGCTTCACTGCCAGCCTCCTACGAGATGCCTATTTGTTGGGTCGCTTTATCAGCCACCGGATGCAACCGCTACTCCGCGAACTAGTTAATGTTCTCTATTGAAACTGACATTATGTAATAGCTTTGTATTTTATATAAGTTGACATAGATTACTACAAACAATAATGTTTTTATTTGAAACTTTTCACTTTCATTTTCACGTTCTTAATGTTCCCATTTCATTAATTGACAAAGTTTACAAACTTAAACGTCCTTTTGAAGAGATCGCACCGCGCATGACGTTACGCTACCACCTAGCGGGACAACCAAGGACACTCGTCGAGCGGCCCCAGAGGGAGGAGCACGACTCCTCGCCACTCTGTAACGGAATACGGACGCATCCGGTGACTTGTAAATAACGCGATTGTCAACAACATATATAATTATTGCAAGTTTTTAACCTAAAATACTAATTTTGAAGAAATCTTTAATTAAATTAACGATATATTTTTAATGTGTATGTGATGTTTAAAATGAAGAAAAGAAAACTATTAACTGTGATGTTATTTTTGTGAATATGTCATTAGTTTGACAGACGTGCTTGTGAGGTGCAACGATACATATTATCTGAAGAGTACAGTCCTCCTAAACGTGACAATGAAGGTTGTAACACTGGTAGCGCTTTGCGGTAAGTATCAAGATAGAGAACAAAAAGATTTATATTTTGCTTATACATTTTACGTAAAACTATTTTCGGGCATTGCTTTTAATTAATAAAGAAACTTATAAAATCAATCAGTAAAAAACGGGCAAAGTTACGAAACTGAAATAAATTTGAACAAATGTATCATAATAATAATTGTATATATCAAAAAAGTTTTTTTTAATTATATCCTAGTTTAAGTGTAACTATTAACGTCAAGAGAAATCAAATCTTCAACGTCGTCGTGACGAGTGTGACACTAACACCTAATGAAACTTGTAGTTGAAAAAAGTCTCTTGATACGACTTAATTTAATTCTTTTTTGTTTAACAAAGTAACTCTATTAATATTAGGTTCCTAGGTTCCTCCTGCCTCGCTAAGTGAATACAGATTGATGCTAAAAAAATGAAAATAAACCTTCAATTCTCTATAATAAAAGGTATTTCTCTATAATAGAATGATAAAATTATAATGATATTTTATTTGGAAAAGTTTTGAATAGTAATATTATATTATAATGTATATTATTTTAGCAAGTACGGATTAAGGTTAATCTATATTTACTTACGGATTCATATTTTAGTAACTAATCTAAATTTCATAAATATTTATAACTTTTATTATATACTTAATAATTCTTAAAGAATTAACTTAACACTCAAAAAATAAATATTATTAGTTATTAACTCTCAAAGTAACTAACTGTATACATCATAAATTTACTATGTCAAGTCAATACACAGCGCGGAGTTCCGCCACACAATAAGATAAACTAGATTAAAATTAGGTGGGGAACACGAGGTAGCCTCTGCTTACCCTGCTATATGCGAGACAGTGTATAAAAACCGGACAAGCGCGAGTCTTGCTCACCCCCCGAGGTTTCCGTACAAAAATTGGCTTGAGCTTCCTCGAGCTTTTTCTGAAATTCAGGCTTAGCTGAGCCCTTTCATCTGATACCTCACTTGAACTAACGGTTTTAATACCAAATTTTGCCCTCCCTTTAAGCATATTATTTTTTAGGGTTTAACTACAAATGTACAGTTTTCAGATTTTTAAACAAGTACTATCTATAGATGTTAGTTGCGAAATTTCATAATTCTAGGTCAACTGGAATATATGAATGAACCCATGAATTTTGTTTCCCTTCATAGTCTCGAAATTCACATTTTTTGTTATAAAAACGGCCATATATTTTTTCTAAGTAAATATAGAAATGTTTTTTATCATGAAATCATGGGGCCTTAGATCTAAGTAGGTACATGGTATGAATTTCAACCCGATATCTCCAAGCATTGGCGGACAGACAGACAGACAATTGAGTGATCTTATAAGGAATTTGTTTATTATTTATAAAGTACGGAACCCTAAAAATACAGAAGACGAAATCGAACACCAAATTTACATGTAAAGGTAAAGCTAGAGAAATGTAATAAAAAAATAAAAAACCAGCTGACGTTGCAGATACAATTCCTAAACTAAAATTCCAAGTAATTTTATGAGAATATAAGTAAGAAATTAATTGCACAACTGTTCTCAAACCGCAGCGGAAACTTCTTGTTGATTTTATTAAACAAGCTAAATTAATTTATCTGCACTCAGCGAAATTTTAATTCTATGTTACTTTGCCAAAATTTCCTGTTAGTGCTAGTATAGACACGACTCTTATAATTTAATAAATTCTTCAACGTACATATGTTTCTCTTACTATTATGGTAACTCAAATCAAGTCAAATCTAAAAAGCCATTTCCTTAGTCTAGGTAAAATTTCTACGACATATTTCATATTACATCCTGAACAATAAACTATATTTCTCTTAAGAGCGGTTGGGGTGCATCATGGAAATGAGGCCATTTGAATGATGGCGGTCGGTGTTTGCTCACTTTTTACTAGCTCGACGTAGTTTTATGCTATTGTCAATATTAAAACGGAGATTTGTCTCTTTTATTTGAATTGTTGTAATTTAAAAGATTTATAAAGAAACCAAGCAAAGCAAATAATTTTTATTGTAACTATTTTGTATTACTCTGACTTTTAAGTAACAGTATGATAGTTAGTTATATACGCCCAATACTAATAATGTATATCCCATCTGGAAATTAAATATTTATTTAAATTAATATTTTCATTTGTTGGCTCTGGTGTCGAGGCAAAAGCACAACGTTGAGTTCCGCCACTCCACACACAATGTCTCCTGAATTCGGCGAAAAGTGGAGAACGAGAAGAAGAGTGTATTAACACTTAGGTTTCTTTGCCCACCCTGTTTTGTGCGGAATACAACATGAAGCTGAAAGACTGTTTTACTAATACAATTGATATTTGTATAAGTATATACTAGTTATCTATTAAACTAAAGGGGTGAAATAGGGGTTGAAAGTTTGTATGGAAAAAAAATTAAATAGGCACCGATTTTTATAAAATTGTAAATTCAGACTCTTAAAAATATTTAATTGAACACCCTAAGGGTGCCAATAAGGGGTTGAAAGTTTATATGGAAAAGTCTTTAAATCGCCACCGATTTTTCTAAAATTTGAAATTTAGACTTAAAAATATCCGCTAGTTTATAATAAAAATATAACAGTTGGAAATAAACACATTACTACAATACTAATGATTATAAGATAACTTAAAAACAAACGAGAATTTATTATATTACGATTAAAAATATGATCAAATAGTAAGAAAAGTAAACAAACCTGTCGATTGTATTCTATTTGCTTGTCTGTGACATACGAACTGTCGATGAAAGGTTAAATTGTTAATTCTATCGCGCTGTAACCCACCACGCCGCGTCTGAGCTCTGGCTCTCGGCCAGGCAACCATTGTACTTTAAACTGCTCCAGAATTCAACGTCGAGATAGAGATGAAAGATTTGTGTGCAAGACGACTGTAATGGCCGTTCACTTCTTGGAAAGTTGAGATAAGGTCGCATGGCTTTAGGAAAATACATTTAAATACTGTCAGAAATATTTGGTTATGTGCTGCAGCTTGTGTGGCTCGTGTCTGTACTTTTATAATAAACAACTAAAAGAGCATGATTATGATAACTCTGATTATCTTTTTCTTTCTTTTAGCGTCACACTTCGCTTCGTCGCGATTGTAAGTTCTATTTAAAATTTTGACATGTATCTGATGACATTAAATACGGTTTTAGCTACTAAAGTGTACAGTGTGAAACTCAAAATATTTTTCAAGAAATTATTTGAGACAAATTTAAACAATAGAAAGTTATTTGCAATTCATAACATGTTGTAAATTTGTATCTTACAATAAAGCGCGACTTACTACGAAGCCAATATTGAAATCTCTGATTAATGGCTCAAACAACTAGTGAACTCAATTATTAATTTCATCATCCCCACTATTTAACTTACAAACAAATTACATTACCGTTGAACGCGAGTTTGGGAGCTTTTAATACAAAACTAAGTTATCTAAGCTGTAAAGTTACAATGACACTCACTCACAACTCTCAACAACACACACACCTACATTCGTTTCCCAGTTTCATACTCACAATTAACCCTCTCTGCGTCCTAATGTCACGTCATAACCGCGCTGTGTTTGTATGATATCAATAATTAAGCTTACATCTCCAACTTGGACAATCCGCGAGTTTTCTCGTGAGCTTTTTCAGATATACTCTTTATATGCAACTATTTGAGACAAAGTTTAAAATATTGATGATGAACTAGATTACAATGTTTAAAACAAGTACCTGTTAACCCATTTGTGGCGGAGGAGCACAAGTGTGTGACTAAGCGCAACTGGTTGTGGGTTCGATCTCCATTCATGGAAATAAAATATTTATTTTTTTCCTTTCTCCGCTCTGGTGTCGAGGCAAAACACTGCGTTGAGTTCTGCCACTGAACTCAGTGTTTTGAGTATTCAGCGGAGATGCGGCGAACGGAGTGTCTTAACACTAGGTTAACTCAGCCTACCATGCTGTGTGCAGGAAGCCGTGAAGATGAAAAAAATATATAACAAAAATACATGTTTTTTATTAATTAATCGCCACTGGCCGTCTAAAGATTAAATAATAAATAAAAAAATGTTACAATACCATTACAATTAATTTCGTGTTGTCTAAAATAGTTTAATAATTGAGTATATGAATGCACTTGACTATTTAAACTTCAAATTGGGTTACTTATCTAGGGAATACGCTGGTACAAACGACAAGGCCCTGTGCGACCATCAATACAGTTTTACTAGCACACGTATGACAATGGGGTAATATGGCGTGAAGTAGGATACTCTCATTATTATTTTTTTAACAGATTAGAGTCATACAGAGAGCAGATATGGTCAAAACACTTCGTTCTCCACTTTCCGCCTGAAATCTAGACCGCCTGAATCGTGATAGTATCTTTTTTTAATTGTTATTGTTAATTATATTCAATTTAGAATTAAAATTGCTCCTTTTTATTGAAAATAATATAATTTGAAATGTTCTAAAATGAAAAGCACATTGAGGTTAAGGTGGCATTACCACCACCATTCACAAATTGTACAATACGTATTTCACGCTATCGGTCGCTTTCCAGTGAGCGTGCTTGAACATATGTAACGTCTATCGAGGTCACCAAGTCGCATAGGAATTGACTATTTCTCGTAATGGAACGATAAGTTCTATTATATAGCAGCTATTTCTTCTAAAGTAATGAAAACTATTTGATTTTCGTGTAATTATGTACTTCTATATAGATATAGTAATTGTGTAATGTACCAGTAGTAGGTACAGACTTGCTTGAATAAATGGGACTATTGGGAGCTCGAATAAATTTAGTAGGAATATTAATTATTAAAATAAATCCATATACCTATATTATATTTCAGCTTCACACCTTTTCCCGTAGAGGTAGGCAGAGAGAACCCTAGTATCTTGAGTCTCCAGTCTATCAGTCTCTGATTTCCACCCAAAGCCAGGCTTGTCTTATTGGAGCTGAGAAAACAAAACCTTAAAATTATTCCTCTAAGAGGAAAATTAAACTCCTAACCATTGTATTTATCAAACCGACCCATTGATGAGGTCATCAATGCCTTTTGAAATAACTTAATTAAAAGACTTACGTCACATCTGATTCGTATCTTACAAACAAGTTTACAGAATTAATTTGTACATTTTTATTAGATTTTATTTGATTAGGAATTACTGTTGATAATTATAAATTTTGACGTAATTTAATTACGCCCAATTAACAGTAGGTATTTTATTTAATGTTTCGTGCCTACGCTGTTATAATTAATTGCGTACAGCTACGGAGGTGTGCTTTGTGGATGTTTTACTAATATGTTGGTTCTATTTCTTAGTTTTAGTTCGTTATATTTTTGTGTATCTTTGTATGAGAATGTGACAGTTGCTAGTTTTTATTATGTTTGTATAGTAATATGTTTTATATATGTAATTTTTCTCTAGTGTTTTCATAGACAGTAGAATAATAAGCTTTTGTTTAATAAAATCAAATATAAGTAAAATAAAAAAATATATATATTACAACGAATTGTGGCTCGCTCGTGCACGTTCCTAACAAAAACAGGTCGTTATTAAAACGTGTAGACTAAGAAATCATTGTCTCATAGCAGCTAAAGAAAAATGTCTGCGTTTGCATCACTGGGAGTAACTTCAACTATATGGGGCAGTACTTTCATTTCCGTTTCACAGAAACTAGAACGTTGGATGAGTGTACATCGTTCATATGTGTTGATATGTGATTCATTCCAGTATGAGCTACATATATCAAACCAGTACTAGAAAGTGAAGGAATACAGCATATTTTTTAAATCTATCGTAATATTTTTGTCATCTCTCTGAACGCCACAACAGGTAAAATAGGCCAGTATTGAGAATAATAATATACCAAATTTACTTTAAATAGTCTTAACAAAAATCAAATTATTATAATATTTATTAACTTATTTATCTAAAATTGATATATGCTACATTTATTTCACTGTCGCAACACTGTAGGTATATTTAATTAATAAAATAAGTTATAATTACTCACTATAAAGTCATTCGTCATATTATATGTAAGAACGACTAAACAATGGGAAGTGAAAAATTCTCAGAAAGCTAACGATAGCAAGAAGCGTTGGCGTGTAGCCAGCAATGGCGACAATTCCACCTTTTTGTGGTTTACAACATTTGTCAACGGAAAATATTTTTATATAACAACAAGCTAGCTTTCATGTAACAATCGAGGTTTACTTGTATGTACTTTTGATATAAATAAGACATTTACATTTCTTGAGAACGGAACCAACTTAAATACTTATTTTTTACCGTTATGTTTACTTTTTCGTATCGCATCATGTGTAGTATCTAGAGAGACATTCCTGCTAAGTAAACATATAACATATTAAAAATTGAAAGTAAGTAAGTCTGGTTTATTAGTAAAACCATAGAGTAGAGGTCGCTGTCGTCTGGTAACAACACTGGAAATGGAGATACTCTGTTAACTCAAGTATTTTTACACCTTGATCCATCACATTTAATAGTACTTACTGACTGGCAATAAATAAACGAAAATTTATTTAAAAAGGTACAAAAATCTGCAAAAATTTCACATTCACATATTTTAAGCTTTATGCGAATATTTTCACAAGAATTTACTAAAATATCGTTCGAGTTATTTCCATAGTATGCTTGTAGTCGTAAGTATTAAGTAAGTGAGTATTCCAGAATATTTCGCATGAAACTGCAAAGTGAATAAAGTAACTTAACTTTGGAAGCAGTAATATCACTTCATTATTGTGGTTATTAAAATATGCTAATTTTATTAAGACCAAAACATTTTTATATAGTATTTCCTCCTAATTTACGAGTATATTAAGCATAATATTTAATTCATTGATTAAACTTTTTTAACATCTTCTTTCACCCAATACTCAGTAATATAATGAACTTTTTAGGCAGTTTTTAAAATAATGTTAAATAAACACAGTTGCCCTCACTTTAAATTAGTTAGTTTAGTTTCATAAAAAAAGAGCCAATTTGATTATTTCATAGATAAAAGAAAACATTAGTTCAATTTTTTTGTGTTTTTTTTTTGTTGTTTGTGTTTTTGTGTGTATAAATCACACAAGTCAATCAAATAATACTACTTGGTGACGAACTAAGCTTACTTAATTAACTGTATGTTTACCGAGGCCGACTCCGATTGACCTTTACATATTTGTTTTACTTTGTTAATATGCAGTGCATGGGCGGGCCGTCCTGGCGCAGCGGTAAAAGGTGTGTATGTAACGCGACGATTATAGGTTCGATCCCCACTCGAGGAAATAAAATATTTATTTACATTTATATTTTCTTTTCTTCGCTCTGGTATCAAGGCAAAGCGCGGCCTCCAGAACTCGCCGGAAAATGGGAAGCGGAGTGTCTTAATATTAGGTTCCCTCTGCCTACCCTGCTGTGTGCGGTTTACAGCAAAAATGAACTGTGTGAAAATTTTCATTTCCACTTGTAAATATTTTTTTTATCATACCAAAGTATTATAATTTTTTAACTTGACTTGTCTTACTCAACCCCTAAGAAAAATATATAAAGATATTATTAACTTAAATCGAAATGTAAAGCTTTCTATATGACAGACTATTAGGCTAAGCTTCTGAAATACACTCAGACGCCGCGACGTTTGTGTAAATATTGAAGGCACTTTAACATAATTATGTGATGTTTCTCTAAGAACAACGCACTCATAGTACGAGTACCTACGTCGCTTTGCGATACCAGTATAAGTGTTTGCCGTTCACTATGCTAATGTTACATTTACATAAAATAATAATATTTTAGTAGCAGTGTAGCGTCTTACAATGTCTTTGTACATGTGGGTTCATCATTACATATTAATATTATGTATGAAGAATGAGGCGGAATGGGAACACCAGGTTCTCTCTATTTATATGCTGGAAAAGCTTGAAGATATACGGAATATAAACTATCATCTACTGCTTATTTTCTAACAGATGTATTTAAAAAAATAAATAAATATATAGAAATTATATTTTCTAAATAATTTGTTTCAGCATTAACATCAGCTCATGAAATAACTCAACTGAAGGTCCCACTGTACGCGGACCCTCGGCGCGCGGCTGAGCTCAGCTGTCACTTCCAGATGGACGACCAGAGACTACACTCCGTCAAGTGGTACAGAGACATGCACGAGATATTCAGATACAGACCCTCACAGAAGGTAGCTTTGATCCCTATTTAATGGCCATAATATTCAACTAACCCGACTTTTGATATATTAAGATTGAAGACGTTGATAGACGTTTATGTGTTAAAGCAACATTAATATTGATATAAGTATTTAGTATGTGAAATAAGTTAACAAACTTTCTTATATTGGTAAGCTATACAAAATACAAGGTGACGAAACTCAACGCCGCACCATTTATTATCCGAAAAAATCGGTCAATGAACAACGTCCCAAAAGTAAACATTTTTACATTACAAACATTGGTTCGCATTCTTGTAAATACAAATATTGCCATTATTTTCGCTTTTTGACTTATTGTGTTTGTATATTGTGTGATTCCGTGAAACCCCGCCGAGGAAGGAAACATATGTTTTTAAAGGAGACCTATAAGTAATAGTAGTAGTATAGTCCGCAACGAGCTGCTTGCATTGCATGCTTCATTCGCACTAGTTGAGCTAATCACGTGTGGAGAGGTCACATCGAGTATGTGAGTGCTCTGCGGTTATTATAATAACTATCATAGGAATTAAGTGTTATAATGCGTGTAACTTTAATAGTCGAATATAGGTAGACATATTAGAAGAACGTGAATAAAAACATGAACATAATTCAGTTCCTAAAATAAATAAATGCATAGTACAAGGGAGCGAAGCCACGGCCGGCGCGCTAATTAATCAGTTAATGGCAATTAAATGTATTGAAATTAATAACATTACTTTTCTTCTGTTCTTTTCATCGCATGTGTTTCTCTCAAATCTCAATTGTAAACTGCTTACATAATCTTGCTACTTAAATCTAATATTTACATACATACTGTACACAACTTTTTCTAAACATGTAAATGTGAAGTGTTTGCTTAGGATTTCAAAATTACTATGTTTAGTCGAATGCATATATATTTATTTATATGTTGTGTGACCTACACTCCAATCGAAACAAGAACAACGTCGCGAGCTACCTGCATTAGGCTATCCTTACATAATAATTCCTTCAATAGTAGATAATTTCAGATGTCATAGATAATACTATACTACAAACTTCTGAACTTTTTCAGATTTTGATGCTATTTTGAACTAAGCAATGAATATCTCCCGCAGGTTCCAATCCGGCTGTTCAACGTGACCGGTATAATGGTGCAAGGCGGCGACTGCCAAGAGGACTCGTGCACGGTGCGCGTGATGCCGCCGCCCGTCGCCGCGAGAGCTGCCTACACGTGCGAGGTGTCCACAGAGGGGCCCAAGTTCCAGATTGCGAGGCAGACAAAGCATATGACTGTTGTTGGTGAGACAATAATATTGTTAAAAGATTATGATAATTGTTACAAGCAATTTTTTTAACCGTAGACTTTAAGACGTAAAATGAGAAATATTTTTTTTAATCTCGTAGAAATTTCTAGAAACTTCTTAGTCCTTCTCTTCCACTCCATACCTACCAATATGCCAAATATAAAAAAGTTTCGTATGTGTGTTATTAACTAAACCATTAGACTGAGATCCCAGGGCCCCAGACCTACGTCAATTAACGGGGGGGCTTTACTCTTATTAATTTAAAATTGGTTATTTAAAATTTGGGCAAATGAAGTTAAACTATTAAGCTATCATTTACGGACTATTTCAAGATTCCTCATACGCACCCAGACCTATCCGAAGGCTCAATCATCATCCCACACAGAGATATACCGTAATTTGGCGCTACCTCTAAAAGGGCCCCGCTTTCAAGTCAATTAGTGGGCATACTGTCTTAACTACATATTAGACTAATAGTCCTCAAAATTTAAGCTTTGCTAAAATGACCCAGGTCTGGCGGCTCTGAGATCTTGGGCTACATATATAGAACGTTGGTATTGAAACATTCACATAGTGCATTCGTAAATATGCGGTAGCGAACGTTGAATATCTAATAGTAGAATGTTGAATTCCGCTTTTATCAGTTACTTCATGAATATGTAAATGTTTAAATTGTAGAATATTGTGGATTTTAGAGAAGTTTATGGAGTAACTAGAATTTTGGGGAATATGGAATGACTGCGCTCAGGGTTTGAAACAGTTTGTTGTTATTAGTACAAGACTGATATTGAACAGAATAAATAACTTTCAATATTTCATTTACCTGTCATTTATTTTTAAAAGCTTTTATTTAACTTGCAATGTATGTATGTGGGTTCGGGTGAAATCTTAGAGCTCAATTTTGAAGTATATAGTATTTTTTTTGGGTATCAAATGAAAGGACTCGTTGAGAGCAACTCGAAAAATAATGTGATGTCATTCTAAATCCCATAAGGAGGAAATCGAAGATAGCCGAGTATCTATTTGGTCTACTTCTACAATATAGATATTAAATGAAATGAGTCGTTGACCGTAACTCTAAAAATAATGTGACGTTATACTAAATCCAATATGGCGGAACATCTAAGATGGCGGAATAGTTATTATTTATGCACTTCTGCAATATGGGTATCAAATGAAAGATCTTGCCGAGAACTATTAGAAAAATAATGTGACATCACTTGAAATCCAATAGAATCGTGCCGATTCAAGTTTTTTGTGCTTTCATATAATGAAAGGTATGTTCGTACGATTGAGCTGAAATTTTGTATACACGTTTGGTTTGGATGACAATGCACGATAAGGTTTGTGACTTCATTCTAAATACAATATGGCGGACCATCCAGGATGGCGGAATAGTTATATTTCATGAACTTCTATAATATGGGTATCAAATGAAAGGGCTTGTTGAGAGTAACTGGAAAAATAGTGTAACGTCATTCTGAATCCAATATGGCGAACCATCCAAAGTAACAGAATAGTTTTTTTTGATGCACTTGTACATTACGGGTATCAAATGAAAGGGCTTCTTAAGAGCAACTTGAAAAATGATGTAACGTCATTCTAAATCTAATAAGGCGGACCATCCAAGATGAACGAATAGTTATTATTTTTGCAATTCTGCAATATGGATATCAAATGAAAGGGCTCATTGAGAGCAACTCGAAAAATAATTTAACGTCATTTTAAATCCCATATGGCGGACCATCCAAGATAGCCGAATAGTTAATTTTAGTCTACTTCTACAATATGAATATCTATTGAAAGGGCTCGTTGAGAGTAACTCGAAAAATTTGACGTTTTTCTAAATCCAATATGGCAGAACATCTAAGATGGCGGAATAGTTATTATTTATGCACATCTGCAATACGGGTATCAAATGAAAGGGCTTGCCGAGAATAATTAGAAAAATAATATGACATCTAGTGTGAGAAACCTTCTTCCTCCTGGCATTAATCCCGGCTATTGCCAGGGTCTGCCTTCCTACTCAACCTACTTCACTTTGCGCGGTCTTTAGCGTCCTCGGTGTTTTGACCACTGGTTCTGATATCCGGCATCACGACATCCTACCAGCGCTTCCTTGGGCGTCCAGGAGGTCTCACTCTAGGAACTGATATAGCAAGGCACTTGCATCCGACTTAGTTTTTAGACCGGCGCGTAACGTGGCCAAACCATCTCAGGCGGCGCTCTTGGAGCTTATCCGCTACGTCACGGACCCCAAGACTACCTCGAACGAATGTGTTGCGTATGCGGTCAGACCGCGTTACGCCGCACATCCACCTCAGCATCTTCATTTCCGTGACGTGAAGCTCCTGAGTGTGCCGAGATAGTGCTGGCCAACATTCGCTGCCGTATAAAAGAACCGGTCGTATGATGCTCTTGTATATCAGTCCCTTGAGCTTGGCGGTTTTCTTCGGTCACAGACCACACCAGTGACATCCCGCCATTTGGCCCAGGCAGCACTTATCCGGCCATGGACATCGTGATCGATGCCTCCAGACTCGTGCATAACGGATCCAAGGTACCTGAACTTTTCTGACTTAACGGCTGGCTCAGGACCTATAAGGATCGTGCTCGAGTCCGGGCTCCCGCGGGCCATGTACTCGGTCTTCGACACATTTAGTTTAAGACCGCCGTTCTCAAGCATACCATTCCAGAGGTTCACTTTACGCTCCAGCGTCAAGTGGTCGGTTCTCGTCAATGAGTGCTATGTTGTCGGCATACATCATCACTACATTGAATAAGAACGGACTAAGAGTCGAGTCCTGGTGAACCCCCACTGTAATCGGGAAGGGTCTAGTGTCGCCAACAGCATTCCTAACCATAGAAGAGGAATCGTGGTACATGTATCTAGTGTGAGAAACGTAGCCAGTGGTAACTAAAAAGTAAAAAATAAATTATAAGCAAAAAATCATTTTTAGAAAAAGCTTTTATTTAAACGCTTTAAAAAGGAGAAAATAAAATTTGTCTTTTAAATTTTAACTATCAACTCATAACCTCATTGTACACAATTTATATGATCATAAAAGCTTGTCGCGTTAATCAATATTTAATTAAATTGAAACTTTAAAAATTTAAACTTAGCAGATTTTACATAATTAAATTAGCACTAGTTTAGTTACACAAGAAAATCGCGCGACAAGCTTTTATGATCATATAAATTGTGTACAATGAGGTTATGAGTTGATAGTTAAAATTTAAAAGACAAATTTTATTTTCTCCTTTTTAAAGCGTTTAAATAAAAGCTTTTTCTAAAAATGATTTTTTGCTTATAATTTATTTAAAACAATAGGTTAAGATAACAAGAGGTATATTAAGAACGACAAAGTATCTATACTAAGTGACCCGTTTTAGAGTATATAATTGTCAAAAATTTAATATAATAATCTATCTCATTTTAGCTTCTACTTATGAATCTGCACTCACGTATAAAAACATAGCATTAATATAAAAAAACCAAGAAGTCAATATGTAACTGCAAACTAGATGTTCAACGTAAACTAATTAATTACCCAATCCAACAAGAACTTTGTTTAGTTCTACGTAATGCTTCTGTTTTAACGTAAATTAGTTATGTGAAGCTTTTGACTCCAACTAGAACGGCTCGTACCTACCTAACACTTTAATTACGTTTACATTCCCACTATTAGGTAGGTACTATACACTATAATAGTGTATGTACCCGGAGTTCCTTGACAAGATTAGCTTAACAGTTTAGTTAACGTCCCGTACTTCAGCTAATTTGAACAACGGAACTTTATTAGTGCTTTAGGATCTTTTGTTTTTCTTAAGCTTTTGTTAGTGAATAAGAGGTAGCAGGAGAAAATATATTGCAATATAATTTTCGTTCTTTTTTGGTAAGTGTGAAATTTTTCGTAACCATTTGCGGGATATTCAAAGGCAATAGCTCGCAATGAACTCAACAGTCTTCATTGGATTTAAAATTTAATTTATATAACTTACTGAAGTCTATTTCCCTCGCAGCCATGCCGGACAAGGACCCTACAATACTTGGCGCTCCTACACTAGTGAGGCCCGGCGAGCAGGTACTGCTCAACTGCTCCTCTGACTACTCCTTGCCGCCCTCTGATATTGATTGGTACATAGACGATGAAATTGCAAAGGTACGTACAACATATGCGATAATATTATTTTTATAATATTTTAGTTATAAAAATAACTTTGAAGCAAGGATAATGACAAAGTGCTTCTACCTCTTAAGTTATTAATCAGATTTTCATAAAAAGTTAAGAACCACCGCGATGAACAAGGTTTTCGATTTAAAAAAACCACACTCAAATCGGTTAATTAATTCAGGAGCTACGGTGCCACAGACAGACATGTTAACTATTTGTCCTCTTGCTTTCCTACTGGAATCCGGAATCCAATTTGATCGGATAAGATACTATCAGTTATTTTGATTGGGCTTAGTTGGCGATTGAATCGGTGAATTAAATAATTCAGCACTCCTCGTTATATTTCAAATTGTTATTTTGTAGTTTAGTTAAAATGTATTGTAATTAATACATTTATTTCGTTAAGGCTGTAGTAGCAGAGTGGGATAGCGTTTGACTGTAAATGCAACTGTTGTAGGTTCGATCCTTATTCAAACAAAAAAATATGATTTTTTTCTTTCCGCTAGTAAAATAAAGCAAAATGATGAAAGTGCCTTTAGATTTTGGCAAAAGTGATGAACAGAAATGTCTTAATGCACACACTAAGCTTAGCTACTAAGTAGTTTAAAAGTAAATCAAGCTTTTGTTGACTTGTAGAAAATGTGAAAAAGTTTCTGTAGTAAAACTTTTATAGGCGTAGTCTACAAAGTTGAGAGATAAAAAGAAGGGCAAAAAGAGATATTAAAATGCTATAAACTTTTCGTTTAGTATTTGAGTTAGATGAAGGTTCAAACAATATTTTTCTGACAATTTAATTTTATGTTCTATTTTGATAATGACTTCTTTATTTTTAATTTTCTCATAATAGCATTTTCAGATAGCAATTAATTAATATTACATAATATTATGACAAGCCAAATATATTTACACTTTATAGAATCAATTTTAACAAGAATGGATTTCATTTAAATGAATTTGAACATAGCGGAACGCGAACCCAAGAAGATTTGAGCACATTCATATTTTATGTTTCTAAATATTTTCTATATATAATAATTAATAATATTTTGTATATGAATAACAATTTAAAAAGATAAGAGAATGTCTATCTTGTGAAAGTGGACATTAACGTCTATAGCTTTTGTTGTTGGTAACTGTTTTTGGCGGACCGGTGCCGACTGATGTATAACAATAACTACAAAATGCTCTGCCCTCGTCCTTGTAGCTCCTCCTGCACACATGAGCATTGCGCGTACCTCACACCCGACTAACTATAGGTACGTCTAGTTAGTTTAGCTCGCCGTTACCGAGTTCATTGTTGAGACTTAGCAATCGTGCCGCTTTAAATCTTCACTAACTGCCTTTAAAATGCTTCATATATTTCACAAAGTGCTCTTCTATTATGTTCTGAATAGTATACTAAAGTATCAGTATTTTTTTTCTATTTTATAACTCCTTATGAGCTACGTAGAGTTACAATGCTGATTATATAATTTCAATACTTTTACACACTTATAGGATTAATCTCATATGCTTGAAGTTCTACACTCCTGTTAACATGAAAATAAAACATGTAAGCCTATATAAAATATATTTTATTGAAAATCCATGTGATTTCATCGAAATGTGTAATTTCTATTGTAAATATTTCAATTAACGTTATTAAATGTTGCACTATTGAAGAAGATAGGTACATAGCTATTGTCTATTCAATAGAAAATGATTTAACAGCACATACTAGTTTTGTAATATTTTTACAAAAACAAGAAAAAAATGTTTGTGGTATATCATGAATATGTACAATATATAAAAACATTTAAAATAGTTGTGTTCGCGACAACCGACGCGCATCATCGGCTGTGAACTCGTCACAACATGTTAGAGACTGTTTAGTTTGGCAAAAAGTGACGTCATACCACTCTCGTAATTTTGAATGTTATTATTAGTGTCTTTTCTAAATTAATAGTGTTTTTTCCTTTGTAAATAAGTAATTACATTAAATAATAAATATAAATAGATTTGGGTTCCGTTTTAGATAATAATTTTCGACTTTATATCTTATTTGTATAGTTGTACTATGATTTGCCGCATTAATCGCTTTTATATAATAGTAACTTCCGTATAGTAAATTTTATTATTAATTATTGTTTGTCATAGTTTTCTGTAACAAAATAACAGATTTGTATATTCCTAATGTGTGTAATTAATTTTAGAGAGAATTTTCATTGTAAAAACTCATGTAAAATTCGTCATCGTAACAGCATTTTTCGTAATTTAATAATAGATAATACTTAAATAGTATAATGTTTTATACATAGATAGATAGATATTTTTATGTTCTTTTAATATGTATAAATTGTAAAAACATCCGATTTTTAGTTATTAAAATATAAATGTAAATGTGTGATAATCATAGTAAAAATATTGTTGTAAATAAAGATAAAACGGCTCGGTGGCTCGCGGCTCTCGTTACCGTTTAGCTCCGCGCAACGGAGGTGCGCGTCGGGCGAGACAGAGACAGTCGGCAATCAACGGTGAGCACAACAGGAAGAAGATAGAATCGGAACAAGACACGAATAGAGCCGACAGTCACCGACCGTTATACAGTGATCAACATCTTGTTTCAATATCCTGTTTCAACATCCTGTTTCAGTATCTTGTTTCAATGTATAGCAAGAACGTCCTACAAGAACGTCTCACAAGAACGTCTCGCAAGAACGTCTCACAAGAAGGACTCACAAGAACGTCTCACAAGAAGGACTCACAAGAACGTCTCACAAGAACGACTCACAAGAACGTCTCACAAGAAGGACTCGCAAGAACGTCTCACAAGAAGGACTCACAAGAACGTCTCACAAGAAGGACTCACAAGAACGTCTCACAAGAACGACTCACAAGAACGTCTCACAAGAAGGACTCACAAGAACGTCTCACAAGAACGACTCACAAGAACGTCTCACAAGAACGTCTCACAAGAACGACTCACAAGAACGTCTCACAAGAACGACTCACAAGAACGTCTCACAAGAACGACTCACAAGAACGTCTCACAAGAACGACTCACAAGAACGTCTTGGGGTCTCAGCATACTCCGTGTTCCCATGATCTAGAACCTATAGTGTGCAGGGCGTCAGCGGCTCATTCACTTGAGTTCCGCCCGTCCGGTACAACGTGCTGGTCCTTCGAACCGGATCTGGGGACTCCTTACCGAAGCTGAAGACTCCTCACCGAAGCTGAAGCATCATCTGTCATCGTGCAAGTCATCGCAGTGCTCCGTCGCGCAAGTGCTCCGTCGCGCAGTACTCTATCGCGCAGTGTTTCCGTCGCGCTCGCAAACGCATTCGCCGTCGCGTTTCGCATCCGTATCGACTGTCGCGCTCGCAACTGCGCTGACGTCGCATATCCCGTCACGTCGTGAGTGTTTTGTGCATCCGCCTTCGTGAGTCTTCGTAAGTGCTCCATCGCGCAGTATATTCCGTCGCGCTCGCAAACGCATTCGCCGTCGCGTTTCGCATCCGTATTGACTGTCGCGCTCGCAACGGTGCTGAAGTCGCCTTACTCGGCGTTAGTCTTCGTGAGTGTTCGTGCATCAGACTCTGACATCCGCCTTCGAGTGTTATCGTGAGTCTTCGTGAGTGTTCGTGCATCAGCCTCCGACATCCGCCTTCGAGTGTTATCGTGAGTGTTCGAGAACCTTCGTGCATCCGCCTTCGAGTATTATCGTACTACATCGCGCAGTGCTCTCCGTCGCGCAGTGTTCTCCGTCGCATAGCGCTCTCCGCTGCGCTCTCCGCCGCCTCCGTTGGCGTCCGCATTGACTGTCGTGCTCGCTACTGCGCTGACATCTATCGCGCCGTAAGTCACGTCGTGAGTGTTCGTGCATCCGCCTTCGAGTATTATCGTAAGTCTTCGTGAGTGTTCGTGCATCATCCTCCGACATCCGCCTTCGTGTGTCGTCGTTCGTCTCCGAGAATCTTCGTGCTTCCGCCTTCGAGTGTCGTCGTTCGTCTCCGAGAATCTTCGTGCATCCGCCTTCGAGTATTATCGTTTCGTCTTGGTGAGTTTTACCAATTATCGTAGGTTTTTACTAAGATGCCTATCACAAGATCAAGAGGTCGATCCGAGGGATTGAGATATGAAGCCGACCCTTCATCTAGTCACACAGAGGTGACACACCCGCCTACGAATACACAAGAGGATTCCGTAATAGAAAAGAACTTAATAGTACCAAGTGACGAAAGGGAAGACTCAAGAATTATTTCAATTAACAAGGAGGAACAATTTGAAGACACACAAATAAAGTCGACAACTTCGAAACGTGCAAACTCGAAGAAGTCTACGAAATCCAGACGTAGAGCAAGAAATGCTCGTGAAGAAATACTTCGCATCAAGCTTGAACTCGCGCAAATAGCTCTGGAAGATGCTGAATCAGATAGTTCAGAATCCCAGGAAGATAATATATCGAAAACCGACTACGTTAGCTCCTGGATTGAAGATAATGCACAAATCGTACAAAAATCACTTACACCATGTGCAGATGTTCCGAGGCAACCACATCCAGTGCCGTCATGCTATAGAATGCCTCAACATCCGAATATCGGCAACAATTCCGAAAATCAACAAGCAATACAGAGAGATTCAACAAAGGAAATAGAGGAGCTAAAAAAGGAAATAGAAAATTTGAAGAAAAGATGTGAAAAAGCCGAAACCGCTCCTACATCGTTGTGTATGAAAACAGAGGTACCTAAACCTACAATGTTACCTCCATCATCGTCATACAATTTTCCCGTCGCGTCCAAAGTCATCATGGATCTTCCTACATATAGTGGAGTGTTAAATGAATGGCTATCATACAGGGCCATATATGAAAACACTAAGGGATACTTCAATGAAGTCGAAAATACAGCCAGAATTCGAAGAAGCCTAACTGGAAAAGCATTGGAAGTCGTCGATACACAACTCATAGCTCATTCAAAACCGGATGCCATCATAGAAGAGCTTGAAATGAATTTCGGTCGCCCAGATGCAATCGCATATAGTGAATATGACAAGCTTCGATCTCTACCTCGTTGTGCTGACAATCCAAAGGAGATACATGCATTCGCCAGTAAGGTAAGAAGCAGTGTCAATCTGTTTCGCGCCCTCGATTTACACAACTTTATCACTGCGCCAGATATAACGAGGGCCCTTCGTGAAAAGCTACCATCGTCGTTATGTACCAGGTGGTACGAGGAACAAGCATCTATATTCAAACCAGACCTGACGCACTTCAGCGAGTTTCTCACCAAACAAGCAGCATGTCGCACACCTTATTCAACAGAGATCCCGCACTCAGAGCCTACTCGTCGTGTGATACATAGAACGCACAATACTACCGAAGAAAGGAAAACTAATAGATTTCATGGAATGGTGAAAAGTACGTGCAAAATTTGTAACAAAGAAGGTCATCACAGTATTAGCTGCAAGAAATTTCAAGATGCCAACTCAGATAAAAGATGGGAACTCGCCAAAGAACACCGACTGTGCTTCAGATGCCTGCGGTTCCGACAATCAGGACATTCCTGTAAACCACAGAAGTGCAATATTAAGGGATGCATCGGTACTCATCATCGATTACTACACTATGATAAAAAGGAGAAATCAGAAATTCGAAATCAACAAGAAGAAAAGGAAACCGTGGCCAACGCATGGGTACCGTCAAAGGCGCATGCTCATCTTAAAATCATACCAGTCAGAGTTCATGGACCGGCGGGAGAAACCTCCGCATACGCTCTATTAGACGACGGATCAACTGTATCTCTCATAGATGAAGCTTTGGCAAAGGAAGTCGGTGCTGAGGGACGGCTGGATCCTTTAAAGATGGAAGCAATCGGGGATATAGTTATTGAAACGCCGGGATCAAGGCGTGTTACCGTGACACTTGCTAATTCACAGAAAAAGAAGATTAGCTTTACAGCTCGTACCGTTCCGCATCTTAATCTTTCCCCGCAAACAATTCGTGAAGAAGACTTAGCTGCCTGCGATCATCTAATAGATTTGAAGAACCAGCTCACCTACGACTCAGCCACGCCTAAAATTCTAATTGGTCAAGACAATTGGAATTTACTACTCGCCGAAGATGTCCGTATAGGACCGAAGAACCAACCAATCGCTTCACTGACGTCGCTCGGATGGGTGCTCCATGGTGCGCACAATAGGACATTGGGTCAGAAAATCCATTTCGTCAATCAAGTTACTGCTATTGAAGATAGAATGGATGAACAACTGAGAGATTACTTTGCCTTGGAATCTCTTATCATTAATCCGCGTCGGCCAGACTCTGATCCAGAAATAAAGGCTGAAAACATTTTGAAGAAAAATATACACCGTTTACAAGATGGACACATTGAAACCGCACTTTTATGGAAAGCAGAGAACAGCATCATGGTTAATAATTATGAGTCGGCGCTGAAGAGGCTCATATCAATAGAGAGAAAAATTGATCGTGATCCTGAACTGAAAAGGAGATACACCGAACAAATGGAATCACTCGTCCAGAAGGGCTACGCTGAGGTGGCACCTAAAAGTATCTCTCCAGGCAGAACATGGTACCTGCCACACTTCGACGTGCAAAACCCGGCTAAACCAGAGAAGCTTCGCATTGTTCACGACGCCGCTGCTAAAACCAAAGGTATGTCACTAAACGATTTCCTCTTGACTGGACCAGACCTTCTTCAATCGCTTCCTGGAGTCATGATGAGATTTCGCCGTCATGCTTTCGCTGTATCAGCCGACATAGCCGAAATGTTTATGCAAGTCAAAGTAAGACCTCAAGATAGGGATGCCCTTCGCTACCTGTGGAGAGGACACCGGCGGGAGGGAACTCCTGAAGAATATCGCATGACGTCGCTTATATTTGGAGCTGCGAGTTCACCATGCACCGCGATATTCGCTAAAGATTGGAACGCAAAAAGGTACATCGACACGCATCCAGAAGCAGTGGAAGCTATCATCCACAACCACTATATGGATGACTACCTAGACAGTTTCCGAAGTATAGAAGAAGCTATAGAAACTTCCAAGAAGGTCCAACATATCCACGGAGAAGCTTGTTTCAAACTCTGCAAGTGGGTTTCAAATATCCCAAAAATAATAAATGAACTTGAAACACAATCAAACATGACAGAAACTATTAACCTGGGTACCAAAGAAGAAAAGATTTTGGGTTTAATGTGGAGACCGTCAACCGATGAATTACGATTCAATCTAAAACTGGCAAGATTACCGCCCAGTTTATTAAATAAAACAACTCCTACGAAGAGAGAAGCTCTGAAGATAGTTATGTCACTCTATGACCCTCTTGGTTTCGCCTCACCGGTTACTATTCGGGCTAAGCAAATTCTCCAGGAATCATGGCGAAGAATTATAGATTGGGATCAACATCTGGATGAAGATCTTTCCAAGCAGTGGGCAGAATGGATGCTACACCTTCAGAAACTGAAAAATGTGAGCTTACCTCGATGCTACTCTGGTTATAGTGATGCCACATCTGTACAACTACATATATTCAGCGACGCCAGTGAAACAGCCTACGCAGCAGCTGCCTACTGGAGGGTGGTTGCTCCGGATGGAAAAGTCCAAGTCAACATGATCATGGCTAAAGCGAAAGTAGCCCCGCTCAAGGTTATGTCAATTCCTCGTTTAGAACTACAAGCAACCGTCATGGGAGTTCGCATAGCAGAAGCTGTCATAAAAGAACATCGTATCGCGCCGGAATGCAAAATCTTTTGGACAGACAGTAAGACAGTTCTGACGTGGATAAGAAATGGAGCCAGGTCTTATAAGCCATTTGTCGCACATAGACTAGCAGCCATTGAAGAATATACCAAAGTTGAAGAATGGCGTTGGGTACCTTCTAAGCTCAATGTCGCCGATATAGCCACCAGAGAAGTACCATCTGATTTTGGAGCTGATCATGAATGGTATCACGGGCCTGCCTTCTTGAAAGAAAATCCGAGTACCTGGCCTATCGAAAAACCGGTCGTGTCAAACAATACTGGTGAAGAACATACTTTTACCGTTAAAGAACTCCAGCTGAAGACAAAATTACGTGAAGCAATTCCTGATCCACAACGCTTCTCAAAATGGGAGCGATTACTTCGTGCCACAGCTAGAGTCTTGCAATTTTTAGATATTTGCAGAAATAAAAAAGAGAAGATCTTTTATAAGCGAACACGTAGAAATATGGAATCAGATCCTACGTGGAACAAACGAAGAGAAACATTGCAAAAGAAATCTACTACTCTACATAGCAAGAAATCTATGGATTCCAACAATTTTCTGATATTGGATTCGAAGTACATTACAAAAGCAGAAAATCTTCTCATCCGAACATCTCAAGAAGAATCTTTCAATGAAGATATCACAGACTTAAGATACAACAGGACTATTGCCAAACAAAGTCGCCTTCATTCATTACCCGTAGAACTCCGAGATGACATTGTCGTTCTTCGCAGCCGTATAGCCGCCGCCGAGGGAATAAAAGACGAAACAAAGAAACCACAAGTCTTAGATGGAGATAACTACATCACACAGTTATATATTGATTGGACCCACCGTTGTCTTCACCACAGCAGCACCGAAATAATAGTAAATGAAGTACGTCAACATTTTTGGGTAATTCGTCTTCGTCCCACCGTGAAAAGGATAGTTCATCAGTGCCTCAAGTGTCGTATTCGCAAGGCACAACCCCCACAGCCTTCTACGGGTGATCATCCTAAATCCCGTCTCGCTCATCATCGAAGACCATTTACATACACCGGCTTAGATTATTTTGGCCCTCTCACAGTAGTCGTCGGCAGACAACACGTGAAACGTTACGTCGCACTCTTCACGTGTCTTACCACTAGAGCAGTTCACCTGGAAATCGCCGCCAGCCTAAGCGCAGACTCTGCCATACTTGCATTGCGAAGATTCGCTGCACGTCGAGGATGTCCTTCCGAAATTTACTCAGATAATGGTACAAACATGCATGGAGCAGACAAAGAACTTCGAGAAGCATTCAAAGAAGAAGCCAGTCGTCGAGGCATCGCATGGCGTTTCATAACACCATCTGCACCATTCATGGGAGGCGCATGGGAACGTCTTGTTCGCTGCGTGAAAACAGCTCTATACACTATTCTTCGTGAGAGATACCCCCGAGAAGAAATTTTGGCTACATTACTCTGCGAAGTAGAATATACTGTGAATAGTCGTCCCCTCACACATGTTTCTGTAAACAATGACGACGAAGAATCTATAACACCCAATCACTTTTTACTTGGGGGTTCAGCTCGTCTACCTGTACCTGGCACATTTAGTGAGGACGACATCGATAGCAAAAAGCAGTGGAGACGCTCACAGATATTAGCAGACATGTTTTGGAGACGCTGGGTTCGCGAATATCTCCCTGAACTTCAACACCGGCGGGAGCCTCATGGTCGAGGCCCTACTTATGAAATAGGTGACCCGGTACTTATAGCCGACTCACAACTTCCAAGAAATACGTGGCCAAGAGGACGCATAGAAAAAGTATATCCAGGTGCAGATGGACAAGTGCGAATAGTTGAAGTACGCACTAAGGGTGGTCTTCTGAAAAGGCCAACCAAAAAACTCGTTCCGCTTCCAAAGTAAGAAGACGTCGTCGCTCACCGCGGGAAAGATGCAGCATCACATCGAGACCTGATTCTGCACGGCGGGAGAAATGTTCGCGACAACCGACGCGCATCATCGGCTGTGAACTCGTCACAACATGTTAGAGACTGTTTAGTTTGGCAAAAAGTGACGTCATACCACTCTCGTAATTTTGAATGTTATTATTAGTGTCTTTTCTAAATTAATAGTGTTTTTTCCTTTGTAAATAAGTAATTACATTAAATAATAAATATAAATAGATTTGGGTTCCGTTTTAGATAATAATTTTCGACTTTATATCTTATTTGTATAGTTGTACTATGATTTGCCGCATTAATCGCTTTTATATAATAGTAACTTCCGTATAGTAAATTTTATTATTAATTATTGTTTGTCATAGTTTTCTGTAACAAAATAACAGATTTGTATATTCCTAATGTGTGTAATTAATTTTAGAGAGAATTTTCATTGTAAAAACTCATGTAAAATTCGTCATCGTAACAGCATTTTTCGTAATTTAATAATAGATAATACTTAAATAGTATAATGTTTTATACATAGATAGATAGATATTTTTATGTTCTTTTAATATGTATAAATTGTAAAAACATCCGATTTTTAGTTATTAAAATATAAATGTAAATGTGTGATAATCATAGTAAAAATATTGTTGTAAATAAAGATAAAACGGCTCGGTGGCTCGCGGCTCTCGTTACCGTTTAGCTCCGCGCAACGGAGGTGCGCGTCGGGCGAGACAGAGACAGTCGGCAATCAACGGTGAGCACAACAGGAAGAAGATAGAATCGGAACAAGACACGAATAGAGCCGACAGTCACCGACCGTTATACAGTGATCAACATCTTGTTTCAATATCCTGTTTCAACATCCTGTTTCAGTATCTTGTTTCAATGTATAGCAAGAACGTCCTACAAGAACGTCTCACAAGAACGTCTCGCAAGAACGTCTCACAAGAAGGACTCACAAGAACGTCTCACAAGAAGGACTCACAAGAACGTCTCACAAGAACGACTCACAAGAACGTCTCACAAGAACGACTCACAAGAACGTCTCACAAGAAGGACTCGCAAGAACGTCTCACAAGAAGGACTCACAAGAACGTCTCACAAGAAGGACTCACAAGAACGTCTCACAAGAACGACTCACAAGAACGTCTCACAAGAAGGACTCACAAGAACGTCTCACAAGAACGACTCACAAGAACGTCTCACAAGAACGTCTCACAAGAACGACTCACAAGAACGTCTCACAAGAACGACTCACAAGAACGTCTCACAAGAACGACTCACAAGAACGTCTTGGGGTCTCAGCATACTCCGTGTTCCCATGATCTAGAACCTATAGTGTGCAGGGCGTCAGCGGCTCATTCACTTGAGTTCCGCCCGTCCGGTACAAGTTGTTTAGTGTCTCCCCCATACACAAGCAGACGGACATTTCGGCGCGTCTTGATATAGCGCCATTGTTCAAGTAAATTGAACGTTATTATACAACTCCGGCAATATAGTGGACTGTGAATTGAAAGGCACATTATATGATTAAAAATGATTTTTTTTATTATACAAACAGAATAAAATTAATATGTGTGTATTAACAAGTCTGTCTCGTCCGCTGTAATTAAGCAATTTAACCTACACATTGAATATCATAACGATTGCGTTACGGCAGCGAATGCTGCCGCGAAGACCTCGGTTGAACTTCGAGAACACAATATTGATGATTCTAGAGGAAGGTGCTCTGGAGAGCATGTAAGAAGAGGTTGATGACCCACCGTTCATATATTTTTGTACTTATATATAAAAAATTTACAGACGGAGCCCTGGCAACGTCTCGAGCTAAGTGCCCCACAGCCAGGCGGGCTGCGCGCGTCCTGGCGCGTGTTGCGCGTGGCAGTGCCGGCGGCCGCGAGCGGGGCGCTGCGCGTGCGCTGCGAGGCGACCCTGCCTGTGGAGCCGCCCGTGGTGAGGGGCGCGGTCGCGACTATCACGGTGTACTCGCGGACGGAATTGTCGAAATATGTTTCTAATGGAAGTATGTAGTGATGAATTTATATATAAACTAGCGACCCTCTTGCGGCTTCGCCCGCTTTTACTACTGGATTATTCATATAATGTATGTTTGCAAAGCACTTAAAATAATGTGAAAATTAATTAAACCCTAATGCAATCCGCACTTTCGTAGTTTTAATAAGGATTTTCCAATTGTTTTACACAGCAAGAATTTTTTAGTAGGTACCGTAATTTTAAATCTGTGGTACTAATCTTTTCAAGTACTTATTAAAATATATTTAAATGACTATTTTTAGATAGTTAAATGACTATTTTTAAACGGAAGAAATACTACGTGGCTGCCTGTGAGGAATATTAAATAGAATGCATCGGCCGGGAATCGAACTCGGGCCGCCCGCGTGGCATGCGAGCATTCTACCACTGAACCACCGATGCGTGTAAGGCAGGCGGACGCGCTTGTATAAGCCGTTTCGCAGCAAGGATTTTTTGATATTGTAACAACTTCTAAAGTACTTTTTAAATTGAAAAACAGTAAAAGACAGTTTTGATCTACATTAAATGGCCAACGTAACTAATATACTTATTTATATGCTGAGAGTAACGCATAAGTAAAACAGGACTCGATACAGCTGAGTTGTCAACGGCGTGATGTGTCAACAATTAAATGCGTTTTTCTCTAAAACTATTCGCAATTTCGAAATAGCGTAAGAAGCTATTTTTATCTCCGTTTAACGTAGAAACTTTATAAAGTATTTTAAAGGATAAGGATTAATACCATTATGGAAAAATATCCCTCACAATAAAAAATATATTGAAATTATTATTTTTAGACAGAAAAATGATCACTACACGTTATTTTTAAAAGATACGAATATGCCATCGCAGACTTTTTTGTAGATCTCATTAAGAGGAACAATACTCCACTACATTTTTTTCATGTAGTACTTACCATTAAAGCAGCGCATGTGTGAAAGTGTCTCAACGGGTAGGACTTTATACGCATTTATCGTATTTATGTTAATTAACATAAGAATGTACAAATAATAAACTATATATAAACCTTCTCTGAAAATTACTCGACTTAATGGTGAAAACCGCATCAAAATCCGTTGGGTGGTTTAGAAGAAGAAGAGTTAGAAACAACAGAAAGACACGAAAAGCGACTTTGTTTTATAAGACACTAGCGGGTGAATTCTAAAAAACCACGAAACATGTTCAATGAAATATTTTAATGAGTCTAAATTTAAAATTTTATAATAATCCGTGGCGTTTTAAAGATTTCAACCCCTTATTTGCACCCTTAGGGGGAGAATTCGAGAAAACCATGAAACACGTGTTCAATTAAATACTTTTAAAAATCTAAATTTAAAATTTTATAAAAATCGGTGCCGATTTAAATTTTTTTTCGATACAAACTTTCAACCCCCATCTCACCCCTTGAGGGTTAAAATTTTTCAAAATCCCTTCTTAGTGGATGTCCAGATAACAAAAGTAAACATCTGTCCAAATTTCACGTTTCTACGCACAGCGGTTACGGCTGTGCGTGCGTCTTACCTCAGTCAGTGAGGACAAGTCCTTTTATATATATAGATAGGATGATCAATAATATGTTTATTATTAAAACATAATTATTTAGTCTGAAATGCAGAACATTGTTGGAACAAACAAACAAAATTGACTTAACACTTTGGCTCTGCGTAAAGACGTCTCCTCTCTGTGCGATCTCTATCACATTTATCATGGTGAGTGTTCTGAGGAACTGTTTGACCTGTTACCTGCCGCCGAATTTTCTAACCGCACAGCACGTCACAAACTTATATATCATTCACACCACCTGGATACATGGCACTCCACTACTGTGCGGTTTCGTAGAAATTTCCTTTCACGCGCCACCCGTGTTTTCAAGTCGGTACGGTACGGGTACCATCAAAAAGCGCGTCTATCTCCACCTCAAAGGCCGGCAACGCACCTGTTGCCCCAGCTCCTCTGGGGTTGCACGGAGTCGTGGGCGGCGGTGATCACCGCCAGGTGACCCGAACGCTCGTTTGCCTTGTCCTTTTTCCATAAAAAAAAAATACTCTGCAATATAACAACACACGCTTCAAGCGGCGGTTTAACATTCATGAGATATATAAATTTTGCTTACTTGTTTTGAATCGGAATACTTTAAAACATCTTGTTCCTAATATAATTCTAATCGGTGTTTCTCTCACTCCGCTGCCTACTTTCCGCCCAATGTTCGTGTTTAATCAATCTTAGGCAGAACTCAACGACGCGCTATATTTTCTTAACATTACAAGTAAATGAAAATAATTCCCCCGAGTGGGTATTGAACCCATAAACATGATATATGTAGTCTGACGCAGTTCCACTGCGTCTTATGAATTAAGAATTAGGTCTTATGAATAATTTAATATTTATTATTATTTTGTTGCAGGTACATTCGTTGAAAACATAACCTTTACTATCATTCTGATCTGGACTTTTAGACAAATAGCAAAGCCTATGAGCTTATGACTCTTGGCTTAAATATATATTAAGTGATATTAGAATAAGTGTAGATAAAAGAATGGCGTCAAACCAAAATAGTTCGAAAGAGTCCTAAAAATAATCGATATGGGAACCACACTGAGTGCAAAAAACACCTTTGTGTAAGGAACACTGTTAGAGATCGTAACTAACTGAATTTTATTATAGATGTATAGATAGATACATGAATAGATCAAAAATATAGTAGGTATAAAATTATTATTTTTTTGTAAATTTCAAAACGTTGTTTAATGAAATATTTTAAAAACATAGGTTTATAAATAATTTATTAGATAAATGATATGATAATGTAATTTAATATAATTAAATTGTAATTTTACTTTTACTCTCAAATTCTAGTCTTTATCCTGCATTTTAATTAACTGAAGATTACGTTGAATAAAGTGTTCAAAGAATTTACTTGCTTAGGTATAAGTTAAAGAAGTTTAAGCTTTCATGTTGTGAATTTAAATTATTTTATTTTCCTCAACTAGATTGATTATCATATATTTTTTTGATAAAATTCTAATTAATTTATGTCCGTAAAAGAAATGCACTAACGGAAATAAATTCAATAAAAATACTAAAATATATATATTACGTAATACGTCATATATTTCTTTATTCAAATCTGTCGCCAGCTGCCGCCATAACAGTCGATCACACGATGTGGCACAGGTCAGAGGAAATAGGTCATACTTTATCTAAAAGCTCCTAAAAGAACACTAAAAAATACTAGATTTACAAAAACTGAAATTTTAACCCTAAAGGGGGGAAATAGGCGTTGAAAGTTTGTATGGAAAAAAATTTAAATCGACACCGATTTTTATAAAATTTGAAATTTAGACTCTTAAAGGTATTTAATTGAACACGTGTTTCATGGTTATCTTGAATTCTCCCCCGAAGGGTGCAAATAAGGAGTTGAAAATTTATATGGAAAAATCTTTAAATCGCCACCGACTCTTAAACCACCGACTCTTTTAGACTCTTAAAAATATTTCATTGAACACATGTTTCGTGGTTTATTAGAATTCACCCCTAAATAAGCTAGCGAAGCTGCGCGCGTCCGCTAGTCATTAATACAATTGAATTTATTATGTTTTTTTAATATAATTTTTTATTTTTTTTATGTCAATTATAAAGAAATGACATGTATAAAGGTGTGGGTACTGAATCATATTAAAATTGCAACTTTCAGAAGACTTTTGTATAGCTTTCAATATTATTTGAGTTTTTGAACATTTTGTATATTTTTAAGCATTGTTTAATTCTTAAACTACACTTACCATGATCAGTAACGAAATATACAGATATGCTACAAGAATATATAAGATTGTGTATTATATTAGGTAAAAGTATATTTGGGCCTAATCTTCGAAAATGTTATAGCCTATTAGTTATTTTAAAAACGAATTAAATAAAGTCAGCTTCACGCTGTATTCGCAAATAGCAGGGTAGGTAGAGGGAACCTAGTGTTAAGACACTCCGTTCCGGCGTTGAAGCTGATTTTTTAAAAAAATAAATGTTTCATTTTTTCGAGTGGGCATCGAACCCCAACCAGTCACATTTAATAACACTTTGTGACCCTGCGCCACGACTGGCCTCAAGTAATATTTACTCTAAATGTGTATAAATGTAGGCGTTAATCAATGGCTGTGTTTCACTTAAGATAATGTCAATTCTTTGCACAAAATCATCTTTTTATCTTTAATGTACAGTAAATCGATGTTTTATTTTATTTTATTCATCAAATTAAAAGTGATGCGTAAATAAATTACGATATGAACGTGTTGTATTTTATTTAAAACCTTTATACCTCACATTAATTAAGTAGATAAGTAACTGCTTAATATCAAATGAAAATATTTATATTACAGATTAATATTAAAGAAGGCCGCAATAATTTGTATAAAACAATAAAAGGTAACTATATAACAAATATTGAAGAAGCCACGATGACCTCGATATAGAGATTAACTCGACTCACGTTGAGAGGATAAATGAGGACAGCCTAATTCAGAGTATACGTAAATCTTTAGAGTGTAAGATTGAAGGTTTAAAGTGTTGTTTTTATTTAGTGTTATATCAGACTACTTGCTCAAGGAAACTATCTAAATCTAACTGCAAGGTAAGTTAATCTAGCCGCTATGTATATATATACATTAGGTATAGTCTATTGTGTAATGAGTCTCCCTGTTGAATAATCTGTAGACATCGGTTTTTCATTCATCGTCTATACTCTATGCATATTCAGGCGGGCTCTGTCGCCTTCGGTGACGTTCGGTAATAGATTGCTGCGAGATTGTCCCTCGAGGCAAGTAACATGGCAGATTAAACTTGGATTACATTCTTAATTAAAATATCTATATTATGTGGTTTACAATTGTGTTGATAATTTCATGCCTGAGTGCTATAAAGTTAAGAAAAGGTAAACATGTAAAACTTTACTCTCTATGGAATTACGAGTAATTTGGTCATCGCCTTGGATCATGCTATTTGTATATCCTATATCTTATAAAACAAAGTCGCTTTTCGTGTCTGTCTGTTGTTTCTAACTCTTCTTCTTCTAAACCACCCAACGGATTTTGTTGCGGTCTTCACCATTAAGTCGAGTGTTTTTCGTAGAAAGTTTATATATAGTTTATTATTTGTACATTCTTATGTAAATTAACATAAATACGATAAATGTGTATAAAGTCCTACCCATTGAAACACTTTCACGCATGCGCTGCTTTAATGGTAAGTACTACATAAAAAAAAATGTACTGGAGTATTGTTCCTCTTAATAATATCTACAAAAAAGTCCGCGACGGCATATTCATATCTTTTAAGAATAACGTGTAGTGACCATTTTTCTGTCTAAAAATAATAATTTCAATATATTTTTTATTGTGAGTCATATTTTTCCATAATGGTATTAATCTCTATCCTTTAAAATACTTTATTAAATTTCTACGTTAAACGAAGATAAAATTTGCTTTTTACACTATTACGAAATTGCGAATACTTTTACAGAAAAACGCATTTAATTGTTGACACATCCCGCCATTCACACATCAGCTGTACGTTACTCAAGTTTCACTTATCGCTTACTCTCAGCATATAAATAAGTATATTAGTTACGTTGGCCATTTAATGTAGATCAAAACTGTCTTTTACTGTTTTTCATTTTAATAAGTACTTTAGAAGTTGTTACAATATCAAAAAATCCTTGCTGCGAAACGGCTCGCCCCTCGCCATGCGTCCGCCGCGCCCGCCTGCCTTACACGCATCGGCGGTTCAGTGGTAGAATGATCGCATGCCACGCGGGCGGCCCGGGTTAGATTCCCGGGCGATGCATCAGGGACAGAATACCCTCTTCAGCATTAACCACAAGCTTGAAAAAAAAACCCGCCTGCCTTTATAGCAACGAAGATTTAGATACGTTTGCACGTATTGGATAATTGGAGTTGAATGTATTATTTCAGCGCGATATATTTGGTTTCATATTTTTTGTAGTAGTTATTAGTAGTTAGGTTTTTGTTTATAATTTCTTCCGTTTAAAAATAGTCATTTAACTATCTAAAAATAGTCATTTAAATATATTTTAATAAGTACTTGAAAAGATTAGTAGCACAGATTTAAAATTACGGTACCTACTAAAAAATCCTTGCTGTGTAAAACAATTGGAAAATCCTTATTGAAACTACGAAAATGTGGGTTGCATTACGGTTTAGTTAATTTTCACATTATTTTAAGTGCTTTGCAAACATACATTATATGAATAATCCAGTAGTAAAAGCGGGCGAAGCCGCAAGAGGGTCGTTAGTCTGATATAAATGATCCGCACTTCCCTCGGGACGTGCCAAGATGGCTAATTTAAAACTGAATACATTGTAGATATTAAATTTGTTGCCTTTATGAGAAGCCGCAACACGGTGCGCCTGGCGTGCCTCCAGACTGGCGGATTGTCAACTATTTTTTCCACTTAATTTCTATTAAGGATTATTATTTATCTCTCATTTTTCGGTCCGTTTCCGTTTTACTTAGAAAATGACAAGAACAATAAATTGACACTAAAATAATGGCTCAGTTTATTAAAGTAAATTTATATAATTTTATGTATTTTATGTTAATTTAAAATGTGATTATATTTCAGAATATTATTTAAGTAGAACATTTTCATTTCTTTTTGCTTTTTGCCTATTAGTTGCAATATTGAGCACAAATATATTACGAAGGAAGTTAATCGAAAAGCATCTCAAGCACTGTAATGATTGTATTCACAAAATTGCTGAAAAGAAGGAAAAATATAACTGGCCATAATTGGGGTATTTCAGAATTTTTATTAAGATTATATTGTTAAGTCCACATTGCCTTATTCAGTATTGTATTTATAAACCATTATAAATTTAGTACTACGTCGTTACTTTGTTACTTTCTTGTTGCGTAATTAAAATGTACTTTTGTACAATAATGAGCATAACACGAACATTTTTTTTGTATAGTGAATTGCTCTGTTTATTTTTTATGCTTAATAAAAATATGAACGTTAAATAAATAAAAATAGCTTTTTATTTATTTTACTCGTACATGTCATAAGTCGTTTAATTAATATTCAAAAGTGTAATTAAGAAAATATAAAAAAAAAATTAAAACCTTTTTTAAATAAAGCATATTCATGGAATGACAAAATACTGTTATTTTAACTGGCCTGGCTTCTGGTACAAAATATGATATATCATCGATATAAAATGCACGTGTACAGAAAAAAATGCATCATTTAATTTTTTGGAGTTTTTAAATTAATACGTTTTCATATGTTCTAAAATATTTATTATTATTTATATATATCGTGTAATCAGATAGCAATAAACATAATTATTCCCTTGGACGTTCAAGATTTGAACACATAACACACATGTACATGTTGTGTGTGTAGGTATCGACATTGTGTATCTCTACAATAGGTTATATCATTAATACGGATATGCAAAAGTAACATTCTAAAAGGTTTCTATTTAGTAGCGGGCGAACCCTGCGCTCAATGTTTATGTAGATTGAAGAAAGTTTCACAATATCAGTGTGTGACACCAGAGGGCTCTACACCGTCCCTCTAGAGCCTTTCCTATATTAAATTTGACTGTATTTTTCTTTAAGCTATTCTAATTTTTAAAATTCCATTGGGATCGTAGTGTCTGAGTGTGATATAAAATTACATGAATCTTATGATAAACTTAAAAGAGAAATGTCGAAATTAAGTAATTTATATAATCTCTTAGGGAGTTTCCGTTTTCTTTTGTTTTAACTCTAATGTAACTATAATATTCCATATTTGAAAAGTATCGTTTAGTAAATGGCGTCTTGTAGAGACTAAATGAGACAAGTTGTTCGAAGCAATTTTGACACAAACATAGTTAATAACATATAATTGTCGCGACCTGCGCGTGACGGTTAATTATAAGTTTCAGTGTCAGTGAAGCACGGCGCGGTCCTCGCAATGAACGGCGTCGCGGTATACTCGTAGTTCTGTTGTACATTGTTAGTGCTAGTTTAAGAGCTATTAGTTTGATTCAATTCAGGCAGCTTTTAATGATTTACCGCATGAATATAATATTTCGAAATAATATTCAAATATTTAATATTATTAATATGTGGAGTAAATATTGAAAATTACCTTATTAATAAAATATCATTCATTTTTTCCACTTTAAAATCGGCATGGCATTGAGTTGCACTACTCTACCTCCAGAATTGGGCGGAAAGTGGGGAGCGGAGTGTCTTAATACTAGGCTTCCTCTGCCTACCTTACTACATGCAGGATCTAGTGTCAACTAAGCAACTGCTATAAATTATTTTATAATAATAATAAATTCAAGTAGAAAAATAAAGAAAACTGCGATAACACACTTACTAACTTTTTGCTAATACAATAAAAAATCTTATTGTTACTTAACGTCATCTACGGTGCCAATTTACGCCACTGATGAAATGACAAATACTTCCCAATATTTATCATGTAAAGTAAGCTGTCAGGGCTGTCACGCCATTTAGATGTAAACAGGTTGACTTTACACAGTTTTAAGTACAATCAGTGAAATTAGACCAAAAAAATACTTCTACGTACTTTAAGATGAGTGGGTTAATGTTAAATTAGTCTCATAATATGTTAAAGACATAAGTTTACTATTATAGAATGATAATAAAAATTAGAATACCAAAAAATAAAAAAAATTGTATAAAAATTCGAAAATTAGAATAGATACAAAAACGTTTAATTAAAAGTAACTACTATGAAAAATATTCCAAATACTAAATAATTATGATATAAATTTTCAAAATTTAATTTTCTAAAAGTTCAAAGGCCTTCATTACAGCGGGTCACCGCGGACGCTCGTCTCATTTTTTATGTAAATAGCGTGCAAGAACTTTTATAATAGGCTTCCGGCGGTTATTGGTCTGCAAAATTACATATTTTATTATATATTAATTATGAATTGCACATTTTTTAAAAATAAAAAGTAAAATGAATAAAAAACGAACGTATAGTTTACAAGATTTCATCCATAACCTTGGATCAATTAGAATTAATAAATCAAAGGTTACCTAAACAAAGACATTTTTAATTCTAAGCATGTTTATGACGCTTGTCACACTATTTATATGTACTATCAGTGGTGCGCGTTATAATTAAACGAAAGTTCGCTACAATGTTTGAATTTTAGTTATTAGGTAACTAAAATTCAAACATAGGTTAGGTTGTAGTTATATGTGAGTTGCGCCACTCAACACGCAACGCCTCCAAAATTCGGCGGAAAGTGGGGACGAGAGTGTCTTAACACTAGGTTCCCTCTGCCTTCCCTACTGTGTGCGGGATACAGCGTAAAGCTGAAGAAGAAGAAATATTGTTTTTTTTTTATCTTTCAATCTTCATTATCTGAAGACGTACTGAATCTCTATGATAAAAAACATTGAAATAACCAGTTTCATTTAAAATTGTAAAATTAATGTTTAATTTTAAAAGAAAGAAGTGTAGGGGAGAGCGGGGCTAAAAGTTACCGAGGTAAGTTGTTCCGATGGAAATAATTTCGCGGGGAAAAGTGATAGGAATATTTAGTAAACATATAGTGAGTGTTCTGAAGAACTGTTTGACCTGTTACCTGCCGCCGAATTTTCTAACCGCACAGCACGTCACAAACTTAAATATCATCCACACCATCTGGATATGTGGCACTCCACTACTGTGCGGTTTCGTAGAAATTTCCTTCCACGCGCCACCGAACTGTGGAATGGCCTACCCGCAGCAGTGTTTCCAGGTCGGTACGATATGGGTACCTTCAAGAAGCGCGTCTATCTCCACCTCAAAGGCCGGCAACGCCCTTGTTGCTCCTCTGGTGCTGCACGGGGTCGTGGGCGGCGGTGATCACCACCAGGTGACCCGAACGCTCGTTTGCCTTGTCCTTTTTCCATAAAAAAAAAAATATAGTGAAATGCAATGTGATAGCGCACCCATGTCCAGCATATTGAACAATCCAGTGGCACCCGAAACCAATGGAATAGCACACGGGTATCGTTGGTGCACGTTTGTAAATATTTTCGCATTTGATATTTTTGGTCTATCTCACAAATTTTAACGATTAGCCTCGAGTATGTTAGTGTTTTTTTTAACATATATTATCTACTATTTCGGAACACTATTTATAAATTATTTCTGTTTCCTAATCTTGTTTATATTTAATTTTTTTTCAACACGTGTTTTTGGGGCTAGATGTTTCCTTTTTTTGGGGCATGTTGTGACCTCGGAAAAACTTCCGTCAACTCATTTGTACCAATAATGGGATGTAAATATTGTAATTTTTCATACTAAAAAATATTGTAATTTAGTAACATGATTGATTGATTTCTCGATATATGGCGTTTCGAGCGTGCCAGTTGAGCACAATTCATTTCGCCAATGTCACGTTGTATGGAAAACACACGAAGGAAATTGACCGGTAATAAAAAAGATAAATATACACAATTATAGAATACATGTAAAAAAAGAGATCCTGTGTAAGTACAAGCCTTCACCTAAAACAAAACAAACACAAATTTACAATATAAACACAACACATTAGATTAGTAATAAATAATATTTTACATGGGTGCTAATTTAAAGTTTTATTTTGTTAAGTTTAATATATTTACATAAAAATTTACATAAAGGACTAAACACAAACATTAACAAACACTGAACATTTAAAGGACGAGGGACTTTATGAGGAAGGACATCATATAAGGGACGAGTTAACTTAGGACAAGAGAAAAGGATGTGGGAAGGGGAGCCGTCGTCCAGGCCACATTCACACAGAGAGTGGTCCCTGACCCTGATCTTAGCTAGATGTACAAGATGTATAGAAGCATGCCCAAGACGTAAGCGACAGATTGTTGTAATAATCCTCCGTTCAATAAACCTTTGAGAATAAAACCAAGGGACGAAGAAAAAAAAAAAAAAAAAAAAAAAAAAAAAAAAGAATAAAACCAAGGTCGCCTAGGAATATCAGGTTGAATAAAGGCGTAATACTTACCTTTATGGGATTTTGACTCACTCCAGGAATTATTCCAGGACTTATGCAGATGAATATCCGCAAGGGACATCAGATCTTGGGCGGAATTGGAGAAATGGTCTAATGTGCCACACTGAATAGCTGATTTAGCTCAGGAGTCTGCAGATTCATTCCCACTGATTCCAGAATGTCCTGGAATCCACACCAAAGTAACATCCAAACCCTTTAGATGACAAGAGTACAATTCTTTACGAATCCTTAAAACAATTGAAGATCTCAATCTACTATAAAATGGGCTTCCCTTTAAGGCCATTAAGCAGCTTAGTGAGTCAGTAAAAATAACCGTCTGTTTAAAATTGTGGGAATGTGTAAACAGGACTGCTTCTAACAAAGCAACAGCCTCGCCTGTGAACACAGATGATTCGGGAGGGCATTTAAATTGTAGAAGAATTTTGAATTTTGGTATCCAACAAGCTGCACCAACACAGCTCTCCTTTGAGAGCTTCGATGCATCAGTGAAGATGAGAAGGTGATTCGACCAATTGAATTGAACTATTTCTTTAAATTTTGTGTTGGTGCCAGGATCTCCCTTAGTTAGGCCAAGATTTGTGATAATACAAGGAGAATGAACTAGGGCGTTATACGGTGTAAGGAAAAGTGGATTAGAAGGAAAACAAGTCAAAGGATTAGGGAGAGAGGTAAGTCTAAGGAAGCTATCAAGCAGGTATGGTAAAGGTTTGCCTTGAGGGATTAGTAACATGTGGACTTATGCTCGAAAATCAACTCGACATCAACTGTCATATGAGTTGATGCAAAAAGCAGCGGACAAGCGGAAAAGCTAAAGCTATAAAATCTTTGTTTATTATTTTGGTTTAACAAAATCACAATAAGTTTTATTTTATGTAAAATTATCTTTTACTTTTTAGTTCGTTGTTTTTCGGTTCGGTTTTTTTTGTTCAAAATTAATTCTTTTTACGATTTTAAGTGATAAGTAACCTTAAAAGGATACTTCTTAAACGAGTGTTGGTTGTGGTGGTAGTGGTTGTTAACGTGTGGCATCTGTTTTGATATGTAAAACTTAACTCAATTAGGTATTATTTTTGGTATATTGACAAAAAAATACATAAAAAATATTCGGGCGCATTGGGAACCTCTCCCTTTTTTGAAGTCGGTTGAAAATGAAAACATCTTTTTTGGGTTGCTTGAAAAGAAATGCAACGATGGGGAATCTTACTTCTGACAATAATTTTAACAAAGTTTTCCCTTGTAACTATTCCAGTATAATTAAAATTTACCAAAATAAAAACAATTTTTCTCAATTTTGACCGGATTTTATAATGGGAACCTAACCAAACTTTCACCAAACTATCCTTGAAGTGTATCCTTTCAAATAAGAAAAGAATAATTGGAATCGGTTGGCGTGATATTGAGTTATTCGTCATTTTGTCGCCCACGTACCAATACAAATTTAATACAAATGTGATTTTCTCATAGATACCATTGTCAAAAATAGACCAAAAAAAAATTTGGTTCCAACATGGGAAGCACTACCTTTCGAATAAAAAAAATCATCAAAATCGGTTCACCTAATCAAAAGTTATGAAGTTACTTAATAAAAAAAAAACAGTCGAATTGATAATCTCCTTTTCTTACAGAAGTCGGTTAAAAAAGATTTGCTTTTGCGCCTGGTGATTATTAATGATACTGTTGGTTATTCCTTAAATAAACAGGCTTTGTTCGATTATTTATTGTTTTTTATTTTGCAAATAATAGCTTTAAGAAATATGGTAACAATTTACCCCGGTCTGTTAACAACTTGCCCCAATTCGGGGTAAGTTGTCATTTTCCGACTTCAGTCATAAAAAAAATCATAATAAAAAAGTCTTACAAAGAATACCCCAAATTACTGTTTTAATTGCAAGTCTAGATATGTAAGTTGAATTTGATTATATTGTATAAATACTGAAATCAAGTATTCGTAGCCATATTTTATGTTAAAAAAAAATCTTAACTTTTGGCCCCGCTCTCCCCTACTTTCATCTTACAGCTCTACAATGCCCGTGAACCATTTAAAAATCGTAACAAAAATATATAAAATTTTCAAGTAGCAACTGGGGTGAATTTAATTCCTGTTTCAAAATCAAAGCTTGATGGCAAAATATAGAGTTATTAAATATATCGTCGTTGAAGTTATAATGTAAAATATTTTATTTGTTGACAAGAAACAAAATGTACCAAATACACACTCATAATATAATTATGTATTTATCATAATATTGCAGACAAATTACTTCACTTCGTGTTTAAACGAGGAAATAAAATTACATAAAAGTTAAGTAATCATTGTTCAGAGCGATGATCAAACCTACGATCACGTCGTCCATGTTACTGTACTACTGAGCCATGATGGCCTCGTATACTAGGAACATATCTATATTATGTTCATCTAACGTAACATTTTTTAATTGTATTTCAATTGATTTAAACACACCCAAGTAAATTAGTTATTTTAAATATAACGAAAGAGCACAATATTAAAAAGTCAATTACAGGAGATGGGCTCTCATACAAAGCACGGCTCGTTCGTGAAGTATAAAGTATTTGCATCCAAACGAGGGCGCAGCAACAATAACATGGAAATGCAGATGCCGCGCTAATAGCTAACGAGGCTCGGACACTTTCTACTGGAATTCAACTTTCGAATTAGGTATTGCTTTGCAAAATGTCCTGTAATAATTACGTAAACTCGATAGGGAGATCTAATTTTAATCCTTATTTTTTTATTTATGTTAAATTTAGTCGTTACCCTCGGTGTAAATTTATACAAGTACCTATTTATGATGTTGCAACGAATACGAAACATCTACTTAATATATCTATCTACATACTCGAGAGACTTTTTGCTATGTTATATTCTGTACAAAAATAAATATTTGCTCGTATGTAATTATCAGTCTCATTTCTTGAAAATGCAATAAAAATAAACGAATAATATAACATATTATATCATACTTACAAACTAGTCACCTCTAAACTACGAAAATACTCTTCTCATATTATTATTCTCCAAAGTTGTTGTGTGCTAGTGGATGTTTCAATTGATAAATTTACATATGACACTTATTTAATATGCCCAATAACCTCGAAATCCACAAACTTGATAGTAAAGTAATAGGCGTCGTACACTACGATTGTTTAGATTATAAACACCGCTGCGTTGTATATTTATAATGTAAATTACAGTAACCATGAAAATAAGCATTTTTAAATTTAAATTGCAAAAGGAATTGTATCCGTACTCCGCCTTTGCATTTAAATGAAATGAATGTTTTTGCATTCATTTTTCCGCTACAATCATTTTATTATTATGCCTCAGTTAATTCTCCTTTGAATTTGATCGTGAATTCGGTTTCTAACGTTGCAAAAGTATTGAATCTTTGTTACACAATTTCTATACTTTTTTTACATGTCGTTGAACTCCATTTCATCAAATTATACATGTGTGTAGAGACAAGTTTACAAATATATTGTTAATATAATTTTATAATTTTAATAACAATATAAAATTATACGAACAAAGAAAATGCTTAGTTTAAATTTTGAGGTCCCACAGCTATTACGAGCTAAGTTCCATTTTATAGCTTTGTCTTGTCGCAACTTTATAAGGCGATCTCAGCGGTAACTCCAGGGGGATCCCCGCGTGACCAACAAATAAACAAGTTGGCACTAGCTAATACTAGGAAATAAAAGTTAATACGTTCGTATTATCCGACTAAACCAAGGGTTATTAGAATATGTATATGTAAGTTTATTTTGTTGATAATGTCATATAAATCGATGGACGCCGGTTCCACGCACTTACGACAAATTGGCGTTAAAGTTTAAAAAGCTTTTAAAGAAATATCGGAGTTCGCTGTAAAGCATATTCGCCCATTAAAATATTACCGGAACCATTTGAATAATATATGTTTGTACTGGAGAAATAAGTTAAGCTTCTTATCATCATAAATGAATAAGAGGAAATTTATTCCTGTTTAAAGGCTCGACAAGCGCGTTGTCAGGATGCAAAGGGATCAACACGTTTCATGTAATTAGTTGAGATTTAATATGCTGTTTGTTACAATAAGTTAAATTTTACCAGTAAAATTTGTACAAATGCAGATTTGTATTACTTTGTCATGGGATTTTTGGCTGCCTGGATGTATGGTTTCTAAATGACAATATTTTTTTAGTTTCACGCTGTATCCCGCGCATAGCAGGGTAAAAAGAGGGTATCTTCCAGATCCTCTCTAGTGTTAAGACACTCCGTTCCCATTAAAATACTCCCAATAAAAATATTGAAAACTCCCAATACTCCCTATAAAAATTGTTAGAGTTTGTATAAAGTACATATAATTGTATAGACATTATTTTGTATACTTGTCGATACTTGTCAGTGAGTCATATTATTTAACTACCCGCTTATATTATAATTGTCTAAGATTTCTTATGAAGTTTTTCTAATTTGTATGTCTACAATCTAGTCTGAGACGTAGCAGTGGACGAACGAATAAACCTTTATACTAAATTATACTTTTATTCTGAGCCCCTTTATATCTCAGAAGTGGTACCCGCTAAGAAAATACTCTGCTAATCAACATTATTTACAATGGATACGATAAATAATTGTCGTCAAGGCATAAGCACGGCCGGCCATATGAGAGAAGATTTAACACGACCATCACAGGAAGATACTCGTGCACATTTTTCGAGACAAAGGGCGGTACGCAGTACTGCTCGTAGTAAATTACGACATTCAGTGCGGCGCTGTCGCCAATCCGACGAAGGCACAAGTATAAGTAGTGCAAGTGATGTCAGTTATGCGCGATCTATTAGAAGTAAGCGACGGGGTCTAAGAAGTCACTATTAGAAGCGGAATCGAAGGCGTCATCGCAGTAGCAGCAGTGAAGTTTCAACGTCATCTAATTTGAGGAATTGAAGTGGCCGACGATGGCGCCATAGCAGTGAGAACATTGCCAACAGTGAAGGAAAGAGGGTACGTAGTAACATTGATGATAATTTGCATGATACTCATTTACTCATACGTGAAATGTTGCAATCAATGAATAAGTCATAGAATCACGATGACAAAATTGCCATGGTAGGTAACGTTATATTAGAATTTGACCCTATGTCAAAAGATTAAACAATTAATACGTGGATTTGTAAGGTAGAAGAGTGCTCACCAAATACGGTTGGTCGGATAGACAGACTATACATTATGCTTTGCTGAAATAATTTGGTTTGGTTAAATCATGGTACGAAGAATTACCTTCTTTATTATTTAGTTGGACAGAATGGAAAGAAAGATTATTAGAATCTTATCTTACGGAGCCCGAACAAGTGTTTATATATTTAAGTCCATTGAGCGCAATAAATTTTTCACAGATAAAATTCTAAATTTATCAGATCATAATTTTAATAATAATAATAATAGGTCAACACGAGTACAAAGATAGTCTGTTATAATTGTAATGAACCAGGATATTATACTATAAAAAGAATGTAAGAAAGTCTAAAGCTTTAAGTTCAAAGTATATTATTATTTCTAAATATGAATATCAAATATCAACATTGGTCGTATTTTTAAATTCAAAATTTATTCAAATTCCTTATAGAAATTACAATATGTACTAAGCAAAATCATATTAAAAGATTGATACAGTTTAAAGTAATAAAAAAATGTATTAGACATCATTCTATAATAACAGTTGTCAGTTAATTTTGTTCTTGAGTGAGACTAAACGGGGTGTTTTCTAACTTCTCGTTCAAGCGAGCAAAGCCGCGAGTGGACCGCTAGTGTACAATATGTAACAAAATAGATCATCTAGCGGCTACGTGCCTGAAATTGGTAAATTAAAGCAATAAATAATTATAAGAATGTATTAAAAGTAAATAAAGACTTACAATAATAATAAGTTTATTTTAAATATGAAGGTAAATAATAGATTATTGGTATGTTATGTGGATTTAGGTAGTCGGTGTACATTAATACCTGAGAATATTGTTATCGAACTTAATTTAAAATGATATCAAAATAATTTGCCTAATTTAAGAGGTCTAAGCAATAATTTTATTTTACTATTCGGTAAGACTGAAGTTAAAATTAACATACAAAATATTTGTGAAACCATTGAAGTGTTAATTGTAAGTGATGACGTTATCAGCTATCCTATATTCGTAGGTCATTTATTTACGGACAACTTGGTATTGTTATTACTAAAATGCCATGAGGTTTACATTACATTTTATAAAATGCGAGTAGCGAAAAATTACGTTTATTGTCCAATAGAAACAAATATTCCCGCGAAAACAGTTGATACAGTGAAGATTATGTCAGATACTCGGGTTTGTTTTATGTTCACGGTTCAAAAATGTGTGTGTGTTGACGTTTACAAAAATGTGAATTCTATTTAAGGCCAATACGAACTTGAAAATGGTCAGGGTTCAATTTTAATACTCAAATATTTCTCTCAATAATTAAATAATTAAAGAAAGAAAAGAAAAAACTGAGCTACGATAATTGTCGACGAAATACCTATTAATATTATAAATTTAGAAGATTTAGATAAAGTTAATATAGGGGAAGGTTTAAGTAATGATAATGTATATATACTATAATATTCTCTTTGTCCGACAAAATATACATTGTCATAGTAAACATAGTGACAATTATACGATAGGGACGAGAAATAAACGAGAGAGTTAATAAATCCTTTATGGGTCTGAGTATACGTGTATATAATAAAATTCCGCAGTGTATTCTTAATTTGCCACTTCCAAAATTTAAAATATCAGTAAAAAAAAAAAAATCTGACTCGTAAAGCTTATTACACTGTTCAAAAATTTTTAGAGGATAAACATGTATGGAATTAATGTCTATTGAATGTAATGCAGGATAGCTGCCAACTAATGTAATAGATTGTACCATTGATTTTAAAAATAGCAACTGTTGCGTTTCTTGCCGGCTCTTCTCAGCAGAACTGCCTTCCGAACCGGTGGTAGTTTTTTGTTCATATGTTCATTCGACGATTCAAAAGTGCTTATAATACGTTTATTTGAATAAAAAATATTTTGAATTTGAATTTGAATGAGAATTATGAATTTAAAACTTGTTTGTCGAGTGGACTAGAAGAGTTAGGGTTTACCGATATTATTGAATTGGACATTGAGTTAACTGATTTTAAGCCTGTTAAATATCGACCACATAAGTTACGATCAGTAGTAGTAAGGGTAATGGTTCAAGATATGTTAATTGCCGGTGTTATTAAAGAGTCAAATTCTTCATATGTTCAAATTCTTCATAAGATAAAAGATTATGTGTTGATTATCGTGCTCTTAATAATAAAACTATAAAATAACAGTATTCGTTACCGCTTATAGATAATCAGTTAGATTTGTTAGTGGGCAATAATTTATTTATTTTACTAGATTCATTTTCGACGTTATCAAAAATTGTATTAGACTAGGTTCACGAAACACTATGCTATCACAGAATTTCCGATACCGAAAAATGTACACGATATGAGAAGATTTATTGGTTTGGTAAGTTTTTTTTGAGAATGTTCATTAAAAACTTTGCACTTATTGCTAAAACATTGACTGACCTTTTGGAAAGAATGTCTCTTGGAAATGGATTAATGAACAAGAAGAATCATTTAATATGTTAAAAGGAGAATTAGTAGAACGACTTTATTAGCGCTTTATGATCAAAATCTTATAACTGAATTGCAAACAGAGTTGATAATTTATTGTTACCGGTAGCATACTATAGTCGAAAGGATAACACTTCTATACTGGTTATAATTAACCATTTTACAAAATTTATTAATATGTCAGCTGTGAAGAATACCAAAACGTCTACCACTATTAACGTATTTAAAGAACATTTTAGCTATTTTGGTAATCCACTAAGACTTAGCACGGATAGAGGATCATGTTTTTCTAGCAACTTTCTAGCAAAGAGGATCATGTTTTTCTAGCATGAAAGTCGTAGTATAAAGCATATTCTTAATACGGTGGCAACACCGAGAGCAAATGGTAAATTCAAACGATTTAATCAAACAATATTTTAAATATAATTTCAATATCTTAAATATAATTAATGGGTAAATAATTTCAGTTAAGTTTAAATAAATAATTTCAGTTAAGTTTAAATACAACTATTCGTAAAACTATTTAAAAAAGTTATTATTCGCTTATAAAATCCGTAATTTATTTATGGGACAATGTGTATGCGTTTACAATAGGGTCTAAAAAAAAAATTGTGAAAAGATGTTTGTGTGTTAAAGGTTATTACCAAATTAATGATTTCATAAATGATAACACGCCTTGGGAATGAAATGCTCGCTCCAGTCTGTTTCAAAGGTATCATTGTCACAAATAATTAAATATTTGTATTTGTTTAAAAAAATAAGTCCCGCTAAGTTTCTTGCGCCGGTTCTTCTCAGGTCTGAGCCACTAACTTTAGTGAACTGGTGGTAAATTATTTGACGTTCAGAAAGAATAAAACATGTAACTTTTTATTTTAAATAAAAAATATTTGAATTTGAATCGAATTAGAATAAATAATTGGTAGCGCATAAAACATAATTAACGAAATATTTTATGACACTGAGAAACGGTTGTCTGAAAATGCACTCGTAACGGTTAGGGATGAGGTTAGTAGTCAAATTATAGAAAATCAAATAAGTATAAAAACATAGATGCAATCGATAAAATAATCAATGGATAACTTTTCAACGAGATGTTTCTAGCTTCGAATCTGAAGAACACAGTAATGACACAGAGTAATGAGTACCATGCTAATTGTTAGTTACAGATGATTTCAGTAGCAGACTACAGCTAGTGCTAGAAGCTGGCACAGATAGTTTTTTTACTCAGACTGCGCAGATGTAGGCTACAGATGTATCAGAGTCATGATTATATGCACAGATGAGAGAGGGCAGACTATAATGTTGTGAGCTGAGTGGTGAGTGACATTGATGGCATGGATATCCCCAGCAGATTGCAGCATTCATAGGCCCGTGATTTAGTCAGTGCAGAGGGCAGACTATAATGTTGTGAGCTGAGTGGTGAGTGACATTGATGGCATGGATATCCCCAGCAGATTGCAGCATTCATAGGCCCGTGATTTAGTCAGTGCAGAGGGCAGACTATAATGTTGTGAGCTGAGTGGTGAGTGACATTGATGGCATGGATATCCCCAGCAGATTGCAGCATTCATAGGCCCGTGATTTAGTCAGTGTAGAGGGCAGACTATAATGTTGTGAGCTGAGCGGTGAGTGACATTGATGTCATGGATATCCCCAGCAGATTGCAGCATTCATAGGCCCGTGATTTAGTCAGTGCAGAGGTAGAATGTGAATTGCTATGGGTTCGCCTGTGTGGCGGAACTTTGAGGAGATGGCTCTTAGCTCTGCGCCTTGTCTACCTAGGATATTTAAGCGGTACGTATATGACACTTTTACAATTTTACCTATGGAGAATATATACATATTCCTGAACCATCTCATTTTTATTAATAACAGTATTCAATTCACAATAGAATTACAGGCAAGTAATTCCTTAGCTTCCCTAGATGTGTCCCAATGACACAATAGAACGCACAATATATAAGAAACCAGGCACACGAATAGATACCTCAATGGTAAATTGCACCACTACCCTACCCAGTTATCTACCGTTGGCAAATCTTTGTTTCAGAGAGCGTCTGCGACGCTGATCACCTAGGGGACGAGTTTCGCTAGGTGAAGAATTCCCTTCATCAGAATAAGCTGCCAGTTTACCGCCAGCATTGTCAGAAGACCAACATCCTTGAAGTCACAAACCCACCATACCAGAAGGCCAGATACAGTCAGCTCATTCTGCAGGAATCTAGGGCAGTACGCGAGGAAATTAGGAAATCGTTGGCGGTAGTCAACGGACAGACAAATGCCACCTCAGTCTGCCCGTGACCGCGGACTACTGTAGGGTGTTTGAGGCGTCGGGCTCCCAAATATGCGGGATTGGTCCGGTTAAAATAGCTTCATTTACAACTTTGTTGTTTTTTTTTTTTTTTTTGACCATGGAGTAAATAGTAAACAATTATTAAGTGTGTGATGCTAATTAATAAAATAAATTTAATTATTACTATTGTATTATGTATGAATCAGATAAATTAAAGTATTGTTTGCTAAAAGTAGTATACGTTGCTTAGTTATTTGATGTTGATGCTGTTGCGAGAGGACTCGCCTTTCTTCAGGAAGGCCGAGCTGTTAGAGTTTGTATAAAGTACATATAATTGTATAGACATTATTTTGTATACTTGTCGATACTTGTCAGTGAGTCATATTATTTAACTACCCGCTTATATTATAATTGTCTAAGATTTCTTATGAAGTTTTTCTAATTTGTATGTCTACAATCTAGTCTGAGACGTAGCAGTGGACGAACGAATAAACCTTTATACTAAATTATACTTTTATTCTGAGCCCCTTTATAAAATATTGAAAATGTAATTTTCTCAAATGGGAAACCGAACTCTGATAAACATTATCGTACGACAGACCTGCGTTGAATTGAATTGGTAATCGGAGTATTCATATATCAAAACGAGGCCGAAAAAATTATATATTTGCCGATAAAATACGACACTCGTGAATACATTCATACCCCGTCTTGACATTTGAGAAAATTTATATGAGAGAGAATTCAACGGCACGTGTTACAGCTTGTTTTGTAATAAAAGTATACGAGTATATTACTACGGTTACTTTTACGGTTATTTCACTTTGAATTGGAACGCCTTCATTATTTATATGAGTTGTGTAACTTTTACATGTACGAGTAGATATTTAAATAAAAACAAATAAAATACTGTTTCTAATTTTTGAATATTTAATTCCAGTGGCATTGACTGTAAAGTTTCAATATTAAAATGTAATGATGAGTGAAGTATTATGCATAATACATACATATAAATATAATGTATTAAATGCAACATTTTTGTTGGACCACATAGTGCTAGTAATAAATATTAAAGAATTGCAACAGTAGTGTATAAAATAAAGTTTTAAACTAGTTCTAACATTTTGACTCCATTATAAAGAAGTTGAACAGTGTGTGAACATGTGTACAAAGTATAAATATGTACTAAATTTCACTAATGTGATATAATTATATTTGAAATATAATTGTGGGAATACTTCACTTAATGACCAAATTGTCTCCCCGATCTATCATCTATACCCATACTATTAGAGAAGAGGCCACCGGGGCGCATTGGGACAGCGACTGAGTGTAAACGCGATATTTGTGGGTTCGATGTCCATTCGGGGAATAATGATTTGCAGTTGTCAGCTCTTGTAGACCAAGCGAAGTGCTGGGCGCTGCACTGTCTGAGGTATAAGCAGAAAGCCGAGAATGGAGGGTGTTAATACTAGTCTTTCTATACATTTCTAGTATTAGTAATATACGCACTACTAAAGTTCAATATAAGAAATGTCTATCTTCGTTATCTTCGTTCCTACAATATTACATTACAACAATAGTTAAAAACCCAAAACTATCGAAACATACTATAACGTCGCGATCTACTTCCACGCTCGTTCCCACAAACAATAATGCTCGTACCTCTTCCGGTCTATCACTTTTCGCTTACTTAGAACTAAAGTTTCCACTTCGGAGGAGCGAGTTGGCTCCAGCGGCATTTCCTTGCTAATTAACGAGCGAGTCTGCATTGTTGGGCGCATCTCGGTCTGTAGTAGGGTTGGTGCTCTTTCAATAAATAATCTATGATTAAGAGATTTTTTTGTACTCATAAATTTTATAAATTTAATACTATAATTATTTTCTGGGTCTAGTTTCTATCTTAAATGCATAAATAATTTTCAATATGTAATAGGTATATTGCATTACAAAATATATTATATATTTTAATTATAATCATTATTTCGAGTCGGCAAGTAATTAATTGTCACATATTTATGTCCTAGGAGCTTAAACTTATAAAAAACTCATTATGTGAACAAACAAACACAGTTTCTCAAACACGACCCTATATGGCTGTGAAATTAACTGCGAACTTACTTAAACTTGGTCGGAGAGACTCATTGACGGAGAATGTGCTCGCTTGCTTTACTTATTTAATTGAATATATCTCACATACTTTATGTATGATTTATATTAATTTTGTTCAGGTATCATTTGCCCAAAAGTTTGTAAGGGACACGAAAATGACTAAGCAAAACTTTTGGTATTTACTAAAAATATCACATGACTAAATAATATTTTTGCTAATTTAATTTTCATAAACTAGATACTTTCAGTGCAAATTTCACGTAATGCGGAGAACAGGGCATTTTAACACTAGATTCCCTCTGTCTACTCTGATATATGCAGCTAAAAAATATTATATTCAAATATGTTTGTTTAGTTCTGCGCGATCTGCCTCTGCAAACGAATCATCCCCTAACCGCGCTCTCATGTAAGCTCTGCTTGAAAATGATGTATTAGTATATTTTACAAATAATTTCTAGCCTATTGGTGTCGGAGCTAAACACTATAAATTCGATTGCAAAGAAAAATATTTATTGTATGGGTTTTAGGAAAGATTTTGTACTTGAATGTTAATTTATTTATATTTTCATAAATTTCGTTCGTCTAATTAAATAAAAATAAGGTTTATATTACTTTATTTATTTTTAATTTACCCTAAATCTCTAATGTTCATATACATTGTACATATACAAAGTAAACTTTGAAACTTGTATATCAAAATTACGTGCTCTATATAATATCACGTAATAGCAAGTTTTACAAATCTAATAAAACTAACAAACTCAAGTGCCTCATGTAACTTTCCCTTTAAAAATAATTTTCGATACAGAAACAATACATAGAGTGCTCGTCTCGAGCATCACTACTAGGGGATTAGGACAAAGAGAATAAACATCAAGCTGAAGTTTCTATAGATTTGCATTGCTACGACAAAGTGTAATAATAAAGAACGTAGCAATGACGTAGGCCTACGGCTACGCGCGGGCGTAGACGCAGGTGTAGGCAATTTGAATATCTCTTACAATTTCGGTGAAGCAGCTTTAACACTGTTTTATAAAATTTTTAATATATAGTAAGCTGTTGTTATGTTGCTTATATTTAAATTTTAAATAGTATGAGAAAACCATGGTTGCTTTACAAATCATGATTTAGTTGAATCGGAACTAAGTAACTGATAATAAGATAATTCCTATTTCGCTTCATGCGCAATAAATTTAACAGTATTTGAACCAGTGATTTTAAAATATTTGCCAAGTATCTAACTTTTTTAGGCTATTCATTCACATAGGTACCGTAACGCAATTGGTCGCGAGGGTGTAATTATGCCATCAATACTACAACGTATGTATACTTAATTATACACATACATACTTTATTTTTAGAATGTCACTTATTTATTTTAAGTACTGTACCAATTGTTTTTATATTATACAGTATAACAGTGACATACTCGTATGTCACTGTTTGTATTCTTAGCCCTTAAAAGGCTTTATTTTATTACCTATATTATATTACTCTATTCTTTAAAAATAAAATAAAATTCTAAATGTTCCGAACAGTGGTAGTTCTGTAGTTCGCGTAAATAAGTCTTGAATAGTGGAATTTGATAAAAGGATAAGAATTCTAAGTGTCCGAAATAAATGTTACAAATGCTTTCAGGATCTTGGAACTATTGTGAAATTAAACTTGAATATTACTAAAATGTTAAATATTGAAATATTTTGTAAAATACTTTAGATTACTTAATTCTTAGTAAATATAAATTTTATATAACCTTTCTAGGCGATGATAGATATCAACTCTCAGCTATTTTATTACTATGCGGCCTGGCATAACGAAACTGAAGAATAAAGAAGGTGGACTTTAACGGAGAGAGCAAACAAGTTCCGGGAATTAATATAAGAATAAGACGGTGAACACTAAGAGACTAACACGACAGAAGATAACTGGGAAACATTTTTTACAATTAAGAATATTATAAATCAATATTTAATAGAATAGAAATAAGAAAAACACTGTGCATACTAGAAAATTTTGTTGTTTATTACGTGTATGCAAAACAGAGGTAAACCTATAGAGAAAGATACATCCTATATCTTATAAAACAAAGTCGCTTTTCGTGTCTGTCTGTTGTTTCTAACTCTTCTTCTTCTAAACCACCCAACGGATTTTATTGCGGTTTTCACCATTAGGTCGAGTATTTTTCGTAGAAGGTTTATATATAGTTTATTATTTGTACATTCTTATGTAAATTAACATAAATACGCAAAATATGAATAAAGTCCTACCCGCTGAGACACTTTCGCGCATGCGCTGCTTTAATGGTAAGTACTACATGAAAAAAATGTACTGGAGTATTGTTCCTCTCAATGAGATCTACAAAAAAGTCCGCGAGAGCATATTTTTATCTTTTAAGGATAACGTGTAGTGATCATATTTCTGTCTAAAAATAATAATTTCAATATATTTTTTATTGTGAGAGATATTTTTCCATAATGGTATTAATCCTTATCCTTTAAAATACTTTATTAATTTTCTACGTTAAACGAAGATAAAATTTGCTTTTTACACAATTTCGAAATTGCGAATAGTTTAAGAGAAAAACGCATTTAATTGTTGACACATCACGCCGTTGACACTTCAGCAGTATCGACTCAAGTTTTACTTATCCCTTACTCTCGGCATATAAATAAGTATATTTGTTACGTTGGCCATTTAATGTAGATCAAAACTGTCTTTACTGTTTTTCATTTTAATAAGTACTTTAGAAGTTGTTACAATATCAAAAAATGCTTGCTGCGAAACGGCTCGCCACTCGCCATGCGTCCGCCGCGCCCGCCTGCCTTACACGCATCAGGTTCAGTGGTAGAATGCTCACCTGCCATGCGGGCGACCCGTGTTTGATTCCCGGCCGATGCATTCTATTTAATTTTCCTCACAGGCAGCCACGTAGTGCTTGCTTTTCATCAGGGACAGAATACCCTCTTCAGCATTAACCACAAGCAAAAAAAAAACCCGCCTGCCTTTATAGCAACGAAGATTTAGATGCGTTTGCACGTATTGGATAATTAGAGTTGAATGTATTATTTCAGCGCGATATATTTTTTGTAGTAGTTATTAGTAGGTAGGCTTTTGTTTATAATTTCTTCCGTTTAAAAATAGTCATTTAACTATCTAAAAATAGTCATTTAAATATATTTTAATAAGTACTTGAAAAGATTAGTAGCACAGATTTAAAATTACGGTACCTACTAAAAAATCCTTGCTGTGTAAAACAATTGGAAAATCCTTATTAAAACTACGAAAATGCGGGTTGCATTAGGGTTTAATTAATTTTCACATTATATTAAGTGCTTTGCAAACATACATTATATGAATAATCCAGTAGTAAAAGCGGGCGAAGCCGCAAGGGGGTCGCTAGTATTATATACAACATTAATATACAATATATCACAAGTTTGAAAGCGAGCTCGTGCTTTGCATATTAATGACTTTGCTCAGAATCAAGATTGTATTCTACATAAAATCACAAGACTTATCTTGCTTCGTACTAGCAATAAAGGGAACTGTTTATATTATGTAAGTATATATTTTCCGAAATGTTTAGATGCTTCTATCATCATAGAAGCTTCATATTAACTTGTTACGTAATATGTTCAGTATAGTGCCATTAACGAAATAACAACTTCACTTCCCAGTTTTTGTGAATCAATCTACCAGTGAATGTGTCGTTGAAGAGCAAAAATAAAATTCGTTGAGGAAATGGACCATTTGCCGCCCTTTCCAGCTATTCAGTATTAGCAATTTGCTTTTCGGAGACTTCTTTTAAAATAGAATTGCGTTGGAAGAGATAAAAAGAAGAGATTGTATAATTAACTCTATTTTTCAGTTGAATGTGGGTTTCGGTTCGTGGAATTATTTGAATATACTAGCTTGTTTTTTAGTTTACAAATGTTTTTATTATTATTATTATTTGAGAAATTTAGAAAAATGCATAAAATTTATCGAATAAATAAGCTGACGAATTCTAGTGCATACAGCCGTACAAGAAGTATACAGTCAAAAAATGTCAAATAATACGAGTGATTATTCATCTAAGCCGCAATTATAAATTAGCTAAAATATCAAATAACACATTTATAATAATAATAATAATAAAGCCTTTTATTTACCATTGCCACAGCTACAAACTTAATGCTAATTTAATATAGCTTACTTTCTAATTTATTTATTTTATCTACAATATTACTAATAATATTTAAGTATATGTTATAAGGAGATATATATTTTTTTCTCATATTCTAATTTTACATTAGCGTTGATTAATTGTTTCTTTTACTAATTACTTTATAATACACACTCACACTAATTATTTGTTACTATTCATTTACTTAATATTTTTCTTTTTAGTTAACTTTTATTCTAATTTTATTTATAAAATATTTTATTTTCTTATTTAAAATTTTCTAAATTATTTATTAAATATAACTAATATAGTTATCAGGCAAGGTCCCCATACTGGGTATTGGCCTCCTCCAAAGGTATGGCACTACATAGGTCTCTATGCAGTGCCGTTTGCTTTCAGTTGGTAACATTATTATGTTGCTATATCCTATCCTATCCTATATCTTATAAAACAAAGTCGCTTTTCGTGTCTGTCTGTTGTTTCTAACTCTTCTTCTTCTAAACCACCCAACGGATTTTGATGCGGTTTTCACCATTAGGTCGAGTATTTTTCATAGAAGGTTTATATATAGTTTATTATTTGTACACTCTTATGTAAATTAACATAAATACGATAAATGTGTATAAAGTCCTACCCGTTGAGACACTTTCGCGCATGCGCTGCTTTAATGGTAAGTACTACATGAAAAAAATGTACTGGAGTATTGTTCCTCTTAATAAGATCTACAAAAAGTCCGCGACAGCATATTCGCATTTTTTAAGAATAACGTGTAGTGATCATTTTTCTATCTAAAAATAATAATTTCAATATATTTTTTATTGTGAGGGATATTTTTCCATAATGGTATTAATCCTTATCCTTTAAAATACTTTATTATTTTCTACGTTAAACGAAGATACAATTTGCTTTTTACACTATTTCGAAATTGCGAATAGTTTTAGAGAAAAACGCATTTAATTGTTGACACATCCCGCCGTTCACACATCAGCTGTATGTTACTCAAGTTTCACTTGTCCCTTACTCACAGCATATAAATAAGTATATTAGCTACGTTGGCCATTTAATGTAGATCAAAACTGTCTCTTTACTGTTTTTCATTTTAATAAGTACTTAGAAGTTGTTACAATATCAAAAAATCCTTGCTGCGAAACGGCTCGCCACTCGCCGTGCGTCCGCCGCGCCCGCCTGCCTTACACGCATCGGTGGTTCAGCGGTAGAATGCCCGCCTGCCACGCGGGCGGCCCGGGTTCGATTCCCGGCCGATGCATTCTATTTAATTTTCCTCACAGGCAGCCACGTAGTGCTTGCTTTTCATCAGGGACAGAATACCCTCTTCAGCATTAACCACAAACTCAAAAAAAAAACCCGCCTGTCTTTATAGCAATGAAGATTTAGATGCGTTCGCACGTATTGGATGATTTCAGTTGAATGTATTATTTCAACGCGATATATTTGGTTTCATATATTTTGTAGTAGTTATTAGTAGGTAGGTTTTTGTTTATAATTTCTTCCGTTTAAAAATAATCATTTAAATATATTTTAATAAGTATGTACTTGAAAAGATTAGTAGCACAGATTTAAAATTACGGTATCTACTAAAAAATCCTTGCTGTATAAAACAATTGGAAAATCCTTATTGAAACTACGAAAATGCGGGTTGCATTAGGGTTTAATTAATTTTCACATTATCTTAAGTGCTTTGCAAACATACATTATATGAATAATCCAGTAATAAAAGCGGGCGGTCGCAGCAAGAGGGTCGCTAGTCTAATCTAAGTCTTATATAATAATCTATATATATAAAAGGACTTGTCCTCACTGACTGAGGTAAGACGCACGCACAGCCGTAACCGCTGATGGTAGAAACGTGGAATTTGGACAGATGTTTACTTTCGTAATCTGGACATCCACTAAGAAGGGATTTTGAAAAATTTTAACCCTAAAGGGGTGAAATAGGGGTTGAAAGTTTGTATGGAAAAAAAATTAAATCGGCACCGATTTTTATAAAATTTGAAATTTAGATTTTTAAAAGTATTTAATTGTACACGTGTTTCATCGTTTTCTAGAATTCTCCCCCTAAGGGTACAAATAAGGGGTTGAAAGTTTGTATGGAAAAATCTTTAAATGGCCACCGATTAGAAACCTAGACTCTTAAAAGTATTTAATTGAACACATGTTTCATGGTTTACTAGAATTCACCCCTAAGGGTCCAAATAAGCAGGCGAAGCTGCGCGCGCACACTAGTTTAATATATAATAATCAAAGTTTTTTTATTTTTTTTTATTATTTTTATTATTCTTTTTTCTTTTTATATCTAATAGCACATTTAACAGATGCATATTTAAATTTAAAAAATATATATTTTTTAATAATTCAAATCAATTTTTAAGTTATTTGAAGAATTAACAGTCTTTTCGGACGTCTAACACAAATATTTTCAGTGTTGCAATATTTAATTATTACTTTTCACTGCTTGTAAGGAAAAAAATATGAAAGGCAACAGATATACAATAACTGAACATCAGTCAAGTCACAAACAAGATTGCAATGTAATCAATCAGAGGGAGCCTCGTCGGCGATTACTCGAGTGACGTCACAGCACTGCCTGGCCTCACAGCGATATAGGAACACTGTACAAGTGTACAACGTACACTAAGCTGTGTTGTTTCAAAAAAATATATATACAAGATATTTTGGTTGTTATAATAGAAGCGTAGAAATTAAGTTAATTATTCTTATTTTATTAATCTAAGCCCGTATCTGCTAAGGCTTAATAATTTATTTTAATAATATGTAGGTAATATGTTTATTATTATAACATTTGTATCTTCTATTGCTTTATATGCAATAGAGTCTAATCTTTTTTAAAAGCTTATATTTGTACTAAACATATTTTGTTTTTCTTAAAAAAAAAAGGTTGCATTGAATTTCTTCACATAATAATACTCTTAAAACATTCAAATATTTGAGTCGAATTTGTGTAATATAATACATACGCACTATCATTACTGGTGATGTTCTCGCACAGTGAATATTATTGGGCTTAAAAAAAGAAAATTTATAAAAGGGATACTTAAGTCCACCTAGTGACGTAAAGGCGGACTATTATTGTTCTTTTCCCTTCAATTTAAAGTTGCCGCAAGCTAACTCCGTATCGGCGCTTTCTCCACAAAAGCATAGTTAGTAAAATTAAAAGTTAAGGGGTTCATTTTAACGAGGTTTTTTTTAATATCGGGTCGCATTTTTAAAAACAATGAGTCATGGATGAAGCATGCAAAAGAAAGATTACATCTTCAATCTATAGAAGGTAGAATAGTTTTTTACTACTTATCCCATATATAGTAGGTTAGACATATAATATATTATCAAGATATTCGATTTCACTTGTTTTTTTCTTCCTATAATAAAATATTCTATTTTTCTGACAGAACCTTCCGTTAACATTTTTATATACTTGCTTTGAAGCTATGACTAAAATATTTTCACGACTCACTTCTCGTTATACTCCTACAACGCCTCTCTTATCATAATAGGCATTTAAAGCCTAAATATAGTTTCCAAGTAAATTACTAATACTTGATAATATCAGTTAAGGAGAACGAAGGACAAAAATTTCAAAAATCTTTTGCTCTTCGAACGATTCACATTCGACTCGTTTAAAAGTAAATTGCAAAAATGATGCGCAGAGACTCAGATTTGACCTACATTCGAAATTACGCATTATATGACTGTAAAATATAAAGTGCTCTTTTAAATATTTAAATATAATTATCATGACGTTTTTAAATTAAAGTTTAAATCTTTTTAGACAACTTTTTTATAATTAAAAAATATATATTTATCAGCAATGTGGTTTTGATGGATAAAGTACCATTAGAGCTGGAAATGGTTCCTTAGCTTGGATTTGATTTAATTACATGCATTTTATACGGTGGCATTGGGTTTAGTTAAACATTTAAATTAAACGAGGCAACTTAACGAATAAAACATATGACAGTAGAAAGAAAGATTAGTAAGATCCGCTTGCTTGCAACATGGAAGCCAGCTTGTTTAAAAATAATGTTTCCAAATTGTCAAATGCGAATATTTAAATTTATAACGCTGTAAAATATTTTTTTAGATTATTGTATAGCTTAATTTAATCAATAATTAGTACGATACTTACTAAAATTTTATTTACGAGTCTTATGTTTCGTGCAACCTTAGATTTTATTAATCGCAATATATTATATTGTTAGAGTTTGGTAGCATTTGGCAAAATAAGATTGATGGACAACGAGACAATTCTAATCAACTGGGACGAAAGTGGAAACCCTTATAAAGCCCGTAGCAAATTGATTGCTGCGGCGAAAGCTGAGTGAACTGATTACATCGCGAAACAAATAAAATTATACTTTTGTATTGCTTCCTTTCATTATTTCTAAAACAATCAAAGAGCAATGTAAAATATTGTAGTTCATTTTTATATTTGATTCACAGCTTATTTAAAACTTATGTTATTATATACGGCTGTGGGAATTAAAATATTTAATATTTTTTGTTTTGTTATGTTTTGCTATGATGTAGGAAATGAACTTGCTACCTCTTGCGTAAGAGTATGATGACCCAGCTACAAAGTCAGCTACGTATCTATATTTCCATAGATATGTATATACGAGCCTGTTTCCATTGCTCAAGTTTCAGTACACAGACAAGCTACTTAGTATCAAATAAGCTGAGGTCAAAGAGAATCCCTCTAATATTTGATACGGGTCTGACATAAGTTTTACTTGAATCCTACATTTTACGGCCCTTACCGTACGTAACGTACCTACCTATATTTTTTTATTTCGTGCAAACTTAAAAGTACATGAAAAATATATTATCTTTATTATAATTTAAAATATCAAAATTATTAAACATACTCAAGATATCTTTGAAATATATTCGAAATTTTATATTTTGATGTTGATTTATTAATACAAAATGGTCTTGAAGCTCACGTTCGCTTGCATGAACATGAGCTTTTAAGACTCGCATAAATATCACGGTGAGAAAATATCGTACAATTTATATTGTCGAGTGACACCAGCTTTACAGTAATAAAGACTTCTATTTGTTATCTAACGCTTCCATCACAACCCTTCGCGTCCCGCACGCTACACGTCACTGGAGATGAACCGAGAATGGTTATACGTATAGTATAGCCAAAGCTTTAAGTTAGAATAAATTACCAAATCATACGAGTTTCCTTTCCTTAATTTGTAATTTGACTTTATAATCTTGTGTGCAGGTATTCACACAGAAAACTTATATAATTATATATAAGAAAGGTAAACAGAGACACAATATATTTTAATTAAGGCTTAGGTACCTACTATGTAAAAATTGGTTCGTATTTGTACTTCTCAATAAATCCTATAAACAATGCTTTTAGCTGTAAAAAAACTGAAAACACATAATTCGCTAAATTTAAGGGCCACTGGGACGCACTGCTATCCTCAGCAGTTTGTGATTCAAAGGAAACACCATTAACAACAAACAAAAGGCTCACAGCGTCTGGTGGAAGTTTCAAAGTACACAAAATCTAAAGGAGTTGAAGCGCTTTCATAACAATCCACATGTTATGTTCCGACGTACATAGCTATCTACATACTCCTATACTGTGTGTCGCGCGACTTGAATTAATTGAGTAGACACGGAGTGATAAGTAAGTGTTTAGCTTATATTACAGCAACATTCATTTAAATTACAAAATTGTATCGTCAAGAGGTATTATGTACTCATTAAAATATTAAATTATGAAAATTAAAGGAACAATACATAACTATCCCTTAAATTATTTAATATAATATATCTGATTTTATTCTTGCATTATCTGCGACATCCGATAAAGATAAATAGTATGTTGTTTTATATCTTTCCGTTAATCTTTTTCTACAAAATGGCGTCGTTTATCCAATAATATGTTATATGTGTGCCTAAATTATATGTATTTAAAAAAAAACAGTACCATTTAAAGAGAAAATATTTTGCAACATAGAATTCAGGATTTTTTAGGAGTCTACCACTAAATTGAAACGGAAAACGTCAAACCAGATGCTATCAGGGAACTGGCGTCTGTCAGTTAAAATAACTGACCGTAAGTGAAACTTCATAAAGCCAAGTAAAAAACTATACTAACTCTTCTATACGTCGATCGTAACGTGTAAATGTCAAATATAATAAAGACTAATCAAGTAGGAATACGAGCTAATTTACATATTAAACAATGATTTGTCTTTACGCGGATAACAAACATTTAGAGAGTATTAAGAAGATTATGTAACATCCACGTTGATTTTAAACATAAAATGTTGATGCTTTTACAGTATAACAAGGTCGTAGGCGGCACCCGTGACCAGTCACACGGAGCTTTATTTGTAACAATATACAAAATTTTCATGATATAACTGAGACAGAGCTTAGTGCCTGAGTAACTTAACTTAATCTAAAAACACAAAAAAGCATTAATAGCAAAAAAACTAATATTATTTTAGGAAAATTAAGATTAATATCATTATCTATATATATAAAAGGACTTGTCCTCACTGACTGAGGTAAGACGCACGCACAGCCGTAACCGCTGTGCGTAGAAACGTCAAATTTGGACAAAAGTTTACTTTCGTAATCTGGACATCCACTAAGAAGGGATTTTGAAAAAATTTTAACCTAAAGGGGTGAAATAGGGATTCAAAGTTTGTATGGAAAAAAAATTAAATCGGCACCGATTTTTATAAAATTTGAAATTTAGATTTTTAAAAGTATTTAATTGAACACATGTTTCATCGTTTTGTAGAATTCTCCCCCTAAGGGTGCAAATAAGGGGTTGAAAGTTTGTATAGTTTTTTTTTAAATCGGCACCAATTTTTATAAAATTTAAAATTCAGACTCTTAAAAGTATTTAATTGAAGACATGTTTCATGGTTTTCTAGAATTCTTCCCCTAAGGGTGCAAATAAGGGGTTGAAAGTTTGTATGGAAAAATCTTTAAAACGCCACCGATTATTATAAAATTTTTAATTTAGACTCTTAAAAATATTTATTGAACATGTGTTTCATGGTTTTCTAGAATTCACCCCCTAAGGGTGCAAATAAGGTGTTTAAAGTTTGTATGGAAAAATCTTTAAATCGCCACCGATTTTTATAAAATTTGAAATTTAGACTTAAAAATATTTCATTGAACACATGTTTCGTGGTTTATTAGAGTTCACCCCTAATTACGCAAGCGAAGCTGCGCGCGTCCGCTAGTAACAATATAATGAAACAAGGGTAATTAAAATTTCAATTAAGAAATTCAATAGAACAGTTCATAGTATATTTTAGCTCCGAGTTAATACCACTTATAAATAATAATAATAGCTCAATTCTATTTAACAAGTCTCTTTGTCTGTCATTTATATAAAGCTTAACTTACAATGAAATAATTATTACGACGGAATAAAATACTTTACATATAAGTACAGCTATATTATTTTAGCACACAATATGTTTTTAACGATTCACCTCTTCTCGTATCGTCATGCTAAATCTTTACTTCAACATATAAAAAAAATTAAGTATAAAATGAAATTTCATACAATTTATAATTAATAATTTTAATAGTGAAACTATTTTACCATAACACAGGCGAGTCTAGGGTAAGCCAACGCAGTAATACACAAGGATTAGTAGTCAATACAATTCATCATTCATTCAATCATAGAGGATAGAGGGATAGCTGAATTGGAAATGTATGATTCGAAGGATCACCTTTATTTTCCCGTTTTGTTGAAATAGATTTTGACAGTACACGGTTTGTATTTTAACGTGTCTGTTGAAAATAGTTTATGAAATATATTTTATTATGTTTTTGGATTACATACAGAATTAAACATTATATTTTTTCTCATATGAGTAAAAAAATACGTCGTTTGGTTTTTTCATACTTTATTTTACAATATTAGGAATAGAATTTGAACTGTTAATAATAATATATGATATTTTATATAAGTCTACTAAAACCACTTTAATTAAAAACAAGACTTAATTTTTTATTTCTATTACACTAACGATCTAACGTGATAGAGTGCAAAGTCATAACTAACATAAAGGAAGTAATAAAACTATAACAACGTTAATGTTAAATATATTTAGGTTGTTTCCCGATAGAGTGCCAGGAAAGTTGGCTGGGTTATCACTTTATGGTAGTCACTAGCAAGTCATAACAAAATGCTTGAAAAATTGATATTGTAAGAAAGAAAAATGACTGAAACGCAATCTGGTATTTACTATTCAAAATTAGTTTATAGTAATTTAAGCATAATCAGAACTATATTTATGGCGTCGACAATCGTATTTTCTATATATTTTATCAAACAAATGCTTTAGCGAGCGCAAACCAACAGGCGAGGGAACCAAAAAGTGAGAAATATCTTAATAGAGGTTCCCTCTGTTCCTCCTATATGTGTCCATACAGTGTGAAACGAAGTGAAAAATTTTTTTTATAAATGAATAGAAATATTTTTAACTACTAACATTCCAAAAACCTAGGCGAGACTGAAATGCGGAATATCGTATAGTGTAGGAATTGCTTTTACACCAGAAAAATACGCGAACTTTTGATACGAACGATGCTGTATGTATATGTATGGGATGCTGTAACTGAAGATTACGAAGTTCTGTGGAATGGTACTAAAAAGGATAATGTAATTTTGGTACACGATGCGACACTTTGATAATTAAATAATTATCAGAAATAATAAAAATAATTTCTATAATTCTTACTCATTTATACAAGTAAAATATTATTATTATTAGGTTAGTTTGTAGATAAATACATGCGTGTAAAAAGATAATTAGTAATTATATTGCTTTAATTGGCCAATAGTTTGTTAAATGCTTAAATTCTCTTGAATATCAATTAGCCCTACTCATATAATAACTGTGCGAATTTGTGAGGATGGATGTTGGTTTCCCTTTTAAAAAAAATAGTTTATATATCAGAATAATATACATAAGCTACAATTTTAAAGTAAAGGTTTTAAAATCTGCATAAAAATAAATTATACTAATTGTAAGAGGTCAAGTTAGTCTTTTCAACTGTATTTATACCATTTCTACGATTTATATTGCCAGCGAAAAATATATAGGACCGTACTCAGATGGTGCTATAAAGACTATTGAATTTAACCAACTTAATCCAACAAGCGCCAGATGTGGCTCTCTTAAAGAAATAATCACCCATTTCCTTATTTACATTATTAACATTGAGCCCGGATGATGGTGTATTTGTTAAAGGGAAACATCTTATTAGAACCGGTTTTATCCTCTTCATTACAAAATATTTTTAGTTTTTTTTCAATTTCATGGACGAATCCGACTTGCACTTGACCGGTTTTTTATTTAGGTACTTATTTAAATATGAAATCTATACTAATATAATAAAGCGGAAGAGTTTGTTTGTTTGTTTGTTTGTTTGTTTGTTTGTTTGTTTGTTTGTTTGTTTGTTTGTTTGTTTGTTTGTTTGTTTGTTTGTTTGTTTGTTTGTTTGTTTGTTTGTTTGTTTGAACGCTAAGATCTCTGGATCTACTGGTCCGATTTTCATTGTTTTTGTTTTGTATGAAAGCTGCATTCTTCAGAAGTGCTATAGACTATATAACATTACATTACACATATAAACTTATATATTTTAAAGTACATTCTAATTTAACATGCAATTTATTCTGCCATGTTAATAACAACCGTCGCGTCGCTACGCAACCGTTACCGCGACATTTTGGTATATATTCATCGTTATGAAAATAAATATAATAGTCACTCTTAGCATTTTATCTAGATTGAAATTATAGTTTACTGTATAACATTCTAATAAATAATTAAGGAGATGTCACTGATTCGAAATGACCTAGCCTACGGACGGCATAGTATGAGTATGTCCGACGCGAACGGGCAGATGACGTTGACGGTTTTATAAATTGTTATATATTTTCGAACTATTGTAAGTGTTTATGTAATTATTTGCTGTTTATAATTAATTTATACTACACTTTGGTTATCTTCTTATTTTATTTGATATTGCCCGCTAAAATTATTCTACTTAATAGAGAGAAATGTTTAGTTATTTCGTAGAGTCGATATCTATGTACGCACGCACGGAAAACTTTAGGTACTTTTTCTAATATTAAGAATACCTATCCTTTAGTTACTTTTAATCCTTTTGTTGGTTTATTTCAATAACTCGGATAATTTTTTCTAATAATGTGTATCTACTTATTATTCTTTTTGATTGTTTAAGCTTATATTTTCTTACTAATTCTATTGAAAATTGAAAATAATTTCATGAATATATTTAATAAATATTCTTATAGTGGAAGCAGGCGTAGCCGCGTCCGGGTCCACTAGTAAATAATAATATAAAATACGTTGTACAAGCCATATATTTTGTGCACAATAATTCTTTTATAATAGTAAATATAGTCTATAGATATATTAAGTTTTCATTTAATTGTATTTTAATAAGGTTTTTTTATTTAATTACCGTGTTAAACATTATTTGAACTCTGTAAATATTGAAAGCCTGATTCGTAATTTCTTTAAGTGTCCCATTAGAACTCGCATAAGCGTAAATAATTTGTGAAAATATTTAAATTGATGTAGACGTTACCGTCACCGCAATCAGAATATATAACGTTCCTCAATTATTTATATCAATATTCTTATACAAATTTACTTTCAGAATAAGATATATAAGTACCTACATAATTTACTACATAACTATGTGAATCAGGGAAATGATTATATTTAAATTATTATCATTTATCCTTTCCTAGTAAAAACCACAGCGTTGTCTTCCGCTACTCGACAGCGGATCTTAAATTCGGGCAGACCAAAGCATACAAAACGAGATCCTGCAATCAAGAATATTGGGTTCTCTTTGCGTATGTCGACGCGGAAAAAAATAATAGATAAAGATAAATATAAAAATCAACACAATAATAAATAAATACAAAAATTATGTCAGTTTATGCTTTTATTTGTAGTCAATAGAATCTTCTTCGTTCTCCAGTTCATGCTTGGCTCCACTTTTATTAAATCGAACCTTTATTCTAAATAAACAAACCATATTCAAGTATATAAAACGAAAATAACATTAAGAAAACCAATAAAATACATATGTGGAAGCAGAGGGAGTTACATTATAAGTTACATTCAATATGAAAATGTTCACAAGATAATGTAAATCGAAGAATGTATACTTATTGGAAATATTACAATTCAGTCGGAAACAATATTAGGTGCATGAATAAAACTCCCTCACAAATGAGACAAAGGACGTCAGATTCTTCGGAGGGATATCTTTTACGTGCTAACTCAAGTAAAGGATTGGAACATGAGGCTCTATTCTCTACGTTATTTGCGAATGACACTAACCTATGAATACTAAATATGATTTTCATGTCCGAATCTCATCTCAATTCGGTCAGAACTATATATTCGTGGTAGAGCACGAGTTTAATAAAATACACATTAAAGCCTGACATTTATTTACATTTAAATAAGTATTTATGGACTTACTTAAATTAGAAAGAATTTTAAATTATGAAGATAATTTTAATAGAAATTTATTTTGTGGATACAATTAAGATATTCTTAAAATTTTGTAATCTTTTTGTTATTAATTACATTAGTAACCAATATAATAAATAGTTTGGAATATCAATTTCTATGATATATACCTAAACAATTATCTTTTTGTTACAAAACGTGACTTATAATAGTTTAATGTTAAATAATATCACGAAGTTTTTAACTCTATTATATTTTGAACAATTCAAGTTAAATACTAACAAAAATCTTTATAAGTATCTAGTCTTCAAATAAAAAAGTATAAATACCTATATTAATCATAGCTGATATCTAGAACTTCATATAATCGCATATTTGTTGGGGCCGTTTGATTTCATAAATTAGTAATAATTAATTAAAGGGGTCTCCCCTCGCTATGTATACAACAATCTTTATCGTAAATGACTGTCTTTAATAAGAAGTATTTCTGAGACGAGGATATTTTTGCGTCGTCCATACCTCCTGCGGCTCGTTGGGGGGATTGTGGACTTAATTAATACGGATCGTTAATCAAACACTCCGTGAAGGCTATGATGGCGAGGGAAAGACGGTTTTGCGAGTTTATTAAGCTGAAAAGTATTTAATTATATCTATTCTAAAAACATAACTACATATACATTAAAGCTTCACATTTTTAAATACTTTTATCTCAGACATAAAGTATTTTTAAGCGTATGACATATCGTCTGACTGCAAACGCAACGGTAGTGGGTTTGAATTATACTGCTGGGAATGAGTTATTTCATTTCACTCCATTGGTAAGAATACAAAGCACATCGTTGAGTTCCTCCTCTCTTTAATAAAAGTGCGTTTATTATGTTATAATATATTCATACATAAATTTAATTGTAATATTTAAATAATTGTCGTGCAACCACAAAATAGTCTTTTAAAATAATATTGTTTTTCATTTTCCAATATATTTTTTTTAATATAATTAAACGTAGTAAACGTTGGTTGCATCAATTAATATGAAACCAGAATGAAAATATAAATATTTATAGACAATAAAAAGCACGTGTTATATTTGGTAGGAAACAGGCTGGCTCACCGCGTTTAGCGTTTAGTTTGTAAAGGGTTATTAATAAAAACTGTACGCATATATTTCGCAGCTTCATGTAATGTTTCTATTGTGTAAAAAAATGGATTTTTGTAGACATTTACGGATGTTTTGTTATGATTAATGATTAAATATGATTTAATCATTAATTTTGATGCTGTGATTTGGCTTCCTAAAATCAAATATTTATATATTATGTAATATAATATTTAATGCTTGTATAACTAAAAATGATAATATTTTATTCAAAATAACTCAAATTGTGTTCTGATGCTAAATATTTCAAAAAAACATTACGTTTTGTCTTCACAAAAAAAAAACTTCTTATCATGCTTAAAATATTGCTAAAATCATCAAAAAAGGAATTTTGACAGGATGCGCTATGTCTGTCCATTACAACAATACAATTATCAAAAAAGATAAGCTGTATAAAATAACAGGATCTCCAAATATTTTCCGCTTTATATGCCACACTATAACCTTTATGATTTGTCCCTGAACTGTGATCTGTAGTAAATGAGCAAGCCACTCTGTAATCAGTCCGCGTGAGCATCAATTAGCTGGAGTTAAAAGCTCCCTTTTATTGGAACGGCCAAATGAATGGGCAGCGTTGAGGAGCACTTTGCCGAATTTCAGGCTCAAACCGTACGAGTAATAGGCGTGACCTGTGTAGAGTGTACCGACAGATGCTCCACAATCGAAGCTGGAATCGAGGTAGAACATGCATGATGTTTTTAGCATTTTATTATTGTCGTGCTATGAATGTATTTTATGGCATAATTATGATCGTGATATAAAATATTTTTTTGATTGTTTTGAAAATTATGTTTTAAAAATTTTATTTTGGCTTACAATAAGTTTTCACTCAGTAAAGCAATTGTATATTAGGTTTAGTTTAATTGTATATTAGGTCATTTATAATTGTATATTAGGTTTAGTTTAGCAATTGTATATTAGATTTAGTTTAGTTTTTAAAGAATCATTAATTTTTGCCTGTGATTGAAAATTTTACATAAACAGAATCCACAGACGGTTAACTAAATATTGCGTTGTCAATTTCAAAGTGAATAGCTGAAAATTCAAAGAACCAGAAAATCATAGCATTAGCTGTCAAACGGATTTCTACTATTACGGGGATCGTACAGAGCGCTGGCATGTAAACATATTTGTTTAAAATTGCAACCTGACGCCTGACGCAGCTACTTCCGCGGGCTTTTATCCGTTTGTGTTTTATCTTTTAATACAGGAAACATTCATTTCATATTATTTTCATATAACAAACAAACAACATGTTCTTACTGAGTAGTTAAATGATATTTTATCAATAGACTAGCGGACGCGCGCACCTTCGCTTGCTTATTTGAGGAGGAATTCTAATAAACCATGAAACATGTGTTCAATGAAATATTTTTAAGAATATAAATTTCAAATTTTATAAAAATCGGTGGCCATTTAAAGATTTTTCCATACAAACTTTCAACCCCTTATTTGTACCCTTAGGGGGTGAATTCTAAAAACGATGAAACACGTATTCAATTAAATACTTTCAAAAATCGAAATATCAAATTTTATAAAAATCGGTGCCGATTTAATTTTTTTTCCATACATACTTTCAACCCCTATTTCACCCCTTTAGGGTTAAAATTTTAAATTTTACAAAATCCCTTCTTAGTGGATGTCCGGATTACGAAAGTAAACATCTGTCCAAATTTCACGTTTGTACCATTGGCGATTACGGCTGTGCGTGCGTCTTACCTCAGTCAGTGAGGACAAGTCCTTTTATATATATAGATAGACTAGCGGGCGCGCGCAGCTTCGCTTGCGTATTTAGGGGTGAATTCTAATATACCATGAAACATGTGTTCAATTAAATACTTTTAATAGTCTGAATTTCAAATTTTATAAAAATTAGTCCCGATTTAAAAAAAAATCTATACTTACATTCAACCCCTTATTTGAAGATTTCTAGAAAACCATGAAACATGTGTTCGATTAAATACTTTTAAGAGTCTGAATTTCAAATTTTATAAGAATCGGTGCCGAATTATTTTTTTTTCCATACAAACTTTCAAATCCCGATTTGCACCCTTAGAGGGAAAATTCTTGAAAACGATGAAATACGTATTCAATTAAATACTTTTAAAAATCTAAATTTCAAATTTTATAAGAATCGGTGCCGATTTAAATTTTTTTCCATACAAACTTTCAACCCCTATATCACCCCTTTATGGTTAAAATTTTTCAAAATCCCTTCTTAGTGGATGTCCAGATTATGAATGTAAACTTTTGTCCAAATTTAACGTTTCTACCATCAGCGGTTAAGGCTGTGCGTGCGTCTTACCTCAGTCAGTGAGGACAAGTCCTTTTATATATATAGACTAGCGACCTGCTCGCGGCTTCGCCCGCCTTAACTACTGAATTATTCATATAATGTGTGTTTGCAAAGCACTTAAGATAATGTGAAAATTAATTAAACCCTAATGCAACCCGCATTTTCGTAATTCCAATAAGGATTTTCCAATTGTTTTAAAATAAACACAAATAAATAACACAATCTAAATCTTCTTCGCTGAGGCAGGTGGGTTTTTTTTTGAGCTTGTGGTTAATGCTGTTAAAACAGCGACACCGGTTGGGTAGGCACTACGTGGCTGCCTGTGAGGAAAATTAAATAGAATGCATCGGCCGGGAATCGAACCCGGGCCGCCCGCGTGGCAGGCGAACATTTTACCACTGAACCACCGATGACTGCTCATGACGCGCTTGTATAAGCAAAACGTCGCGGGGCGCGTTTCGCAGCAAGGATATTTTGATATTGTAACAACTTCTAAAGTACTTATTAAAATGAAAAACAGTAAAAGACAGTTTTGGTCTACATTAAATGGTCAACGTAACTAATATACTTATTTATATACTGTGAGTAAGGGATAAGTAAAACTTAACTCGATACAGCTGATGTGTAAACGGCGTGATGTGTTAACAATTAAATGCGTTTTTCTCTAAAACTATTCGCAATTTCGAAATTGTGTAAAAAGCAAATTTTATCTTCGTTTAACGTAGAAATTTAATAAAGTATTTTAAAGGATAAGGATTAATACCATTATGGAAAAATATCCCTCACAATAAAAAATATATTGAAATTACAATTTTTAGACAGAAATATGATCACTACACGTTATCCTTAAAAAAATCGAATATGCTGTCGCTGACTTTTTTGTAGATCTTATTAAGAGAAACAATACTCCAGTACATTATTTTCATGTAGTACTTACCATTAAAGCAGCGCATGCGCGAAAGTGTCTCAACGGGTAGGACTTTAGACACATTTATCGTATTTATGGTAATTTACATAAGAATGTACAAATAATAAACTATATATAAACCTTCCCTGAGAAATACTCGACCTAATGGTGAAAACTGCATCAAAATCCGTTGGGTGGTTTAGAAGAAGAAGAGTTAGAAAGTTCAGACAGACACGAAAAGCGACTTTGTTTTATAAGATATAGGATAGGATGATTTCATGGAAATTGATTCAGTAAAAACTCAGTAAACAAAATATAATTACGCATCATCATCATACATATGTTACATTGACTATAATCAGGCTGAAGGCTATATACAATTACCCACACACACAGTCGGCATATGCTTATGATAAATGAAATTCTATAAAAAATATATTCTTTTATAATACGTAGTACATATATACTAGACAAGTACATAAAATAACAGGCAACCTGCATTCCCTTTTTACTGTAGACATGATAGATTTAATAATACAATTATCAACAAAATTACACTAAACTTAGGTAACATCAACTTGAATTGTTATTTAATTGTTATAATTAACATGATTACAAACCTCACCTCTACAACAAATACGTAATTCAATTACTTGATTCAGCGAGGCGTTGTTCTTCCCCCATTAAGGCGTCAGCTCAGAGACCGGGCTCACCGTCCATTTGCCGAAGGACTAACATTTCAGAGTAATGAAATCCGTATACGTATCTCTTAATGTCTTAGTTTTGTAATACTGTGGGTATTACAAAGCCTCGGGCACTTCGTGCTATTTAACAGATTGTTTTGTATGAGCATCCATACAATGGCATTCGAATAACGCTTGGTTGACGTTCATTAAGTTAAATTGACTTATTAGGTTCATTGAGTGAATCCTCCTAATTAACTAATTGACGATATCTAAACGTAACGTATACTGTGGTAGTGGTTGAAATTTTGTATAGTTATTTCGAACACTTTATTTTTTTTTTAAATACGTGTACTATATTCTAATCAAGTAAAAAGTATTATTTTTATAGTAAAAGAAGTCTCTTACTTAAAACTTGTACAGATTTGGTTTATTAAAAGCTTTTATTTAACTTGCAATGTATGTATGTGGGTTCGGGTGAAATTTTAGAGCTCAATTTTGAAGTAGATATCGTCAACCGATTGAGTTGAAATTTTGTATACACGTTTACTTTGGGTGACAATGCACGATAAAATATGTGACGTCATTCTAAATCTAATATGGCGGACCATGCAAGATGGCGGTATTGTTATTTTTAATGTACTTCTACAATATGGGTATCAAATGAAAGGACTCGTTGAGAGCAACTCGAAAAATAATGTAATGTCACTCTAAATCCCATAAGGAGGATATCGAAGATAGCCGAGTATCTATTTGGTCTACTTCTACAATATACATATTAAATGAAATGGTTCGTTGACCGTAACTCTAAAAATAATGTGACGTTGTACTAAATCCAATATGGCGGAACATCTAAGATGGTGGAATAGTTATTATTTATGCACTTCTGCAATATGGGTATCAAATGAAAGATCTTGCCGAGAACAATTAAAAAAATAATGTGACATCACTTGAAGTCCAATAGAATCGACACGATTCAAGTTTTTTGTGCTTTCATATAATGAAAGGTATGTTTGTACGATTGAGCTGAAATTTTGTATACACGTTTGGTTTGGATGACAATGCACGATAAGGTTTGTGATTTCATTCTAAATACAATATGGCGGAACATCCAGGATGGTGGAATAGTTATATTTCATGAACTTCTATAATATGGGTATCAAATGAAAGGGATTGTTGAGAGTAACTGGAAAAATAGTAAAACGTCATTCTAAATCCAATATGGTGAACCATCCAAAGTAACAGAATAGTTATTTTTGATGCACTTGTACAATACGGGTATCAAATAAAAGGGGTTCTTGAGAGCAACTTGGGAAATAATGTGATGTTATTCTAAATCCAATATGGGGGACCATCCAAGATGAACGAATAGTTATTATTTTTGCAATTCTGCAATATGGATATCAAATGAAAGAGCTCATTGAGAACAACTCGAAAAATAATCTAACGTCGTTCTAAATCCAATATGGCGGACCATCCAAGATAGCCGAATAGTTAATTTTAGTCTACTTCTACAATATGAATATCTATTGAAAGCGCTCGTTGAGAGTAACTCGAAAAATGTGACGTTTTTCTAAATTCAATATGGCGGAACATCTAAGATGGCGGAATAGTTATTATTTATGCACATCTGCACTACGGGTATCAAATGAAAGGGCTTGCCGAGAATAATTAGAAAAATAATATGACATCTAGTGTGAGAAACCTTCTTCCTCCTGGCATTAATCCCGGCTATTGCCAGGGTCTGCCTTCCTACTCAACCTACTCCACTTTGCGCGGTCTTTTGCGTCCTCGGTGGTTAGACCATTGGCTCTCATATCCGGCATCACGACATCCAACCAGCGCTTCCTTGGGCATCCAGGAAGTCTCACTCCAGGGACTGATATAGCAAGGCACTTGTATCCGACATAGTTCTTAGAGCGGCGCGTAACGTGGCCAAACCATCTTAGGCGGCGCTCTTAGAGCTTATCCGCTACGTCACGGACCCCAAGACTACCTCGAATGAATGTGTTGCGTATGCGGTCAGACCGCGCTTCGCCGCACATCCACCTCAGCATCTTCATTTCCGTGACGTGAAGCTCCTGAGTGTGCCGAGATAGTGCTGGCCAACATTCGCTGCCGTATAAAAGAACCGGTCGTATGATGCTCTTGTATATCAGTCCCTTGAGCTTGGCGGTTTACTTCGGTCACAGACCACACCAGTGACCTCCCGCCCTTTGGCCCAGGCAGCACTTATCCGGCCATGGACATCGTGATCGATGCCTCCAGACTCGTGTATAACGGATCCAAGGTACCTGAACTTTTCTGCCTTAACGGCTGGCTCAGGACCTATAAGGATCGTGCTCGAGTCCGGGCTCCCGCAGGCCATGTACTCGGTCTTCGCCACATTTAGTTTAAGACCGCCGTTCTCAAGCGTACCCTTCCAGAGGTTCACTTTACGCTCCAGCGTCAGTCGGTTCTCGTCAATGAGTACTATGTCGTCGGCATACATCATCAGCCATGGAGGCTGCACTACATTGAATAAGAACGGACTAAGAGTCGAGCCCTGGTGAACCCCCACTGTAATCGGGAAGGGTCTAGTGTCGCCACCAGCATTCCTAACCATAGAAGCGGAATCGTGGTACATGTCTCTAGTGTGAGAAACCTAGCCAGTGGTAACTAAAAAGTAAAAAATAAATTATAAGCAAAAAATCATTTTTAGAAAAAGATTTTATTTAAACGCTTTAAAAAGAAGAAAATAAAATTTGTCTTTTAAATTTTAACTATCAACTCATAACCTCATTGTACACAATTTATATGATCATAAAAGCTTGTCGCGTTAATCAATATTTAATTAAATTGTAACTTTAAAAATTGAAACTTAGCAGATTTTACATAATTAAATTAGCACTAGTTTAGTTACACAAGTAAATCGCGCGACAAGCTTTTATGATCATATAAATTGTGTACAATGAGGTTATGAGTTGATAGTTAAAATTTAAAAGACAAATTTTATTTTCTTCTTTTTAAAGCGTTTAAATAAAAGCTTTTTCTAAAAATGATTTTTTGCTTATAATTTATTTTTCAAATATCTAATGAATATTACATGTAACATGAAGGCCTTATCGGATTATTTACTAATTCCATTCAAATTATCACAACTGGTACTTACCCCGCAGCTATAATAATATAAGGCGGAATCATTATTCACCCGCATACCACACTCAAGGATCGGTATTCATTTTATTATTCATGCCTCAGCCGTCTGGTAATGGCCCGCAGGTTCGCTGAGAATGTTTACACAGCTATCTAGTTTCCGATATTAAGTATATTATTACATTCAATTAGTTAAAATAAATGTATGAAATCATCACGTTACATATAAATAATGAAAATCAATTTAAATCATTTTGTACTACAGTCTAAGCATGTATTTCACGGTTGTAATTCAAAGCATAACGTCGCTGCTGGCAATGCGCCGAATAACAGTTCCATGGATTTTTACTTACTGACGACGGAAAAGTAAGAATCAGCACAGAGTCTTTACTGTCGCAATAATGATCTTTACAAGCACCTTCAACGTTATGTTTAAAATTATTTATATCAAAATAAATATTGTAAGCGTATTTTTTTGTGTGTGTAATCTTAATGGAATCTTCAAAGCACTATGTTTCTTCTTCTCCCTCTACTGCATGTGAACAATGAGTAAAGGTATAGGAAAAGTTTAATAATGTTGCTCCAACATTGTTTATAAAATAATAATAATTTTCATAATATTTTAAATAATACTCATAAAAGATGATCTAAAACGCAAAATTCTTAATGAAACATAATTAAAATATAAAAGCAACGAACTTTTCAAAAAACCCTGACCATAAATTAAAGTTTTAATTAAAGTACCTCGTTTAAGGCTTTAGAAGATCAAATATAAATATCTAAAAGAGAAAATACCAGATGCTATACATACACAGCGTAATTTCTTTTTACTTCAGGCACTAAAGTTTTATGTACATCTGAACGCTACAATTGAAAACTTTCATATAACTGATAAGCAGATGCTATTTGAAAATGCAATGATATAACAATAATAGTAAATGTAAAGTATATTCTAATTACAATAATATTGGTACCTGTTCGTTATATATAATCATACAGCAGTGTATTCACACGTTAAATGGTTGTGCTTTGGTTTCCCACTCGAGGGAGTGAATTATTTAATATTTCAATTGCCTCACCGTGGTAACGAGACGAAGCGCGGCGTTCAGTTGTGCCGTTCAACACGCAATATCTGGAAATTCATCAGAAAGTGGGGAGCAGAATGTCTTGTATAGTAAATAAATGTAATAAGGTTGTTAAATAAATTGTACTGGTTAAAATAAAGTTAAATAAATCTATTTCAAAGCAAAACTATACTAAGCTTTTACTTGGCATGCGCGTTGTGTTCGGGTGGAATGGTGGACCGCTGCGCTGCCGCGTTCTACTACTGAAATACAATGTTTCTCTACTAGAAAAATGTTTTACATTCATGAGTGCATATTGTTACAAAATGTTTCTGAAATAGCCTTAACTTAAGTAATATTTAAGTCTGCATTACTGTAGAATAGTTGATCAATTCTATTTTGTGCTTCAAAAGAACGGAAACTAACTAATATAGGATAAATACTACATTCTATTATACAGAGAAAGAAAATAATATTCATGTTATCATTATTTAAACATTACAATTAAACAACAATAATAATCTTAGCCACAATCTTAATTAATTAATTAGTCTAGATTGAAATCCGTTCAGCCTCTAAATCTTGATTGGGATCTTGTCTTAACGAGCAAATGTCAGGGACTGTAAGGACCAAGCGCTGCATCTATTCATGCTCTTGAAACCGAATTTAAAAATTTAAAATTTCTATGAAAGGTGACGTCGCCTATGGATAGGTAATATGGATTGTGTTAATAAACAATATCAATTGTTTATTGCTATTATATAAATAAAATAATAAAAACAAGACTATTTTAGGCGAAGCGGCGCATCATTCTTGTAGCACTGACGACTTGCCGCACTTGATGTTTGCGTTCCTTCCATTTTAGTTTAGGCTTGTAGTAAGATACTTTACTATAGGATTATAGATTTTATAGATAGATATCAGAGTATTTTGCTTGAAATGTACAAATAAAAAATTACATTTTCGTATATTTTCTTTACATAACATTATTTAATGTTACACACTGCGAATGTACTATGACGTTAAAGAAATTTTACATTTCATTCTCATGGTAAATGTAAAAGACATAAATTGGAAGTACTACAGTGGAATATTTGATTTATGCTATCATTTCATCGTTTAATTTTTAAGATTTCTGATTCTTAAGATGCTCAAAGGGAGATTCTGAAATATTTAAATAGGATTAGTGACTTCAGTTCAATTGTTATATAGGAAAACCAGAATTGTTAATATTAAATAAATTATTGTTTTATTATTATTACTTGAAGTAGCTTACGCTACAGTTTGATAAAAAATAATAAAAATATTTCAAACTAATTTTTACTTAGATCATGAGTTATGGTAAAGACGATGTCCAGATTATGTTCTCTTTTTTCTACACGTAGTCATTTAAGATTAAAAACATTAGTTTAAAATATTTACTGATATAAAGTAACATTAATTTATATCCTACTTGCTGTCTAACAAAATATGTGTAACCTGTGTTATGATGTAGAAAAACGTTAAAATATTTAGTAAGGATCTAGTAATTTACAATTTTTATACTTAAATCGCGTCCCAGAGAGGGGTTTAGCTATAAAACGTCGAGTCAGCCATAAATTGCTCGCTATATATCGCTTGCCCGAGCACAATCTTGGAGTTAATCCCGCGGGCGTCCGACGAAAACTCATGTGATAATTATGACTCCCGAGATTGCCGAACGATATTTTATAAAAGATTGCTCCAGAATATATGTATAGTAGTAGCCAACCCGCTTGCTTTACCTACAGTTGATGGAAAAATATTTTGGTGTTATTATTACTATTTATTAATTTTGTTAATTAAAATTCTAGGAGAGGTTATGCACTTATGTATTTTAAATACTAATTATTGATAGAGATAGTATTTTTTTAAAAATGACCCGAATAAAGATAAATTATAAATAAGCTACTTTACTCTCTACTTTTGGTCTATTTTATCGTCTCGAAGGTTGTATATATCTAACCAATGAGTAAAAAAATAACTATTTTACGAAAATAAAGTATCTCTCGAAAAACATTTGTGGCAAAACTCACAACAATCACGATGGTCACACATCAGAAGCAACCAAGTCGCAACGACCTCAAAACTAGAACATATGATACGCTACACTGGACAGTGTACAGGGAATATTCGAAGCTGGCGTAATCCTATCAAACTGGCGCTCAAGCCCCTTTTATTTCCAGGAATGTTCCCTGTGAAATATTTTAGGTATTAAATTGGGTCATTCCGACAAAGGCACGTGTTCACACTAGCAATGCTACGTAAAAGTATGAGAAAGTATCACAGGAGTCTGGAGGAGAAGACAGTCAGGAGTCTATCCTCTGCGCCGTGCTATCACAGTGGTTAACTTACACCTGTAGTGTTACTTACATTTTGAAATGAACGCAGCAGGTTATAAACTCGTGTGGAAAATTAAAAACAAAGTGAAAGCAGAGACAAACATCCAGTACAAGCCCAACTGAAAATACTCAAATGTAAATAAGGTAAGAATTTAGACTTCAGACAAAATCTATACTTGATAATAAAAATTCATTGATAAGTAATGGTTTATTCATTTTAATGAATAAAATTATTACTTAATATTTTATGGAGCAATTTATATACGAAGAAACCTAGTATATAGACACTCCGTTCCCCACTTTCCGTCGGATTCGAGTCGCATTGCGTGTTGAGTGGCGGAAATCAACGCCACGCTTTTGCCTGGAAAATATACATTTAAATAAAAAAAATTAAATGTAGTGTCGTGGGACACCAGGTAGGAACGAAGTTCCTTCGGCTAATGTAGAATCGACACAAATTGCAAAAAAAGTCGTGCTCAATTTTATGTAGGTTTTTTTGGGATTGGGATTGGGTTGGGATTAGTTTTTAATTAAGTACAAGAAAATATTTAGGAAATTCAGTATTTTAGGAAATAATAAATTACTTAAAATAAAAAAAAAACAATAACACACAATCATGCAAAAAAATGATGAGAGGAAGAAAGAGAAAGGTATTATACACTACTCGTCTGTGTATGCGACAGTCGCGCCTGCGCACGTCTCATTTAACGGTTTTATTCCACGCATTTTTCTTACGGTTTTACTATCACATTTTTTTCAGTTCGGTCACGCAGCGAAATCCCTATTCGAACTTCGTTCCAATATTTCTTCGAGTGGGAATCGAACTCACAACCAGTGGAGCTTGCGGTTACACTTTGTGCCCCTGTGACTGGCTACAATAATATGATACCGATGAGTATATTATATGATCGAGTCAGCGAGCAAATGTAATTACTAGCCGACGCGACGTGAGCGCCCCCGCACCCCGCACCCCGCACACCGCACGCCGCTAGCCTGCGAGCTCTAATTGTTCCCCACACACTCCATTACGCGGGAACACTTGATAGTTGGTTCGTTCTTCAATTGATTTCTTCCAGATTTTTAGCTTTTAAATTCTTAAAACTTTAAATTTTACAGTTTTTTTGTAGAAATATTTTTAGTATAAGTTTAGTTCAAGCTTCATTTTGTTTAATATTTATTTTTGTACATAAATGGAGAGATTACGCATATAAATTAAATTTAAAGGCAAAAAGGATCTTTTTGTTTGCCGCGGTTCTCAGAAATAAAATATTTTTTATATTCAGAAAAACTTATAAAACTATTTAAAATAACATGAATATAATAAATAATATCTTCAAAATACAAAGTTATCCCCTAATATAAGTTCAAGTTAATGTTCATAATAATTAATAGCTTACAACCTCAACTGAACCTCGTCACTCGTGCTGTGCTGCAAAGCAAATTAATTAGCACAACGTATACCTACTTAATGAAATCACTGGATTATTTATATGACAAGACGTTAGCGGGCGTTTAGCATAATTAACATGAATAATTAATGTAATTATCATATAACATGTACAACGTTATACACATATTTCATTAGAAAGTATTCAAATTATGTTTTTATTTATTTTCTGGCCTTACTATCGAAAATGTGTAATCATCGATTGATTTTTATTTTTATTCATCGATTTTTTTTTACTGGTTGTTATTATTCACAGTTGAGAGGATGCACTTAAACTAATTGCTTTTAAGAATTATATTTGATATCTTATCACATAAGTAAACATCTCTTAAACCTCATATATTATGATAACTGTACTTTTTATAATGCAATAATAAATTATTGCTTAAACATAACAAATTACATTATTACAGCAAATGTCTGTAACAAGAACAGAAACTTTACTCATATATACCTATAAGCGACACAAGCCAAAAGGATAGCTTTTCCGTTTTTCCGACGCTACAATTATTAACTTAATTTAAAATACAAAATTAATTTTATATTTTCCTTCAAGATTAAATTTGCATTCCATTGCCAGCCAAAAATATTTTATTTTCAAGAAAAAAAAATATTCAGAATTACGTACAACTCCAATTTAAAATCTTTTTCACAAATTATATTTTTGAAGTATAATAAGGCGTATTTCTGTAAAAAGTAAAAAAATATGTTTATTTAGCTGAATATCGTTTATATGCGACGTGAATTTACAAAATTGAAGAGTTTCCTTAAGATTGTAGCAGATTCAATATTCATTCAGAATACTAAATAGAACTCAGATAGGAAAATAATTTTATTACACAAAGGGATTGCATATAAATGGCAAAGAAATAAGGACGATATTCCATATTTCAGAATTCCCTTATTAAAATGTGATGATAAGCACTGTTGTATTGGGCTATTGTAGGTAATGTCTACAGGTTCGATATCTATACAAGGAAATTAGTTTCATGGTTGATATTTTAAATTTATTGTATGAAAGAATTTTCATCTGATTTATGTCAAGTGGTCATACTGAAAACAAATAACGTATTACATTAGTCGTCGTCAGTAGTACACAGTATTTTCTCAAATATAACATGACGTCGACAAGTTAACGTCTAAAAAACGTTAAATATCTCGAAACGGCATATATCAAGAATTCATTTCAATTCAACGTGAAATACTGTTGAAAAATTATAACTGTGATGTTTGACAACTTGTTTGTAAAGTGTACCACACGACAGTGTCTAATTAGATTTGCTTGGTCGCTCACAAACATTACGCTGGGCGAGCTTCCTTCAGACGTACTAATTGCTTTAGTCTGCCCGAGGTATGTATGTACGGTACGGTGCCTGGCAACTTACTATATTAGGCGATGTTACCAGTTGGTCCATATTAATATGATCTTGTTTCAATATTCCCCTAACTGTTGGGAGTTGGTTTACTAAATTAGTATTGATCTTATCAATTCATTATACAGTCAATACTCAAATCTTATAAAAACTACTAATATATTAAGTGATGTACAACTTTTTCTAAATAGCAATTGAACAGGTTGATTTAGATATTTAAAAAAAATTGATATTTCATAAAAGGAGCTTTATAAAAGTTAAAACTTCATCTCAGAGAAAATTAAACCGCGAATAGTTAATGGATCTTTACTCATTTCCAAAAAGCTAACTTTGTAGAGCAACTCGTTGACTTCACTAAGATTTTGACAAGTTCGGTAAAATGTCATATCATTATTAGACCAATTAAATGTTAGTCAATGCGTTTAATTAGTTTGGAAAAGTACATATATTACAAGGATCGTGTACGGGTAATCAAATTATATAGGCATGTAGCTTGGTAGTTTAAACAGTTACCAAAAGACAATATAATACAACATATGTAAAATATATTGTTTTTATATAAAAATTATCCCATATATAGTCTTTTCTGATATTAGTCTAATTTAAAAGAATGGAAATGCTAAAGGAAATTCAGAGATAACTCGGTGTGACACGATTCCTGCATCAGGTCGGGAGTACGCCGTGATAGTGTAATTTGTCATTGTTACAAAAAGATTAAATTGTTAAAAGCTTTTGTTATTTCTCTTTGGAATGGGATAAAGGTACAAAACGATATTTACTTATGTATTATAGTTTTTTATATAATAAAAAATCTAACTTGTTTTAAATAAGATAATAAAATTGTATATTATGATTTACATTTAAAATATTTTGACATATGGCTTAGCTTAGTTATTGTAAAAAAAAACTGTTTTAACGCTTTTTATTTACTTTTCAGCGATGTCGACATTTCTCGTGTACAGTAATCAATTACGCATTATAAAAGTTGAATGTAATTATGATTTTGTAATATTAAATTAGGTTAGGCTAAAGAAATGATAGTTGCAAACAAAAGTAACACATATAAATATATTCTCCACGAAGGCGTCTAAATGCTAAAATATCATAGAAAAAGCAATAGGAGACTTCAACTATTCTTTCTCAAAATATTAACGAATATTATAAAATGTTAATAACTTTATATAACCAACAATTGATCGACAATGACATACACATGGTGCGAGTCCCATTCATACAAACCCACCAGCGTAATGGAACAGTCGTTATGCTCGAAGAATGGTTGGTTGGCGAGACGCCAGTTGTCGATACAAACCAGTACCTCCGATGTCGCTCCGTGACTGCCGATAATTGACTTTATTCAGTTATTCTAATCCCACTTTCTTTGCTTTCAATGGTTTAATAACAAGTTATTGCTTGTTTTTCTTGTCTTATGCACTTTTTATATATTTTAATTATATTATATATCCCTGTTATATTATGTTTCCTTATAATACAAACAATATATTAAAGTATTATTTTTGCAATAAAAATTCTAAATCTGATTTTAAAAAATAGTTAAAACTTGATCTACCCAAAAAAACCTCGGTGAACAAAGAACAGCTTCTGATTAAAACGCCTTATTTACCTTCATTTTATTACTTCATTAATTACAGATCTTTTTTGTTTGCAGTTATTGTATTTCATAATTTAATAAGAAGTAATTAAATAATCTTAGTAAAAGACGTTATCAAAAACAAAATAATTAAAAGCAAATTACAAGAAAATTTATTATTAACCTTTAACTATGGACGTGATTTTTTTATAACACAAATATGGACGTCGGGTCTGTCAGACCAGTGTATTTATTGGTCATATTCCGTCAGTTTTTTAAAGGAAGAAGACAATTTTATGTTTTAGTTTACATGAATAGTCTCAAATCAAGCAAAATCAATATAAATAAAATCGGTTTTTATTAAAGTTTACGCATCACAACGATTTAAGTAACTTAAAGTCACAATTTCAGTCTTTGGCCACATGGGATGACTCTTAAGAAAATAATACTATAAAAAAAAGACAGATAATAAAATAAATATTTTTTTAACAAAATATAAAGTCTAACAAATAAAAAAAATAAAGAAATTACATCTTATGTTATAAAATAAAAATTTTGACAACACCTCAAGATAAGGTATTATTGAACATCGATACACAATGGCTTTCAACATTGAAGGCAAACAGGACGATTGCAGTCAACATAAGTATGTGTTGTCTTTCTATATATCTTTTGGGGGCAAAGTGTACATGTTTTTCAAGAACCCAACACTATTTTTTTAGCGTCATGTTCAATAAATGATAAATCAGATCGCGAAACGCGAGTCAAAGTCATTCTCAATTCTTAGAGTAGTTTAGTATACGAAACGCGTTTTTTTATTTGATGAAGTGCTATTTTCTTTATAAAATGTCGTCGTCCAATTCTTTTATTAGATGTTGATTATAAAGTACCGACATTTTTGTCCCTGACGTGCTTGGTCGATCATTTTTTTCCATTTTATCATAAAAACAAAAAAAATTCAATCTTTTTTAGGTAAATAATATTTAAATTACTAAAATATATAACAAACAATGCAAAATAATATATTATATATAACAATAAAAACATTTGAATACAAATAATACAATTTAAATATTAATTATTACGTTTTGAAGTCATTCATGTATGGGAAACATGGACGTCGGGTCTGACAGACCCATGCGCCGTTTAGAAAGTTAAATACTCACGTGTTTTGAACCCAGAGGCACAACCATTGCTATCTACATTCATTTTGTCATTAATACGAAAGGTACTGAGCGACTCAGTGGCGGAGGTCACCGAGAAGTGGCCGATTTGTAGAATTCGTAGACCTAGATGGGTCTGTCAGACCCGACGTCCATACTTAAAGGTTAAGATATTTAATGTATATACGAGACAAAGAAATTATGATTTTTTTCCAGAGCTGCGCTTTATTTTGCTTCTATGTTCTGAAATTGAGGCACTGCGTATTGAATTGCGGAATTCAACGCCGTTCTTTATTTTATCAGAGCGGCAAAATAAGAACAATATATTCCTCCGAAACTTTAATAAATCTTATATTCCTTTACATAGATACAATCGACTGATTTTTCACTGTCAGAGCAACTCAAGATTTAAAGAAGATATTGTAGAAAACAATCTTAAATTAAGTTCTTTGAACGTAAAGGGAATAAATAGCAAATTCCACATGCCCCAGAGTAATATGTAACACAAACTTGTGCTGTCCCGACTCAGAAGAATAAAAATGTAAAAGAGAACATTGAGATAACTCACTCTAACACGATTTGCGCATTAGCTCTGGAAGTAGGGAATATATGTGTGGTACTGAGATTTTTTGTGAAACTTTAAAAGTTTGCTTTTGTTAATTTTTTATTTCATCACGTAGTGTATAGACTCTCCGTTCCCCATTCCATTAAATTTTAAATCAATAAACTATTTCAGGAATATTTTATGGAATACATGTTTCGTGGTTTATTAGAATTCACCCCTAAATAAGCAAGCGAAACTGCGCGCGTCCGCTAGTAATACTATAAAGATTAAAAAACATAAGCGACATTTTACTTATATTAAATTATTACGAACCAAGAGTCATATGAAATTATCCTTTTATGAAATGCAAAAGTAATTTTGACAACAAAGGAAACCCCATCCTAATTCGGAAATTTAGCGAAAAAATCCTTTAGGAAACAAATATACCTTAGTTGTTGTTGCGCATTACGGAGTTATTTTTCCCCTTTATAAAGACCAAACAACAACTCTGTTTGAGAAATTAAAAAATAATAATACCGGTAGATGTTGTTTAGATAGGTCGGAAATATAAATCCAGCAAGCTAAATTGTCGTAACTTTTTATTTAATAAGTATAATCGCCAATACGGAAAATAAGTATTCTTTATGCTTAAAACAATATAGTACTAAATAAATATAACTATTCCTTCCATGATAATTTTTAGCTGATTAAATCTTAGCATTGTATCTTAGAGTGCTGCTTATATAATTAGCAGCCTTCACAACCCGATAATTATTTTTTTCTAATATTTTTCTACTTTGATCAATCATTTTCCTGAAACATCTTAAAAATGAATGCAGTTTGACGAGCTACATAATATACTTATAATACATGAATAATATATATGTGACAAAGTTATTTCAGCGATAAAAAAATATTGAAAAGAGGAAAACGAAATTTTCCATTATCTTCGTCTACTTCCGACAGGTAAGCCGGAAACATCAATATAATATCAATATAACAAAAAACTGCACAACGAAAGCTGTAGTTTCAAAATAAGAAAAATGCTCAAATTCGCATTAATAGATTGTTTAAAAGAGAAAGACTAAAGTATATCCTTTAAAAGCGCAGTGAAACATAAATAAATGTTAATCTGCGCCTAATACTGCAAACATAAAAAGCAAAAACGGTGAGAGATAAGAATTTACGACGCAATAAGCGCCTGGCTTGGAATTGGAATAGGAAATATTATCAAAGATTACATTTGTTGCTGTATTGGGTATGTAAGCGGTACAACGACTGTAAACGAGTTGGTTACAAATTCGATCCCCACTCGAGGAAATGAAATATTTTTATATATGTTTTTTTAATGTAGTGACGAGGCAATGCGCAGTGTTGATTTCCGCCACTCAACACGCAATGCCTCCAGAGTTCGGCGGAAAGTGAAGAGTGTCTTAACACTATGTTTCCCGTGCCTACCCTGCTGTGTGCAGGATACAACGATCACCCAAAAAAATTAACTGTTTAATATTTGAATTTATTTACATTGATCCATTCTTAATTCAACAAATATGTATTTATCCGATATTTTGGATATAGGAGCGCGGGTATCAAATAAACTTCATTTATTTGTACCTTTGCAAATAAATATTTAAAATAATTATATTAAGTAACTAAAATCGCTTTTATGTACCGACACAAATCATTACAAGTATAAACTCGACCCCCATTTCGATTACATGGCCCCATAGTGTTTGCTTTATACAATAGACGGGTCTCTGGCCCCGTAAATTAACAAGAAACAAGAGTCGTCGAATTTACGACCCCGCTCCGACCGATGTCATGTTCGAATTTCCATAATTCAATTAAACTGCCCTAATTAACAGAAAATGTAAAGGATAATTTTTCCAGGTAATATTTTCTCTAGTCATAATGTCAACAACACTATAACATATGTTTTAAAATAATTATGTTGCATTTAAATATTAAAATTTGAAAGGTTCTATGGTAATATAAAAAAAAACGCTCGGTTCTCTGACATGGTCAGATATGGAATTGGGTTATGCAATCTATGGACGATGGAAAAATTATAATTTGTGGTCGTTCTCTATGCATAGTCTACGGGTTACGGACTTATACATACATAAATAATGTAGATTTTTTTCTTTTTGTTATCTGTGTCCCGTGTAAAATCAATGAAGACGGTCCGTTCTCTACTTAATGCCTAATTTTTGACACACTGTGCATTGAATTTTAATAATATTTTGTATGTAATGCCAGGAGAAAGATGTAAAGAAATAAAAGCCTCAAAAAGCCTTTACAGTATGTTTATTTATTTATTTCATTTTCAAAAGCCACCTGCAAATAAGTTTCAATAAGCCACGAGTCACGACTGTCGGACATTGAATATCAGAATAGCAATTGTCAACATGCGGTATTGTGGTCCGCGTCGAGAGCGCGCTCTGTCCTGCTCTGCAACTCTTTCTTATCAAAGGGCTATTCTTCTAAAGCTTTATCTTTATGTATACTTTACATGAAATACGATTTTTCCTTATTTTCTGAATTTGAAAACGTTTACCGTTTTTTTTAATAGTCTTTAAATTATATACCTAATTATATTTTTATTATTAAAAGTGTAAATATTTTTATTATAAAATGTAAATCACAACATATGTATTCTGCTCTCTTTTAGAAATATGTTAAGTTTTGGGTGGCGGACTCAAAGTGAAAGGATAAAAAAAAATAGGCGTAAAGTTAAAGGAAAACATAAGTCGTTGCTTTCTATTTCATGTACTAGTTTATAAGACTCAATACGTGACACCAATATTTTTTATAAAAATATGAATAAAAATTTCTGAATCCAGTTATAAATATGATTGGAGGAATAGTAAAACGCAAACTGGAACAATCATCTCCAACAGTGATAGAGTAGCTGTCGAATAGGGAACGTCCACTGAGGAATGTTTGATATCTGTATAGTGAGCAGCGTCGATAGCCACTCGTACTCGTATGTATGAGATTGCTTTCCTTTAGAATATGATCAGGATTTTTTTGAATGTGTATAACCTTTTTTTAAGTTCAATCTATGGATTCAAAGCGCACCCGATTTTCCTTTGTATATTTTCTGTAGAATCTACAAAAAATTCTGAAGGATTTTTCACATCAGTTTGCAGCGGAATCTGAAAATTTTTTTACATATATTTTAAATGTGACGCAGAAAAACTATATTCATATTCCTTTTATTACATTATAATTTTCAAGTAAATAATCCCACATTAAAATTTTAAGTTCAACATCATAAGCTAAACAATAAATATTCATTTTTCAATTAACTTTGTGTTGTCTTAATTCCTTAAAACGATAAAATCAGACTATGCCTTTTAGATATTTTCGTTTTAGATAGTTTATATTACTATTAATTGCATCGTATTATTTAAAAAAATCTTTTTTATTCATTTGTACTTAATCATTTAACAAAAATTAAGTAATTATCAAAAAATATTGAGAAGTTCATAAATAACAGAAAATATAGCTCCTAAAAGTTGGTCTCTAGTAACATAACAATAAATACAAATCTATTTGACGTTATAAAGTATTTGAATGTAATATTTGAGTAATAATTATACGAAGTTCTTTTGGCAGGAATTCAAAATTGCGAATAGATTATAAATAAACAATTTTCCACCTCATAAAATTTTTATAATAACAAGAGAACTGCAAATATATGTAGATTTAATGGCAGTGCCACGAGATGGCCCGCAACGAAATTAGTCTGAATATATAAAGGTATTAAAGTAAAAAAATAAGCCCAAAACCGATAAATATTTTGATATTTACGTATACTAATGCGCAAATGTAAAATATATAAGAGTCAGACGTGGCGCAGGAACGCAAACGTAGGACTATGAACGCGAAGGTTCTCTTTGGGATACATCGTGAAGCTAAAAAGAAGAGGAAAATACTGTAGTAATTTATTGTGATAGTAAATTTATTTATACGTTATGATTCTAAGTATACATAGGTATTTCCCTATATAGTCCCTATGTGACTTATGCAGTTTTCCATCATATACGGATTAATTTCTTGTATTGTAATTTGTTTCACCATTTTTTATTGAACGCACTTTGTTATGTTGTATATACTCAGTGCTTGTGCTATACAAGGCTCGCTGCAAGGAACTGATCTAATCTTAGATTCCACATGTTGTCATCTTATCTTTTCTTTTTGTGGTTGCTTTGCGACATCATTGGATATTATTAAACTAAAACCGTGTTTGACAAAGACGTACTCCCTATATTAATCTCAATATATATATATACGCCCAAGGAGCTTTGGTGTGATGGCGACAAGTGAACGCTCGTTAATCATTCATCCAAATCCTTCTCTAAGTGTCGGATCGATTAGACGGAAAGTAATTATGCGTGTGAATGTAAATATTAAACGTTTATAATTCATCATTTAATTTATTAAATATGTACGTGACTCATTGTTTTTTGTTATATTTTTTTAAAATAAATTACAACAAGCGTGTGATTGTAAAGCGACGGTTACGGGTACGTATATTATCCCCACTCAGGGAATGTATTTATTAAAATTTTCATTTCTTCGCTCTGGCAATAAGGCAAAGCGTAGCATTGAGTTCCGCCACTCAACACATAATCTTTAAAAATTTGGCGGAAATTAGGAAAGGGAGTGTCTTAACACTAGGTGCTGCTGAAAGAAATAGTCACAAAGAATTTAAAAAAAATCTAAGTTAGAGATACTAACATGAATATAATTTAGATTTTCATTAAGAATAATTGGAATTTCATTGTTTAATTCTGAATAATCCATTACAAAAAGTTGTTATGTCACAGCTCTTACAATAACGGAATGCTTTCAGAATGATCTAATAATTACGGAATTAGCAAAAAAATCTAGTGATAGAAACCTGTATAATATTTTAATTGTGTAGTTACGCATGCATTGCTGTTCTAAAGTTTTCATGCATATTTATATAACTTCTAATAAATAAAAAAGACGCAAGTATATATGTATATTAAAACAAAAAACTTAACACGTGTTTATAATGTTAGAAGAGATTTTTAGGATATAATGTCAAAGCCAGTTCCAGGAGTAGTTTACGACAGTAAGGACTAATCGAAGTGGTTCGTCCGGCTATCAAACTAGTGGTTGCCCATCCCGAGACCGAGTTTCAATTTGACCGCATCGTTTGATGAGTACCCTTGGTCTTTGATTTGTAACCGATTTCTTTTTAGAAAAGGGGACGCTCTTTGTTAGTTAGCTATATATTTTTTTGGTTGTCCATTTTTTATTTTTTTATTAATATTTTTAATTTGAAAGAACATACCTCACATACCATTAATGCTTCTATTACCACCAAGGAAGGATGATGGAATCTCATGGGTATCGAAGGAAACCTTCGAATTTTATAAGCACGTAGTTACTACGTACTTCATAATTATAATTTCTTATAATAATCTTGCTTCTTGTAGCCACAAGGTGATGATTTTCACTTAATTCCGTTTAAGTTAAAATTGTGGTAATTAAAAACAGATTTATTTATTTTATAGCATCGTTCACAATCTTACTCCCTATTTCATAAGTTTTGCGGCTATCGAATATATTTTATCAATTTCGTTTTACAAGAGTCTTACAAATCCTCAAAAAGGTTTAGTTCAAATATCAAACATGCCAATTCTAGCCTTAAGCTCGAGTTTCAATTTACCACCGAACCATTGTATCGACGCAAGTAAGAGGCAAGTGTAAGCCTTTTTAAATGTTAGGAAGCAATAAAGACTTCGAAAATTTTCAGTACCAACAATCAGTGAGACTATAAAATAAAGCCAAGCGCTTAAAAGATAATGACCACCTACAAATATAATAATTTAAGTTCCGGTACTGAAACAATTTCGTTTTACCCAACATCTAAAAAGGAAGCTAGAATTGAATAATGTTTAAGTATGATTATCCATTTAGGCTCCGTTGTTTACTTACGTTACCCGCACGTAACAGGGTAGCTAGAGGGAACCTAGTGTTAAGACACTCCGTTCTCCACTTTCTGCCGAGTTCTTAAGGCATTGCGTGTTGAGTGGAGGAACTCAACGCCGCGCTTTGCTTAACACAGAGCAATGTAAATATAAATATAAATAAATATTTCATTTCCTCGAACCCACAAGCAGTCCATTTTACAGTCATATTTTGTACCACGGCTGATAAATATACTTGTATAATATTAATCATCAAAAACTATTCTACATTGTAATGAGAGAATCTCAATTGAGCTTGACGATGAAATCTTTAAAATAGATGGTCTACAGAGATTTTATTCCAGAATTTCTTGCCTTAAAGCGATCACGTTCTTTTCGCATAAACTTTTCGTCCTAAGTTAGAATTTAATTATTTCTTCAAGTTTGTTTAGAAGGTCACCACAAATTAGTCGCTAGCAATCCTCTCCACCATCTTCAACCGAGTGGCTCATTATTACTTCCCACAACTCCACGCCTAAACCACTGCTGCCTCATTTTGAAGTAAATTAAACGTTTCCATTGACGTCTTCGTTATTACTACGTCACCGCCTCAGTTACACGACTTTCTCACGTTTTAGTTTTGAGTAACTTGTCTACTGTTGGTGCATCGACTTTCTAAGCCCATTTATTGTGAAGTACCTACTTACTTTACTCTACTTTTCTAATTTGTAACAAAAACTAATAAACATATTTAAGATATTGTCTTAGACGTATACGTGTTGCGCGGCGTTGAGTTCCACCACTCAGCACGCAACGCCTCCAGTATTTAGCGTGGTGGTGGGGAGCGGAGTGTCTTCCTAGATTCCCTCTGCCTACACTGCTACATACGGGATACAGCGTGAAGCAGCGTGAAGCTGTTTAGTATAGAGAATATTTATGAAAGTAATGATTTGAGGAATTTGGGTTAATGAAGATGTAACGGCCTATGTCATAGTGTCCTTAATTAAACTTGGTCATCGCTACAGTAATTGCCTCCGCTTGCCTCCACTGCATACATATATTATACCGGTATCGATTTTGTCATTTTCTAATTATAAACTTCGTAAAAGTTTTACCAATAATAGGCCAGTTTAGTAAATGATCTCACAATTTTAACATTATTAGACAGAATCATTTTTATTTACATGATATTTTCATTGTTTTATTACGTTCTGCCATTTAACAAACAATTTCTCAAATGAGGGAGAATTCTTGTCCATCCATCCATACGAGAGTATAATAAAAAGTACACGGTGCACATTTTCTGTTAAATCTAAGAGATGCATTTAGAAAATTACCACCTTTTAAGTCTGCACTTCCTCAAACGCACTAAGTACGTGACCGCGCTTAACCAGCTTGTACAAGCAGCCACTTAAGATATTATAAGTACTATACATACATATTTATGGTAAATGGAATATATTACTACTATTTTAGTATTAAAGAATCAGTCAAGTGCGAGTCGTCGGACCTGTCCCCCGACAGTTCCGTATCAATTTCAGGACTATAGATCAATGGGAACTACATCTTATAAAACTTAAGTTTGCGGCCGTATGCCCTCATTTTGCATGAATTGCTATGAAGCAGTGAAAAAATAAATCCGTTAATCTGTTTCAATAAAAAACGAAAAAAAAACTCTCAAATACTATAATTGAAAAAGTTGTAATCCAAATTTAAAAAAAAAACTTAAAAGCCGCGAAGGCGAACTTGCGACGGCGAAATCGATTCCGCCGCGCGCTCAGCAATGAATCACCGATGTGTTCCAAGATATAGTTCTTTGTGAGACTGCTCAAGCGTTCTCAACTTGCAATTGGTTTCCATTATTAGAACTTTTATATTAAAAGGATCATTTTTTTTACAACAGAGACCAAATCGCAGTGAACGTTGAACATTGAAGTACTCGATCTAAAACACTTTTTACTTATTAAATTTTTTTATTCATAATGCATTTTTATAGTAAAGTAATATACAGCTCAGGTCGAGATATTTTAGGAATGCACTGACATATATTTCTTTTGTCTAAGCTTTATATTTATTATCTTATTTATTTGATTATTTATAAATATTGGACAACATTTGGGATTTAAGGAAAAAATTCGTTTAGAAGATTATATAATATATCAATAGCTTATAATTATTAGATTTTAAATTTCTGCGACATAATATCTCGTTGGTGTATGACCAACGAATATTTGTTTCGATATGAGTACGAATTTTTGATACTAATAAGCTGTTCATTGCCCTCTAATTTATGATTTTTATTTAATCAAAATTACTTTCAATAACGCTGAAAATTATATAAAATTTGTAAAAATTTTGCAAAATATTATAACCCGGCGACGTAAGAAAATGTTTCATGCAAACATGCGTTTAGCGAGATTATCCTTAATCCTATAGTCGACATCATTTGAATCTTCATTTGTTTAAGTGTAGCTAAAACACCGTCTCGTGCCCAAAATGCACGTGCACTTCCATGTTCAAATGTACTATCGTATAAGTACGTACTGGTTTTAACTACCGTCTTACTTAATTAAACAATTAATACATTCTACAATAAACACAAATAACAAATCTATCATATCTATCTATCTATCATATCTATCTATCTATCATATCTATCTATCTATCAATAAGTTGAATTTAAATTCCTTTATGATGTCGTCATAAAAAAAATATACTTAATAGCTTATAAATATAAATCCGAGTGAAATACGAACGAATATCGTTTGTGTTTGTCGGATGCCGGAAGGATTGGGACAATATATCCGAACAAAACTCGAAAGAATTTACCGGCGAGCATAAATGGTAGTTTAATACTTTATTGTTTTGTTCGAAATGATTTATGTTAAGATCCGTATATCTTTTTTTACTTTTACTTCTTTATTTATTTATCTTTCTTTCTATTACAAGTGATCATAATAAATGGACTTGTATTACTTAAATTGTTCTAATTTATCCAAGCCACATTTATATATTGTAAGAATAGCAATTAAACATTAGGCTGATTTTTCCCTACTGTACTATGTGCTAGAGCGGTTATATTATTCAGTTTTACGCTGTATCCCGCATATGGTAGGGTATGCAGAGGGTATCTAGTGGTACAACACTGTCCCAGTTGCTGTTTCCTCGAGAATTTGCTGGAGAAATTCTCAAGGCATTGCGTGTTGAGTAGCGGAACTCAACGCCGCACTTCGCCTCATTACCAGAGCAGAAAATTAAAATATAAATAAAATCTAAATCTTATAACAACGATCTTGAACAAAGCTGTCTCACTTATAAAAGCTGAAAGAGGAAAACAAATCGCAACATGACGCGTAAAGGAATTAACCACCGAACTGTAAACGACAGTTCCTTACTTTATTGTTTTGTTGGATATGATTTATGATAGGAATGTTTTATTTCCCCACTTGTCGTTTAGTTTTCTATTTGACTTATAGTATGAACTTTTTTCTATAGTATTTTTTTTACACATAAAATAAGTGTATTAGGTGTTTATGTAGTCACAAACTATCTTTATGTTCTGTTCTGTTCTTTGATTGTGGCGCTCCGAGCGTGCCCGTTCAGCACTATTCACTTCGCCAATGTCACGTTGGAAGAAAAACACGCTATTAAGACTTTAGAAATATCACATTTCATAGCCATGTTCGTAAATTATTTGTTAATGAATATTAAATCATAGTTATTAATATCTTTCACCGTATAATATTTTCATGAATACTATGTGAAGCTGATTTAATTAATTTAATAAAGAACCATACTATAATATGAACCATAAATCCATATTATTTATATTTTTAACGGTTACAAGTAATATAATATACATATACTCGTGGACAGATGGTTCGCTTGCTCGTATGAAGTTTCTCGAAGTCATTTCTCTATTATATCTATATCTGTAAAATATTATTGTCAGTATATGACAAATATCAAATATGTGTATATAAAATATTTATGCATATAAGTTGTATAGTTCTACACTATAAAAGCAAAAATTCTGCGAACGCAAGAATGAATATTTTAATAAATATTTGCATATTTCAGCAAAACTTCATTTCATAATAAAACGGTAGTAATAACGTAGGCTTGTGAAATCAAATATTGACAACGATTTTAAATATGTATCAGTTTAATATCAGGTTAGAGTTAACGAGGATTAAGCAGAATCCAGTATAATCGAATAAGAGGGCGAGACGAGATTCTGTACAAAATTCTGCATAAAATAACCTGCTTACTTACGTATGTTTGTAGTCAATTGAAGTACGTGGCAAGTAATTTTAAATAAGATTGGTTACATTTTCACATTTATTGGCTCGTGGCATCGGATAAAGCCAAGAAATTTGTTATGTTTTATAATTTGCCTAAATTTGTTTAGTATATTTGCTATGTTTATTGTAATATTTTTTCCATTGAATAAATAACAGTTATTTTATTATTTTATACTTATTAAATACATTTCTATTTTTATTTATTCAATGGAAAAATTATTATAATAAACACAGCAAATATACTAAACAAATTTAAGCAAATACGTACAGTCAAAAGAAAACGTTGTAACTACTACTCCACTATACACATAAAGTAAAGTTAATCATGTAAAAATAGAGTGTGTGAGCTCACTTTAACACATTTTTTCTTTTTTTTCTTTTTATGTGCTTTGAGCGCAGTCTACTTTCCGCTTGATAAAAGGCTTAAAAATGGAAATTAATACAAAAATAAACCTATAAATTACCACCAGAAATGGGTTAGAGAATAAATTATTGCAAAACAATGCTAATGCCCGATACCTACAATTATAATATAATTAATGGTCAAAAAATTAAAATAGTATTTTAACATTGATGTATAATACAAAATACAAAATATTCAAAGTCATACAATTTTATTGCATTATGAGGTTAGTATTGAGAGTTTTACTATTGAGTTTCATCTAAATATTTTATACGTTTGTTACAACTTACTACCAGGCTTGTACCGTAATCAAGAGTTTCCCCTCTCGGGTTCGAGCCCTGCTGCGTACTAATTTTTACTCATTTTATAAACATTTTTTATTCATTAGTATAGAATAATAGACTTTAAATATTTAATAAACATGAACACACTTCACTTCACGCTCATTTTGTTTATTATAAATGTAAAATTAAAATGTTTAAGTTCTTAGTTTTATTAAGGGAAATTTATTATTTTTCAATGTAAACTTAACTACTTATTATGTAACTATATACCTCTGAAAGTATTTATATACTTGTAAAATGGAGACTGAAATTTTATAATTAGATAATTATACATATTATATACATATATATTATTTACTAATACTTTTATACCTTTAGCTTTAAGCTTTTTTTTTATAAATAAATAATTATTAATGTTTTACTAATACTTTTATACCTTTAGCTATTCTTTCATTATTTTAGGAATGAAGACTAAAAGATAAATAAATAATTTATTAATTTACACAAAAGTAACACTTGCAAATAGAAAAAAATATGCTGTACTTAAACAAAAAAACGAGGGTAATTTTAAAGAAAAATATTGAAATTGTAAGCCGCTGTGTTACGTCTCATTACGGCTGTCAATTAGTGGCATAGCCGAAGACCACTCAAGTCGTTGCGGCCGCTTTTAGCGTTTACTTTACGCAACTTCAATCTTTTAACTTAAGATGACTTTCATGTTAAAAGTGTTCAGAATATAGATAACTCGTAATAAGATAGTGGTTTATAAATCAAAAGGAACAAGATTTGAATAATACATTTAATAAGTAAAATTATTTATGTTAGAATGTTTGTAGGTACTTTCGTACTCCATAGGTAAGTACTACTTCCTACGCTCGAACTTAAGCTGTATAGTTCTAGCTTAGAGATACAGTTTACATATGTGTTGTTGTTATTTGATTATCAGAAGAGTCTGAGATTAAATAGTTAAGTTATCTTTTAATTCCTCTCAAATAGTTTGGGCGTTAACCAGGAAGAAAAACCTTTATTGTAGGATTTAAGCTTAATCGGACAATGTGAAGTGAAATAAGAAAGCAGTGCCTCCATAAGGAACAAAATAAAACTTTTAGCAATAAAGCTCCAAGCTAAGGGAATATGAGAGTATATTACAGTATTCCTTAGAGCGTAGCGATGTGATGTAGCTATTGTAACAGATCAAAATTACCTAGTAGAGTAAAATGTAATAAAAGCGCTCTACAATTCTAGTTCTACGAAAGTTTAATTTAGCGGGTAGCCTTTTGCTGGTTTACAGATGTTAGCTCTCGCTTCACTCAACTAACACATTCAGTCAGCTATAACTAAACGTATTGAGAACGGTATACAGTGGTTAAGTGCGAAAAATTCGGTTAGTTTTGTTGGTCCCTAATAAAATAATGTTTAAATTTATTTGATATAGCTATTAACACGCTTATTTTCTTTATGGGTTTTTTTATATAGCAAAGTTTTATTAGAGAGAAAATCAAGTAGTACGCACAATATATTATTTATAAGACGACAGTAAAGCGGCTCTGACAAAAAACACGAAATATCCTTTAGGAGGACCGGTACGCGAATTTTCGAGTTCTCCTGTTTATTTATTTAATAGTAAAGTACATACGCTCTTTTCCTACACAATATTAAAGTTGTTCCAGAGATTCTTGTTTAAGCATCTTCATACCATAAACGTGTTGCGTCTCATTAACTGGCTTTGATGTTTTAAACAAAAAATCAAATCAAATCAGCTTCACGCTGATTACTCGTCCTTAACCTCGTGTTAAGACATTCCGAGCATTGCGTGTTGAGTGGCGGAACTGAACGCCGCGCTTTTCCTCGGCACCAGAGCGAAGAAATGAAAATATAAATTTAATTAAATATTTCCTTTTCTCGAGTGGGATTCGAATCCATAGCCAATCGATTTTGCAGCACACTTTGTGCCCCTGCGCCACGACTGGCCTCAAACCATTTACAACTACTTTTCAGTCGACAAGCAAAATAATCTTTAAAGCTTTCCCAATATGCGAAACTTTCACCAGTAAATATATATTGGCAAAACTAAAATGATAAATATCAAATTAAACGCAGTACAATATAGTTTATGGCTAGTCATTGGTCAATTTGTTCCCCACAGCGCTACCAATAGCCGGGTCCGTCCGATAAAACTTACCAAGCTGAACAACTAAAAGTTTTCCTGTCAAACCCGTTTTAGATAATAGGAATTGGATTTTTTTTTATTCTTATCTTATCTTTTCAAATATTGTCGGCGAATTATTGCTTTGAATGATTTTTCCTTATATTTAGAGGAACGTTTAGATATAAGATAGACGCTAATAAACGAGTTTAATATTATTGTGATATGAAATATTATGATATTTATTTCTATTGTTAAAACAAACGCTTAAATTTGATTATCGGATAAAAATAATTCCAATATTTAGAATTCAAACGCTGTTGTGGCGTAATTGCTACATGTTTGATAATATTTGATAGTTGTCGTATGTAATCTGCAACTGAAGAATGTGTGAGTGGCTCAGTAATAAATCTTATTACACACATTTATTTATACATATCATATATATATTTATCACACATTAAAATAACAAAAACAACACATACACATTCACACTTAACTAACCTACGACAATAGTAAAATAAATAAAATAATACTCACCCGTCGCTGCAACTGTGCCATAGGGACAACTTGTATTACCTGCAAATGATTAACATCATTCTTCTCATTCTTACGATGTTCTATAAAGTGTTTCTCTAAAATCTTCTTTGTCATACAAAAGAGTTTAAAGATTATTGGCTTTCTATATAAGAAGGTTAAAAAAAAACAAATCAAATGATCTGAAATGAATTTTTATGGTAGGGTACGAAAACGAAAGGGTTTCTGGCCGTCATGAGAACATGTGGTGTAATAGAAATTACGCTACATGTACTTTTAAATTATTACAAAAATAACCATTAACAGAATCCCTTTTATCTTTTCTATATACCTAATCCCTTTCGACAAAGAGTAGTCTAACAAAGCAAATCACTAATACTCAAAAGGGCGACGAAAAAGGGCCCCATTTCCTGAAGAAACTATATCTTTCTCTCTTCGAACGACACACGTCCCCTTTGTTGAAAAATAGTAGTGAGAAACAACGAGGACGGGTCTCGTGTTCCGTCGGACTTACTTACGAAGTTACTTTGAAAAGTTTGAATGAAGTTTGGAAATACTTAGAATATACTAATGTTTCATACTTAGATATTAATCAAAATTTCTGAGTTAATACGAAGGATAATTGTGCAACTATCTATTAACTTAATATTCAAACTTAAAAACATAAAATCTGTATCTAATGTACATATGTGTAAATATCTTAAATGTATTTTTGTAAAAGATGTAAGTTTGTCATTTTAGTGCAGACACAGGTCAAACTGAATATGATTGATAATCTTTTTTGTGAAAACGGTTAAGTCACTCTTTTTAACTTATTACATCGCAAGGCAGTCGCGCGCGCTGGGACGGTAACGCGATGGTTATGGATTGGATTCCCACTCGAGGGGATAAATTATTATTTATTTATGTTTTAATTTCTTTGCTTTGGCACCAAGAAAAAAGCCCGGCGTTGAGTTCCGCCACTCAACACGCAATGCATCGAAAACTTCAGCGGAAAGTAGAGAACGGAGTGTTTCAAAAGTAGATTTTAACAAGAGTAAAATATTTAATTATATATAGTATCAGTATGTTCTATTATTTGTTAATTATAAATAATTTGTACGTAGACGTTAACGTAGCTCTTGTTCATCATTCGATGTAATTGCGTTACGACATTGATATAGAAGGAATATATATAATAGGCTCGTAATAATTATATATAAATGTAATTTATACGCAAATGTTAATTAGTTTTATTATATTAAATATTAATAATTTGTAGGATATCATTGTGATTATAGCCACAAATGCAATTTGCGATGTGCAACTAACAAAAACATATAATTAGTGAATCGGTAGTCAGAACCTGGCAACACAGACCGAACGAATATTACCATGGAATGTTACGAAAATTTAAACATATTTAAGCACATTTTGCATCTGAACACCCATAAATATAACTTTTAGTAGTATATCAATAAGATTTTTAGCTTTTTATTTATTAACAAAAAAAAACACACCTATGAGGGAGAATGTGTATTTTAGCCCCCTTGGAGAGGCGCTACATACGATAATATGTACAAAGTTTAACGATGCGAAAGATACGAGTAAAGGGCATCCGAGCATTAATTAAAATGTCAATCAAGCGCACAATGGGTGGTTCAGTTCATGTCGTTGTGATTTTAGATTACCTTCACTAGACATATGACATATGGCTTATTTAAATAATAACTTTTTAACTTTATGATGTTAATATTGTTGTAAAAACACTTAATTCGTCATTGTTCGAAATACTTAGGTTTTTACTCTAGGATTTTTATGACAACTATATTTTCACTGAAACTATATTTTCGTGAAAATCTGTGACGAAACCATTATTTTTTATTAAAACTCGTGATTTTCATTATTTTTAGATTTAGCGTTATATATATAAAGCCGTATGTAAAATATATATTTTAAAAATATTACTGAACATTATATTGAAAGTCTGTTATCATATTCCATCCTCACTTCGCTCGCTATATTTTGCAAACTCATCACACAAAATTGACAGTAACAAACATCTAGAAATTTTCCTTAAAGAAAGTCACTAGGCGTAAATCATAATGGCGGCAATTTTTTTTATAAAATATTCGTCACACTTAGAAAATTAATGATGAAATTTCAAATTTTAAGTTAATGTGTGCCCTAATCAATGTACATGTTTAACTTTAGCAAAATTGACGGATCATACTTTATTATAAACATGTTGAGTAAATGTAGTGCATGTTTTTATAAAATTCTCAATTAAAAGGTTATCTCTTTGGTGTTGGATCCAGATCTGGATGCAGAAGGCAGTATTACTTGTGACGGCGCGTAACGTGAAGAGGTCCCTCACTCTGGAGCCCTAGCCGTCAATGGCCTGGACTCCTGTCTCATCGTCGGGAGAGTGTACGAGTATTTTCACATTGTTTATCTTTATTTAAAAATGTAAACATTATTTCTCAATGATGATAATACACAATTACAATATTTAGTATACGTAAAAATGATATAATTTCGATACCAAGTTAGTGTAGTGTAGTGGGTCGGTCCTCCTGAGATTGTTGAATTTAACAAACATAAATCAAGAAACGCCAGATGCTGCCGTTGCTCTTGACCAAATGATCTCCCAATTCTCTATTTACTCTAGATTAAAATAATCTATATATATAAAAGGACTTGTCCTCACTGACTGAGGTAAGACGCGCGCACAGTCGTAACCGCTCATGGTAGAAACGTGGAATTTGGACAGATGTTTACTTTCGTAATCTGGACATCCAATGAAAAATTTTGACCCTAAAGGAGGGAAATAGAGGATCAAAGTTTGTATGGAAAAATCTTCAAATCGCCACCGATTTTTACAAAATTTGAAATTTAGACTCTTAAAAATATTTCATTGAACACATGTTTCATGGGTTATTAGAATTCACCCCTAAATACGCAAGCGAAGCTACGCGCGTCCGCTAGTGGTTTATAATTATATTGAATGAAAAGATCTCATTAGCCACCTTTTAAAATCTTGTTTTGTTTCATTTCATCTTATTATCGGATTATGAGCTTTTATCTGCAAAGTGCTCCGAGTTAGTCCGCAAATATATTTCGCCTACTTTAGTTTGGTAGAATCTGGTTAATCTCTTGTGAATCCTCTTAATCTTCCAATATTGCCAGTAAACAAAACTTTAAATCTACTCAACATTAATAAAACAGCTATATTATTAAAAACGATGACGAGGGAATATCTATTTTCCGTTTAAATTTAGGTTACATAAATGTACTACATAAATAGCCTTAGTTTTTCGATTAGTTCCACCAATGTCTAGTTTTTCGAAAGAAAGTAAGATATGAAGTAATTTTAAAACTGGTTCGCTTCTGCCTACTCGGCTATAAGCAGGCTATATGAAACTCTTACTTACTACTTGCTGTATATTAACTCGTGTATTGCTTTATTGATGTCTTTATCATAGATGTGAAATGTACTTAAATAAATTTAAGTAAAGCATTGTTGTGGCGGTGACTGACCAGTTGTTGCAGGCTCAAACCACCCTCAAGTGATTATTTAAATGATTATTTTCCTGTAACTCGCAATGTCTCTCTACCTAGTGAGTGAGTGGAGGTTCCCTCCCACAGTTATATGAGAGCAATAAGTTACATGATCCTTAAGAAAAGATAAATAAAAATGTTTTTATTATATATAAATATAATATTTTTACAATATTATTATAGTTTAGCATTTGTTAGCTTTATAAAATTTACTTTAGCACAAGCTTTTAAAAGTTTATTGTCTTGTTACTGGCGTACTCGGAGCTAAGTGAGCTATTTACCAAACAACCTTTATATTAGAAGCTTCGAAAGCTAAGAAAGTAATTACAATATTTTGTTATGTAAACTGTATTTTACAAACAGCTCTTACATTCGAATGTGGATACATATCCACATTTGAATGAATGAATGAATCAACATTGATTTATTTTATAAACGAGCGGGTATATTCCAACTCAGTGATTCAAGAACGTCGAACCCGATCTCTGGGAAGAATTTATTAAGAAGCTATAAAGTTGACGGAGTTGAAAATAAAATTTAAATTTCCGTCTTTATAACCGTTGGCGTATATTCTTGACAGTACACTATAAATTGATTTCCATCTTATATTTGACTACGCTTTAGAACTTCCATATAGTGAACGCTATTTCTTGTTTTTTATTACGTTTAAAAATATTTATATAAATTAGGTTAGTGTAATAAGGTTTTATTTAAAAAGAAAGTATAAGAAAGAGTGCTCTATTAGAATATCAAGATTAATAATTAAGAATTATAAAATTTTCTCAACATTAAATATTTTTTTTAGATTTTTATTTTTGCACTTTAAATACCATCCCTAGAATACACAGAGTGGAAAATAAATTGATAACATTTAGTTTTATAACTACTAATGAGGCAGTACCCAGAAAGATACGCGCGGGATAAAATAGACATGCACATCCGTAGTATTTAATAGAGCAACGTTATTAATTAAGATTTTGTTTTAATTGAACTTAATTTTCTACAAACCATTAATCAATTTACAATAGAAACATCCCGATGGCGTCCGCTATTCGAATAATTAATTATTATTTATAGTGTTTACCCTCACACGATAGTGTTTGAAGTTCACACGTGAAGCCATTAGATGTTACATTGTAGATACTAAAACCTTTGTAATTTATGATCTCTGGAAGTTATAGAATTAGCTAAAGTAATACAATCGAGTATAAACGTGTGTTTGTGTATTTTGTCCTTGTCTCCCTCTATATGTCTGTCTCGCTTCCCTGATTGATGGCAGCGGAGATTGCATGTCAGTATTACAGCTGCGGGGATGTACGGGTCACTTAGTTGCTGCCCGTAGGGGTAAATAGAGTGCACTATATGATAAAACATACCTGTAACTATAGATTGAAAATATGGCTGTTTACTTTTATTATATTATCCACTAGTAATATGTCGGAGACTAAGGTGATTGGGACCGGAGCTTGTTCCGATCCCACTTCTGATGTCGGCGAATAAGGTGGTTGATGCCCATTCCACTTATGATGAGATATGACCGACATCGTACTTCTAATTAGACGAGGGTATTCGGGCGTGGTAATTATAAGAAATGTTATCTTACTCTTGACGTGAAGCTTGGAGCAGTGCCGTGGACTTGTGACCACATCTGTAGGCTTAAGGGATCCCTTTACAGTACTAACACTCGCCTTTCACTGCTCCAGCCCAGTATAATTGCAAATAGGTCTTAACCACATTTGTAATTGAAGTAGTCGAGGTTGGCCAGCAGTGGAGCACGAGTAGTGCTCCGAGCTGTGGTAGAGCCTCGACTGAGCGTACGTCCGTGCAGTTGGTTTTATGTGATTGTCATCGATCGGTGCCACGTCAGAGTGACAGGCAACGCCATCTGATTTTGACAACTGGCAACTTAAATAATCTGCTTCCCTGATACGGCCAATCCTGACATGTGCGCGTCCTCGAGCGCTTTTGCCTTCAATTGTGTTCTATTTAGCCTGCCTAAGAATAATAATCCAACCATACCACTCCTACTGAGATCACTACTACTTTATTCCGCTCGTCCAATCCTGACACATTAACCTAACCATTCGACCAATTTGACCAACTAAACCTTCGACGAACCTAAGAATGAGCCGGATGAATGTGTCCCTTCGACCACCCACACGTGCATGACCCGGACCCTTCGACCTTTCGACCCTACGACCCTTCGACCAACTAACCCTTCAACCAACCTAAGAATGAAGCGGATGAATGTGTCCCTTCGACCAGCCGCTATCAGCTGCATGGCCCGGACGACATTATCCCTTTGACCAATGAACACTTAAGAATGAAGCGGATGAATGTGTCCCTTCGACCAGCCGCTATCAGCTGCATGGCCCGGACGACATTATCCCTTTGACCAATGTACACTTAAGAATGAACCGGATGAATGTGTCCCTTCGACCATCAGCCATCAGCTGCATGGACCGGACGACATTATCCTTTCGACCACCATATATAACCTCAAGAACATAAACCATGGCTAAGGTGTCCCTTCGACCAGTCGCCATCTCGAATGACGACGTGGACCGGACGGCCTCACCATGAAACCACAGCCAAGGTGTCCCTTCGACCATTCGCCATCTCGTATGACGACATGGACCGGACGGCTTTGCTCTGCAACCACTTATAACCTCCTATGGCCTGTACATTGTGCCAGCGACCCTACAGTATCTACGTTCGTCAACCATCATCCACTCTCGTCACGATCACACCAACTATTACATGAACCCGACACACACTACCTGTTTAGTCGATAGAGGTACTACTACACTGCACAATATCGTTACCACAAAAATGTTATCCCTATAGCTTACACTACTGAACCAAATTATACAGAGTATGACACGTATAAGCAACCCTTTCCAATATCGCATCGATATCGCTACAACAAGATATCTATAGCCGATACTCCTATGGAATCTGACATTAAATTACACTAGATATTGTTATCACAGTACTAACTTGTTACACATTACTAACAATTTGCTGGACTATATAATTTATGAAATAGATCCCTACAATTAATTTCCATTCCATTCCATTTCCAATCATTGAAACATTTTAGAACTAGGCAAAATATTAACTGCACTATGTATAACTATTACAGAGTATTACTAAATTCAGAAACAATCCTGCAATAAATCTTTCCAATTAACGAAAGATTAATTTTAACACACTTTTATAACGTTGAGATGTAACTAAGTAACAAAATCTAACTAGGTACGTAAATTACACACTTCATTGATGTATCACTATGAAATTGCCTACAATTAAGCGTAAACGCGTCCCTATTTTCAAATCATTACTTTTAAAGTTCTTTTAACTATGCACGTGTCTTTAAAGATTTTAAATTTATCTACTACAATTTAATTAAAATTTGTCACCAATTTCATTAAAACCATTTACTTGATTATTATCAACTGATTAATGGCGACCAAAACCCTAATTGAGGTTAAATATTAAGCGACACTAACCTTTGCAATGTTCGAAGCCATTACTTTTCTTTCAACATAATTTGAACTATACGGTACGTTCACTAACTATTTCATTTCTTTTAACAATTACATATCTGGACTTCAATTACTTTTAACTTTATAATCACTTTAAAAGAATTAACTAACCTCTTTACTTTCTTTAAACAATCTTTACCTAATATGTCACTTTCAAATATGTCACTTTTTTAAAATTAAATTACCAAATAACTTCCGTTTCATTAATTTACACTGTTATATACTGCGCCATAATTATGGAAACTACTTTATTTCACCTTAAAATGAATTACGTTCATAATGATTTCATTGTAAACCTTCTATAAAATTAGTACCTACCGACATCATTTTTTTAAAATTTGAAATAATTTTCTACATTTTTCATTTAATACGGGGCGTCGATACATTAAAAATCTCAAGCTAACGAAGTTAACGTAACTAACGAGACGAACAAACTAACGAAACTTTTTACTACACTCACGCGTCGTAACTACGAATTTACACAATCACAGAACGGTAGACTATTGAAAGTATCGAAACATTACTTACTAACTTCAGGTGAGAGTGAGGTTCATCCCACTTCTGATGTCGGAGACTAAGGTGATTGGGACCGGAGCTTGTTCCGATCCCAATTCTGATGTCGGCGAATAAGGTGGTTGAGGCCGATTCCACTTATGATGTAGACAGATATGACCGACATCGTACTTCTAATTAGACGAGGGTATTCGGGCGTGGTAATTATAAGAAATGTTATCTTACTCTTGACGTGAAGCTTGGAGCAGTGCCGTGGACTTGTGACCACATCTGTAGGCTTAAGGGATCCCTTTACAGTACTAACACTCGCCTTTCACTGCTCCAGCCCAGTATAATTGCAAATAGGTCTTAACCACATTTGTAATTGAAGTAGTCGAGGTTGGCCAGCAGTGGAGCACTAGTAGTGCTCCGAGCTGTGGTAGAGCCTCGACTGAGCGTACGTCCGTGCAGTTGGTTTTATGTGATTGTCATCGATCGGTGCCCACGTCAGAGTGACAGGCAACGCCATCTGATTTTGACAACTGGCAACTTAAATAATCTGCTTCCCTGATAAATATAATAAAGCGGAAGAGTTTGTTTGTTTGTTTGTTTGAACGCTAAGATCTCTGGATCTACTGGTCCGATTTTTATTGTTTTTGTTTTGTATGAAAGCTGCATTCTTCCGAAGTGCTATAGGCTATATAACATTACATTACACATATAAACTAATATATTTTAAAATACTTTCTAATTTGACATGCAATTTATTCTGCCATGTTAATAACAACCGTCGCGTCGCTACGCAACCGTTACCGCGACATTTTGATTTTCATCCTTATGAACATAAATATAGTTTGCTGTATAACATTCTAATAAATAATTAAGGAGATGTCACTGATTCGAAATGACCTAGCCTACGGGCGGCACAGTGTGAGTATGACCGACGCGAACGGGCCGATGACGTTGACGGTTTTATAAATTTTCATACATTTTCGAAGTATTGTAAATGTTTATGTAATTATTTGCTGTCTATAATTAATTTAAACTACACTTTGGTTCTCTTCTTATTTTATTTGATATTGCCCGCTAAAATTATCTTACTTTATTAAGTATCTCTATTGAGAGAAATGTTTAGTTATTTCGTAGAGTCGATATCTATGTACGCACGCACGGAAAACTTTAGGTACTTTTTCTACTATTGAGAATACCTATCCTTTAGTTACTTTTAATCCTTTTATTGGTTCATTTCAATAACTCAGATTTTTTTTTCTAATAATGTGTATCTACTTATTATTCTTTTGATTATTTAAGCTTATATTTTCTTACTAATTCTATTGAAAATTAAAAATAATTTCATGAATATATTTAATAAATATTCTTATAGTTGAAGCAGGCGTAGCCGCGTCCGGGTCCACTAGTTATATTATACAGTTGTTGTGTCGATTGGTTTTACGTCATTCAAATTCATGTCAAACAAAATATTTTGTGGATTTTTTTTAAAAGATAATATTATACATACATAATTTGAATAAATAAATGTATACTCAAGATAAATTAAAATCTGTAGTAATTCTAAAGAGACAGCCGTCTAGAGACTGACGGCGGAGACACAATCTAATTTTCTTCCCGTTTTCTTACTTGGCGTCAAAGTGATGATAAATAAAACTTGACATCTCATAGAGTCAAAACCTTCATATATAAAATTATGTTATTATACTTTTATACTTTTGCCTCAAGCGGCGTAACTTAACTCAGCTCATCTTACCAGAGCCACAAAATGGAAATAATTAATTGCCCCCAGCTTGGATGGAACCCACTACTATTATTCCTTTTGCTGGTCAAATTAGCACCGTGAGTATAAAGATATATAGGATGGAAGAGGCAGCGCTTCTTTTACTGAAACTGCATATAGGGTAAAATATTTCAAGCTCAGAGCTAAAGAAATAATCAAGATGCCTCAATAGTTTAGACGAAGGATTTTTTTTCATTTCACGATTTTCTCCATACCTGTATTTCGTGTGACGCACACATACACATGCTACTACAAACATACTACTAAGCGTTGCCAAACTTTTACTTTTCATTCGTAAAAACATAACCGAACGAGAAAGAACGATATGTCGCGTTCTTTTTCACGCAATTACCTATATTTTAATAAATCTAAACAACGTTCAAAGCACTTATTAAAATTGTTTAATAAAATCCTACTTTAAGTCAATTTATTATATCTCCTTTATTATGAAATTATTTAGAAATAAGGCATGGTTATTGAACTACCCACAAAATTATATTCAAAATGTATAACACACAAAATGATATTGAACTACGATAGATAGATACTTACATTTAACATTAGGTTTACATCGTCGTTGTCGCATTCTCCTTTTACTAACACTAATATTTACATCATAAGTAATATTAAAAACTCAACATTTGTTTGAAATGTCTTAAAAGAATGTATGTTTTGATAGTACACTCAAATACTGACACACAATAGTTTCACATTTGAGAAAAATACTCAGTAATCACATCATCACGATCACGAAACATTCATCACGACTTTAGGAATCCGATTAATGATAAAATTAATATTAAACAACATCCAAATAATTTAAAACACTTAATAATTATTCAATTCAACGTCTAAAGTCGAAAATAGTGTAAATACAACAGAACTTAGACGTTCCGCGGCCGCTACGCGGCTAAGTTCTGTTACACAGATAATTAAAAATATTGTAATAGTTGCCATTAACTAAAATACTTCTCGAACATACTTTTAAATTTTTTATTACGATTTTCATTATTATTTATATTTGTTTAATTATTTTGAGAGAAAATTGTATAAAAATTAAATAGAAACGAGTCTTATAATGTTAATGTTATGTCTTTTTTCTTTTATTTTTTATTACTATAAACGTAATTATTAAAACATAAATCTTAAATGAAAACTAGTATTCAGATTTTGAGGTAAAATATTTTTTTTATAAAATCAGAATTAATTTTTGATTTAATCAGATAGTAATTGATATATCTAACCATTTACATATGTAGCGGAAATAGTAATGAGTTTTATAACATATTAATAAATTGACAGTTTCAGTAAGTGGTACTTGTAATTTCGTGGTTTTAGGGACACGGTATTGAATAGAAAGTATCGATACTGTACTCATGAGTAGTATCGAAAAAAAAGTATCGATACTTTGAAATATCGAGTACTTTTTTTTAGAGCCTAATGCGAATATGTAGCACGTCAATGTCAGTTAGTAAGTAACATCTTTGTAAAAAAAAAAATAACAAAATAATTACTTATAGGTGAAGGCAGTATCTTAGCTGGATCTCTTTTTAACGTGCATTCTCCTATTGCGTTATATTATCTGTTTTACCGTACATTCTCCTTTGTGTGTTTTCCATTCAACGTGACACTGGCGAAGTGATTAGTGCTGAATTGGCACGCTCGGAACGCCATAAATAAAGAGCAACAACAGCAACAACAAAATATATTTTTTAACCCACTTACTCATAAAACTATCAACACAAAAGTATCGATGTTTTGAAGTATCGAGTACTTTTCTTAAAAACTAATGCGCATGCGTTAGAAAATCAAAGTCAGTCAGTAAGTAAGTAACAAAAATAAAAAAAAATATATTAATCCCATTCCTCCTTCTTACAATCGTTTAATAATAAAAAACATTCGAGCCGTTTCGGTGGCACATAGGCTCATTCGGGATTTTTTTCAGAGTAGGTATTAGTAGTAGTGTAACTAATTTATATTCTCATTATTATTATAATTATTATCAAATATTAATTAGAGAATAATTTAGAATGTTACAAATATTCTCTAATTACGATTTACGATCCTCGCATACAGAGCACTCCAAAGGAAGATAGCGTGTCTGTGAGATGTTGCTATCATAAGTATGAGCCGAGAGGCCAAGTTAGTGTAATTTAATCGATACGATACTTATTAAAAAGTACTTGATTAGTACAAGTATCGAATACAAAATTATCGGTTTCGAAAGGCAATGTACTCGATACCACAAAGTATCGATACTTTTTTCGTGTCTACGTGTTTTGCTTTGTAAGTCTCGAGCTTTTTCTGAAATTCAAGCTTAGTTTAGCCGGAGCCTTACTTAAACTAGCGGCTTTAATACCAAATCTTGCCCCCCTTTTAAGTCTATTATTTTTTAGGGTTTAACTACAAATGTATAGTTTTTAATTTTTTTCCTAAACAAGTATTACCTGTAGATGCTAGCTGTCAAATTTCATAATTCTAGGTTAACCAAAAGTATCTTATTAGTTTTGATACATTTTATACTGATGAACTGTATCTAGTGTGCAGCATCGGCGCTTGTCTATAGTATTTGCTACATCGATTACAATTGGTATGGACGAATCAAAAACGAACTGAAAAACATGTGCCGATTTGTTTGAGCTTCTCGTTTCGAGAAATATAACTCTATTGTTTGGGATTTTTGAATCATGTTTCTATTTCATTAAACTTGGTGACGAGAAAATGTCGTATTTGTCCGAAAAGAGTCGTAATGATTCCTGCTGTACCTACATTTGTAAGCTTTTACTCCCAGAGTGACATCGATTGAATATAAATTAAACAAGGTTAGATTACGAAACATTACTTGAGAGGCAGATATTAAATACATAATTCCGCATGAACGAAATAAAAATAAACATCTAGCAAGCTAGCTAATTGTCCTTCTCATTAATTAAAACACTGAACTATATTTAAATTAAAATTCAAAGCCTTTACAAACCGTTCTCTACAATTAACACAAATCGACGCGAGGGCGCCATTCATTCCCAAACCGTGCGTATAATGAACACATCGCTCCGCAATCTGTCCCAAAGAGCGTGTATTGCATAAATTAGTTCTAGTTAAAACTACCGTTTAAATGGAAATCTATAATGAATAGGCTGTGATAGAGACTATTCCGTTAGTAATTCAATTTTAGATATAAAAGAACCTACTAGTATTATGTTTAAAACGGAAACTCGGATATAATAGTTTTAAAGTGGAAAAGTGGAATGGTCTTTTACAAAATTTGCTTTACGTTTTTACAGAAGACTACGTAACTCTGTAAGGAACAAGGTGACTTACCTTCTGGTAATACAGCGCTAATGACGACCACGCTGTCCACTCCATCGAAGCGTTTAGTTCCACCTCCCAACACGGAAAGTAAAGCAAAGTAAATATATCAAGTGTTACCGCTATCGCTGAAATTTCTCGTGCATTGAATACTAATCTATATATATAATAAAACTGTAAAGGGGGTAAAATCTGTACATTGAATATAAACTAAAAAAAACACGTCAGGGGGACTCAATACAACTAATAGAAGGTAAAAATATGATTTTTGGAATTCTTGTCTGTCTGTCTGTTGTGACTCTTTAACTCAAAAACTACTGGACAGATTTAAATGAAACTTCTTTTGTTGCATAGCTATTAGTCTTCGGCAACATATAGGCTATAATTTATTTTGATAGTCCGAATACCTGATGTGAGACCCTAGCAGCCCCCCTAATCTATAAGAGATATCAATACAACGAATTAGGAAAAGTTATTCAACGTGATGAGCATTTTCTGTTGACATAAAAAAAATTGGATCCAATGTGGAACCCCAGTCACCCAGCTAAACTTTATTACATATAATTCGTCAGTCGTCTTAAAATAAATTATTCTACGTAATAAACATTTGTTTTGACGTTTACGTAATACCATAATTATTATTTAAAATGGTTCAACACCAAATGATATAAATTTAAGTAAATATTTTTAATAAATATATACAAATTAAATAAAATTTAAAAAGGAAATCCATAAATCGGTAACATATATGTTTATCACAGATAAAAAAAATTCAATTCTTATAATTTTGAGGCCCGTTGTGGCGCAGTGGCACAAGCACCGGACTGTATACACGACAGGTTCTGAGTTCGATTCCTACTTAAAGAAATGAAATATTTAATATTTTCATTACCTCACTCTGGAAGGAGGCAAAAGTAATTATATAATATCAAAACAATATACGAAATATCTTCTTTTTTATAAAAATTAATCGCTGAATGTGTTGCTAAGCGCAAATCTCGAGAGCAGCTGAACCGATTTCGGTAATTCTTTTTTTATAATATTCCTTGAAGTACGAGGATGGTTCTAACGGACAGAAAAAAAATAAAATTTACCAGAAAAGGTCCAAAAACATGACTTTTCTATATTCCCATACAAAAGATTCGTATTAATATCTACTTAAAAGTCAATTTGGACTTTAATATACACTACTATAAAGTTTAAATGTTAGTAGCTGGATTCCTGGAAGGCAAAACAATTGAGTGACGTTAGTATCGTAAAAATATTATAGCCCAAGAACCCAGAGCTGCTAGACCGACGTCATTTTAGCACAGGTGAAATTTTGAGGACTATTAGTCTTACATGTAGCTAAGACAGTATGCTTACTCACTAACTTGAAAATGGGATCGTTTCAGAGGTAGAGAAAAATAACGGTATATCTCTTTTTGGGAAAATGATAAAGCCATCGGATTGATCTGGTTGCTTAGGGTCTGAGGCTAGAGGGGTCTTGAAATAGTCCGTAAATAATATATTATAAATTTTAGATATACTTTAATGTAATTTGCCCCAATTTTAAAGAACCTTTATGACGTCTGGCAGAAGTAAAGGTCCACGTGAAAGAATGTGAAATATACATTTTTTACTTTAAAACATATATAAAAACTCTCTTCCTTACTTAAGGGAGCGTTTTCAATTGACACTTCCAAGTGAAAGACCTGTACGCTCATGTGTAACTCTAAGAAAGCTTGAGTGCCCTATATTTAATACCTCTTTCTATGAAAAATCCTTCACAGTTCAAGCAGTGCGCTTATGGAACTCACTACCTAACTCTATACTGTCGGGCAATCCATCGCTAAATACTATTAAAATCAAATTAAAACAAAATTTCTTAATCTCAATTAGAATCTTTAGTAGTCGCTTTGTCTTTTTTTTATTAATTTTCTTTTTCTGTTTCAACTCTTTTATGTCATTGTATATATTTATGTAGGTATAGTAATATTGATTAATATTATGTATATTTGTATGTAGGTTTATTATTATTATTAACATTATATTAAAATACCGCACCCGAATCATTTCTTTTAACATCCGCTACATTCAAGGGTTTCTGGTAGAGATCTCTATTAGAGATAAGTTATCCATTGTACACATTTTTCATGTTATCATAAGTTTTCTGTACTTTCTTTATTGTGTGGTACATAAATAAATGAGAAAAAAAAGAGACTTTCTTCTTTAACGCAACTGAAAGTGTGCTTTAAGTTGGCACTATCTCTGAAGGTTTTTTAAGTTAGAGAGTCTTAAGTACATATTAGACTATCAATCCTCAAAATTTCAGTTTTGTTAAAATGATGTAGGTCTGGGGGCCCTGGGATCTCAGTCTGTTAATGTCAATATTTGTCAACATTTCTATGGTAAGATGTCAATTGAAATGTAAACGTCTCATTGTGCGTCTATATTACTAAATCTAAAAGCCACAAATTTTATAAAATTAATAAAGTGTTGTGTATTTGTGACTTACAAAAAATGCCTTCTATAAGGCGGTGGACAAATTTAGCCAGAAGAATCTAATCGTACCCAGAACGTGAAAATTGCAATGAACGTGACCACGATAGTTGACTGATAATGTTGCAAATTTGAATCGAGCTGCTTTTTGTTATATATCAATTGATGCCAGCAGTGCCTACACCTGTGTTGCTATTGGACCTAAGAATTCTGCTTGCCAATATTGTAAGGTTATTGTAAAAACTCAGTTTGCCAATCAATTTGGTGGCGCAATGATTTTATTATAAGGAGGAGGATTGCCAGTGGTTCCACGTTCAATGCAAGCTGATGAACTGAATTCATGTTTAAAGTCCTCGAAATTGTGGAAACATGTCAAGGTATTACATTTAAGCAAGAATATGTCATGTCATGTTGTAAAATGATCAATCTGGAGACATATTCTCTAAACAACTCATTGATATTGGTAATGGCAAACTTCCTGTAGATGCGCTGACTGGCTGCATCACCTTTCCTGATAGTTCTTGTCAGTTAACGTAATCAAAAGATGAACTCATTCATATAGTGCTTCCAAATGTTGCTGATTATTTATTCCATAATTGGTTGAGCGAAAGAGCTTTACTGGCTGCCAAACACACTGATGTAAATGAATTAAATATAAATTTTCAAGATGGCATTCCTGGCAAAATAAGGACACATAAGTCAGTTGATACGGCAACTAATGAACATGATGTCATGAACTATCCACCGGAATTTTTAAATTCACTTGATTTGCCAGGATTGCCGCCTCACAACCTTCAATTAAAGCTTGAATGTGTAGTTATAATGTTGCGAAATATTAACCAACTGAAACTTTGTAACGTCACACGATTAGCGATAAAAAAATAATGAATAACGTAATAGAAGCAATCATATTAAAAGGAAAGTATAAAGGAGAAGACTTTTTGATGATGCGGGGCATCCCAATGATTTCGACTGACATACCATTCGAGCTTAAAAGACTACAGTTTCCAGTACGGCTTGCTTTCGCAATGACTATAAACAAATCCCAGGGGCAGTTATTAAGTGTTTGTGGTACTAATATAGAAAACTCATGTTTCTCGCATGGTCTGTTGTATGTTGCCTGTACCCGTGTTGGAAAACCATCTGCTCTGTTTGTTTACGCGCCAGATAACCAAACAAAAAAAAACGTGTACCATAAAGCACTACAATGAAAATGAAACTGAATTTAGAATAAGTAAAAATAAAATAAAATATAATAAGTAGGCATCATAATAAGATATCGGAAATTGTTATTTTTATTATAATTTTTAATGAATATTATAAGAATTAAAAATGATTTAAGTTTTTATTTTTTTTATGTTACTAGCTGACCCGGTGTCGCTAATAGCAGAATAAAAAAAAAATCGACTGTTAGGCGATACGAAGTTCGCGGGTCTGCTAGTCCTATATATATATATAGGATTAGTATTATATTAGTAGTATATATATATATATATATATATATATATATATATATATATATCTCCATACCTATATTATAAATTCGAAAGTAACTCTGTCTGTCTGTCTGTCTGTCTGTCTGTCTGTCTGTCTGTCTGTCTGTCTTTTACGCAATCAGGGCCAAACCGCTAATTCTTTTGTGATAAAATACACATATAGAGATACTTGAGGGTCTCGGGATGAACATAGGATACTTATTTTTCTCATATTTGTATTATTTATACAATATATTAAAATAATTAATTTCACTTGCAATTTATTCCGCCATGTTAATAACAATCGTCGCTACGCGTTGCTAAGCAACGGCTTGCAAAATTTGCTGTTTTAAGAAAACGTCACCCAAAGTGTGTTTGCTTAATGCATACATGGCGCGCCCCGATATAGATTTGTATACATTAACAAAAATTAGATGATTTCTATAATTTGATATTCATCCTTATGAAAATAAATATAATAGTCACTTTTAGCATTTCATCTAGATGGAAATTATAGTTTACTGTATAACATTCTAATAAATAATTAAGATGTCACTGATTCCAAATGACCTAGCCTTCGGTCGGCATAGTATGACCGACGCGAACGGGCAGATGACTTTGATAGTTTTGTAAATTTGTATATATTTTCGAATTACTGTTAATTTTTATGTAATTATTTGCTGCTTATAATTAATTTATCTCAGTTCGGTTATTTATACCGATGTTATACACTTAAAATAAAGTAATTTTAATCATTTGGGATTTTATTTAAAATTGTTCGCAAAAATTAATAATTATTTAATATAGAAAAATGTTTAGTACGCGCGCACGGCAAACTTTAGGTACTTTTTCTAATATTAAGAATTTTCTTTAGTTACTTTTATTTCTTTTGTTTGTTCATTTGTCTGTCTGTCTGAGTAACCGACTCAGATATTTTTTCTAATAATAAATCTCCACTTATTATTATTTTTTAACTTATTTTAATTATTTAGGCTTATATTTACGCGGGCGTAGCCGCGTCCGGGCCCACTAGTATATATATATATATATATATATATATATATCCCACATTCAGCGAGAAATATATAAAGGTATAACTGCCGTTTTGGCTTTAAAAAGCTTAAATGAAAAGCGCGATAGGAGTTGAATCACTAAGCCCCTAAAGACAGTTTGACATAACCACATTTTAGAAAGAATGTTACAATACTGAATTAAAACTTTAGGAACTGAAGCAATATAGCACTTTTTTTTTTCAGCTTCACGCTGTAGGATACAGGGGGGCAGAGAGAACATACTGTTAAGACACTCCATTCCCCACTTTCTGCCAAATTCTGGAGGCATTACGTGTTAAGTGGCAGAACTCAGCGTCGCGTTTTGCCTACACACCAAAACGAAGAAATGGAAATATAAATGTAAATAAATATTTCACTTCTTAGAGCCTACAACCTATCGACCTTACAACCGCCGCGTTACAGTCACAACCTTGTGCCGCCACGACAGCCTCATGTATATAGTACATAAGTAATAATATTTATGTATGTATATAAATATTTAAAAAAATATGTAGATAAATCATCATAAAGCTCATTGCATTGCGTATTTCCTTTGGCAATCGAACTCATAAGCTTCTTATTTCTGCCCCAGTATAATAGAACAATAGGCCAATTTATATATCTAATTTACAGGCTTCTAAAGTTTAAACAATTGACAACGTTGGACAAAATGGTAACCGCCCTCAACGTAAGCGCTATAAAATATGACGCGTCTATTAAAAGTTTACAAACAACTAAGACATATACACAGATATGCGCCAACTTGCTAACTGCGAGCACAATATACGGTAACTGCCCAAGTAGAGAGTGGAGTCACGGACAGATGTGAGTGGTTTTTGAATAGATAACTTAGGGATCTCTTAACGTGTTCTTAAAGAGAATAGAAAACAACAACTGGAATTTAAGATTTATAATAACTGAAGTGATATGTGCTCAACTGGCACGCTCGGAACGCCAGATTTAAAGAACCATACCATACCATACCATAAATTGAAAACTTACAGTGTAAACTGTAACCTAGGTGCACAGAAGCATAACACTTGTACTTGTACAAACTGACTGTGCAAAGGTAGTTTGCATTTTTTAGTTTTTATGTTCTATAAAGGCTTTTAACGTAACGTAGTTCAATTAAAACTTCTCTTTTTGGTCCGTGTTTCTTAATAAAGGAAGTTGATTGCTCAATTTTCATATTTCAGTATTACTGCAGAGAATTTTCAGGTTTCGTTTCGTAAACTGTTTTCGATATTCGCATTATATCAAACGTAAATCTATATGTTAAAGATTATTATAAAGCTTTATATATCTGTCATATTTTTTGTGTAATTCAAGTAATATTTTAACTAATATGTATTTATTTATTTTATACATTCTTCAGGTGCTTAAAGGTAATGTCATTAAAATTATTTATAAATAACATAATTTAACCCGTGTCAGCATCGCACCCATAACCATTACGTGTTCTACTACGAGTATGTCCTACCGCTCGTGTAGTTCTTTTGGTAAGTATATTTAATATGCAGACATATTGTTTTTATTTTTCACTAGTGGACCCGGACGCGGCTACGCCTGCTTGAAGTATAAGGATATTTTCGCGTCGGTCATACTGTGCCGCCCGTAGGCTAGGTCATTCCGAATCAGTGACATCTCCTTAATTATTTATTAGAATGTTATACAGTAAACTATAATTTCAATATAGATGAAATGCTAAAAGTGACTATTATATTTATTTTCATAAGGATGAATATCAAAATGTCGCGGTAACGGTTGCGTAGCGACGCGACGGTTGTTATTAACACGGCAGAATAAATTGCATGTCAAATTAGAAAGAATTTTAAAATATATTAGTTTATATGTGTAATTTAATGTTATATAGCCTATAGCACTTCTGAAGAATGCAGTTTTCAAACAAACCAAAAACAAAGTAAATCAGACCAGTAGGTCCAGAGATCTTAGCGTTCAAACAAACAAACAAATAAACAAACAAACAAACAAACAAACAAACAAACAAACAAACAAACAAACAAACAAACTCTTTCGCTTTATTATATTAGTATAGATTATAATTATGTAATAATCGATACTACTCACTCTTATCGCTGTGAAAATATGTATATAAGTAGTGACGTTATGAAATCGTGCTCTATTGAACATAATAGATATTTGAACCTACAAACACCTCGTACGGTAAGAGTAGCCAATATCAGTAATGTCGACGTTACTATAGCAACAGATTAAGTTAACCTAACAGAAAATAGTCCTTTAATACTCAACTCCACTCAAAGCTTATTAAAAAACGGATTACCATTGATGTTAAATGGAACCTCGTACGTATCTTAATGCCTCGTGTTATAGTTCAGCAGCTCCGAGCCCCGCGGTCGGTAGCTGATGCAATAATTATAGTGCTAATACACGAACCACCCACGGCAAATAGAAAATTATGCATATTGAACACTACACCGACGAGCGATATTCCAGACTTATACATATATAATATACATAATATAGACTTATATAGATATATAATATATTATGGAGTATTAGAGGAATTGATCAAAATTATGCATTCACTGCTATTCTATTGTACGAGTATAACACAGTGTTGACTAAAATGGTGTTAATTTATATAATTAAGGACACATGAAATTTGTTCATAGCATTTTCAGAAAGGCTCACGAAACTGTAAGCGAGTAAAGTAAGAAAAGAATACGAAGAAAAAATATTTAAAAAATTAGAGAATATAAAACAATCTCCTCCATTCAGATCAGATAAATTGCATTTTATTTTTCCGTTTTATATTTCCTCTACAAACTGTAATATCAAAGTTATGCAAGAACAATAAACCACCAAGGAGCATCAATACGCCGCGGGCAGTCATACTAGTCATACTTCACACTGCACAGACAAGTAATATGCGATGCACTGTAGAGTCAATGTGGGACATCTTACCACTTGTGACGGATATACAATATGACCGCGGGAGCTTTACTTTGTTATATATGTTGAAAACAATCAGTGGCAGAACTGTTAATAATAACAAGTACTAGTGTGGTAACTATTCTGTAATATTTTTACATTTATTTTAATGTCATTTAATAAGAAATTTTATTAATAATTTTTAACATTTCTATTCAAAGGCAAATACAATTTATATAAATCACATGAGTAATGTAATGAGTAAGTACCTCCATTCAAAAGACATCATACGCACGATTAACATCGCAGTTCTTACGATGCGTCAAGCGGCGGAGCAGGGAGACAATAACCATTGTACGCGCTAACACTCGAATGAAGTCATATGACATGATGGAGAGGTTGATAGAATCTATTGTGAACTGTCTTTTCCACTTATACTTATACATCATTTTGTGGCGCCATGAAGCGAAAACTATGTAAATATTTGACATTTGTATCGGCAGTCCAAATAACCGGAAGCTGTTGTTGACCTCGAACAAATAAACGTTTATTTTCATTTGTATACCGGCGTGAATTAAGGTTTTTGTTTTTGGAATTTATGTCAGTTCTTATGTCTACTATTGACTTTGTTAACTTTTATATAATGACAGGATAAATATATTTCGTAGGTATGCATATTTATATACAATATTTTATTTATAAAAAAGAGTGATCTACATAAATAGTTATAGACAAGAGAAGTCTCGTACGCTACAAACTAGTTGCAGCATACTCAAAGTTACGAACTAAGGATAATGTTTTATGTTTCACAAACTTCACTAAAGTCAACCACAAGCTCGAAAAAAAACCTGCCTGCCTCTATAGCAACGAAGATTTAGATGCGTTTGCACGTATTGGATAATTGAAGTTGAATATATTATTTCAGCGCGATATATTTGGTTCCACTTTTTTTGTAGTAGTTGTTAGTAGGTAGGTTTTTGTTTATAATTTCTTCCGTTTAAAAATAGTCTTTTAAATATATTTTAATAAGTACTTGAAAAGATTAGTAGCACAGATTTAAAATTACGGTACCTACTAAAAAATTCTTGCTGTGTAAAACAATTGGAAAATCCTTATTGAAACTACGAAAATGCGGGTTGCATTAGGGTTTAATTAATTTTCACATTATCTTAAATGCTTTGCAAACATACATTATATGAATAATCCAGTAGTAAAAGCGGGCGAAGCCGCAAGGGGGTTGCTAGTTTTGTATATTTGAAAAGTATATATAAATATTAAATCAATTGTTCAGTGATTTTATCTGAATATATTTTTATCTTGCGGTTGTTTTTGCGTATAAAATTCTATCTGTATTATTTCGAGGGCCGTCTAAATGTATTCATGACGTCAAATCTTCATTTCCATATTTGGTAGGATCCAAGGTTAAGGAGTTAAATATCTAGATTTGCAGAATCAGAGAACTTAGTTTGAATTTGATACTCCGATGAAAGGTTTAGTTTGTTAGTAGATATTTGCAAGTGGGTAAATTACGTCTTATCGGAGACAGTGGGGAAAGTTTGGAGCAGTAATGAAGATCTCCTAGTTTCATCTGTGTCGTAAATAGATATTATTCTTCACTCTTGGAACGATTCCAAGCCAGTGTGGCGATTGTGATATAAATTCTTATTCATTGTATTCTAAATACGCTTAGTACTGATCGTCGATTACAAATAATTTATGTCAGCGGCATGGTATTTATGGCTTTATGATGGCAGTATTAAAATGAACATCTGTGTATGTATAGTATTTCACATAAAAATATAAGAAGAGATTGTTATTCTTCTGCTTCTTAATATTTTGAATTACCTTTATATTACGTAGTAGTCCCATATGGTTAAAGTTTTCGATCGTCTTCGTTACTAAAAATTTAGATGCTCTTGTGTTTCAATAGCCTTGTGGAGTTTTTCTTTGATTCTAGAAATAGGTATATCAGTTTTACATAGCGACGATATAAAGTTATTTGATAAATCTGATAAGCCACGCAATACACGCGCATTCTTGACATCGAAAATTTTCTCCTTCATCCTATTTTTTTCAAACTTCTTGACTTAAACTTAGAAAACAGGTACGCGCACCAGCGTTAAAGGACAACCAAGTCAAGTAACGCCTATTTTATAAATATTAACCATATAATGTCATCTTTATGCTACGTTTGGAATGAGTTTTATTTAAAAATATTAGCGGACAAAACAAAACGAATCATAGAATACCGATAGCAATACCATGAATGGAAACATAACACTTCGAGGCCCCATATATGTTTCTTATCTCCCTTTTATAGCGCGAGGCTGTGTAACATATGGTGATTGCGAGAATACTGCTAAATAATTAATGGGCGTCTATAAAATGTTCATATAATGAGAATAACTATAATAATATTACATTTACCCAACATCTCTGTTAGAAATAAATTTATCACTGATAACATAATTTTACTTTAGTTGTGGAGTGTAAAAAGGAATTTATTAATTATTATCTGATGAATATATGAATATGAATATATACGGTTCGTTTTATTTTCATACAGTATAATCTATATATATAAAAGGACTTGTCCTCACTGACTGAGGTAAGACGCATGCACAGCCGTAACCGCTGATGGTAGATACGTGAAATTTGGACAGATGTTTACTTTCGTAATCTGGACATCCACTAAGGGATTTTGAAAAATTTTAACCCTAAAGGGGTGAAATAAGGGTTGAAAGTTTGTATGGAAAAATCTTTAAATCACCACCGATCTTTATAAAAATTGAAATTGAGACTCTTAAAAATATTTCATTGAACACGTGTTTCACGGTTTATTAGAATTCACCCCTAAGCAATAAGCAGGCGAAGCTGCGCGCGTCTGCTAGTGTAAAGAAATCAAACACCTCGAGGCTTTTACAGAACTTATATTTCTTCCAGGGCTAAATAACATTAGGCTTCTACAATTTATATCTCAGGACTTTTACAGAACTTATACTTCTTCCAGGGCTAGATACCATTAGGCTTGTACAATGTATATCTTAAATTATAATACAATATTTTATTCTAGAGGACCACTTTCCTCTTCAGCTCCAAATCTAATAATGCGCATCAGAATTTTCAACACATCAAGCACATTTAGTTCTATGTATAAATTTTCAAATATATCTTTTTATTAAACAAAGAGGTTGATTTACATTTTTCTATAACAAATTATCGTAAATATAAAAACTATTTATATAAAATCATTACATTCGGCCATCCGACTTCGTGCAATCTCCCGATGCACGACTACTCACAAAAACAGTACAAATCAACAATATATTATTATAAACTCATTACATTCGGTCGATTACAAATAATATATGTATTGATATTGCCGCAGCCTACTTGACATCACTAGTTTCAACAAATATACAACTAATTAAATCATTGCGTCTTGAGCTAGTACAATCATATTATAACAAAATGCGCAATAGATACTAGACTTAACATATAATTTACAAAAAATAATTACTTTTGAGACCAGAAGACTTTTGGAGTTCTCTCAGAAGTTTAACCATATGTACATATAACGAAATTGTAACTTATCGCTGCGTGGAAGAAATACGAGAAAATCTATCAATAAATAAAACATGTTTTGTTAAAATGTTGTCTGTCGGTTTTGTCGGTTTATGTGTCCCTGCGTTTGTCTGTACGCAAAGTTGAGCACGTAAAGAAATATGTAGTATAAAGTTTAGTTTCAACTTAAAGTAACATCAATAATCATACACACAAATATAAATATTATGTTCTAATGTCCACTGGCTACATGTTTGTTTATCTCTACATATATTGCACTCTTTACGTACATACTATTTAAAGTTTATTTCTTGCTGTTACCTATTATTATCTGTCAGTTCCGTTATTGAACTTTAATTTCACTCTTAAATATATAAAATAATAAGGATAGCGTATTTATATTTGAAACTCCGCTAAAATTACAAATATCCGACGAAATACTTTATTGTCCATCATCAAATAAAGTGTAGTAAATGAAAATGCTTCACATAAGAAAATGCACAGCAGGCGGCCTTATCGCTGTAAGCGATCTCTGCCAGGCTACCTTAAGGTGCACTCGGAAGTGTATGTCAATCGGTAGCCTACCGCTGCTTTATATCCTTACTAGCGACCCTCTTGCGGCTTCGCCCGCTCAAACTACTGGATTATTCATATAATGTATGTTTGCAAAGCACTTAAGATAATGTGAAAATTAATTAAACCCTAATGCAACCCGCATTTTTGTAGTTTCAATAAGGATTTTCCAATTGTTTTACACAGCAAGGATTTTTTAGTAGGTACCGAAATTTTAAATCTGTGCTACTAATCTTTTCAAGTACTTATTAAAATATATTTAAATGACTATTTTTAAACGGAAGAAATTATAAACAAAAACCTACTTACTAATAACTACTACAAAAAATGTGAAACCAAATATATCGCGCTTAAATAATACATTCAACTCCAATTATCCAATACGTGCAAACGCATCTAACTAAATCTTCGTTGCTATAGAGGCAGCTGGGTTTTTTTTTTTCGAGCTTGTGGTTAATGCTGAAGAGGGTATTCTGTCCCTGATGAAAAGCAAGCACGACGTGGCTGCCTGTGAGGAAAATTAAATAGAATGCATGGGCCGGGAATCGAACCCGGGCCGCCCGCGTGGCAGGCGAGCATTCTACCACTGAACCACCGATGCGTGTAAGGCTAGCGGGCACGGCGGACGCATGGCGAGTGGCGAGCCGTTTCGCAGCAAGGATTTTTTTGATATTGTAACTACTTCTAAAGTACTTATTAAAATAAAAAACAGTAAAAGACAGTTTTGGTCTACATTAAATGGCCAACGTAACTAATGTACTTATTTAATGCTGAGAGTAAGGGATAAGTGAAACTTGAGTAACATACAGCTGATGTGTCAACGGCGGGATGTGTCAACAATTAAATGCGTTTTCTGTAAAACTATTCGCAATTTCGAAATATTGTAAAAAGCAAATTTTATCTTCGTTTAACGTAGAAAATTAATAAAGTATTTTAAAGGATAAGGATTAATACCATTATGTAAAAATATCCCTCACAATAAAAAATATATTGAAATTACAATTTTTAGACAGAAATATGATCACTACACGTTATTCTTAAAAGATACGAATATGCCGTCGCGGACTTTTTTGTAGATCTTATTAAGAGGAACAATACTCCAGTACATTTTTTTCATGTAGTATTTACCATTAAAGCAGCGCATGCGCCAAAGTGTCTCAGCGGGTAGGACTTTATACACATTTATCGTATTTATGTTAATTTACATAAGAATGTACAAATAATAAACTATATATAAACCTTCCCTGAGAAATACTCGACCTAATAGTGAAAACCGCATCCAAATCCGTTGGGTGGTTTAGAAGAAGAAGAGTTAGAAAGTTCAGACAGACACAAAAAGCGACTTTGTTTTATAAGATATAGGATACACATACGTAATATATCCTATTATATTGTATAGAATTATTAATTATAATAAAATATAATTTCTAATGTCAACAAATATATATAAATACGGTCACGTTAATTTGTAAAGAAAAGGATACAAAAACTTAAATATGTCTAGGTCTAGGTCTTGGTATAAGGATACCTAGGAAATATTATTAAGCAATTTTAATTAACACAATAGATGTATGTTGATAAGTATGTAAAAACAATCCATAACAGTACGTTCAGAAAAGTAAAAGGATCTACGATATTACAGAGCCAAGTAGTGTGCATCTAGCTGGGCTTATAATGTTTGGATTGAGAACGTTACATTCGATAGGAATACAGCGTCGAGCTATTGGCATCATCAAAAATAAATATATATAATAACAATTTTGCAGTTGAGTTATAACAATTACTTCACATACATACTCATAATAAAATCGTAAGAGGTTCGGTCTTTACTTGAAAAATATTTTTTTAAAAAAAAATGTTATTAACCTAATACGCTCATCTGGAAGCACTTGCAGATAAACTCAGCTCTGCCGCGTTCGCAATTAAGAAAGTAAGACAAATGACGGACGTTGAAACTGCCCGACTAGTCTACTTTAGCTATTTCCATAGTATTTTATCTTATGGAATGCTGTTATGGGGCAGTGCTTCAGATATCAATTCAATATTTATTCTCCAAAAAAGAGCCGTAAGATATATTTATAATCTAAGAGCTCGAGATTCTCTGCGAGATGTTTTCAAAGATGCAGGTATTATTACAGTTGCTTCCCAATTTCTATACTATAATATTCTCTTTGTCCGACAAAATATACATTATCATAGAAAAAATAGCGACAGTCATACGATAGAAACGAGAAATAAAGATAAGCTTGTTACACCAAGTTTTCGCCTCCAAAAAGTTAATAAATCCTTTATGGGTCTGAGTATACGTGTATATAATAAAATTCCGCAGTGTATTCTTAATTTGCCACTTCCAAAATTTAAAATATCTGTAAAAAAAATTCTAACAAGTAAAGCTTATTACACTGTTCAAGAATATTTAGAGGATAAGCATGTATGGAATTAATGTCTATTGAATGTCAGGCAGGACAGCTGCCAGCTAATGTAATAGTAAAATACGAGTATACCATTGACTTTAAAAAGAGCAACTGTTGAGTTTCTTGCCGGCTCTTCTCAGCAGAACTGCCTTCCGAACCGGTGGTAGCTTTTTGTTGACATGTACATTCGACGATTCAAAAGTGCTTATAAAGTTTATTTGAATAAAGAATATTTTGAATTTGAATTTTGAATTTGAATAGAACCCAAAACAATTATTTTTGAATTTTTGTTTATTTGTCCGTTTGTCTGTGCGTTTGTTATCTCAGAATCGACTTAACCGATTTAAATGCGGTTTTCACTATTGGGTTCTGGCAAGCTCCCGAAAACATATAGGGTTTATTTTATTACAATCGGTTCATAAACAAAAAAAATAAAAGTTATGCCAATTTAAAGTATTTAGTTCGACAAATTTGCTAATTGCCGTAACAGTTATTTTATACAAGTGTTTTACTGAACTGACTGAAACTTTAGTTTACAATTCCTTTATTAATATTTCTATTTCAGGCGGGCGTAGCCCCGGACGGGCCCACTAGTAGTAAATAAATTCTTATGTAATGTAAAGAATAACCTCATGACAAACACTATAACGATTTTACAAAGTTATTTTTTTATTTTAAAATCATCCAATATGAGAATTCCAATTTTAATTAAGTAGAACAACATGTTCCCTGAACTATTCAAGACCGACCTAAACACAGCAATCCCTAACCATGCCACGGAACGACATGCAAGGAGAGTTGGCTGTGGCTGAAATATTCGAAACGATCATCTGTTGAACTATATTTACATAAAAGTCATTTAAACCATCAAATATTCTTTGCGTTGTAACATTTACTCGTTAAAGAACCGATTCCGAAAATTCCTCAAATTTTTGCAATTGAAATTTACTGAATTTAGGTAAAAAAATACATATATATATATATCAAGGACGAGTAATTCCGACGGCTAAATCAAATTTTAAAAACTATGATTTATATAAATAAAAAATAATTTTCCGTATTATTTCTTAACGTATACACACACAATGCTACAAAAACTATTTTTTTAGTCCTATGTAACTTCCCTAGTAATTTCCTAAAAAATATTTCTTTTGAGATACTTTAATTTTTATAAATAAATTTAGAAATCTTTATTGCCCATTTACGCTTAATGACTAGAATTGGTTTATGAATAAAAACGTTATGTTAATATGAAGCACGTTTGTAAGACAAAATTGCTGCAAAATAACTTATTGAATCGGCTAAAAATGTAATTTTCAACGTATAAACATTGTTTCTAAGTCTACGTTGACGATGCGGTCCCAGAACGAAAATACACTAAATTGTGACCACCATGTTGTCATAAGGGGAACAAAATCGCGTAAAAATAACTACGTACGTAGCAGTTATTATTATTTACAGTTACCAGCAAACAAATTGCGATCTTTTACGAGCTACCAATTGTTAAAGTTTCGAGTTCGTAAGAGAGTAAACATCTATATTCGTAACAAATTTGACTAAGACAAGGTAAGCAACAAACGCGGAACGCCACATTTTAATGCATTAAAATCTCATCTACAACTAGAGCACTAACGCCTGCCTAGTCATCAGATGAATTTTCAAAAGGTAAGTAAACCCCTGGACAGAGGTCCAAGAGAGGTGAAGAGAAACTAACAAGTTTACTAGTCTTAGTTTACATGTTTATTAAATTTATGAGCTTAAGAAATGCAGATATTGACACTCGCTCTATGTGCGTTTCAATTCGCTACCATAAAGAAAATGGCAGAATACATAAATATACATTTTGTACTAAATAATATGTTTTGGAACTGGAGAAAAATATATATAAAGACAATATACTACCTTTTTAAACATAGCGTTTAAATAGTGCGATAAAATAGTGAATACGTGTGAATACAAAACCAACGTAAGAAGATAATAATTGCTATAAATCAAAGCAGACTGGATAACGCTAAAAGACAACAAAGTGAGATGATTCATTAATTGTGACTGTCGTTTCTCTAATTTACACACAATTTGCAACGTCTGTACATATTGTAATTATGCTAATAATAAAATTGTAACGTGTGTATGCTAACAAACTCTTATGTACATAGAAACAAATTTAATTAATTTATTCCAATCACCCCAACCCGATATAAATCACATATATGAATTCTACTGGAAATAAAAAATGTCGAAACTTGTAGGTGGTACTACACTGGTAGCAGAACCTAATGCTGTGACTTTGTAATCGTGTTTCTATTTATCTTGTTTAATATATTTGTTGCCACAATAATTGATACATAAAAAATATATATCTTTCAATATATAAAATTTTGAACTAGCAGACCAAACTAACACTGTTATGACCTATGATATTTATGACACTGACGGTACCTGATCCTGATCCTGATCCTAATCCTGACCCGATACCCGAGTGAGACTAATTTTCTACTTTTAATGCATGATATCTGAGATAAATCAATAAATCTTCTGGTTTTTTTACATTTCTAATAGGTTTATCGAGTATCCTAATACAGAAAATAGCTTTTTTCTTTCGTTTTAACCAGATCTAAAAGTAAAGCTAAGGGTAATTTATTACAGAAATATTGATGTATATTTTTTTATTGTCTAGTATTAGCTTTCATTTCTTTGAGAAACTGATCATAATTTCGCTCAAAGCACTTTATTAAACTTTTTGTAGATACGAATTATTTCCTCACAAGACCCATTATAAACAAACGAGCAAAATTTATACACTCATTTACTTATGTAAGCCAATTTTCTATATGTCACACAAACTGCGGAATTACATTTAAATGTGATCTATTAACTTTTATAATACCAGTAACTAAAGTTTAACTTTAATTCTTATCTATTATACAGAAATTTATAAATCTAAACATTGCTTTTGTATACCAGTAAAAAGTTCCTTTGCTTGTCTTTATGTCACCGAAGCGCTTTATCACATCAGATGAACCGCTCATCAGAAGATGTAAATCACTCCTACGGCTGCGAAGATCTCGAAGTTTTGCATTTTCGATAAATTCCTTTTTTTTTTGTTTGTCATTGCCATCATTCCACTGGGTGGTTCCTCTAGGGTGCGTCTCAGCATCCGACTCCATTTCCCTCAAATTAATGCAACAAATGTCATTAAAAACTAATAATCTTAATAAATTAATTGGTGTATTTATAAATTATCAATTCAAAAGCATTCTCTTTTAAATGTCATTCAAAAAATATTTAAAATGGATCGTCAAAATGTCAATAAATAAATCAGAATCAATCAAAAGAAAAAAAAAATACTAAAATAATCAATATTAATAAACAAACATAATAATTTAAGCATACATTACTTACAAAGACTATTACACACTATGCCTGACTGCCGCAATCATCAGTCACGAGCAGGCGCTTACTTAATGTTTTACTTTACTACTACGCCCGACATACCGAGGCCACCACCAGCCTCGAGCAAGCAGGCTCTTACTCTAAATACATAATATCAATCATCAATCTTCGGCACGCTGACCGATAATTCATCTACGGCACGCTGACCGTTAATTCATCTATGGTATTCTAACCATTCTTCTGTGGCACGCTGACCACTAATTCATCTATGGTATTCTAACCATTCTTCTGTGGCACGCTGACCACTAATTCATCTACGGCATCCTTAGCCGTGTATCAATCTTTATACTATTCTATAAAATATACTTTATCTTCATACTATTCTAATAAAATGCATAATAACTCTTAAAGTGACTAAATTTTCAATCAAAAGCTCTCCGATCAATAATATCTACAAAAGCTAGCAGTGGAAAACTTGATTTCCATGTTTTTGTTGTACGTACCTCACTTTGGGGCGGAATCTGATCCCGCTTCTGACTGTAAAGAAATCAAACACCTCGAGGCTTTTACAGAACTTATATTTCTTCCAGGGCTAAATAACATTAGGCTTCTACAATTTATATCTCAGGACTTTTACAGAACTTATACTTCTTCCAGGGCTAGATACCATTAGGCTTGTACAATGTATATCTTAAATTATAATACAATATTTTATTCTAGAGGACCACTTTCCTCTTCAGCTCCAAATCTAATAATGCGCATCAGAATTTTCAACACATCAAGCGTCGCGCTAGTTCTATGTATAAATTTTCAAATATATCTTTTTATTAAACAAAGAGGTTGATTTACATTTTTCTATAACAAATTATCGTAAATATAAAAACTATTTATATAAAATCATTACACTAGTATGATATAGAGTGTTACAGTTGTTAACGGTTTGGTTGAAGTAAATGCATGATGTTTACGTTTGTATAAAAGAGTGACATAACTTTAAATTCTATCTACCCATTGTAGGCCAAAAAAGGCATAAATCATTTATCTGCCTGTCTGTATAAATTATAATTATTATAGTTTTACACAGAACTCCATAAAATATTAATCACAGATTTTTGGTTTAAAAGAAACAACCGAAGTTTCAATATTAGAAACACGCATATATTGCTATAATAATACTATAAGTTACTAACAATAAATAAAGTATAAATCACATCAATGACCGATAGTGAAAATATCATTTAAATTAATAAGAAAATTTCAAAATATTTAAATTACAGCGACTACTTTTATATCTCTAACACAGTATGATCCTAGAAAAGTAATCATATAAAAATCTATTCAGAATTTCAAATATCGTCAATCGCAATTCAATAAAGGCGATTTATGTCAGTCGTTGCTAACCGTAGCGCTGTGCCGGCGGCGGACGGGGGGTTGGCGAGGCTCCAGAGCTCTTGTCTGCGAGAAATGGATCAGTTCTAACTAATAGCGAAAAATTCTCTCTTCTTTCAAAGATAAATGATAGAAGTGTTAAACTTACCTAGTTTTTAACTATGTAATGTTTTTTGGTTTGATACAATAATAAGGTAATTGACATAAAAAACGTATGTACTTAATACGTTGCCAATATGGCCACGATCATCACGATCGAAGGCCTGTCATGGCGCGGGGGCACAAAGTGTGCCTCAAAATCGACTTTATCTTAAGATAACTTTTAAGTCACAAAAAGAAGTAACTTGTCAGAAATTTGATAGCTGTGCTGCTGAACCACACTCGCTCACCCAAAACAAAGCTTTAGACGATTTAAATATGGTAATTAAGTGGCTGATAAAGAAATTATTAAATTTAATAGTTTACTTTTAAGCTAGAACTATTTCCAACAATTCCAACACTCTACCTCATTTTAAATAGTTAATTAAATGGCGACCTGATTTATCAAAAGCAAATTTTACTGAACTCGTCAAAATTATATTGAAACCCATGAGCTTAAAGCTAACAAAGTTAGCATTTTGGAATCGAGTTAAAATCCATTAACTATTTGCGCTTACAAAAGGTTATTTTTAATTTACACGTTCTTAATTTCCATTGAATGAGGTAGTTACAATTGTATGACAGCAATATAGCAATTTATAACGTTCCTTTGTATAACAAATAATCATTCAATCAGGAAAATTTCATTAAATGTTCTATTTCCAGGGACCAGTTTAGAATGTCAGCGCCATCACTTGTTCGTATATAAGCTGATTACCCCTATCGAGTGGCTTTGATGTGTAATCCCCATTGTAATGTTCTAAATTTATTGGAAATGTCGTTTGTTAGAACTGTGAAATACGCACGAACAAATGAGGTCACACCGATTGATTACACGCACTAACTGATTTATAACTATAGGAGCTAGTTCAAAACGTTTGACTATTTGGATTAAAACTTGCGAAGAATGCAGCTCTCATACAAAATAAAAAGAAAGTAAATCGGCCCAGTAGTTTCTGAGATCTTATCGTTTAAAAAACAAACAAACAAAAGAACTATTCCGCTATATTATATTAGTATAGATGCATAAAAAATCTGATACTTGCAGATTTATGCACTGGGATCTTAGGCCAATACAAATTATAAACCTTTTACCAGATACTATAGTTAAATATGTATGGTGAAAACTAGATTGGGAACGGCTTTGTTTATACATATTGGAATTACATCAAAAAAGCCGCGGCTTAGGTGATGGCTGTATATAAATTGTAATTTCATCCTGCGTTGGTTGCGGATTTTTCTATTTAGAGTTAATTATATAGAGTAAATTTAGTGCCGCAGTGGCACAATGTCCGCGGTTGTAGGTTCGTTTCCCACTATGGGGAATTAATTCTTTTCATTTACCTATTATAGTAATAAGAAAAAGCGTGATGAGTTTTGTCACCGAACGCGGAATGTCTCGAAAATGGAATGGAATGGCCTTTACTGTACTGTAAAATAACTAAGAAATTGTGACTTATCACTAACCTCTTTGCCTACTCTGATATGCGGCAAATCATGAAGTTTAATTTTGTTTTCTCATTCTTTCTAAAAGTGCAACAATGTCTCTATCACCTAAAAAGAAAAAGTAAAAAATTAGTAAGGGATTAAAAAATGTTTAAAATTTTTATATATAAATATGCTCAGGTATATAAGAGGCAGTCGTGGCGCAGCGGCACAAGGGTGTGACTGTAACGCAAAGGTTGCGGGTTCGATCCCCACTCGAGGTAGTGAAATATTTATTTACGTTTATACTTCCATTTCTTCGCTCTGATGTCGAGGCAAAGCGCGATGTTGAGTTCTGCCACTTAACACGCAATGCCTCCTGAATTCGGCAGAAAGTGGGGGACGGAGTGTCTTAACACTAGGCGCCCTCTGCCTACCCAGCCGTATGCGGGATACTGCGTGAAGCTGATTTTATTTTTTTAGGTATATAATCATGTATAGCAGGTACTATTTTATGTTACTTTTATACATTACAATACAGGTAACTCTAGAAAATATTTCAAGTAAAATTTTCAATGTATAGAGCTGAAATTGAAATCGTGATAACCTTTACCATTTCGTCAAACGCGAGCCAATCGGCCCCTTTTATTGGCACTGCTTTCTACTTCTTTGTTGTGGGAATTCCCCCGTATTCAATATATGTAAAGTATTCCTCTTACAAAATTTATTTCCGATTTATATAGATTTTTACTAGAATTTTTGCAATCTAACAGAACAGAAGAAGCAGGTCGTTGCTTATGTTATAATTTCAAATATACAAATATTTCATATACCTAACTTATACTTGTTTCGCAAATTTTCGTATTCAACCTTTCATCTATATATATAAAATCGAAAGGTCACTCACTCATCACGAAATCTCAGAAACTACAAGTGCTAGGAATCTCAAATTTTGCATAGGAGTTACTTATAGGACGTAGGTGCTCGCTAAGACGGGAATTTGCAATATTCGACTCCTAAGGGGTTGTTTTTGGGGTCGAAAGTTTGTATGAAATTTCGTTACTACAAATGCTAGGAGTCTCAAATTTGTCATAGACGTCACTAGGACGTAGTCATGGAGACAGAAATTAATAAGAACATAGTTCACGCGGGTGAAACCGCGACCGGGCCGCTAGTTAATTATAAGTATTATATTAATAAAATGATCATTGTATTTTTTTTCAGTTTCACACTGTATTCCACATACAGCAGGATAGGCAGGGAACCTATCCTAATAATAAGATTATAAATAAGACTTTACGTTGCGAAAGACTACTGAAACTTGTAGTAAATTATAATAGACAACAAAGACCACAGCGAATCTTATAGAAGTTTGAGGAACAAAATCATAACTGTGAACAACTTTATGCGAAAACTATTCCCTACTTGTAGTAGGTAGTCGGAGAAAAAGATGAAGGAAATACAATTACATTATTAACTAAATTTCATTATTTACTTCATATCTTCAAATCCAGATTACTAATTTGATCAATAACAGCAAGGATGGTTGTAGGTTCTATCCCTATCGGGATCAATAAATTATTTTCATTTCCCAGCTCTAGACTTCGTATGGAAACTGGAAAACAAGGTCTCTTAACATTTCTTTCCTGATGCGAACTAACGTACATACGCACAACGAAAGAATTATATATAAAACAGTTTTATATATGTAGATAAGAATACATTTACTTTATATTTCGGCGAGAGCTTATAAAATGGCAAGTCTTATTTATCATCACTTTGACATGAAGTAAGAACGCAGGAAGAAAATATATTTTGCCTCCGCCGTCAGTCTCTAGAGGGCTTTCTTACAAAAACTATTTTAATATATGTCGGAAATAAAAAGGCGTTATAAACATTAAAAATAAACGAGTTGAACCTCCGACCATGTCCTGGCCTTTGGTTCTACTCGAAATACTTAATTAAATAAACAAGTAAATCTAAAACAAATAAATAAGCCAAATAATAACTTGAAAGATAGTAAATTACAAGGAAAATAATAACAACATTATCTTATTCTTTAAATGATGGCTTGGAGCAGTGCCTGGGACTTGTGACCCCAGGAGTAGGTTCAAGGGATCCCTTTCCGATATATCAACACTCGCCTTTCACTGCTCCAGTCCAGTATAATTACGAATAGGTCTTAACAACATTCATAATTAAAATAGTCGAGGTTAACCAGCGGTGGAGCACGAGTAGTGCTCCGAGCCGTAGCAGAGCCTCGACTGGGCGTACAACACCCGCACGGCCTTTTATAAATTAACAATGACATTGACAACGGTGACGCGCCCAAAGTGGCGCCACCGGAAGCTGACAAATACAGAACCATCAATTCAATAATTACAGCATTTTATTAACTCTTAAATGTTATTTCTAATTTTACTCCTTAAAACATCTTTTGTAATTAATTAACTAATTATGAATTTATTCTCAATATTGAAATAAATTAACATCATCCGACATATATAATTTTTAAATTACATTGACTGTAAATTTATTATTTATAATAATATAAATAAATATGCTGTTATTTTATTACCATATCATAAATCGGCTCCTAGTTCAGGAGGTATATTAAAGAAAAATCAAAATTTTTGATAATTTAGTAACTTTTCAGCAAAATACAACACTATTACATAAAATTATTATAAAGTAGGTATACTCCAGAAATTCAGAAAATTCTTACTTTAAAAAAATATTTAAATCAGAATAATCATTCTACAAAACATTTTTTAGTCTTGACGTAAAGTCAATAGCTCTCCGCCATAACAACGGTAAACTCGTATACGTATATAAGAGTAAACAATCTTTTCATACGTCAGTCTATAATAATAAGTTTCTTTTATATTTTCCGCTCTATATACCACCCGGTAGCAACTAAATAGTCCATACATCCTCCTCTAATACTGACGTGCAATCTCCGGTGCCATCAATCAGGGAAGCGAGATAGATATATTTAGAGAGACAAAGACAAAATACGTAAATATACGTTTATATTCGGTCGTATTGTTTTAGATAACTAAAGATCATAAATTACAAAAGTTTGGTATCTCTATAATATAACATCTAATGGTTTCACGTGTAAATTTTAAACACTATCGTGTATGGGTAAACACTATCTATATATATAAAAAGGACTTGTCCTCACTGACTGAGGTAAGACGCACGCACAGCCGTAACCGCTGTGCGTAGAAACGTGGAATTTGGTCAGATGTTTACTTTAGTAATCTGGACATCCACTAAGAAGGGATTTTGAAAAATGTTAACCCTAAAGGGGTGAAATAGGGGTTCAAAGTTTGTATGGAAAAAAATTTAAATCGGCACCGATTTTTATAAAATTTGAAATTTAGATTTTTAAAAGTATTTAATTGAACACGTGTTTCATCGTTTTCTAGAATTCTCCCCCTAAGGGTGCAAATAAGGGGTTGAAAGTTTGTATAGGTTTTTTTAAATCGTCACCAATTTTTATAAAATTTGAAATTCAGACTCTTAAATGTATATAATTAAACACATATTTCATGGCTTTCTAGAATTCACCCCCTAAGCGTGCAAATAAGGGGTTGAAAGTTTGTATGGGAAAATTGTTAAATCGCCACCGATTTTTATAAAATTTGAAATTTAGACTCTTAAAAATATTTCATTGAACACATGTTTCATGGGTTATTAGAATTCGCCCTTAAATACGCAAGCGAAGCTGCGCGCGTCCCCTAGTAAATAATAATCGTTAATATTGGAATAGTGAATGTTATCAAGATTTTGTTTATATTATAAATTAATTAACGGTACGTACAAAAATCAATTGAATTAAAGCAAAATATTAATTAATAATTTTGTTCTATTGACTACTACGAATGTGCATGTATTTTATCCTTTGCGTATCTTTCGTAGGGTGGTCCCATGAGTAATAAAACTTAGTGTCGCATCACTTAAATTAAGGAGATAAAGAATGAAGCTAAAAAAATATATTTATAGACAAAAAAAATACTTTATATTCCAATGTTCCTCAGATTTACTTCTTAAGTAAAATATAATTAAAAAAATTATAATATTTAGAACAGAGACCAATGACCAAGGCGCGCAAAGTGTGCCTGTACACGTGGCTGGTTGTGGGTTCGATCCCCACTCGAGGAATTGAAATATTTATTTAAATTTATATTTCCGTTTCGTCGCTGTAGTGTCGAGGCAAAGCGCGTCGTTGAGTTCCGCTACTCAACGCAATGACTAGAATTCAGCGGAAAGTGACGTTATAAAAAATATCTTACTCTAGAGTAAATATAGAAACGAGTGATCATTTACTTGAAAGCAACGATCGCATCTGGCGCTTGTTGGATTATGTTGTTTAAATTCAATCATCTCAGTAGGACCATCTGAGGAGCACCGTTGCAAGTTTTTCGGCTCTCTACCAAGTTCTGACAGCCCATAATCTACTTTGCAAAGTGACTAGATTAGTTTGGTGTCGAATAACTCAAGTTACAATAACTATTTGCAAACTATTCAATAATTTATGAAATTATATTATCAGTTTTGTTTTATTTACTGTTAGCATCCTGAGTCCTGTTATTTTTATCTAACATTATTCATTTGAGTGCATGTTCTATATAAAACAAATTCGAGGTATGGCTTAAGACCCGGGACTTTAGTAGCTTCTTAATTGAATTATAAGTTAACATATTTTTGTTGCTAGAACAACATTATTTATTTACATAAACACATATTTTAAATGGATCATTTTGACATAAAACTAAATGGCGGGGTTTTTAATATAATATACACATTTGTACCTGTATTATACGAACTATTGCCATTCATATTAATGAAATAATAACTTCGCCGTAATGATATCCATTTACGTTTTGTAACTATTCTACTTGTTATAAAAGATAACAACAGTCATACAAGTACTATTCTAATATGCATAATACTTCAAAGAAAACACACAATCCTCGGGCAATATGCGTGAAACGTGGTGCATTGTAATCATAGCCCTTTGTGTCCAGACCAGCGTCGATTGAATACAAGATCACGTGGAATCTTCCCCCGGCATCACCTCCATTCTTTGTCATAAAAAAATATAAGTTTTATATTTTGCTTGCTAGTTAACCCAGTTTATACTAGCCAAATCTTATTTTATTAGTTCATGAAAATAAAAGATGAGAGACAGAGAATAACAGACGTATAAAGAAAATTATATAAATATATACTAAAATTGTACAGGGGTCTTCTGTGCATTGAATGTAAACTAAAAAAAAACTTCAGTGTATAATATACAGGTATCGGAAATAAAAATTAAATCAGTTTCCCGCTGTATCTCGCACACAGCAGGGTAGGCAGAGAAAACCTTATCTTAAGACACTCCGTTCCCCATTTTCCGCCTAATTAAGGCGTTCAGTGGTGGAACTCAGTTCTCTGTAAATAATCGAAAGTGTCAGTTTCTATTCAAAATGCATGTTCATTTTCGTAGTATACGATTTTAACTAAATTTTTTTGAACACTATGGATAATAGTAGAAAATAGTGTAGTAATAGTTTGTTATCGTAACACAACTATGAATCCAAGAGTGTATTAAAATAAAAATAATTATAATATAAAAATTAACTTTAAATCGCTCTCCTGAAAAGTAGCATTTTTCACTTTTCATACTTTACCTAGGGACCGTCGATATATATTTTTATTTATTTTCCAAGAGTTCCTAATGTCCTAAGAATAATAAAGGCCTACTTAAGACATGAAAATCCCGGTCAGTGAGACCGGCGCCACCAAAGATGTAAATCAAATTAACGTCACCAATGGCGGGTTAAGCAAATTATAATTACAATTAATACCCTTATACAGCTCTCCTATATATATGACCGGTACATCTTCGAGATCGTCATTCTAGATTTGATTGTAGACACTAGCCCCGTGTATAAGGCAATCAACGTTAATAATGAAATTATTCATTTGCATCACCCTGCTGGCCGCCGTCGCCGTGGCCAGCGGTGATAAGCCGCACTACGATACCAAGAAGCCCGTGGAATTATTTGAGAAATACATGAAAGATTACAACAAGCACTACAAGAGTACCGGACAGAAAGTTATACACTACACAGCTTTCCGCTTGTCCTTGAGTAGAATAAATAGAGTCAATGCTCAAAAAGACGGCCCTACTTTAGATTTAAACAAATATTCTGATTATCCACCTTACGAGCTGGAAGAAGTGATTGCGGCTGGAAGTGCGTATTATTTGTAATGTTATATAAGTATATTGAAAATCGTAATCGTAATCGAAGAATCGTCTGTTGAGTTTTTGTGTGTAACACCTACTATTTGTGTCTATCGGTGATATTTAAGAAAACATCTGGTAAAAATATTTGGTGTTGCAATGCGTATATGTAATCAATCATTAACTTCTTTACGCAATATCTTTGATATAGGAAAGTGTTCTAACTTAGTACCCCACTTTCCATATTTTTGTAGGCACTACGTGGTTAAGGCCAGTCGTAGTACAAGCATGTGACTGTAAGCGCGACAAATTGTGGGTTCGATTCCCATTTGAGGAAATGAAACACTTATTTTAATTTACTTATTCTGGTAACGAAGCAAAGCATGGCCTTCAGTTCAGCCACTCAATCGGAATCAAAATTCGGCGGAGGGGGGGGAACAGAAGTATCTTAATGGGGTCGGCGTTTCTAAATACTATGGTTCTTGCCTTGCTTAACAAAAAAATATAATAAACTGGTGTCCTATTAAAACGCATAAATCTTACACGATAGAATTCCTTATATAATTAATTAATTTAAATTTTATACGATATTAAGCCATGACACTTGAAAACTATGCACTTAAAGGATATTTTAAAGTTATTTTTTTTCAATGTGTTTTAATTTTTTTTTCAGTAAACCCAGATGCTCCAGAACATTCCAAAAAGAATCATTAAATAGTTCCTGTTTTTGCTGTGCTCTACGACTTTTGCATATTTATGTATTTTTAGTTCACTTATATTAATAAATTAAAACATAATTATTAACCTAATGAATATTCCAATATTTTAATAAATATATAATTATAGAAGTACATTTGATGAACATCTCATATACCTATCACATTCATAATTTTATCCGCATAAAGTATGTAAAAAACGTCAAGTGATCACAATTCTGGAGGCATTGCCTGTTGGGTGGTGGATCTCAACGCCGCGCTTTTCGTCGACACCAGAGCGAAAAAAAAATAAATAAATATCTAATTTCCTCGACTGGGGATTGAACCCACAACGAGTCGATTTTACAGTCACAACTAGCCTCTGCGCCACGACTGGCTTCAACTGGCCCAGACTGGCTTGTGTTTCCATTTACATTCCTTTTCAAAACTATACAATGAAATTAAAAGCTGTCAAATTTGATGATTTTCATTATTGTTTTATTTTTACTAATATTTTAGTTACTTTGAGTGAACAAAGAGAGTCCAGTGGCGGGTATTAACTTCAATTTTCGGACTTAAGCCGCTTGCAAAAAATAAAAAAAAATATTAGTGCTGCAGTGGAACTCGAAGCCAGAATTCAATGAAATATTTTTATAGCTTCGCTAGTTTCATTTCAACGTGACATACACCGCCCACTATAAGTATATCTTATGTTACATTATATATTTTTTAATTTCACAGTAAATATGTATTCCACCCGCAAAGGAAATAAAATAATTAATTCCCCCGAGTGGAAATCGAACCTGCAACCGCCGCGCTTACACACTTGTGTCTTTGCGCCAGATAAGCCCATATAAACAAATATTACCCTCTATATCTATAGACTGTAAATATATGTAGTAAATGGTCAGCATAATCCTCATATTTAGAGGAAATATGTATGAAAATCCACATAGTTAAAGTAAACATTCAATGGGCAGGTAGTGGAAGGTAAGTCGCGGGCTCTTTGATGTCACTTCCTTTAGTTTCTTTGAGAGCTGATTGAGCGTAGCACTTTACGTGCATGCGAGAGCGTCGGCGCTGAACTCCTGGGGATTTAGTTTATCAAAGAAGCTTTTCGCTTTTAGGCTTTCGACTTTCCAGCAGAAAATTTGGTGCTCACGATATCTTTTTTTACGATGGCAATTTTTCTGAAATCTAAAATCTATAAATTGTCTATAGTTACTTATTATTGTTTACAGTTATTATTAAATTATTTTGTTATTATTGTGCATTTCTTTGTAAATTTAAAATTTGAATACATTTTAACATGTTATGCGTAAGACGATTAATTATTTGGATTGAATTACAAGTCAGTAAGTCTTTCTTTCAAAATTTTATGCTCAGCATCTCTCGGGACTCATTTGTCGTCTGTGCTCACATGTTGCCACATCCATACAAATACCCCATCAGACTTCGTTTGTATAAAAAAAGCATCAATCACTTATGTAGGTACATGTGATACCTACATTCGCGTCGATCAGCAAAACTTTGGGAAAAAGGTGTTTCCTCGTAGTGACAGCGCGTCAGTGGAATGACTTTGATATATTATTTGCTTTTAGAACGATTTTACGTTTTCCCAATAATTACACAGAATGGATGTGATCTGTATTGTAATATTCATATTTTTATAATTTCGAATTATAAAACAATAACAAAATTTTTTTTTGGTTCATCCAATATCCTCAGTTCCCAGTGAGGCCAGTCGTGGCGCAGGGACACAAAATATGACTCCAAAACCGACTGGTTGTGGGTTCGATCCCCACTCGAGGAGATAAAATATACATCAAAGTACTTTGAAGTACTTAAGATGATATTTTCTACAATTTAGTTTTTGTTTAAGTCTGTGCATATAAAGTATAATTTTGGGGTAGGTTTTATTTAATTTTTATTTGAGTATTGTTTATCTAGTTCTGACAAGCTAAACTTTACTGGAGCTTTTTAATAATGAATATATTTTCAAATCACTCTTAGTAAAATCCAAAATAACATAAGATACGAACATAAATATCTTAAAAGTCCCAGTAGATTTGTTCAAGTTCTCGAAAACAAGTTATCGCTCGTTGGTTGGCTTATTATTGTGACTGAAGTGTTTGTGAGAATATAATAGTTAAGCTGTGTTCCCTGTTGTTGTCTATTTATTTTAAAGTTTTAGAATTTGTTTTGTATATAGACAAAATGCAAAACATGTCAAGCTGACTCGTACTTTAATTCGAACTTTTTAATACACGAGGCAAGCAGAAGAAGTAGAGCAGTTTTCTTTAAAAAATTACGTTTCACATGTTTTAGTGCCCTAGGTTGTAGGCTGTACAATTCGTTTTGACGAGAATTATGTTTATATGTACGATTCGATTCTTTACTAATTTTCACTTTGATGGTTCAGTGAAAAATACGCGTCAGTCATACAATTATAATATATTCTCTGAAATTCACAGAATGTGGACAATTGTATTACTAGGTTTTACATACCTTCATGCCTAAATATTTTAACAGGATTTAACCATAGTAGCTTATACAATATTGAAAATTTAATGAAATTTCAATTTTACAAAATTTACATTTTTAAAAAAAATGTATTTGACATTTTCAGAGTTGTAGGTTACATGTTTGTTTTACTTTGCTACATACTCGCTGCCTTTAATTAAAATTTTATAAACTAAAAATTTGTGTGTAACGTTAACATGTATAAACTGAAAAAGACCAAAACAAACGTGCAAAGACCGTTTGCAGTTTTTAGTTTTTATTTTCCATAAAAGCTTTTACAGAAACGCAAGTTCAATTAAAACTTCTCTTTTTGGTCCGTGCTTTCTTAATAAAGGAAGTTTGTTCAATTTTCATATTTCAGTTGTACAGTGGAAAATTTTGAAGTTTCGTTTGGTTAACTGTTTTCGTTATTGACACGAAATTGAACACATGACTTTTTAAGAATTCTTCCCACCTGACCTTATTATTTAATACCTATACTAAATTTCAACAACAAATATTATTGATTAAATATACCGACAACGGATAACTAAATTATACATATGAATAAGGAATATAAAATAATATGCTCCATTTAGAACAGATTTTGCAATTGCATTTCTATCCATTTCCATTTAATATTATAACCCGTAATATCAAAGTTATGCAAGAACAATAAACTAGCGAGGACCAGTAATAACCCGCGGGCAAATAGTTACCTTACGTCGTACTGCAGATACGAGTAATATGCGATGCATTATAGAGTCAATGTGAGAAATATTACAACTTGTGGCAGATATTCAATATTACCCCGGGAGCTTTACTGACGAGTATAAGTCAGAAATAATCACTGTATGCGCGTGTAAAATTTTTTTAACTTCACGCTGTATCCCGCAAATGACAGGGTAGCCAGAGGGAACCAGATTGTGGGTTCGATTGTTTTTTTTTTACTAAGTTCATTCTGACAGGAGAGAAGTAAACACACTATTTCAAAACAAAACTATGTAAAAGATATGTACATTTATTTTGAAAAGAAAAGCCTAAACAAATCCGCCCATGCTTTTCATTTCTTTTTTAATCCGTCCATACCAATTATAATCCTTGAACCGAACTCTATAGGGAAACATCGATGGTGCAAGCTAGATTGAGAACGGCTTCATTCATACAGGTTGGGATTATCTCAAAAAGCCGTGACTTAGGTGATAGCTGTATATAAATTTTAATTTCATCCTGCATAGGTCGCAGATTTTTCTATTGAGATAAAAACTGTAATCGCCACGATATAGGTTTTATTCTGATCTGGAGAATGAATTCTTTTCATTTACCCATTAACCCGAGTTCTGCCCCTCAACATACAAGGTCTCCAATGTTCTATATTTATTTACTAGCGGTTCTATTATGCTACATTTGCATCACGAACAACTTGTTTTCATAATTCAGACCACATCAGAAAATAACCAACCAGATTTCAAATAAAACAACAGAAAATGCACGTGCATTTAAAAAATCTATTGGTTTGACTATCCCGTCGAGTGTGTATTTGATCTACATTGACGGGCTTGTTCATATTTGTATCTATAAACTTTTCTAATCTCTCTAATCTAATCTTACCTTATTTTCTTTTGCTCGTTTTGGTATTCAAAGTTTGGCATAAAATTTTGCCAGTCAACGCACAATGTCTTAAAAATTGGGCGGAACGTAACCAAAGAATTGAGCGGAATAAAACTTCTCTGTTACTGTTGCGTTAAAAACATGAAGCTATATTTTTACTCAACTCCCGCGAGCCCAAAAGGAGGGTTGTGTTTATCCTCCATAAAGCAGGGTAAACAAAGGGAACCTAGAGTTAAAACGTTTCGTTCCACATGTAGTTTGGGAAATGTGCTAAAATATAATGTCCATTTATGTTGAAGTACAATTATTCTCCTTGTTATTAAAGATAACATTTACACAACTACTATTTTAACATATATGTACCTACTTGAGAGAAAACACACAATGCCTGTCCTCAGGCAATACGCGTGAAACATGACGCATTGTAAACCAAGCCCGCCGCCCGCCCTCTGTGCAAGAGTAGAGTAAGAGGGGGGTGCCGCTTGAATACAAGATCACGGAGAATCTTCCTCCGGCGATAGAATGAGTGTTATCTTTTAATGTCTTGCTTGTTTGTTAACTTAGTTCGTGCTAGCTAAATATGTTTCAAGGAAGTGTATTTATTTTATTCATTCTATTGAATTTATAATGGTCCAAATACCTGATGTGAAACTCTCTCAGCTCGTCTAAGCGATAACAGATATCAATATAGCGAATTGTAAAAGTTAGTCAACATGGGCATTTTCTGTCGACATAAATGGCGAGGTTCACGTACGAGTATCTATCGAAGCTCGCGAACTAATAGAGAATATTAAAAGGTCACTCTGTTTTCCCAAAAAGGATCTACAATAATGTCCAGTTTGATACATTGTAATAAACTGGACTAAAACGTCCAACTTACGTCTTTTAAAAATACATTTAATATGTTTTTTATGTTTTTAAGATTAAACCAATTATTGTTGCACATTAATTCCGTGTGAATACTCAAAAACTTGAAAATATCCTAGTATAGAATCTCAACATATTCCAATCAGCCATATCAAAACTTCTCTTATAACCTATCAAAAATAACTTTTTAGTAGATCGAAAAACACGACCCTTCCTCGCTGTTTTCGTGACTCACTACTATTTTTCAACAAAGGGAAGGTGTGTCGTTCGAAAAGAAAAAGATATAGTTCCTTCAGGAAATGGGCCATTCGTTGCCCTTTCGAGTATTAGTGATTTGCTTTGTTAGACTACTCTTTCGAAAGGGATTACGTTGAAGAGATAAAAGGGAATGTGTTAATGATTATATATGTGATACTTTAAAAGTACTTTTAAAAAATTGGTAGTTTATATTATAGAAGTAGTTAAATAGAATATGATTGTAAAACAAATGATTTACTCCTATAAATTTTTAAATGCTGTTTTTTTATAAAAATGAGTGCTATGGAATCTGTATTGCAAATTACCTACATAACATCCAGTAAATACACGTAAAATAACTTACAGATCCAAATAATTCACAATTGGAAAAAACAACTTTTAAATATTACTTTATTCTTACAAAATAATACATAAAATAAAGCAAACTAATTTGTACTATTACACAAGTAAGATAAGAGAAACTAGTTTCAAGCTAAGTTGCACGTAAACGGGACATTTTTCTGAGTAAACATGCAAATTCCGGACTTCGTAACCGAGATTATTTAGAACAAGAAACGACAACGTGGAGCGACTATATAAGAAAAAAATATAGTAATATCGTTTTCAAAAATCAAATTATTCTCATATATTTTTTTAATACTATATTTTTTAGTTCTCAAAAGTTTAAAGCTTATTTATCTGTGAGAATGTTAACGTTCATTCTCTAGAGACGCACGAAGCTCATGCCAATAAAGCTTAACTGATTGATTTTCAGATAGCCAAATGTTTATAAACGACCGTAAGCTATCATGCGGTCGACAGCGCTCTAGTATATTCAAAGTACGTTACCCCGCAAAAGCGATATAGCTAACCGAAAAAAAAATCTAATATTATGTACATGTCAAAAGTTACTATAAATTCAACTTCGCGGAAAATCCCGCACACAGCAAGGTCGGCAGAGGGAGCCTAGTGTTAAAACACTCCGTCACATCGAACTCACAACCAGTCATACATAAAAGTTATTATAATATTTATATTATTAAACAAAAGTTTTCTAATATAAGAAAATTTAAATTTAACTTTAACTTTGAAACAGTTCATTAAATATTTAATAGAATTGTGTTAAGAAAATATTATTCTATAGTTGCATTTATATTTATATATATATGGACCGTTTATTTTGAAAGTGGTGTAAGTCCATTTTTGAGAAAAATGAGCTATCACGTAATTCATGCTTAATTTAATGTAATTTTTTTATATATAACTAGTCCGTGTTTAATTTCTCAAAAAAAACCCACATTTTGAACAACTTAAAATCGGTCGGTAAATGAAATTGCATAATCATCGACATACTAACCTTTAATTTTCTCGAAACAAAAGAAAATGGACTTACACCACTTCCAAAATAAACGGTCCATATATTAAATACTGAATTTAATCGGTGCGTATAGTTTTACGAGTATGTCAATATGTTTTTATATTTAAATCTAAGTATAAATTTACATTAATTTTTTTATTAAAACTCCTGCTTCCAACAAAAATTATATTTTTTTACATATTTATACAGTTTATACATATTTAAGTATAAATATGTACTATAATATTTAGAATAATCCGCTTCATATCAGGCTTAAATACATAATTGATACTGTAAGAGCCGAGCGTTAGTTTTCTCTACAAATCGTGACACACTTGAGTAATTGCCTACAACAGTTCCCCTGATTGATTACTTTGTAATCTTGTTTGTTACTTTAGAGGCGATCAGTTATTGTATCACAGACGCATTTTTTTCATATTTTTTTAACGATTTATTATCAAGACAAGAAATTAACATGATAAATTGCTAATAGTTACGCTTGACGCCTAAAATTAATTTAATATAGTAATTAATCTAAATATGATATAGTGTAAAAGCTAATTTTGAGCATTTTTAGGGTTCTGTACTTCAAAATTGTTTGGATGACTTTGATGTCAGTATGTCAAGACCTTATATCTCAAGACCGCATAGAGGCTTCAAGCTGAAATTAATATTATAAATATTCAGTAGAGGAGTTCAAGGACTAAATTCTTTGGAGCACGGGAAAAAAATTAAGCTTCAGTCAACGCAACTAACAGATACGCATCATCTATGTTTGATTGATTTGATCAGTTGTGAGTTCGATTTCCGTTCGAAAATTTTTTGAATAGAATTCCTACTCTATTATTTATTAAGATTTTCATTTTTCAAAGTGCGATATTTCGGAAATTCGGCGAAAAGTAGAGAACTTTTCTTAACACTAGGTTCCCTCGGCCCACCCTGCTATACGCGGGATACGACATCGATATCATACATCAAAACGTCCGTTTATCATCTTTAATTCTCCGACAATTCGAAAAGATAAGATGAAGTCTAAGGAGAATTCCTCTATTATTTGAAACGGGTCTGACAGGAAAACTTTTAGTTCCTCTATTTGGAAAGTTTTCTAGATAGACACTATTAATAGCATCTAAGGGAACAAATCGACCATGACTGGCCATAAAATATATTGTAAGTATAAAGCGTATTTAGATATTTATTAGTTAAGCACTTTATCCGAACCCTTATCGTTAACGGTATCACTAGTTGGATTGTTTTTTTTCAATATTGTTGTTTTGTCTATTTATTTTTTTATTATTTCGACAACTAAAACACATATTTTTATTATAATAAAATTAAATAATTAATTTAATATTTTCTTCTTATCATTTTAGAAGTTCTTTATCATTTGAAAAAATAACTTATTTAAGTATTTTAAGAATTATCTTATGAATATAATAACATCAATACATAAACAATGTGTATTTGTTAACAAGAACTAAGCAGCGTAAATCCGCCTGCAGGATATAGAGACTTATATAAATTTACAAACATTACATTATTTATTGTTTTTGACCTATTTATGAGTTCAGCGAAATTGGAATTATTCCAATGTGCATATTTTTAACATTTAAGAATATTTTTCATTGAAAATTAATGAATAAATAAAGTAATTTATATATTTTATTAAATATAATGTGATTTCATTTTGTCTCTTGTTTTCTTTTTTACTTGGTACAGAACTCTAAAAGACCAGGCGCAGTGAAACATGCATGTGATTGTAAATGCGATTTTTATGGGTTCCATTTCCACTCGGGGGCAAGATATATAATATTTTCATAACAAGGCATAGCGCGACTTTGAACTCCGTCACTCAACACACATTGTAGCGAAAAATTCAGCGAAAAGTAGGGAACGGTCTGTCTTAATACTAAGTTCCCTTTGTATTTTTAGTAATTAAACTATTAAAATGTAATTAATATACAGACTTTACATATAGATATAAAATATAACGTAACCTTTTACCCTAAGGAGTTTGAAATTATCTAAAGAATTCAAACATGAAGGATTTTACACAGTGAATGTTCTATTCAAAGCCCTTATTATTCCTTCTAAATTATAAAGCTCAGAAACTCTCTAATTAATTTATATTCTGAACGCTTTTAACATGAAAGTCATCTTAAGTTAAAAGATTGAAGTTACGTAAAGTAAACGCTAAAAGCGGCCGGAACGACTTGAGTGGTCTTCGGCTATGTACTAATAATTAACAGCCGTAATGAGATGTAATACAGCGGCTTACAATTTTAATATGTTTTTTTCTTTAAAAATAAGTCACATTTATTATCTATAAGTATTACTTTATTTATGTAAAAATAGTGAATTACTTCTATCTTTTTATCTATCTTTTAGTTTTTTTTTTTTAGGCGGAAAATATTAATAAAAGAAGATAAAAAATACGTACAGTACATAAATTAATAAACTATAATATAAGTGGTGAAATAAAAATATTCGCATCTCACACAAATCATATCCAACAAAACAATAAAGTATGAATCTGTCATTTACAGTTCGATGGTTTATTCTTTTACGCGTCTTATTCCCATTTATCTTTCCGTTCTCATATGTGAGAAAGCTTTCTTCGAAATCGTTTTTATGGTTTATTTTGATTTATATTTATAATGGTTTGGTAACTTTTTGTTTATATGTTTATTCGACAATTCGAAAGTCTTTATAATAGTCTATTTGAATAAGAATTGAATAGTGTATTTGAATAAGATTTTGAATTTGACCCTCGTGGCGCAGTGGGACGGTGTATGACCCAAAATTATTTTCATTTCTTGTAAGACACAAGACATGGTAGCAATGTCTCAAATTGAGGCCTACTACTACATAGTGACACATTCCTCTGTTTTCTTCTTCTTCTCCTTTCTGATCATTTAATGTACTTGCTTGGTACCCATCCATATAAACAATAAAATTTTAAAGTTATGGACACACATATATTGTGATGACTTATTATGTAAAAAAATACAGTAAGTCAAAGAAAAAAGAAGATATAAAGGATCTCCACATAAATAAATTTGAGGAAAACAATAAAGAATTAAACTACCATTTACGGCTTACCGGTAAATTCTTTCGAGTTTTGTACGGGTATATTGTCCCAATCCCTCCGGCATCTGATAAACCCAAGCGATTTTTGTTCGTATTACAATCAGATTTATATTCATAAGGTATTTAGTTAATATTTTTGATAGTGACATAATAAAAACGTAAAAAAATAATTTCAGTGTTTTACAAACTTCATTATATTTGAAAGATGTATTTGAAAAAAGACTATTAAGGAACCCGTCATTAAAAGTTTCTGTTCTACAGAGATTTTTTTAATAGGTAGTAAATAAAATTAGTTCATCACTAGCGAGTCGCTTGCGGCTTCCTCCGCGTGAATAATATACTCATTAATGTTCCAATTTGCATTCATTTCGTTTGCTAATAATAATATTAGCATTTTTAATCAGCTTCACGCTGTTTCCCGCACACGGCAGGGTAGATGGAGGTAACCTAGTGTCCAGACTCCGTTCCCCATTATCTGCATGAGGAAATTGGTAAAAGAGTACCGTAACACAAGGTTCCCTCTGCCTACACTTATTCTCATTTTAAAGATAGAAAATCTTAAAATGTACCTTAGATCGAGTGCTTCAATCTTCAACGTTCACTGCGATTTGGTCTCTATTGTAAAAAATGTTCTTTTTAATATAAAAGTTCTAATAACGGAAACGAATTGTTAGTTGAGAACGCTTGAGGAGACTCACAAAGAACTAAATCTTGGAAAACATCGGTGATTCATTGCTGAGCGCGCGACAGAATCGATTACGTTGGCGCAAGTTCGCCTTCGAGGCTTTTAAGTTTTCTTTTACAAATGGCGATTATAGATATTAATAATTTAGGTTTTTAAAGTTTCATGTTTTTATTATATTTACATTCGGGTGCACTACTTCCTTAATTTTATTTTGTATTACATTGTTGTGATATTGCACATATTGTAGTATTTTCTTTTTATCAGTATCTATTCAATGATATACATGTATCAAAATTGATATTTAATTTTAGTAATGAAAACTTCAAATAGCCACAGAAAATTTTCCATTTTTAATAGTAAAACAATGATAAAAATATATATTAATCATACTATACATACATATAGTAGGGATAATATCTTAAGTGGCTGCTTGTATAAGCTGTGGTTAGGCGCTGTCACGTACTTAGTGCGGTTGCGGAAGTGCAGATTTACAAGGTGGATCTCATCACAGTTTTAATGGGAATCGTGAGCGGGCATTACTACTTCTTATTGTTTTTTTGCTAATACATATTCTCGAATCGATCAAATATTTTAGAGTACGGAAAGAAAAACGATTGATTAATCTAGATTAATTATTTAATGTATAAGTCTAAAGATACACATAATTAACATATTTAATTATAATCTATATATATAAAATCGAAAGGTCACTCACTCATCACGAAATCTCAGAAACTACGTGTGCTAGGAATCTCAAATTTTGCATAGGAGTTATTTATAGGACGTAGGTGCTCGCTAAGACGGGAATTCGCAATATTCGACTCGTTCGATCGATCGATTCGTTGTTTTTGAGGTTGAAAGTTTGTATGAAACTGCGTTACTACAAATGCTAGAAGTCTTAAATTTTGCATGGACGTCACTTATAGGACGTAGGTACTCATGAAGACAGAAATTAATAATAACGTAGTTCACGCAGGCGAAGCCGTGGGCGGGCCGCTAGTATTATAATAATACAATCAACATATATTTTAATAGTATATTGATCCAGAGTAGTTTTTATGTGAAAGGCCCGAGTGTCGCAACCACTGAGTGTCTGGTGTATATATGGGTAGCAGAGGGAAGGTAGCTCAAAGCTTAGAGACTAATACAGATCTTTTCCTAATCACCCCGAAAAGACTTGAGAAAGTCATCTTACTGAGGCGCCTTGTCGGAATAAAGACATACTTACGAGTACATGTTAGAAATTTATTACACTGATAGTAGACAAGTTACTCGAAAGTAAAACTTGAGAGTGTCATCTAAGGAATAGAACCGTTTAATTTACTTGAAAATGAGGCAGCGGTGGTTTAAGCGTGGAGTTGTAACAAATAGTAATGAGCCACTCGGTTGGAGATGGATCTGGAGTGAATTGCTACCGACTTTTTGTCGTGACCTCCTAAATAAACTTGAAGAAATAATTAAATTCTTAGGACGAAAAGTTTTTGCGATAACAACGTGATCTGTGTCTTTAAGTCAAGAAGTTTTGGGGATAAAATCTCTGTAGAATATCTATTTAAAAGATTTCATCTTCAAATTGAATATAGCTTGACTTATTTTACAATATAGAATAGTTTTTGGTTTTACATATTAAATACGCACTAGTGAACCCACGCGGCTTCATCCGCTTGAACTATATTATGAAATTATTTTCAATTTTCAATACGATTAGTAAGAATATTATAAATTTTAATATATCAAAATAAAACGAAATAGAATATTAACTGTCTAATTAATTATAAGTAAGGGTAATAAAATATCTTAATATTATTATCTTAATTTTTTTTTTTTTTTTTTTTTTCGAACATGTGGATAATGCTGTTAGCCCTATTGGCTTTTACAGCGACACCGGTTGGGTAGGGAAGAGGGTACTCTGTCCCTGAAGAAATGCAAGCACTAAGTGGCTGCCTGTGAGGAAGTCGACGACTGTAAGGGCGCCCCCTGCGGGACTCGAACCTCGGCTTGCGGCCGTCGAGCGGACTGGGATTTCACCTATGCTAAGCAAACCAGCCGCGACATGAAGTCGCGACTGGGGACAAATTAGACTACTCTAAGGGAGCTAACGGTCCCTAACCGCTGGGCCCCACCGCGCCGAGACGCGATCGAGCCGTTGGATAAGCTGGACTTCGTCGTCGATTCCGTCGACGACGGTGTTTGTGTGTGTGAGTATATATATAATATTAGAAAAAATGTTATACTAACATACAACAATACACCCTGTATTCGTAAATTTACGTCGATACAAAGGTTCGATGGTAGATTGAAACTCGAGCTTGAGGCTAGAATTGGCATGTTTGATCATCAAACGAAACCATTTCGGGGATTTGTAGGACCCTCATAAAATACTCCGGAAAATTAAAGGTTTAGTAAGGTCATTTATAAAATATACATGGCGGTTGCGAATCTTTTGGCCTTTTGGAAAGTTAATATGAAAACGATGCTATAAAATAAAATTACTTAACAATGATTTATAAATAAAAAAGTCAGCCTAGGTGATGTCAATTTGTTTTTTCTCTGATAAGTATATCACCATCCAGTAAGATTAAAAAAACATAATTAAAATTACAGTTCAGTTCTTCATTCGTGGCGTTCTGAGCGTGCTAGTTGAGCATAATTGACTTCACCAACGTCACGTTGTATGGAAAACACACGAAAGAAATTGATAATTAAAAGTAACAACATTATTTTAACTTTCCTTCACTTTAACGGAGCTTTAAAAAACCTTTCTACTACAATCAGTGTAGGTGTCCTCGTCAAACGACGTGAGTAAATTGAAACTCTGGCCCGGGATAGGCATCGACTAGTCTGATAGCCCAACGAACCATTTCGATTAGTCGTTACTACCGTAAAATGCTTCTGGAACCCGCTTTAACATTTTACCCTGAAAATTTCTTCCAACAACACAATAAACAAGTGTTAAGTCTTTTATGTTGAATTTATACATCTTGGTAGAATTCATATAAAATTATATAGGTATATATTAATACTTTCGAATAGCAAAGCATTTTAGTAACTACATATAAATATCGCTAAAATTAAGAACTGTTGACTAACAGCAAAATGTTCTAATAAATTATTCAAAATAAAACAATGGAATTACAATTGTTAATGTAATTTTAAGTAATATTAATATAAGATATAAATTTGAATTTATTTAAATCACTCATTACTATTTTATAATTAGTATATTTATTAAAAATTTATTAAATATTTATATATATACCAAACATGTAGTTTAACATTTACTTCCTGCTTGCATAATTACTTTCCATTTAATTTAACCGACGCGTAGAGAAGGATTTGGGTGAATGATTAAGCGAACTCAAATGTCACCATGTCACAAAGCTCCTTTGGCGTACGTATATTAACATTAATATAATGAGATAGTCTTTGTCAAACACTGTTCTGGTTTAATAAGATGCAATGATGTTATTAACAAAGAGGTAGCTACCATGTACAGCTTGTGAGATTTTCTATGGTTATCAAAATTGGAATTTTTGATAGAATCTAGAATTAGATAAAAAAGTACCAAGTAAAACTAACAGGCTCAGTAGTTTGATATTATTGTTGTAGCATTAGTTTTAACACCGATTTAAAAATTAAGAAAACCTTTTTTCAATTATTTTTGTTTAACAAAATCAAAGTACTTTTTACTTTTTAGTTCGTTGTTTAAAGTCCTCATCAGGTGGTGTTCTTGTTTGCTTTGTCCTTTTCCAAAAAAAAAAACAAGACACATCTTTTCTTCAATTCTATCTGCTATGAAATCTGCATAATTTTGTAGTTTTCTTGTTATTGTAAGAATTTTATGAGATGGAAAATTATTTATTTATAGCCTATTCGCTATTTTGAATTCCTGCCAAAAGAACTTTTGTGTAATAATTACTCAAATATTACATTTATATACTTTTTAACGATAATTTGACTTGTTTTAAGGGACTAGCTTTTGGGGCGACATTTCTTCCTATATTTTAACTTATAAATATTTTTTGTCGATTACTTCATTTTTCATAAAGTATGTAGATATATATTCTTTGTTATTAAATTAGTATAAATTAATAGCAAAGAAACTTTTTAATATATTAAAGTTATTATAGTATATATGCAGTTTTCACTACTTTTATATATTACACAATAGCACAATAACAAAAGTAACATTCGAACAAAGGCTGCATAATACAATACGTTAGCATTTACCCTCTCAACTTTAGTACAATGTACGTACATAGCTATGTGTGGCTTTTTTCTGTTTAAACAATACTAGGTATATCACTTATTTCATGATAATACTATTAATGTTTTATCATAAAATAACTGATATAATATAGGGGCTGTCGTAGCGCAGGGGCACAAGGTGTGACAGTAACGCAACGGTTGTGGGTTCGATTCCCACTCGAAAGAATGTGACATTTCTTCCCTCTGGTACCAAGGCAAAGCAAGTTGGTGAAAAAAATCCTGATTTTTATTGAATTCTACAGAAAATATACAAAAAAATTATCCGTATCTATAATATATATACAAAAGACCGATTATTTTCTGAAGGAACGCTGTCCGACTATAAAACCATTCTCATACAAAAATATAAGAGTAGCTGTCGACGCTACTCACAAATCACAAAACGAATTTCAAATTGTTCACAGTGGACGCTCGCTATTCTGCAGATATATAACTGTTTGAGACGACTATTTCCCGTTTTCCTATAGGGTTCCGCTTACTATTTTTTGAGAGAGGGAACCTCAGAAACGAAACTTCAAAATTTAGATAACTAACTTTCTAATTATTGTATCGTAAAGCTGAAAATTAATACGGCACAAGAATTTTCAAATTTATGCGCTCGCTTGACCAGGCAGCGTAGCGCCGTGTTCGAATTTCCATAATTCAATTAAACGGCTCAAATTACTAGCTAATGTACTAGAAACGGTTATAATTTATGATTTAATTCTGTAATATCAGCTGAAACTAGGTTCTACTATACGAAATTTTATATTTTGTTGAAAATAATCATATTTTATACATATTTGGTAGTTTACATTAGTACTAAGGCCGTCGTGGCGGAGGGGAGCGTGTGAATGCTACGCGATGGTTGTGGGTTCGATCCCCACTCGAGGGAACGAAATATTTACTTAAATTTATATTTCCGTTTTTTCGCTTTGGTTTTTCCATTTTTCAATGTCATGGTGAATAAAAAAGCAAAAATCCAATTTTATAAGTAGATGCAGAAGATAACACGACATATATTGTTAAATCTCACTGCAAAATTTAAGAATTTTAACAAGTTAAAAAAATATATATATCTCTCTCTCTATCGGCCATCCCTACTATTTGTAGGATGCAGTGTGAAGTTAAAAAAATAATATAAATTTCTATTATATTTTTTTTATAACCCACATTCTTCACAATGACACAGCCAATTTAGTTTTAGTTTTAGTAAATTATTAACGTATTAGTTAATAATTTATTTCTATTTGCTTGCACTACGTTATCTGTGATCGACTGACACAGCCCAGAGACAAAAAGGGGTAAAAAGCTGTGCAAGCGAAAGCCAAACGAATTTTAAATCACATGAAAAACTGCTCCAAATTGAATTTGCATAAAAACGAGTAGCGTCTATAAAATAGCGTGAAATTACAATTTTTCATAATAAAGTTTTATAAATTTTATTATTAAAGTGAAGCAGGTGTATGCTTTTTCTAAAATTAATTTATTAAAAAAAAATAGTAGCAAGATGCGCAAAGAGGACGACGACAAATTATAATTAATCATTCCATCGTTTACTATCGTCTCATTTTATTGTAATTTTTTTTTAATAAGTATAGATATTTAATCCTTAAACTTTTAATATCAGGTACAATGATGGTGAAGCGATATAGTCTCATTGTAAAGGCGACAGTTAGGGTTGGGTTGGGTTCGATTTCTTTTTGGGGGAATGAATTATTTTTAGTTTTTCGCTTTGGTAACATGATGAAACGGCGTTCAATTGAACAGTGTGAAGCTGAAAAAAATGTGTACAGATATGATATAACAGATTATTATTATAAACGTATCTAATAATGCTATTCACAGTATGAAGAAACAAAATATTATATAGAAAAATATTTACTATACTTGCTGTTAATTAATCATCAATTCGACTTCGACTCTTGTTTCTTGTTAATTTACGGCGCCAGAGACCCGTCTATTGTATAAAGCAAACACTATGGGGCCATGTAATCGAAATGGGGGTCGAGTTTATACTTGTAATGATTTGTGTTCGTACGTAAAAGCTATTGTTAACAGATTATTGGATAACAAGTTAATTAATCTCAAATCATGCAAGTTTTTAGGTACCTAAGATATCTTAAGTATTTATATACAAAGTTAAATATATATTAAGTTTATTTTATATCAACGTTTCTATAACAATCTTAATATCAGATAAAGACGATTTATTAAGTCAATAATCAACCAATATAAATAATTTCTAATATTAATCAGTACGATTTTTGAGTAATCGAAAGATTCCTTCGAGCAAGCATCGACCTAATGGTCGAGAGTCGACGCCAATTTTTGGATAGGTATAATCGTTACTTACCAGCCAGGTCTGCAGTTCCATGATGGGGTATAGGAAAGGCATGTGACCCAGATTGCCTCAAACACCTACTAGCTCTGCTACTATTAGATCTATTAGATACCGCCAAAGAATTTTCAGAGAATTTACATTTTTAATAAGGATTTATTATAATCATATTTTTTGTTAATAAAATATAGCCAAGTAAAGCTATTTCAGGGCACAACTTTTAATTAAAAACAATACATGCATGCCAAATATTGTTTAGAGTTAAAGTTTTAATTTCAAGTCCTAACTCTAGAGGAATATTCATGGAGCTGGCGCCTCACTTTCATTATACTGAGAACACTAGTACCAGTTGAAATGAAATATAACACTGTGAAACAAGTAACGAAATACATACATTAATTAATAAGTTTTTCCTTCAGTTTTATTAAAATATTTCAAATGTTTCGAATTTTCAGTAAGTACGAGTATATTTTTCTACTCATTCTCGTGTACAAAGAGATGATAGTTACACCTAGAGCACTTAAGGTAGATAAAAATTTGATCATGTGACGAGATGTTAAAAAGAGTTTGAGAGAGTTTGTAGTAGCAGTAGTGGCGCAGGGGTATAAGCGTGTCCAATATGCTCTAACTGTGTGAATACGCTCTAAATGTTGTGGGTTCGATTCCCACTCGAGGAAATATTTTGTTATTCCTTCGTTTTGGTGTCAAGGCAAAGCGTGGCGGTGAGTTCCGTCATTCAACACGTAATGTGTATAAAATTTGGCGGTAGGTGGCCCAACTAGCCTCCTTCTTTCTTATTGATACGATATGGAGATTCTTAATAACATATTTATTTATATTAATTGGTTGATAGTTAGCATAATATACAGTTACAAAATATTTAATCAATTGAAGAGCATTATTTAATTTTTTATGTTTCATTTAAATACAAATCAATAGTTTAGCATTTAAGCCTATTTCTGAAATCTGAAATTCGTCCATCGGTTCGTAAGTACACTTATAAAAGTTGACGAAACCAAGGTAAAACAAAACAAGCAATAACTTGTTATTAAACTATTACAAAATAAAAAAAAACATGTACTCTAAAGAAATTAATAAATTTAATAAGCGGCAGTCACGGAGCGACATCGGAGGTACTGGTTTGTATCGACAACTGGCGTTTCGCCAACCAACCATTCTTCGAGCTTAACGATTGTTCCATTATGCTGGTAGGTTTGTATGAATTACTCTCGGACCATAGGTTAATGAATGCTGTATAAAGTTTGAAAAAATACACTCCTTTCCCTCCCGTTCTGAATTTGCCAGTTAATGCCTATGTTTGATAAAAATAACTATAATATAACCATTGTTTTACAACTGTTCCATCTCAAAGAGAAGTAACAAAAGCTTTTAACAATTTAATCTTTTTGTAACAATGACAAATTACACTATCACGGCGTACTCCCGGACCTGATGCAGGAATCGTGTCACACTGAGTTATCTCTGAATTTCCTTTAGCATTTCCATTCTTTTAAATTAGACTAATATCAGAAGATACTAGGTATATTTGCATCTTGTATCTTTTATAAAAGTTTAGATACTTGAAATAAATAAATTTAAGTATTTATTACAAAATAAAAAAATATTTTTACATGTTATCATTACCACAAGTTTGTCTTTCCTCATCTGCTATTTACGAGAGGAAGTGTGAAACTAAAAAAATAAATTAAAAATATGCATACAGCCTTAATTATTTATTCTGGAAAGAGTAAAAATACTCAAAGTAAGTCTCTGCAATTATATTTATAATAACTATAAATAAATATTACTTTCATCTCCGCTCTTCATTCAGCTTAGTTTGTATTCAAAGAAATCTAAATGCATACTTATTTATAATAAACCTACGTACTTGTTTACTTCCTTTGACAAAATATAATAGTAAACACACATTTAATTATAATAAATTCTTAAATTACATTTTCATATAAAACTATAATTGGGCAGTAGTACTACATTTTATTGTAATTTCGATGGTAATATAAAGCCCGGCGTTAAGTTCCGCCACTATGTACTCCATGTCTCAATTTTAGCCGGAAAATAATATAATATAATAGTGTCCTAACACTCGGTTCTTTTTTCTACTCTTCATTAAAATTGTTTTTTTTCGATTTTACTTGTAATGTACATTACCAAAGTAATTTAGTAAAATTTAATTGTTCCAAGGATGGCATGATATTTATTTCTTATATTTATTTAAATTTAAATAAATAATAAACTATGAAGTAAAAAAAGACTGGTTGCCTAATTTGCAATAAAACTTTTCCTTTGACTGATATAAAACAGAAGTAATTTTATCAAACTTGTCAAAATCTTATTGAAGCCAACGAGTCGCCCCACAAAGTTAGCTTTTTGGAAATGAGAAAAGATCCATTAACTATTCGCGGTTTAATTTTCTCTGAGATTAAATTTTAACTTTACTTTTATAAAATTCTCTTTTCTCATAAATAGTTGTACATGTACATTACTTAATATATTAGTATTTTTTATAAGAACAACTTGTATGAGTCCAATACTAGTCTAGTAAACCAATTTCAGACAATTTGGGGAATATTCAAAGAGGCTTTTATTAATATAGACCAATTTATTAATATGCGTAACATCGTTTAAGATATTAAAGGTGCATCGTATATGCTGGCAGTCCAAAGCAATTAGTACGTCTGACAGAATCTCAACCGGGTCGTATTTGTTAGAGCAATCACGCAAATGTAACTAAGGCTGGTGCCTTACTCGTCTGCCACACTTTGGTCGAGATTCTGAATATACTTTACACTTGATTTGTCTACAATGTGAATTTGAAATTCCTATATAGAAATCTATGACGACATAAATATACTTCCCATTTATAATAGGAATTTATATATATTACTATATTATTATTTAGAAAAAGAGCTTTTTCTAATAAAAGTATAGTTAAGTAGGTAATAGTATGAGTAAGACTTTTGAAAAAAGGAGCTTACCCTTCTTTAGCAATTCCCACTCCAGTGACGGGACTTTGATAAATTATTTGCTTACGCAGCTATTCGAAGCACACTCACGTTTCGTATTCGTGTCACATGTCAACGTTTTCATTTTCAACAATTTTTGAGTATATTTTTTTATAGTTACTTGTATATAGGTATACTTTATTAGTTTATGCTGTTACATAGTATCTCCATGTGTACAGTAGATAATGGATATATATAAAATATTGAAGTAACACAATAATTAAAAAAAAACATATCAATTAAAATGATCTTTAAAAAAGTATAGTTCAGATTTTTACCTTAAAAAGTACGGAACTCTAAAAAGATGCAAAATTAGAAAACAAAAAGACTAATTCATATATTCAACAAGAAATCTAATTCCACTATAAAAATATGCTCTACCTAAACTAATATCTATTATTGATATTATTATTGAAAATATGACAGGCACTAATAATACAAAGAAAATATTTTTCCATCAACTTTAAGTAAAGGATATGTAGTTTACATAACCTCGGCCCATATTTCATGGAATATCGTTCGGTAACTAGTATCTCGGGAGTTATAATGATTACATGAGTTTTCGCTGGAAGCCCCCGGGATTAACGCCATGATTGTGCTCGGGTAAGCGATATATATCGATAAATTTATGGTTGACTTGACTTTTCTCTTTTCTTGCCATTAAACTATGAAAATTGTAAAGCTCTTGATCCTTGCAAAGTATTTTATCGTTTTTCTACTTCATAAGATAGATTATAGATACTCTAATTTTCCGAATCCAACAAATCTAATTTCATGTTATTTTATATAGGTAAATATTTTAAATTTATTTTTTCAGTTTTCACTGATTACGTGTAGAAATAGAGAGCAAAACACGTTTTCAAAAACAATGTTTTATCGTTATTTAACTAGCCTCTTGAGATTAAAACCGTAGAAAAATGTGAAAGAAAAAATGCCTTACGTTTACATAGCGCTAGAAGGGTTTTAGAAAATTGATTTTAATGAGTTATCCAAAGAAAATGTCTTTCAAGGCAGGGCTGGTACAAATATTTCGGAAAGACTTCAAAGTTGCTCCTACCAAAAAGTTTTAGCCGCGTTTGGAATTCCAAGTTAATTAACTGTCGCTGACAATCAAGCGGGCAGTTGGAATGTCGTTTATTTAGCGCGATAAAATGGTCAGTATTTTAAGTGTTAGTGTTATATTATATGCTAAGATTTACAATGCATTTACACTGGGCTTCTCCTGCCTATTCTGCTTCAAGCGGGATACAGCGTGAAGCTGAAAAAAAATGAGATGCAAGTTCCATCAAGCAAATAGCAAGTATATTATTATAGTTTTGTAGAGTATGAATTCTTCTTTTGAAACTTCGCTTGAGCGATTTAGAATCTAACTATTTACGTTTTCTTTGAAGCAATGGAGTTCGGGTCATTAGGAGACCAAATTAAGAGGTCTTTTGCAACGAAGCTCACTAAATGCGACCGCATTACATTTTCCTTCTTGATTTACTTTTAATCTGTACTCTAAGTAGGTGTATGCATTTAAAGTACAGCATATTTATGTATGTGAATGTATGTTTTTTAATTCGATCTGGCTGTATCGTGTATAGTGGAACAGCATCTGAATGTGAATTTTAAATATGCACTATGCACTAAACACATACATATGTTTACGTCGAAACATAATATATAACTTAAGATAAAGATGCTTTACAAATTGTTTGGAAATGTTATATATAAGGTTCTGTCTGATCGAAAAGTTCAGTTTACGATCTGAATATCAAATTAATAAAATGTCGATACCATCAGTATTGAAGAAGATCTACTTTCAATTTATTTACTAACTCCATAATTAGCTTTGGGGGTCTTCAAAAACAGGCTCAGTAGATAGATACTTACTAGGCAAGCGTGTACCACCGTAGACCGCATCAACGCTAATCAGGCTTATTCTTATTCCTAAAGTTTATTCTAAATATTTAAAATTAAAGATTTAACTCAGTATCTTTAAAATATAAATAGATCCTTAGCATTAAATTTGTTCTTTACTTATTTATGTTTTACTGAGTTTAAATTGAATTTTGCGCGTTCTTTTTGCAACTTTGCACTTAGCTACTATAACGTGAACAAAGTTTACCGTTATAAAAGGGATACTCCAAGGTTTTCTCTAAGGTTCCATTTTATGCATAGATATATATTTTTGATTTTCTTATCATTTATTTTGAAATATTATTATACTATATTAAATAATACTAATATAACGTTTATTTTTTATAATAATAGAATGTATGAGATAAATACATATTTTGTTTATGTCATTACATTTACTATTATTATTAAATCATTGTTATTTTCAAATAGAATGTGCTTACCATTTATATAATAATTTTAAATTGTAACGTTCAGATGTACTTATATAACATTTTAGTGCTTGGAGTAAAAAGAAACTACGCTATGTATAGCATCTAGTATTTTCTCTTTTGGATTTTTATTTTTAATCTTCTAAAGCTTTAAACGAGGTACTTCAATTAAAACTTCAATTTATGGTCAGCGTTCTTTGAAAAGTTCATTGCTTTTATGTTTTACTAAGAATTTGGCTCATTAGTTTATCTTTTCACGAGTATTATTTAAAAAAATATAATAAATTTAACATTTATCTATATATATAAAAGGACTTGTCCTCACTGACTGAGGAGAAGACGCACGCACAGCCGTAACCGCTGATGGTAGAAACCTTAAATTTCGACAAAAGTTTACTTTCGTATTCTGGACATCCACTAAGAAGGGATTTTGAAAAATTTTAGCCCTAAAGGGGTGAAATAGGGGTTCAAAGTTTGTATGGAAAAAAATTTAAATCGGCACCGATTTCAATAAAATTTGAAATTTAGATTTTTAAAAGTATTTGATTGAACACGTGTTTAATCGTTTTCTAGAATTCTTCCCCTAAGGGTGCAAATAAGGGGTTGAAAGTTTGTATAGGTTTTTTTTTAAATCGTCACCAATTTTTATAAAATTTGATATTTAGACACTTAAAAATATTTCATTGAACACATGTTTCGTGGTTAATTAGAATTCACCCTTAAATACGCAAGCGAAGCTGCGCGCGTCCGCTAGTATATACATAAAGTGGGAATCCAGCTCGCAACCTGTCGTGTTTATAGTCATATGCTTGTGCTACTGCGCCACGATTGGACTGGAAATAGATTTTTGTAAGGATATTTCATATAATCACTTTAATACAGATTGTTATTACGAAAGTAAAGACTCTGTACTGAATTTTACTTTTCCATTGTCAGTAAGTTAATATCCATTGAAATATTATTGGCGCAATGCCAGCAGCAACGTTATGATTTACGTTACAATAGTGAAATAAATGCTATACAAAAATTAACTTTAACAAAGTAAAAACATAAAATGTTTGTTATTGTTACAACTTTGAGAACGTAAACTTTGAATGTTAAACAGTAAATGTGTGTACTTGTATTCAATTTATTTGTCTCATTTCATTTATACTTTTGCAAAAAAGATTACTCAGAGCCCGTCGTTGTAAAAAGCCAATCATTACATAATGTCTCGAAAATTGATTGATAGAATTGACTTGATTGCTGAAATAGGAGAACAGGTGTCCTCCTGTTTTACAATATGCCGAAATGTATTAAGTTGTTGTTCTTTGAATTGATAACGTCTAATAAATCCATAACAAAAAAGCATGACTCATTGTCACGTTCCACTTGAGCCGAGCGAAGAAGTGAGACCGCGAAACAAACGATAGAGAGCCATGATCATCCTGAGCGTTAGGCTCGTAACGCACGTAATACATTCATTGTAAATTGTAGTTAATCTGTTTAATTTATGTAAATACAGTGCTTGGCTAGAACATTTGGATCTGAGAGAAGAAGATTTCAATAAGTGGTATACTGACAACTCAAATTATTGAGCATCAACCAAGCGAAATTGTAATGCCGTAATATACAAAACCCATACAAAACAATCCATTAGATAGCACGAAGCGCCCGAGGCTGAGTATAGGAGTTTCAAAACCAGGACATTAAGAGATACGTATGTTTCATTACTCTGAAATGTTAGTTCTTCGGCAAATGGACGGAGAGCCCGCTCTCTGAGCTGACGCCTTAATGGGAGAAGAACAACGCCTCGCTGAATCAGTTAACTGAATTACGTTTGAGTTGTAGACGTGAGATTTGTAAACATTGTAATTATAGCAATTAAATAGCAATTCAAGTTGTTGTTAGCTAAGTTTCATGTAATTTTGTAGAGAACAGATAATATTATAAAGTCTTTCAACTTTACAGTAAATAGAAAATTCAGGTTACCTATATTAATTTATATACTTGTCAAGTATATATTCAATACGAGTACGTATTATAAATGAGATTTTATTTCTGTTCATATGTAATGCTGATTACATCCTCTAACATTATTAATCTGAAATAAACTATATTCAAAACTGAGAGACGATATACGATACAACCAATGATATCTATAGTAAGTATTCTTATTTTATAAACTACGAGTATATACGGGGTTGCAAGTTTTCTCAAAGTTTATTTTAAAACTTTACACCTTATATTGTAGTTTCGATAGGAAATATTATATCTTGCAGCGAACTAAGTCCGGTGCAACTTTATAATGTTGTGAAATTCAGTAACTAGCTATTACTTTCTACATATTATAAAAACAAGTTAGTACAGCAGTTTTATGAATGCTTAATGTTATTAAAATAACCTTCTCGCAGGACGCTATTGTCCGAGTGAAAGAATAGGTATATTACCACGAAGTAAATTATGAAACTTTTTATTTTTATAATTATTCATAACATTTCAAGCGTTATTATATATATATATAATAAAAAAATAAGTAAAAAGTATTACGACTTGTGACAGATATCCAATATTCTCGACAGCGCGTCGCAGCGTGTAGCGGAACACTTATAGAACACAAATCAAGCGAGAAAAATGAAAGAATAGAAGCGAGACAAAGCTGCTCGAACGACAAGAATTTCATTGGGAAATATTTGATAAATGCATTTCACGATTGTATCATTTTCGTACATTAATTTGACTCCTACAAAATATGCAATAACTTAAAAATTTATAGTAGGTTCCCTCTACTTACTACCTACTATATGAAAATATTAAATAGCCTACAATGACTATACAATTATATAGTAATACAATGACCGACCTCAGTAGTTTGTTCTAGGCAAGTATAATATAAATTTAATATAGCAGTTCATGATAGACGTCATGGAATAGAAAAATAAAGTAACGTCTAGTATTAAAGATTAATCACCAGTATTAGATAGACAGTGGTTATTTAATCATCAGCATAAGGTTATTTAATCATCAGCATAATTAATTAATTACATCATAAAATATAATTTAAATATTCAAGTTTTGATTCCTTCGGACTATCTTTTTGTTAAAGTCACTCTTGCAATTCATTTAAAACTTTACTGGAATATTTTTATCTTTATTTTGGCAAGCGGTTGGTTTAATATTTCATAAAGTCAGGCTGCAGTTTGATTCGTGTGCATAAAGTAGCGAGTAATCCTATATCTTATAAAACAAAGTCGCTTTTCGTGTCTGTCTGAACTTTCTAACTCTTCTTCTTCTAAACCACCCAACGGATTTTTATGCGGTTTTCACCATTAAATCGAGTATTTCTCAGGGAAGGTTTATATATAGTTTATTATTTGTACATTCTTATGTAAATTAACATAAATACGATAAATGTGTCTAAAGTCCTACCCGTTGAGACACTTTCGCGCAAGCGCTGCTTTAATGGTAAGTACTACATGAAAATAATGTACTAGAGTATTGTTCCTCTTAATAAGATCTACAAAAAAGTCCGCGAGAGCATATTTTTATCTTTTAAGGATAACGTGTAGTGATCATATTTCTGTCTAAAAATAGTAATTTCAATAATTTTTTTATTGTGAGGGATATTTTTCCATAATGGTATTAATCCTTATCCTTTAAAATACTTTATTAATTTTCTACGTTAAACGAAGATAAAATTTGCTTTTTACACTATTTCGAAATTGCGAATAGTATTAGAGAAAAACGCATTTAATTGTTGACACATCCCGCCGTTGACACATCAGCTGTGCCGACTCAAGTTTTACTTATCCCTTACTCTCAGCATATAAATAAGTATATTAGTTACGTTGGCCATTTAATGTAGATCAAAACTGTCTTTACTGTTTTTCATTTTAATATGTACTTTAGAAGATGTTACAATATCAAAACATCCTTGCCGCCCCGCGACGTTTTGCTTATACAAGCGCGTCATGAGCAGTCATCGGTGGTTCAGTGGTAGAGTGCTCGCCTGCCACGCGGGCCCGGGTTCGATTCCCGGCCAATGCATTCTATTTAATTTTCCTCACAGGCAGCCACGTAGTGCTTGCTTTTCATCAGGGACAGAATACCCCTTTCAGCATTAACCACAAGCTCGAAAAAAAAAACCCGCCCGCTATAGAGGCATAGCAACGAAGATTTAGATGCGTTTGCAAGTATTGGATAATTGGAGTTGAATGTATTATCTCAGCGCGATATATTTGGTATCATATTTTTTGTAGTAGTTATTAGTAGGTAGGCTTTTGTTTATAATTTCTTCCGTTTAAAAATAGTCATTTAACTATCTAAAAATAGTCATTTAAAAATATTTTAATAAGTACTTGAAAAGATTAGTAGCACAGATTTAAAATTACGGTACCTACTAAAAAATCCTTGCTATGTAAAACAATTGGAAAATCTTATTGAAACTACGAAAATGCGGGTTGCATTAGAGTTTAATTAATTTTCACATTATCTTAAGTGCTTTGCAAACATACATTATATGAATAATCCAGTAGTAAAAGCGGGCGAAGCCGCAAGGGGGTCGCTAGTCTATATATATAAAAGGACTTGTCCTCACTGACTGAGGTAAGACGCACGCACAGCCGTAACCGCTCATGGTAGAAACGTGGAATTTGGACAGATGTTTACTTTCGTAATTTGGACATCCACTAAGAAGGGGTTTTAAAAAAATTTAATTCTAAAGGGGTGAAATAGGGGTTGAAAGTTTGTATGAAAAAAAAATTAAATCGGCACCGATTCTTATAAAATTTGAAATTCAGACTCTTAAAAGTATTTAATTGAAGAAATTTTTCATGGTTTTCTAGAATTCTTCTCCTAAGGGTGCAAATAAGGGGTTGAAAGTTTATATGGAAAAATTCTTAAATGGCCATCGATTTTTATAAAATTTTAAATTTAGACTCTTAAAAATATTTAATTGAACATGTGTTTCATGGTTTTCTAGATTTCACCCCCTAAGAGTGCAAATAAGGAGTTGAAAGTTTGTATAGAAAAATCTATAAATCGCCACCGATTTTTATAAAATTTTAAATTTAGACTCTTAAAAATATTTAATTGAACACGTGTTTCATGGTTTTCTAGATTTCACCCCCTAAGAGTGCAAATAAGGGGTTGAAAGTTTGTATGGTAAAATCTATAAATCGCCACCGATTTTTATAAAATTTTAAATTTAGACTCTTAAAAATATTTCATTGAACACATGTTTCATGGTTTATTAGAATTCACCCCTAAATACGCAAGCGAAGCTGCGCGCGTCCGCTAGTTGTAATATATATCTTAGGAAAAAGAAGTTGAAAGTGGAGAACGAAGTGTTATATTTTTTTTAAATCTTCATGCTTCAAGTATTGGCACGTATATACAACAAATAATAAAAAGTAATGTGTTCAAATAATTAATAAAACATTATATTATAAACATTATATTATCCTATATCTTATAAAACAAAGTCGCTTTTCGTGTCTGTCTGAACTTTCTAACTCTTCTTCTTCTAAACCACCCAACGGATTTTTATGCAGTTTTCACCATTAGGTCGAGTATTTTTCAGGGAAGGTTTATATATAGTTTATTATTTGTACATTCTTATGTAAATTAACATAAATACGATAAATGTGTCTAAAGTCCTACCCGTTGAGACACTTTCGCGCATGCGCTGCTTTAATGGTAAATACTACATGAAAAAAATGTACTGGAGTATTGTTCCTCTTAATAAGATCTACAAAAAAGTCCGCGAGAGCATATTTTTATCTTTTAAGGATAACGTGTAGTGATCCTATTTCTGTCTAAAAATAGTAATTTAAATATATTTTTTATTGTGAGGGATATTTTTCCATAATGGTATCAATCCTTATCCTTTAAAATACTTTATTAATTTTCTACGTTAAACGAAGATAAAATTTGCTTTTTACACTATTTCGAAATTGCGAATAGTATTAGAGAAAAACGCATTTAATTGTTGACACATCCCGCCGTTGATACATCATCTGTGCCGACTCAAGTTTTACTTATCCCTACTCTCAGCATATAAATAAGTATATAAGTTACGTTGGCCATTTAATGTAGATCAAAACTGTCTTTTACTGTTTTTTCATTTTAATAAGTACTTTAGAAGTTGTTACAATATCAAAACATCCTTGCCGCCCCGCGACGTTTTGCTTATACAAGCGCGTCATGAGCAGTCATCGGTGGTTCAGTGGTAGAATGCTCGACTGCCATGCGGGCGGCCCGGGTTCGATTCCCGGCCAATGCATTCTATTTAAATTTCTTCACAGGCAGCCACATAGTGCTTGCTTTTCATCAGGGACAGAATACCCTCTTCAGCATTAACCACAAACTCGAAAAAAAACCCGCCCGCTATAGAGACATAGCAACGAAGATTTATAAGCGTTTGCACGTATTGGATAATTGGAGTTGAATGTATTATTTCAGCGCGATTTATTTGGTTTCATATTTTTTGTAATAGTTATTAGTAGGTAGGCTTTTGTTTATAATTTCTTCCGTTTAAAAATAGACATTTAACTATCTAAAAATAGTCATTTAAAAATATTTTAATAAGTACTTGAAAAGATTAGTAGCACAGATTTAAAATTACGGTACCTACTAAAAAATCCTTGCCGTGTAAAACAATTGGAAAATCCTTATTGAAACTACGAAAATGCGGGTTGCATTAGGGTTTAATTAATTTTCACATTATCTTAAGTGCTTTGCAAACATACATTATATGAATAATCCAGTAGTAAAAGCGGGCGAAGCCGCAATAGGGTCGCTAGTATTATACAAATTTGGTTCAGATTCGGTTGAAACCGAATCGGTTGGATTCGGTTTCAACCGAATTTCGGTTGGATGAAAACAATATGAAATTTTTGTTTGCGTTTCCCACATTAAAAGATAAAAGGTGAAACGTACAAAAGCCCATACAGATGACATGAAAACAAATTTAATACAAAGCCGACTTGTCAAGTTGTAATTTTAAGCAAATGTTTTCACTTGCCGGCGCTCTGTGCTCTGTACTCTGTGATCCGAGAAAGAAATCCCTTGAATTTGACAGCTCGCTCTATAATTTTCGCGTTCGTTGGGTTTTCAGTAATTAACTTTAAAATTGTAAGCGCAATATTGAGCTACGTGGTATTATTTTATTTTAAATTATGTGAATGATGGTAATTATCTTTCAGTATAAAGAAAATAAACAACAATTCCTTTAAAACCAAAGAGATTAAAGTTCACTTGAACTAACATGTCTTAATCTAGTTCACAATACAAACTTTCCTTGCAGAGAACCTATTGTAAACCAAAAAAAAATCAAAAAAAAAAAAATGTTCATTAAGCCAATGTCATAATCATGTTATAAAATATATTCTCAGCACAACGATAACAACATGCTAAAACCGGTAATGCGTGTCATATATCGATTCAAGCTTCAATGACGCGGCAAGGATGGGAGCAAAGCGCAGTTATAAACGCTGGCGGTCGGTACACCCCCCACAGCCCACACTATTACTCGTACGATTTGAGTCCGAAACTCGACAAAGCGCTCGCCCACTACGCTGCCCATTCATTTGTGCGTTCCATTAAAAGGGTGCTTTTAACTACCACTAATTTATACGGCGCACTCACGGGGACAGATTACAGAGCGGGTTGCTCGTTTGAGCACAGCTTGGTCGTGACACCGTGTAAACAACAAAAACATTTTTTTTATTATTGTTGTGACACAATGGACAAATTAGTACTGTCTTATCAACGCCTGTTAATGTCTTTTCAATATTTATAATATATTGAAATAGTTCGTTCGATAACGGACGATTTATCGTCGTCTCAGAAATACTTCTTATTAATGTCAGTCATTCACGATACTCGTATACACGTTTATCTTTAAATTAATTATTAATTGGAAATTCAAACGGTCCCTACTGGTATGTGTTTATTTGAATTGCTAGCAGCTATGATTAATATAGGTATTTATATTTACTTGTAGGCATAAAAAGTTTTTTTTTTGTTAATATTTGACTATTCAATTCAAAATATAACAGAGTTAAATAGTTAAATATAAAAAAAAACTTACTCATATAATTTTATTGAATATATAATACGCTAGATTTTATTGAGACTGATTAATCTTTTTACTATCAAGTACATACTTTTTATGCAAACAATAGAATCTTACGCGAACAGAAGAATGAATCACTGTTTATTTATATTTAACAAAACTTCTACTCAAGTTTTAATACATTTTAAACAAATAAAGTCATAAAATATCAGAATAATAGGTACTTTAAAATTGAGTGTATAAAGAAGCAAAGTTCTCAACGCCTCTTTGGGCCAAACAACGTTATGACTTTAGTTAGAGCACTCAATAAACGAAGAAAATGTTGAAGACTGAAAACCAAGTCTCAACACGAAATGAAAGAGTTTCAAGATAGCGATTACATTGTAAAATGGGAACTTTGAAAATATTGTTGAATAAATTTGATATTTACGTGCATATATATTACTTTTTTTCGGCTTCAGGACGACAAGCTGTTATCTTTTTTGTAATATAAAAAATATCTATTTCGGACTTGAAACCGTCTTGTACTTGTATTCGAATCGATATATTGCATAACCATATTCGCTGTGTATACCTACAGTAGAGTTCCGAAGCCCGATGCAAATAAATTAAATCAAATCAAATCAGTTTCAAGCTGTATGCCCGCACACAGCAGGGTAGGCAGAGGGAACCTAGTGTTAAGACACTCCGTTGTCCACTTTCCGCCGAACTGGAGGCGGAAGGAGGAATTGCGGAACTCAACGCTGCGCTTTATCTTGCTAGAGGAATATCAAAATAATTCGTAGCCCCGAGCGATCGAATGTAAGGTCGAACTGTTTCAAAGCTCTACGTTACCAGCCTTTTAAAATTTTCACGTTCCGGCTTATACATCACCTACGTAAAATTCTACGAGCGGCGTATCGCTTCGTTAACTTATCAAAATGGGTCGGACTACGACGACGCCCTGTAATCCGATTTATTGATTAAATCACGTTAAACTTTGTGTTGATGATTAATAATTTTCCTATTTTTTTTTCTTTTAAACGTATAATTTTAACGTTTTAAAGGTATGCTTTTGAATAAAATATATAGATACTACCGAATTTGTAAACAAAAACAATGAAAAACAAAAATATGATACAGAATAAAATATTTTTTACAAATTATTTTTAACTGACGCGTTAAAATACAAACAGTGTATTGTCAAAACGTTCAACAAAACGTGAAAACTAAGGCTATTCTTACTGGATCGTGCACTTTCAATTCAGTTATACATCTATCCTCTATGTATATATAATTTAACACAAACGAATGGTATTGACCACTAATGCTTGTGTACTACTGCGGTGGTTTACCCTAGTCTCGAATGTGTAAATAATATATAAAATTTAATAATCCGTTTTTAAAGTATTTTTTTAATATATTGAAACAAAGATCGATGTAATCAATATGATAAGTTAAATTAAGGATAAAAAATACTTTGTGTTAAAATTATATATAATCCTTTATTTAGTTGTAACAAGAATATCTTGTAAGCTTAGCTTTATATAAATGATGACAAAGAGACTTGTGAAACATAATTGGGCCGTTATTATTTGTAAGTGGTATTAACTTAGAGCTAAAATATACTATGAATTGTATTCTGTTTCTTAATTGAAATTTTAATTAACCCTCCTTGCGTTCATTATATTATTGTTATAATGATATTAATTTTAGTTTTCATAAAGTTATATTACTTTTTGTTCAGGTTCGCGCTGTAACCCGCACACAGTAGGGTAGGCCGGGGTAATCTTGTGTTCTTCACTTCGTTCCGGAAAATGTTCCGTCGAATTCTGGAGGCATTGCGTGTCAAGTGGCGCGACTCAACGCCGCGATTTTGCCTCGAAACCCAGCTAAGAAATGAAAATATAAATTTAAATAAATATTTCATTTCCTCGTGTGGGGATCGAACCCACACAACCAATCGCGTTTACAGTCACACACGTATAACCCTAATATTACTAAATGCTGTTTTTTTAGATAAAGTTAAAAAAAGTGATTGAATCACTAAATTGCATATTATTTTGAACACGGCGTGAAAGCTCTGCCTCAGTTATATCACGAAAATTAGGTATATTTTTAAAAATAAAGCTCCGTGTGAAATCTCACAGCTGCCGCTTACGACCTAATTACACAGTAAAAGTATCACCATTTTATGTTTGAAATCAACGTGGATGTTACATAACCTTCTTAATATTCTCAAATTTTTTGGAATCACGTAAAGACAAGCGACAAGACTTATAGATAGACTTATAGATATTATCTTTATAATATTAATTCACATTTATACGTCACGATATGACTACAAGACTACATACTTATTAAACGTAAAATTCTTTTGTTGTTGAAATTCAATTGAGGAAGAGACATTTAGTTTCCATTTTGCTCTATTATGGAGGCCGAAAACTGTAATTGAAACAGTTGGATTTTGGTTAGCCTTATGGTTCTAAAAAAACAATTTTTTACTTGACTTTATCAAGATTCGCTTACGGTCAGTTATTTAACTGACAGATGCCAGTTCCCAGATAGCGTCTGGTTTGAGGTTTCTGTTTCAATTTAGTGATATACTCCTAAAAATATTGAATTCTATAGTGCAACATATTTTCTCTTCTAATGTTTTTATGTTTTTCTTCAATAAAATATACTTGCCTACCCTGCTATGTGCGAAAAAAAGCATAGGGCTAAAAAAATAGGTACACGTCATATTATGCAAACATGTTCTCGGGTAAACGACGCCATTTTGAGATATTTATCCCAATATTACCTTTAAAATAAATGGGAAAGGATTACCGGAGTGATACAAATAAATAAATAAATAATAATTTATTTAGCATAAAAACTTCAGTACAGTTAACAAAATATACTCGTATAACAATATTCTATTTACTTTTTCACATCAACCACGTTTTCATTATATTACATAGATAGCTATGCCACGACGGCCTCTATGAAAACGTCCTTGTGAAACCGACGACGAACTGAAATTATAGTTTTCATTTTATAAAAGTGAAGACAAAAAATGTAAGATAATGCTCGTAATTCTAAAAATAATTTCCTATATAAGTATGTTGCATTGGCAATGACTATAATGTCTACTCATATTTTTTCAATCGTTAAGTAGACTCGTTTATTTAAAATGTGTTTATTTTAAAACCATATCATATTATGCATTTAAATGAAAGCTAAGTTAAATAGCTATTTTAATTTCAAAGCTATTTTAACCTCACATTAATTTATCCATCAAAAGCGAATTGCTGCTATATAAAATATTAATTAAAATTATAATTACAAAATCTAATGATAAACATGTTTAATAATTTAAAAGAGAGCTTTATACTTTTCACTGATATGAAGGAGGTCAAATAAAAAATTCTGCGCCCCATTTTTGAAGAATGTGTGTCGAAAGCAAAAGATATACGAGTAGTTCTTTCAGGAAATGAGCCCTTCGTTCCCATTACTGATATCGAGTATTAGCGATTTACTTGGAAACTAGGGCCCGTATTTACAAACTTGAGAGCGCTCAAGTCTGAGATCGATCTAGAGATCGAGGCATTGTGTGTTGAGTAGCTTAACTCAATTCGCTTTATCTCGTGACCAGAGCGACTAAATTAAAATATTAAATAGGCTGTCGTGGCACAGCGGCAGAAGAATGTGACTGTAAATACGACGATTGTGGTTTCGATACCCACTCGAAGATATTAATTATTATTTCTTAATATTTTCATTACTTCAATACAATTGAATAAATATTTATTTGAACACAAATTTGTAATATAGTTCTATAATCTTATAACATATAAGCTTGGACAATATTATACCGGTATGATGTAATCCAATCTCTTAGTAGAGTATTAATCTACGTTGGCTTACACTAGACTGGACGCAATATAAGCATTATTGAAGATTAAATTATATGATTGTTTGTTTTAACGTATAATACACCGTACTTACTATGGCACAATTAATTAGATTTCTATATACTTTTGACTTTTTTATAATTTTGTGACTATATTTTTTAAAATTGATTTTACAAAAACAAAAAAAATAATTATATACTACTGTAAACATTATACGCCCATTTTCTATTAATTATATAAAATACATAATAGATAAGATAAGACAAGATATAATTTACACATACTAATTCATAGGTGGTTCCCTAATTAAATTAAAAATATACACGTAAACGTGTCTGTTTCAGTCAAATTACGAGTACTTAACGCAAATGAAATGGTCTGTCGTAAGACGTCGTTACCTCGTTCGTAGAACGGCCACTTGTAACAATTAGCAGTTATTGGTGCCGTTAAGGTAAATGGGAAATTGTTAAAATATACCTTTTATATCATAAGAATTCGTATCTGAGACCAGTCATAGCGCAGAGGCATAAAGTATGACTGTAAAACCTACTGGTTGTAGGTTCGAGCCCCACTCAAGAAAATGAAATATTTATTTAAATTGATATTTCTCCAGATTTCGGCGGAAAGTAGGGAACGGAGTGTTATAACACTAGATTCTCTCTGCCTGCTGTGTGCGGCGTACAGCGTATAGCGTGAAGCTGATTTTTTAATAAACAAGAACGTTATATTTATAAAACTTACAGTAGTAGCTGAAGTAGGATGGTTTTGATTTGTGGTTATGGGTTCATATAAAAAATAAATAAAAAATAATTTATTATTTTTTTATATTTTATTATTATTATTATTATTTTATTTTGATTTGTAGTTATGGGTTCATATTCTTAGAGTAAATATAGTGGGGATCGAACTCACAACCAGTCGCGTTAACAATCACACTTTGTACCTCTGTGCCACAACTTTCTTCGTATTTTTTCAGCCCAAAGTAGGATTACATCGGAGTAAAATATATAAAGTAGGTATATTTCAGACGGGGTTCACGAACCCTACATATAAACATGTTAATCTCGAGAAAGAATGGAACGACTTACGAAAAACATTCGAAAACAATTCTATTATGTTTATTTTCGGTGATCGTTTTGGGTGGTGTATTACATAAATACTTTTGTTGTACATTCAAAATAGCCTTATAACTTTGATGTTTAACATTTTCTTTATTGTATAGATAGCTGGGTTATATATTGTACGTAAAACGAAGTTATATGAGTGATATGTCACTGTTCTCTTTACTCTCCGTCCTCCACCCTCCACATTATAACCATCCGTTTACACAGTACGCTACCCCACGACGACCTATATAGATAAGTATCCCCATCCTACAAGTGAAACAAACCACCTTCCTTCCTTACCTCGTTATATTCATTCTCGAACACATCTGGGATGCTACCCTATAAAGATACTAGGAGATGTGCGAAGACGAATAAAAACTATAATATCTATATATAATTACATCACAATTTACTCAAGTAATGTAAGAAGATTTTAATTTAATTATAGTGTCTAAAATAATAATTTGAATCTGTATATTATAATATAAATTTTCTTATTTATTTAAAACAAACCATAATCTCTCGTTAAAATGTACCATTTTGCTGAAGAAGTGAACCGAGAGAAGTAACGAGTTTAAGTCAAGTAAATGACTTGACTTTTAACTTCGCTAACTTTGCTTTTGTGGAGAAAGCGCCGATACGGAATTGGCTTGTGGCTTACTTTAAATTGACGGGAAAGTAAAAATAATAGTCTGCCTTGACATTCTTAAGTGGACTTAAAAGTGTTCTTTTTTGAGTTTTCTTTTTCTATATGTAATAACGTTCACTGTGCAAAAACATTTCCTATAATGATACTAAGTAGATAGACAAATTCCATTCAAGTTAAATCAAGATTATTAGTATGTGACGGATTTCAATGGGCTATATTTTGTCTATGTAAAACAGGAAATATGTATTTTTTTAAAAGCGATTAAACTTTATTGCACAGCAATATAATAGAAGCCAATCGTGGCGCAGTCCTGTTTAGTCACATTTTGTGCCCAAAAAAATAAAAAAACAAATGAAATCACCTTTCCGGTGTATTCCGCAAATAGCAGAGTAGGCAGAGATAACCTGGTATTATTAATCTCTATTCCACACTTTCCTTTTAACCTAAGATGATATTTCATCTCAATAAGACTACAAATTACAGTTCAAATTAAACGTCTTGTCGTTGACACCATTTAATTAACAATTAAATATAGTTACTAGTAAACTAGTTTTCTCACATTTTTACTAGTAAACTAGTTTTCTCACATTTTTATTAATAAAGGAGTGTGACTAAGTATTCATAGTTTTAAATGCATAAATACACGTTTTGTAAATTTCTCAAATAATACTACATAAGGTTTTTTAAAATCCAAATCATTTTTTGAAATGAAACCGACGTTCAACTAAAAATGAAGCTAATTATCCTTTCCTACTCTTCTCTTTTATCTCTTCCAATACAATTTCACTTTGAAAACAGATTCCAAAAAGCAAATTGTTAATACTGAATAGCTAGAAAGGACGGCAAATGGCCCATTTCCTCAACGAATTATGTATGTCTTTTACTCTTCAACGACACACTCACCGGTTTATTGATTTACAAAAACAGGAAAATGAAGTTCTTATTTCGTTCAATATAGTGCTGCTATTGTCAGCACTATATTGAACAAATTATTTAACAAGTTTACATTTCCGAAAAAATATTACTCATTACTCCTTTAAGCTAGGCTCCTTAGGAAATGTTAATTGGTTGAAGAATAAGAAGGGTACCTGCATTTTGTAAAAAAGATGATTTTTAAATATGTATCGATTATTTAACTATTTATATGAAACATACATAATGTTTGCAAGATATATTCAATTAAACAAGTAAACCAAAGGTGCACAATTTCTGTCAATAAGTATCTCCGACCAAGTTTAAGTAACTTCGCAGTTAATTACTCAGCCGTATAGGGTCGCGCTTTGAAATTTTAACCAATTTTTTGAAGTGAAACATCTTTAACGAAGAATTCTTATATCAGTGTTAAAGAAAATACTTCACAATAAATCATCTTTTCTATCACTTTGGACCCTCACGCCGTTAATATTATCGGGCGCTTATATTGCTTTACTTTTCTGACTGTATTACTCTAGTTTCTTTCTAAAAAACTATTATTATTAGAATTTGGGCTTTCAATTTATAATTGATATAACTGATTCTCAGGTTCAATGGATTCTGCTGATAAAATAGTCGTTGAAGTCTTACATATATAAACTACTTATAACTCAAGAAACAGCATCAACCCTATAACAGACCGAGATGCACCCAACAATTCAGACTCGCTCGTTAATTAGCAAGGAAATGCCGCTGGAGCCAACTCGCTCCTCCGAAGTGGAAACTTTAGTTCTAAGTAAGCGAAAAGTGATAGACCGGAAGAGGTACGAGCATTATTGTTTGTGGGGAACGAGCGTGGAAGTAGATCGCAACGTTATAATATATTTCGATAGTTTTGTTTTTATATTTTTAAGTAAATAAATCTTTTTTTTATGGAAACAACAAGGCAAACGAGGTACATACATTACATGATAAGTTATCATCGCCGCCCACGACCCCGTGTAGCACCAGAGAAGCTACAAATGTATTGCAAGCCTTTAAGGTGGAGACGAACAGCAGAAGCGCTTTTTGAAGCTTGCACTTTCAAAAATAAAAAAAGTTTTGTCCTTTTTCTGCTTTACACTTTATCCGCAAATACTGGTAGCTGGTTAGATAGAGAGAACTCTATATTAACACATTCCGAGCCAGTTAAAGCCCTGCCCATCAGAGTTCTTGTCCACCAGAGCTGTCAACTGCAAATAATTAATTAGTGTCATTCCCCCTAGTGGGCATCAAATTGACGAATATCGCAATTACACTCAGTCGCTGTCCTATTACGCCTCGGTACCCTCCACTTAATACTAAGTATAGAAAATGAGATAGATCGAAGCGAAGCGAATACGCTGTAAGCGAAATTCAAACGCATGACTAAAGTTTGTAAAAACACTATTCATATATACCTTCAATATGGTGGGGTCAAAGTACTAGAACTAGTTAGAAGGGAAACTTTGAAACTGAAACTTTATTTTGCATCTGCATTACAATACAATGCGCATGGTTGAAGTTCTTCAATATTTGTTAGGTACTATGTGATCTAATAAGTTTTGTCTTCAATACACTGTATTCTTCGCTTTACATTTCTTTTTAATATTAAAAATTATAGTCAATGGCACTGGAATTACTTTTTCAAGAAACAGTATTTTTTTTCCATCTTTACCCTATAGCAAGGTAGGCAGAGGAAATCTAGCATTAAGAAATTCCGTGTTAATTGATACTTGAGTGAAAAAATGAAAAAATATTGAAAAAATAATATTTTTTCCTCGGACTGGGCATCGAACCCACAACGGTCGCGTTACCCTTGCGCCACTTATTTGATTTTCTTTTAATAGAGCCAGAATCACGTTGTATTTAAAGTGAAATAACCGTAAAAGTACTTTCGTTGCATAACAAGCTACACGTGCCGTTGGATTCTCCCTCATATAAATGTCCTCTGATGTCAAGACGACGTATGAATGTATTCACGAGTGTCATCGTATCGGCAAATATATCATTTTTTAGACATCGTATTTGATTTATAAATACTCCGATTACCGATTCAATTTAACGATACGATACGGTTTATCAGAGCTTGGCATTTTTGTTTCAAAGAATTCGAAGTAAAATTTATTGACGAACAGATTACAGTAATATTAACTGCACTATTATTTCGAAGGAATTTCGTAATCTATATTATTGCGAAAAATATTTTCCAAATTGTATCTTCACAAGTACAATAAATGCTCGACGTAAGTGTATTCAAATATATATAATATACTCGTATATCAGATATAGGTCAACTAGCTTTATTCTATTGGAAACAGTTCAATTCATATTAAATTATCGTGTTCATTCTGTTTGGCCACCAGTAGTGCCTCTGTGTGCTTTACAAGTTGAATAGTTATGACGTGTTGAAACTACTTATGTATTCTAGTGACTAAAATAGTGGTATATTATTTTATAATGTCATAATTTTTATGGCATTCCTTCATATAATATTAATATAGTGTATAGTGAGTAATGCTTTAATGGAACCAATTTGACCTGAATCGTATATCACAATTGTTATTGATATTATCTCGTTATTCATAACTTACGTAAGGCGATATGATTAATAGATAATAGTGATATAATAAAATAATTATATCACTTGAATATTTTATTTATTTTTTGTAACTATCCAGAAAAGCTATGATGGATTCAAACTTACAAAGAAGAATATTTTACGGCTTAAAATACTACAAGGCTTTATCTTCAGTGCATTTCTAACTGTTCCTAAAGCGCCGTGACAAAGTAATATAATTAATATCATACAAATCCCGCAAATCTTAACGTAAACTAACAAATAGAATATGAAGTCTCAACTAATTATATAAAAGCCTGTTGATCCCTTTGCACTCTGACAACGCGCTTACCGAGTGTAAACAAAAATAAATTTCATCTTATTTATTTATGATGGTGAGAATATTAACTTATTTCTACAGTACTGACATACTCGTATATTATTCAAATGTTTTCAAAGGTTGCGGTAAATACTTTCATGGACTAACAGATTTAACAGCGGATTCCGCTATTTGTTTACAATCTTTTAAAAATGTAACACCATTTTTTTTAAATCAATAAAATTAAAAATTCATTAGCCGCCCTCTTATTTCCTTTGCTACAATATTTCAAAAAATTATAACTTAAAATTGTAAAACAAAATAAACTAAAATATAATATATTCCTAAAACCTTTTAGTCTAGTCAAAATTATAATAACAGAGTAAATTTCGAAAAAAATGAAGCTAAACGACATATATTAAAGAATATAGAAAACATGCAGCCATTCGATACTTTTACAATGTGAGGAACCGAGTTTACAATCCAGTTCAAAAGAGAATATAGAGGCACAATAATAAAATTATTTTGTCAGGAAAATGAATGCAAAAACGTTCACCTCATTTAAATGCAAAGGCGTACAGAATTCCCGATGCAATTTAAATTTAAAAAGGCTTATTTTCGTGATTACTGTAATTTACATTACAAATATACGAAGCAGTGGTGTTTACAAGCTAAATAGTCAGAGTATCCACCGCAATTATTTTATTCACAAGTTTTTGACTTTCGAGATTATGAGGCATACATATTTCATCCCATTTTTAAATATCCAATATCGTACAACAACTTCAGAGAATAATTACAAGTATTAGTATTTTATATTCTACTAGTGGGCCCGGACGCGGCTACGCCCGCGAAAATATAAGCCTAAATCATTAAAATAAGTTAAAAAATAATAATAAGTGGAGATTTATTATTAGAAAAAATATCTGAGTAACCGAAATGAACAAACCAAAGAAGTAAAAGTAACTAAAGGAAATTCTTAATATTAGAAAAAAAAACCTAAAGTTTGCTGTGCGCGCGTACTAAACATTTTTCTATATTAAATAATTATTAATTTTTGCGAACAATATTAAATAAAATCTCAAATGATTAAAATTACGATATTTTAAGTGTATAACATCGGTATAGATAACCGAATTCAGATAAATTAATTATAAGCAGCAAATAATTACATAAAAAATAATAGTAATTCGAAAATCTATAAAAATTTACAAAATCATCAAAGTCATCCGCCCGTTCGCGTCGATCATACTCATATTATGCCGCCCGAAGGCTAGGTCCTTTGGAATCAGTCACATCTTAATTATTAAAAGCTTTTATTTAACTTGGAATGTATGTATGTGGGTTCGGGTGAAATCTTAGAGCTCAATTTTGAAGTAGATATCGTCAACCGATTGAGCTGAAATTTTGTATACACGTTTACTTTGGATGACAATGCACGATAAAATATGTGACGTCATCCTAAATGTAATATGGCGGACCATGCAAAATGGCGGAATTGTTATTTTTAATGTACTTCTACAATATGGGTATCAAATGAAAGGACTCGTTGAGAGCAACTCGAAAAATAATGTGATGTCACTCTAAATCTCATAAGGAGGAAATCGAAGATAGCCGAGTATCTATTTGGTCTACTTCTACAATATACATATTAAATGAAATGGGTCGTTGACCGTAACTCTAAAAATAATGTGACGTTATACTAAATCCAATATGGCGGAATATCTAAGATGGGGGAATAGTTATTATTTATGCACTTCTGCAATATGGGTATCAAATGAAAGATCTTGCCGAGAACTATTAGAAAAATAATGTGACATCACTTGAAATCCAATAGAATCGACACGATTCAAGTTTTTTGTGCTTTCATATAATGAAAGGTATGTTCGTACGATTGAGCTGAAATTTTGTATACACGATTGGTTTGGATGACAATGCACGATAAGGTTTGTGACTTCATTCTAAATACAATATGGCGGACCATCCAGGACGGCGGAATAGTTATATTTCATGAACTTCTATAATATGGGTATCAAATGAAAGGGCTTCTTAAGAGCAACTTGAAAAATGATGTGACGTCATTCTCAATCTAATAAGGCGGACCATCCAAGATGGCGGAATAGTTATATTTAATGCACTTCTATAATATGGGTATCAAATGAAATGGCTTCTTAAGAGCAACTTGGGAAATAATGTGACGTCATTCTAAATCCAATATGGGGGACCATCCAAGATGAACGAATAGTTATTATTTTTGCAATTCTGCAATATGGATATCAAATGAAAGGGCTCATTGAGAGCAACTCGAAAAATAATCTAATGTCATTCTAAATCCAATATGGCGGACCATCCAAGATAGCCGAATAGGTAATTTTAGTCTACTTCTACAATATGAATATCTATTGAAAGGGCTCGTTGAGAGTAACTCGAAAAATGTGACTTTTTCTAAATCCAATATGGCGGAACATCTAAGATGGCGGAATAGTTATTATTTATGCACATCTGCAATACGGGTATCAAATGAAAGGGCTTGCCGAGAATAATTAGTAAAATAATATGACATCTAGTGTGAGAAACCTTCTTCCTCCTGGCATTAATCCCGGCTATTGCCAGGGTCTGCCTTCCTACTCAACCTACTCCATTTTGCGCGTCCTCGGTGGTTAGACCACTGGCTCTCATATCCGGCATCACGACATCCAGCCAGCGCTTCCTTGGGCGTCCAGGAGGTCTCACTCCAGGAACTGATATAGCAAGGCACTTGCATCCGACTTAGTTCTTAGACCGGCGCGTGACGTGGCCAAACCATCTCAGGCGGCGCTCTTGGAGCTTATCCGCTACGTCACGGACCCCAAGACTACCTCGAACGAATGTGTTGCGTATGCGGTCAGACCGCGTTACGCCGCACATCCACCTCAGCATCTTCATTTCCGTGACGTGAAGCTCCTGAGTGTGCCGAGATAGTACTGGCCAACTTATCCGGCCATGGACATCGTGATCGATGCTTCCAGACTCGTGCATAACGGATCCAAGGTACCTGAACTTTTCTGACTTAACGGCTGGCTCAGGACCTACAAGGATCGTGCTCCCGCAGGCCATGTACTCGGTCTTCGACATATTTAATTTAAGACCGCCGTTCTCAAGCGTACCCTTCCAGAGGTTCACTTTACGCTCCAGCGTCAGTCGGTTCTCGTCAACGAGTGCTATGTCGTCGGCATACATCATCAGCCATGGAGGCTGCACTACATTGAATAAGAACGGACTAAGAGTCGAGCCCTGGTGAACCCCCACTGTAATCGGGAAGGGTCTAGTGTCACCAACAGCATTCCTAACCATAGAAGAGGAATCGTGGTACATGTCTCTAGTGTGAGAAACCTAGACAGTGGTAACTAAAAAGTAAAAAATAAATTATAAGCAAAAAATCATTTTTAGAAAAAGCTTTTATTTAAAAACCCTAAAAAGGAGAAAATAAAATTTGTCTTTTAAATTTTAACTATCAACTCATAACCTCACTGTACACAATTTAAATGATCATAAAAGCTTGTCGCGTTAATCAATATTTAATTAAATTGAAACTTTAAAAATTGAAACTTAGCAGATTTTACATAATTAAATTAGCACTAGTTTAGTTACACAAGTAAATCGCGCGACAAGCTTTTATGATCATATAAATTGTGTACAATGAGGTTATGAGTTGATAGTTAAAATTTAAAAGACAAATTTTATTTTCTCCTTTTTAGGGTTTTTAAATAAAAGCTTTTTCTAAAAATGATTTTTTGCTTATAATTTATTTATTAGAATGTTATACAGTAAATTATAATTTCCATCTAGATGAAATGCTAAAAGTGACTATTATATTTATTTTCATAAGGATGAATATCAAATTATAGAAATCATCTAATTTTTGTTAATGATTTGTATAAAGAGATTTGTATAAATCTATATCGGCGCGCACCATGTATGCATTAAGCAAACTCACTGTGGGTGACGTTTTCTTAAAACAGCAAACTTTGCAAGCCGTTGCTTAGCAACGCGTAGCGACGATTGTTATTAACATGGCGGAATAAATTCCTTGTCAAATTAATTATTTTAATATATTGGTATATAACGAAAATATTACAAATATGAGAAAAAAAAAGTATCCTATGTTCATCCCGGGACCCTCAAGTGTCTCTATATGAGTATTTTATCACAATTAAATTAGCGGTTTGGCCCTGATTGCGGAAAAGACAGACAGACAGACAGACAGACAGAGTTACTTTCGAATTTATAATATAGGTATGGATTTTAATATTTTAGAGGTGAAAACAAACTAATTTATAATATAGTTATATGGCATATTATTTTTATAATTTTGTTATATTTTTAATGACAGTCTGACCATTACATACGACTAAATACTGATTTTTATACAAACTATAGCAAAGTACTTAGTGCCCCGAGTATATATCTAGTTATATATGTATGTAGATGTTTCATAGTCGTTACGACTTAATAAGTGCCAATAAATAAGTGAAGCTACTAAATTTTACAAAAATATTAAAAAAAAACCAACAAAACTAGGTCGAGATTTAGATTATCATAATAAATATATTTAAAGATATCTTGCAAAAAAATACCTAAATTAAAGGCTACTTAGTTTCAATAGAAAATGGCCAAGCCGCGTTGGCTATTAACGGGAGCGGATAGCGTAGGATTCTGCATTTCCATCTTATTGTTGCTGTGCCCTCGTTTGAATGCAAATATTTTATATTTCTCGAGAGAGCCGTACTGTGCATTAGTGCTCATCTCCTGGCATTTACTTTTTAAAAATTTAATCTTTCGTTTGTTGTATTTTTTATATCATGGGTAAATAAATGGTTGATTTACATTGGCACTTTTAAACCAATATTTTGTGTTAGAAGAACAAATTTCCAGTATTAGGTGTGCATTTGAAAATCGTTATTAAAATATTTACTTAAAATATTTGTATTCTTGAGATATATTCAATTTATTACAATTCATAAGAATAAATAACACATTATTCACAGGCTGCAAATTAAGCCCTCTACCAGTTCATACAGCTCTATTATATTTTACAGTAAAACATATTTCAACTTGTCAAGATGTCGATAAAATGAGCTACTAAATTTTGTATAGGCAAGCACATAGTAAGCGGGGCAACTTGCCTACGTACAAATTATAGATAAATATATATAACTAGCGGACGCGCGCAGCTTCGCTTGCTTATATAGGGGTGAATTCTAATAAACCACGAAACATGTATTTAATGACATAAGTGTCTAAATTTCAAATTTTATAAAAATCGGTGGCGATTTAAAGATTTTTCCATACAAACTTTCAACCCCATATTTGCACCCTTAGGGGGAGAATTCTAGAAAACGATGAAATACGTGTTCAATTAAATACTTTTAAAAATCTAAATTTCAAATTTTATAAAAATCGGTGCCGATTTAATTTTTTTTCCATACTAACATTCAACCCCTATTTCACCCCTTTAGGGTTAAAATTTTTCAAAATCCCTTCTTAGTGGATGTCCAGATTACGAAAGTAAACATCTATCCAAATTTCACATTTCTACCATCAGCATTTACGGCTGTGCGTGCGTCTTACCTCAGTCAGTGAGGACAAGTCCTTTTATATATATAGATAAATATATATAATAATATATTCATTATTATGTTTCAATATATACAACAATTTTTCTCATTAAACAATTTTATTATTTAACACTATGAACAATCTTAAATGGCATTTAATTTTTTAGCTCTTTGTATTTTCCATCCATCTATGGCTTTGAATTAGAAAATAAAATTGCGTCCATTGTTAGTTTAAAGTATCATTTAATTTTTACGATTTATAAATGGCTCGCTGCTGCTGTAGTACTGAAAGTACACTTTTATATGATGCCATTGAAAGCATGGGATAAGTAGAATACAACGCTTGTTTATCTCTGCTTATTTGTACATTAACTGAAGTAATCATTTGCTATATGCAATACAAATTAACATTTAGCTAAGTTTGGGATAACATAAATGTTATACAGGATTCTTTATTCTTCAATATCTATTTTTATAAAATGTTCTTTACATGTATAATTTTTACTTAGGGTGAACAGACGATGTATCTTGTACCTTGATATTATACTAGACATATAATCATAGTGGGTACTCTCGTTATGGTATTAGCTAAGGGTGCACCTGAGTCAGTCATTTTAAAACTAAGCGATTTTTTATTTATTTTATATAAATATTATAAATAAAAACTGTTATTATAACCACAAAGTGCAAACGCGACAAGTTATGGGTTCGATACCCACTCTAGGAAATTCAATATATAATATTTTCATTTCTTCGTTCTGATGTCGAGGCAAAGCGCGGCGTTGTTGTCCTGCAGAATGTGAGATAGAGCGTGAAGCTAAAAAAGGAGTTATTTTTGAAGGGTTGAAACTGTATATGAAATTTCGTTAATACGAGTGCTACGAGTCTAAAATTTGGCATTTGGGTACTTTTAAGGACGTTAGTGCTAACTAAGACTGCTATAATCATTGTCAATTCTGCACATGAGAGATATTTAAATTATAATTCCAATTAATGTATCGATAACACACACATAAAGCACTCAGCAGAATTCCTCCCTCTCTGTTTTTTCGTATGTCTGTGCATTTGCTTGCGAATCCAAAACGAAAACCATTGATCAGAAATGAATAAATTTACTTATAGCGTAAATAAAGTCTTTTTAAAGCTTTTTACAGTATATTGGACCCCAACGATTCAAACGTCTCTACGTAGTACACGAACAAGTGGTTCAAGCTGATACGGGCGTGCGCCTGCTCTGAGGCGAGAACAGTAGTCCATATGAGGCCCAACCTGGGTTTATACAGTGTCAATCGGTGTTTTGGTGTAACGCACAGTCTCGTTTTGTGGATAACCCCCAAGTTCTTTGATGTCTATTTGTCGTTACTTTTGAGATGTAAAACACACATATGCTCAATTTTTGTGCCTTAAACTTTTTGTATTCCGCATAAGTAATGAAATTTAAATCCTCTGGCCTCTGTATGGTCCTCTGGCGCCACAAGCTGATATTATAAAAGTTTTTGCACGATATTTACATAAAAAATGAGAGGAGCGTCCATGGTGACCCGCTGTAATGAAGGCCTTTAGACTTTAATTTTGTATAATATACTAGTACGTATTAGTAGCATACAATATTCTGCCAATGTTGTATCCATTTTAACTTATATTATTATTCTATCATAGTTTTACATCTCTATCATTTAAGAACAATTTAAAATGAATCCCACTCATGACAAAGAAGTTTTCTTGGTCTAGTTTTATTGGTTGTTTTTTTCTTAAATATAAAATCAACCTGTTTACATTCCAGTGGAGTGACAGCCCTGCTCTTGAATGGTTAATATGATTTCCATGATAAATGTTGGTAAATGGCTGTTGACATTTCAACGGTGGCGTAAATTCGCACCGTAACCGCTTAGACACAATAAGAAGTTCTATCGTCTTAGCAAAAAGTGGATCAACGCTGTTTGTTCTCGTCGCTGTGCTCTTTATTTTTCTACTTTAATGGGGCAAGATGGCTGTAATGTTTTTGAAATATGTTATAGCAGATGTTTGTTGGAATTTTCGTTTCAGTTTCCTTTATTTGTATCTATACTTCAAAAAATATTTAATGTGTGCTTATTTCTATTCATATTTATTTTATTTTTATTCATATCTTCATTTTAATCATTAATTATTATATTGACAACACAGAAACGAACGAAGTGTTGTTTTACATAACGCTTCTTCGTATTTTATTAATTTTAGATCTTTGTAGTCAATTAGCTTCAAATTACGTAAGATGAGTTATTTTTTTTTATGGATATATTTAAAAACGCTAACATAACATTTAATTTCAAACTAAAACCTCTTAAACTACGACCAACCAAGCGCAATGCAGAATTATACTGCGATGCCGTTAATTGCGAGGACCGTACCTACCGTATTTCACTGAAACTGAAACTTATAATTAACTGTTACATGCAACGTTCATAATAATATGTTATGAAATATGTTTGTGTCAAAATTGCTTCGAACAACTTGTCTAATGAGTATCTACAGGATGTAATTTATTAGGCATATTTTCAATATTCTCTACTTTTCACCGAATTCTGGAAGTATTGTGTGTTAAATGGCGACACTAAACGCCGCGCTTTGCGTCATTAATGAAAATATTAAATATTTCTTTCATGTTTGCTGTCGTGCACGTTTGTGCTCCTGCGGCAAAATTGGCCTTATAAATTACTTAATTTAAATTTTCGCTTTAAAGTATTTTGACTATGCGTCATAAAATCGTTCGTGACTCTGCATAAGATAGCTGAATTTTAATTTAACGTTTTATTACATTCAGTCGCTACGCTCCCATAGGAATTTAAAAAAAATTAAAAGCTTAAAGAAAAAATACAGCCAAATTAAATGCAGAGAAGGCTGACGAGGGACGGTCTATGGCCCTCTGGTGTCACAATCTAATTGTGAGACTTTCTTCCACACAATTGATATAAAAAATGAGCGCAGGATTAAACAGACACTGCAAAATGTTGCTGCTTCAGTAACATTTTTTATTATTAAATTTTTTAGCATTCGGTCTTTCTCCTCTTTATAACCCAGAAGTCTTTTGCGACAAACAAAGACGGTACATAATTTTTCTATAGATATTTTCTCTTTTTATTAATATTCCTTGTTTGAGGAAGACTTATATATGCTTGAATAATTAAAAAAATCTGTGAATTTCGAGTCAGTCTAACCTACTGAGGGTTCCGTGTTAGTTTCAGGTTTGTAAATCGACGGGATGTACAATTTATGAAAGTTGATAAACTTAAGTTTGCAGTCGTTTGCTTAGCTTAATTTCAGCTTAAAACCTCCACGTGATAAACGGTCTTGACAGACGGAAAAATATAATGATTTCATTTTTGTTTATTTGAGGTACGGAATCCTAAAAAACAACTAGTTGTACAGGCATAAAACACTTATTATTCATAAACATAGCAAATTATGTTACAAAATTAATGTTAATTTTATGCTCATTATATTATAAAAGTAAATTTTAATTATACTATCAGAAAGAGATTTGGGGAAAAAGTCATGACGTAGTACTAAATTTGTAATGGTTTGTAAATACGGTAACAAATAAGATAATGTAGACTTAACAAGATAATCGTAATAAAAATTATGAAAGTCCCTAATTTAAGCCAATTATATTTTTTCTTTTCAGCAAATTTGCTTTATTTCCATCATTACAGCGCTTGAGATGCTTTAATGAATTTCCGTACTATTTGTAAAATGCTTGTATTTACTTAAGTCTGTTTTCGTAATAACATTTTATAATTAATAGGCAAAAAACAAATACACATTAATATTTTTTTCTCCAATAACGTTTTCAATTAAAATCACATTTTTAATGTTAGGTTACATATAGTTCCTTAACCAACTAAACCATTATTTTAGGTTAAAATTATTTCTCTCACCATTTTCCGAACATAACGAGATGGAGCGGATTGTAAAAGATAAATAAGATAAACGTTTTAAATTATCCTTAATAGAAATCAAGCGGAAAAAAATTGATAAGCCGCCAGTCTGGAGGCTCGCCAGGCGCACGGTATACAGGGTGGAAGAGGCAGCGCTTCTTTTATTGAAACTGCATATAGGGTAATATATTTCAAACCCACATCTAAGAAATTAATCAAGGTACCTCAACAGTTTGGACGTAGGAATTTTTTTTCATTTCACGATTTTTATCCATACCTGTATTTCGTGTGACGCACACATACGTGTGCGACGTTTCCGATTTGACAGGTAAGTGTGTGCGTGCCTATGTTATACTTTACAAATGGCGTTTTATTTTAAAACGATAATTTTATTATTTATTTTGTTTGAAAAAATAACTTTTTCATTTTTGGGAATTATTTTTTTTCCGAATTATATTAGGCTTTTATAGAGTAGTTAAAACTGTGGTTTCATTTAAAGTGGTGCTGACAATTCCACCCTGTATACAATGTTCAAAATACTACCTATCTTTTAATTTAGCCCATTTGGCACGTCCCGACGGAACTACAGATAATTTGTTTCGGAATACAAATAACATGATCCAAGGCGACGACCAAGTTACTAGTAATTCCATAGGGAGTATATTTTTAGGTCTTTACTTTTTCTTCAAGTACTTATGCAAGCAATTATATTTATTTTACACACTACTTTTTACTTACAATAAGAATTCTACGATACGCTTTAATCGTCTTTAATCTCCGTTTGGAGATTAAAGACTTTTACTTGATTTGTACTATTAAAATTGATGTATTCTTTGAATTACCAGCCTCAAGTTTTAATAGATTCAGTGTCATTGACTGTCCTCATTTATCCTCTCAACGTGAGTTGAGTTAATCTGTATATCGAGGTCATCGTGGCTCTTTGAATCTTTGTTAAATATTATCAGTTTATTATTTTATACAAATAATTACGTGATTTAAAATATTATGCAGTAGTTGTTTAATATAAAGTCTATATAAATAATATATTAATTGATAACTGAACTATTTATTTAATGAGGTTTAAAGGTTCAAAATAAAATACAACACGTTCATATTATAATTTATTTCCTCATCCTATTTTATTTAACACTAGAAGCGCCGCCGTCCCATTTTTGACCCAAAAGCAAGGTTGATTGTATATAACTTTTTTATTTGTTAATTTATGTTGATGAAATTTTTTGACTATTACCAATTTTACACGTTTATTTAATTAAAAATATAAATAATTTTATAGCAGTCATACTTTTTGAAAAAAAATGAGATTTACCTAGAACTGCCGCTGGGTCATTTTTGTCCCGCTATTATTATTTTATTATTTGAGGGTATAATTTGACATATTTTCATGCCACGGGGACGAGGTGGAGGGGAAAGGGCAATGCGGGGGCGGAAAAAAATTGAATAGTAGGTTTAGCAGTCAATGCCTAAGTTTTTAGGGTTCTGTAGCTTTTAAGGAAAAAAACCCTTATAAGATCATTTTTTTGTCCATCCGTCTGTCTGTGCCTTTATCTGAGAAATGCTTGGAGAAATCGAGTTGATATTCATATAAGTATATGAATAGCAACTATATGACAATCTACAGTCCCTTGATTTCCTGAAAAAGCGCCCTTAAAAAAAGATATGACCATTTATATAGTAAAAAACATGCATTTCGACACTATAAAGGGAATCAAACTAATAAGGCACTTTCAGTTAACTTACAATTATGGAATTTGGCAGCTAGCATCTACATGTAGTACTAGTACAGAAAAAAATCTGAAAACTATACATTTATGTATAAATCTTAAAAAATAATAGCCTGAAAAGTAGGGTGAAATTGGTGTCAATACTAAATTTTGCCGCTAGTCCAAGTGAGGTATCAGATGAAAGGATGACTAAGCTAGGCTTGAATTTCAGAAAAACACTTGATACCAAATGTGGGCAGTTGTAGGGTAGGTAGAGGGAACCTGGGAACCTAATGCTATGGACTCCGCTGGCATTTTCCGCCGAATTCTGGAGGCATTACCACGCAATGTTATAAATCATCTGTGATGTATCACTGATGAAGAATATATTAATGCATTACTTGGCCTAATAATAATATTAACTAATTTCAATAACTTATAATTTTGTAAGAGTTATTCAGTTAGTTGTCACGACCTTAGAACGTATTAGAAATATTTGATTCTTTCTTTGTGTTTTATTTTTTGGTACTTTTATGTTTGTTCAAGAATAAGAATTGATTATTAAAGATGGTCTACATATTTTACGAAATATTTTAATAATATTTTTTTGTATTATACCAACAATCAACATAATAAGTAGAATGGGACAAATTTGTCACGACGGCGGTTCGAGGGGGGTCTCAATCTTCGGCACTTCTAGTGTTAATGAATAAAATAATAAAAAAGGTGGATTTATTATTTATTGAAAGATAAAAAATATTATATCGTGCAAAGAATTAATATCTTAAGTGAAACACAGCCATAGATTAACGCCTATCTTTATACATATTTTAAATTCACCATTAGGTTACAAAAGTTTCATAGATTAGGCTCAAATGAATTCTTTAATCTTAAACAATCTTGTGGCATATCTGTATATTTTCATACTAGTGGACCCGGACGCGGCTACGCCTGCTTCAACTATAAGAATATTTATTAAATATATTCATGAAATTATTTTCAATTCTCAATAGAATTAGTAAGAAAATATAAGCTCAAATAATCAAAAAGAATACACATTATTAGAAAAAATTATCTGAGTTATTGAAATGAACTAACAAAAGGATTAAAAGTAACTAAAGGATAGGTATTCTTAATATTAGAAAAACTAAATAAAGTTTTCCGTACGTGCGTACATAGATATCGACTCTACGAAATAACTAAACATTTCTCTCTATTAAGTAGGATAATTTTAGCGGGCAATATCAAATAAAATAAGAAGAGAATCAAAGTGTATTTTTTGTTTAATTATAAACAACAAATAAAGTTCGAAAATGTATGAAAATTTATAAAACCGTCAACGTCATCTGCCCGTTCGCGTCGGTCATACTGTGCCGCCCGCTAGGTGGCTAGGTCATTTGGAATCAGTGACATCTCCTTAATTATTTATTAGTATGTTATACAGTAAACTATAATTTCAATCTAGATGAAATGCTAAAAGTGACTTTTATATTTATTTTCATAAGGATGAATATCAAAACGTCGCGGTAGCGGTCGCGTAGCAACGACGGTTGTTATTAACATGGCAGAATAAATTGCATGTCAAATTAGAATGTACTTTAAAATATATTAGTATATATGTGTAATGTAATGTTATATAGCCTATAGCACTTCTGAAGAATGCAGCTTTCATACAAAACAAAAACAATGAAAATCGGACCAGTAGATCCAGAGATCTTAGCGTTCAAACAAACAAACAAACAAACAAACAAACAAACAAACAAACAAACTCTTCCGCTTTATTATATTAGTATAGATTGAGAATTAAACATTGCTTAAAATATACAAAATTATTAATAACTCAAGTAATATTTTGAACTATACAAGTCTTCGGAAAGATGTAATTCTAATATGTTTAATCACTACTACACCTTTTTACATTTTATTTGTTTACATTTGATATGAACAAAATAAAAGCATAATAAATTCAATTGTATCAATTATTTTAGCACTTCTTAGTAAATCTAGTAATTTTATAATATCGTAGTGTTCTTGTAGACGCTGTTAGATAGAATATGACCTATTTTTTGTCATTTGATATATTAGATATTTGATCTATTCATCTATTTATAGATTTAATTAAATTTACCTCGATTGTAAGTTTCATATGCTATCTAATCATATTCCTTACCGTGTGGTGCTTAATGCATTATTACAATATAGATTATTTTTATGGCTCATAAAAAAACCTCGTTGAGGCCGATATTTTATATATACATTTATTCTAATATCACTTGAAACATATTTAAGCCATGCCTCATAAGCTCACAGACTTTGATATTTGTCTAAAAGTCCATAACAGTACGAGTACAAAACTTTTGCTTTCAGCGAATGTACCTGCAACAAAATAATAATAAATATATATTTTTTTCATCAGGGGCCGTCGGGGCTCAGTGGAACAGCCTCTAACTGTAAACGTGACAGTTGTGGGATTGATGTGGACTCGGGGGGGAATTATTTTCACATCTTCGTTCTGGTAATAAAACTAAGGTCATTGCGGGCAAGCCTTCCATGGTGGAACCCTCAACTGATAACCAATAATAGCAAAAAAAACAATAAAAACCATTGCATACCTCCATTAGCCACATACTTCGACAGTTGCGTCCGCGAGTACACCGTTATAGTCGCGGCCGCGTCCCTCACCACGGGCGGCTCCACAGGCAAGGTGGCCTCGCAGCGCACGCGCAGCGCCCCGCTCGCGGCCGCCGGCACTGCCACGCGCAACACGCGCCAGGACGCGCGCAGCCCGCCTGCTTGGGGCGCGCTTAGCTCGAGACGTTGCCAGGGCTCCGTCTGTAAAGTTATATAGTATAGTTAAAAATATATGACTGATGATTACATTTATTATTATTAGTTTGTCCCTAACTTGACGTTTTATCCCTAGTCTGGTTACCCCCAAAGAAAAGGGAGCGTCATCCGCTACGGTCCGGTCATCAACCTCTTCATACACGCCCTCCGCGTTCAGGGTCAGCTGAGGTCTCCCCATTTCTTTTTTACTTTCTTTTTTCCCACTCACTTTTGCCTATTATTAAATAATATTGTGTAATCTTTATTAATTAATGTGACGGTTGGCGGTACAATTCCCTCTTGAGGAAGTGATGTCATATTTTCTCTGTGACGAGCTTAAGCTCGTTACGTTTTGAGTGGGGTGAAGCCACGGCGTTCACGCCACTCAAACCGTATTCGACGGAAAATGGACAAAGCGCGGCGTTGAGTTCTGCCACTCAACACGCAATGCCTCCAAAATTCGGCAGAAAATGGGGAACGGAGTGTCTCAACACTAGGTTCCCTCTGCCTAACTTGCTATATGCGGGATAAATAGAATTAATCTATTTAATTAGATGACCCATCACTATTCTTTATGCAGTGGAGTGCTTAATGTATGCAAGTCCATTAAAAACTTCAGAGTAAATTTGCAATGTTAATATCCTGTTTTTCATACTAGCACACTGACTAGTAAAAGTATTGTAGAGTGTGTTAACATTTATGGAGGAGTAACAAGTGTATGCTTATATGCTTAAAGTAATACTTGTGCACTTTTAAGCTCAACGGTAACGGTAACGTAATCGTTTTTCAGCAAAATATAAACGCAACAATAACAGTTTACCAATTAATTATACGATAGTAAATGTTTTTTATTTACTTGTGAATATTATAATTTAAATTAAATTTCAGATCACTATAGATTTCTACTTATACAAAAAAAAAATGAACGAATATTTTTAAAAAATCAGTTGTGATAAGGTTTTGCTAGTTTTGCTTAAATGGATATACTAGTGACCTGCCCGCGGCTTCGTCGGATCCAACTTCACAATGCTTTTAGGTATATGTAAAGCGAATAAACCAAATTGTACACACCATAGAATAAATATTTTTATAACATTAAAACTGAGTCATAAAATACTTAAATATAACATTAAGTTTCATATTTATTGCCATCACATTTTATGGCAATCCGGTTTACGGTTTCATAAACACCATAAAGTGCCTTTTTAGGATCATTACAATCTCACTTCACGACATCCTGGGATATCCGTGGCATGTAGGGCTATAAATACATAATTATTTCAATCTATCCTACATTTTAAGGTTACTGAAATTTGGCTTGTACGTCTCATGGGGAAGCTACCCCTACATTTGCCCATTTCATATTAAAGAGTAAGATATAGTTTATATTAATTTTGTTTTCTTTAAGCTTGTTATTCAACAACTATATTCCTTTTAACTAACTAACTGACTATCTTTAATCATATAATTTCCCTTTCAATTCACAGTTCATAATAGTGCCCGGAGTCGTATGATAGCATTCAATTTATTCCAACAAAGGCGCTCTATCAAGATACATCGAGATGTCCATCCGACTTGTGTATGTCGGAGAAACTAAACAAACATTTAATTTTCAGGCCAACCGTGGCGCACTCGAGGAAATTAAATGTTTATCTAAATTTATATTTCCATTTCTTCGCTCTGGTCTCGGGGCAAAGCGTGGCGTTGAGTTTCGCCACTCAACACGCAATGCCTTCTTTTTCACGATTTTGAAGCATAAAGTTTGTATCTATATTAATTATTTAAAAAATATATAATCAAACTGTAAGAAAATCATCATAACATTAGTAAGATATCAGAAAATTTAAAAATATTCTATTTATAAAGTATATATTTTTTTCTGAATATGCCAACTTTTCCATATCACCGTTCCCTAATGAGTGACGGCATAAGGAGGTCACATACAACAAACATACTCCCCCTCCACCTCCGTATATTCTAATGAGCACATTTTGTTATTAGCTCATTTCCAGGTAGTTACAAAGTGAAACCACATATGTGTGTTCTGGTAACATTTTTTCTATTCTTTTGTCTTGTTTTCTAGGTAGTGCTACTTTTTCTAGAGAACAGCAGTATTGTAGTTCTTATTCGGAATTTTATTTAGGTTAGTTGTAAGTTTAATAATAATTTCAATGTAAATGATATTTATTATTTAAAAATGTCAGTATTATTATTTTATGGTGCAATTTTGGTTGACGGTAGACTTATCTAAGAAAGATTTTTCTTGGTTTAGGATGAATTCGGCAACGTCAGCTCTATATCATTTTTGAAATAGGTTGCAAATTATTTATAACTAGCGGACCCGGACGCGGCTACGCCTGCTTGAAATATAAGAATATAATTTCTATAGAAATATAATTTCAATCTAGATGAAATGCTAAAAGTGACTATTATATTTATTTTGATAAGGATGAATATCAAAATGACGCGGTAACGAACGCGGTCGCGTAGCGACGACGGTTGTTATTAACATGGCAGAATAAATTGCACGTCAAATTAGAAAGTATTTTAATTTATTAGTATATATGTGTAATGTAATATTATATAGCCTATAGCACTTCTGAAGAATGCAGCTTTCATACAAAACAAAAACAAAGTAAATCGATCCAGTAGATCCAGAGATCTTAGCGTTCAAACAAACAAACAAACAAACAAACAAACAAACTCTTCCGCTTTATTATATTAGTATAGAAGTATAGATTTTATTTACAAGAACAGCGTTAATATGATGAGGCATTTCATCAGCATCATGCTCTATCATATGTCGCGTTGCAGGCAGAGCGAACCTAGTGTTAAGACACTCCACTCCCCACTTTCCGCCTAATTCAGGAGGATTTCCTCGACACCAGAAAGAAATGAAAATATTAAATATTTCATTTCTTTTTTGCGTGTCAAACCCACAACCTGTCGCGTTTACAGTGACACGCCTGAGCCCCTGCGCCACGATTGGCTTCATATGTGCTAGAGCTTCAATTATAATCTTTAATACTTATGCACCAAAACAATTATCATTGATAGACTATAAAAATATTATAATCAAAAACATACCTTTACAATCTCATCGTCTATGTACCAATGAATATCAGAGGGCGGCAGGGAGTAGTCAGAGGAGCAGTTGAGCAGTACCAGCTCGCCGGGCCGCACTAGTGTAGGAGCGCCAAGTATTGTGGGGTCCTTGTCCGGTATGGCTGCGAGGGTAATGGACTTTAGTACGAAGATTGATATAAATTAAATTTTAAATCCAATGAAAAGTGTTGAGTTCATTACGAGTTAGGTTGTTTTTGGGTGTTCGCAAATTATTACAAACAATTGAGCTTCTTTATTTTTTTATTGTGGAACTGGAGAAAGTTAAAAAAATATTTTTTTGAATTTTATTTTTTGGCTGTAAAAATTGTTCGTTAATTGTCTTATTAAACAGCATTTATTAGAATAATTAAGTAACAAGGATAAAACTAACATATTAAAAAAAAGCTATTCAGAAATGATTATCAATAGCAAGGAAAAACAAAGTTCGAAATTACAAATCTATAGGGTACTTTTCGTGGGGTACTTTTCGTACCTTTTCTATAGGGTACAATACAAATAAAAGGCAAAATACTAAATCTGAAATTCATGGAAAAAGTCATTACAAACTTATATTTGTAAAATTAGAGATTTCTCAAAATAATAATTCCCATAAAATAATTTAATAGGCCTCACAAATAATCTCTTAGTAAATAATCATGTGTAGTCGTCTCACCAACTACAGTCATATGTTTCGTCTGCCTCGCTATCTGGAACTTGGGCCCCTCTGTGGACACCTCGCACGTGTAGGCAGCTCTCGCGGCCACGGGCGGCGGCATGACGCGCACCGTGCACGAGTCCTCTTGGCAGTCGCCGCCTTGCACCATTATGCCGGTCACATTGAACAGCCGGATTGGGACCTGTGGAGATATTCATTAATTAGAAAACTATCTCCTATAAACTATAATGTAGGATCAAATTTTGTCTAGTCTATCAATCTTAAAAATAAGAGTTTAATATAGTATTCATATATATTTCATGCAGTATCTAGGACAGTTACAATAACTATTTAAGGAATTATTATTATGTATGCATAATATGCTAGACCTGTAGCTTGCAACAATTTTTCTCTTTCCACTGACCTTGGCTCTCCAAAGAATCTACATGCCAAATTTCACCTAATAAATTATTTGTTTTTGTCTAAATAAAAATACTCATTTGAAAAAATACATTTATTTTGAAATCATAGACAGATAGTTCATATTTGTATCCTTAGAAGAAGCTGGATAAAAATATGCATCTATGCAAGTATTAGATCCAAAAAGCATGATTAGTAAGCAGATTACAAATCAGATTTGAGAGAAACACATGCAATGAAACTCTGGCATTTTTGGAAGTAACTTTTCAATTTATATAAAGTGACTTCTTACGTATAATTCAAATGCTTTTAACGGGACGTACCTACTGTATGTAGTGTACTTACGTTCTTTTAAGAGTACTTTTAGTAATAAAAGTTTGAAATTTCCTCTCTGTGAATATATTAAAAGTGATGTTATTGACTTAAATACATTCCGCGGTGCAATTTCATTTCACGTTTTGTTGCCATTAAGCTATAATAAACTAATGGTCCGGCCGCGGCTTCGCTCGCTTCTAATACGCAATTATTTGTCTTGGGAACTCAAATATGTTCATGTTTTATACAGGTTTATAGCGTTATAACGACTTCTTATATATTTGTGTTAGACTTAGAGAAAACTGCACTAAAATATTAGCGTAATTTAAAAGTAGTTAGTACACAGATAATAACACTTCGAATCAACTTTCTTTTATATTTATACTATGTATAGATAACAGTTTTAAGCTATTAAATTTTACAGGTAATTTATATAAATTAATAACTAAATTCATATCAAATTTATTTGGTATCTGCATTATATTTAAATACTCGAAGTGACATCACTACGCGTGACTTAAATTCAACTAGTGTAAGTCAAGCATTCAATGCAAGCAGGTCATTGCGGTTATACGAAATAGGTCACCTTTGAAACATTAGTTTGATTTCTTGGGGGGTTTCACGGGATCACTGAACGAACAAAAACAATAATTTTAAAGCAAAAAGCATGTAGATTTGCTATTTATAAGAGCTTGATACAACGGTTTTAGTTACATTTACCTCTCAATATATATATTTTTTTTACTTTTGGGATGTTGTCTATTTTCCGTCTGACAGAATTTATATAGCGGCAAATTATCAGGTATATGTGTAACCTATTTTTTAGATTACAATATAATATAGGAACTAAGTAAATTAATTAATATATTTAATGCACATTATGGTTTGACATCATGGTTATTTGACCAGGTAAACGTTAATTAACGTTTTCAATTTTAACATATCAAAGTCGAGTAAGCGAATGTTCTAGGGGAAAAGTCAGTTTGTTCATATCAAAGTTACCTGCTGTGAGGGTCTGTATCTGAATATCTCGTGCATGTCTCTGTACCACTTGACGGAGTGTAGTCTCTGGTCGTCCATCTGGAAGTGACAGCTGAGCTCAGCCGCGCGCCGAGGGTCCGCGTACAGCGGGACCTTCAGCTGAGTTATTTCATGAGCTGATGTTAACGCTGTAACAAATTATAGAGAAATTATAATAACATATAAGTTTGTTGAAAAATAAGTTTTGGACTATACCTTATATTTTATGTATTGGATGAAACACCAAAACAATTGTATTTTAAATAATTACTTGAGCTAATTGAAACCACTATTATAACAACTGCGCCAAGAAATCTTTATGGTATGATTAATAAAATATTACAAAATAGAATTACAAATAAAAAATATTTATTAAACACCAAATACAAAGATAACCATGACAAAAATTTATTCACTTATTATTTATTAAAATCGTACGTACATCACGATAATATTTTTTATCTGTGTAAGTATGTAGGTCGATATACCAATATTGCCTATTATGATGATTATGTATTCTAATTCGATAAATATTGTTCTTCAAAAATGGAGAATTCAAATTAAAAATACAAAAATGAAAGTATCGGATTAAATTATACAAATTCTTTTTTTGCGGGATATTAAACAAAACTAAATTGTAACTACACTGACAAAAGATCACTGTCGAATAAATTGGTTATTTTTTTATCAGGATCCGTTAAAAGCTAAAATATACTTTTTAAATAAACCATCAGCTTGGAACACTGTTTTTATGATTCGCAATTTTATTAAGACCGTTTTTAATTAAAACGTAAAAATGACTTATTTCGTGTTGTCGTTTAAAATTGTAAGACGCAAAATTAATATTTATTCTACGGCTCTCGTTTCGGTAGATCCAATGTTATATTATGAAGTCACTCAGTTCTCCCGAGGTATTTAAAAAATGTTAATTTAATTATTTTTGGCAGCTCGTTTTATACTGTGTCCCATTTTTCGAACAATTTTTGAGATTTTTGATTCATTATGCTACTCTAAATTTTTTTTTTATTTTTGAGGTCAAGAATACAATTGTGAGACTGCAACGCGACGATTATGGGTTCGATCCTCGAACTCGGAGGAACGAATTATTGTTTATCTATATATATAAAATCGAAAGGTCACTCACTCATCACGAAATCTCAGAAACTACATGTGCTAGGAATCTGAAATTTTGCATAGGAGTTACTTATAGGACGTAGGTGCTCGCTAAGACGGGAATTTGTAATATTCGACTTCTAAGGGGTTGTTTTTGGGGTTGAAAGTTTGTATGAAACTTCTTTACTACAAATGCTAGGAGTCTCAAATTTTGCATGGCCGTCACTTATAAGACGTAAGTACACAGGGAGACGGGAATTTTCAATATTCCACCCCTAAAGGGTTGTTTTTAGGGTTGATGGTTTGTATGAAACTTTGTTACTATAAGTGCTAGGAGTCTCAAATTTTCTATGGACGTTACTTATAGGACGTAAGTACACACGGAGACGCGAATTTCCAATATTCCACCCCTAAAAGGTTGTTTTTAGGGTTGGTAGTTTGCATGAAACTTCGTTACTATAAGCGCTAGGAGTCTTAAATTTTCTATGGACGTCACTTATAGGACGCAAGTACACACGGAGACAGGAATTTCCAATATTCCACCCCTAAAGGGTTGTTTTTAGGGTTGATGGTTTGTATGAAACTTTGTTACTATAAGTGCTAGGAGTCTCAAATTTTCTATGGACGTTACTTATAGGACGTAAGTACACACGGAGACGGGAATTTCCAATATTCCACCCCTAAAGGGTTGTTTTTAGGGTTGATAGTTTGTATGAAACTTCGTTACTATAAGTGCTAGGAGTCTCAAATTTTCTATGGACGTTACTTATAAAACGTAAGTACACATGAGGACGGGAATTTCCAATATTCCACCCTTAAAGGGTTGTTTTTAGGGTTGATAGTTTGTATGAAACTTCGTAACTATAAGTGCTAGGAGTCTCAAATTTTGCATGAGCGTTACTTATAGGAAGTAGTTGTTAACTAAGACGAGATTTTGCTAAATTTTATACCTAAGCATATAGTTTTGGGGTTGATATTGTATATGGGTCATAATCAGAAAAAGTGTACATTTTGTGTCTTTTCTTGTCCCGCTACTTTGAATGCGTTTTAAAAATACAATTTTAAAGATAATTTAAATATTTTGCCATTTAAGATAAATTTACTTATTAACTTAAAGATTTTTGTAATAGTTTAAATGTATTAAGGCTAATAATAGTATTTTTTGTTAGTTGCAAAAAACCTTTCAAAATGCTTCCATACAATTTTTCGTGTCCCATTCACCACTTTACTTTTTAGAAATGGATTTGTTACGAATATTTATGGTTTTATTTGATTTCAGATATATTTATATTACTTTGCTTTATGCATAATATTAAATAGAACTACTTTTATTGATACATTATTTAATAAATAATATATATGAATTAAGTAAATTTGTCCCAAAATATTGTCTTTTTGTTACTCAGGGCTAGTAACGTACAATTAAAATATGAACGCAATTATTTTGAATGGTGTTTAATATTAGTTTTTATTGTGGCACCATTATTCTAAAAGTCAATGCTGTCGTAGCTACAACCAGTAGTGTTCTCGCAGCAGTAGAGGGGTTCAAATGTTTTAGAGTGAATGCGTGAAATTACATCTCAGGGTTATAAACGGCTTTTATTTTGGTAAGTATTCTATAATTTCGTTTTCTTGTTTATGTTATTTGATTCTTTTTATAAAATCTCAAAAAAGAACTTCAGTGCTTGCACATGCAACACGTGGCTTATAAGCAAATATTTAAAAAGTGTTCGCGACAACCGACGCGCATCATCGGCTGTGAACTCGTCACAACATGTTAGAGACTGTTTAGTTTGGCAAAAAGTGACGTCATACCACTCTCGTAATTTTGAATGTTATTATTAGTGTCTTTTCTAAATTAATAGTGTTTTTTCCTTTGTAAATAAGTAATTACATTAAATAATAAATATAAATAGATTTGGGTTCCGTTTTAGATAATAATTTTCGACTTTATATCTTATTTGTATAGTTGTACTATGATTTGCCGCATTAATCGCTTTTTATATAATAGTAACTTCCGTATAGTAAATTTTATTATTAATTATTGTTTGTCATAGTTTTCTGTAACAAAATAACAGATTTGTATATTCCTAATGTGTGTAATTAATTTTAGAGAGAATTTTCATTGTAAAAACTCATGTAAAATTCGTCATCGTAACAGCATTTTTCGTAATTTAATAATAGATAATACTTAAATAGTATAATGTTTTATACATAGATAGATAGATATTTTTATGTTCTTTTAATATGTATAAATTGTAAAAACATCCGATTTTTAGTTATTAAAATATAAATGTAAATGTGTGATAATCATAGTAAAAATATTGTTGTAAATAAAGATAAAACGGCTCGGTGGCTCGCGGCTCTCGTTACCGTTTAGCTCCGCGCAACGGAGGTGCGCGTCGGGCGAGACAGAGACAGTCGGCAATCAACGGTGAGCACAACAGGAAGAAGATAGAATCGGAACAAGACACGAATAGAGCCGACAGTCACCGACCGTTATACAGTGATCAACATCTTGTTTCAATATCCTGTTTCAACATCCTGTTTCAGTATCTTGTTTCAATGTATAGCAAGAACGTCTCGCAAGAACGTCTCACAAGAAGGACTCACAAGAACGTCTCACAAGAAGGACTCCCAAGAACGTCTCACAAGAACGTCTCACAAGAACGTCTCACAAGAACGTCTCACAAGAACGTCTCACAAGAACGTCTCACAAGAAGGACTCACAAGAACGTCTCACAAGAACGACTCACAAGAACGTCTCACAAGAAGGACTCCCAAGAACGTCTCACAAGAACGTCTCACAAGAACGTCTCACAAGAACGTCTCACAAGAACGTCTCACAAGAACGACTCACAAGAACGTCTCACAAGAACGACTCACAAGAACGTCTTGGGGTCTCAGCATACTCCGTGTTCCCATGATCTGGAACCTATAGTGTGCAGGGCGTCAGCGGCTCATTCACTTGAGTTCCGCCCGTCCGGTACAACGTGCTGGTCCTTCGAGCTGGATCTGGGGACTCCTCACCGAAGCTGAAGCATCATCCGTCATCGTGCAAGTTATCGCAGTGCTCCGTCGCGCAAGTGCTCCGTCGCGCAGTACTCTATCGCGCAGTGTTTTCCGTCGCGCTCGCAAACGCATTCGCCGTCGCGTTTCGCATCCGTATCGACTGTCGCGCTCGCAACTGCGCTGACGTCACATATCCCGTCACGTCGTGAGTGTTTTGTGCATCCGCCTTCGTGAGTCTTCGTAAGTGCTCCATCGCGCAGTGCTCTCCGTCGCGCAGTGTTCTCCGTCACATAGCGCTCTCCGCTGCGCTCTCCGCCGCCTCCGTTGGCGTCCGCATTGACTGTCGTGCTCGCTACTGCGCTGACATCTATCGCGCCGTAAGTCACGTCGTGAGTGTTCGTGCATCCGCCTTCGAGTATTATCGTAAGTCTTCGTGAGTGTTCGTGCATCATCCTCCGACATCCGCCTTCGTGTGTCGTCGTTCGTCTCCGAGAATCTTCGTGCTTCCGCCTTCGAGTGTCGTCGTTCGTCTCCGAGAATCTTCGTGCATCCGCCTTCGAGTATTATCGTTTCGTCTTGGTGAGTTTTACCAATTATCGTAGGTTTTTACTAAGATGCCTATCACAAGATCAAGAGGTCGATCCGAGGGATTGAGATATGAAGCCGACCCTTCATCTAGTCACACAGAGGTGACACACCCGCCTACGAATACACAAGAGGATTCCGAAATAGAAAAGAACTTAATAGTACCAAGTGACGAAAAGGAAGACTCAAGAATTATTTCAATTAACAAGGAGGAACAATTTGAAGGCACACAAATAAAGTCGACAACTTCGAAACGTGCAAACTCGAAGAAGTCTACGAAATCCAGACGTAGAGCAAGAAATGCTCGTGAAGAAATACTTCGCATCAAGCTTGAACTCGCGCAAATAGCTCTGGAAGATGCTGAATCAGATAGTTCAGAATCCCAGGAAGATAATATATCGAAAACCGACTACGTTAGCTCCTGGATTGAAGATAATGCACAAATCGTACAAAAATCACTTACACCATGTGCAGATGTTCCGAGGCAACCACATCCAGTGCCGTCATGCTATAGAATGCCTCAACATCCGAATATCGGCAACAATTCCGAAAATCAACAAGCAATACAGAGAGATTCAACAAAGGAAATAGAGGAGCTAAAAAAGGAAATAGAAAATTTGAAGAAAAGATGCGAAAAAGCCGAAACCGCTCCTACATCGTTGTGTATGAAAACAGAGGTACCTAAACCTACAATGTTACCTCCATCATCGTCATACAATTTTCCCGTCGCGTCCAAAGTCATCATGGATCTTCCTACATATAGTGGAGTGTTAAATGAATGGCTATCATACAGGGCCATATATGAAAACACTAAGGGATACTTCAATGAAGTTGAAAATACAGCCAGAATTCGAAGAAGCCTAACTGGAAAAGCATTGGAAGTCGTCGACACACAACTCATAGCTCATTCAAAACCGGATGCCATCATAGAAGAGCTTGAAATGAATTTCGGTCGTCCAGATGCAATCGCATATAGTGAATATGACAAGCTTCGATCTCTACCTCGTTGTGCTGACAATCCAAAGGAGATACATGCATTCGCCAGTAAGGTAAGAAGCAGTGTCAATCTGTTTCGCGCCCTCGATTTACACAACTTTATCACTGCGCCAGATATAACGAGGGCCCTTCGTGAAAAGCTACCATCGTCGTTATGTACCAGGTGGTACGAGGAACAAGCATCTATATTCAAACCAGACCTGACGCACTTCAGCGAGTTTCTCACCAAACAAGCAGCATGTCGCACACCTTATTCAACAGAGATCCCGCACTCAGAGCCTACTCGTCGTGTGATACATAGAACGCACAATACTACCGAAGAAAGGAAAACTAATAGATTTCATGGAATGGTGAAAAGTACGTGCAAAATTTGTAACAAAGAAGGTCATCACAGTATTAGCTGCAAGAAATTTCAAGATGCCAACTCAGATAAAAGATGGGAACTCGCCAAAGAACACCGACTGTGCTTCAGATGCCTGCGGTTCCGACAATCAGGACATTCCTGTAAACCACAGAAGTGCAATATTAAGGGATGCATCGGTACTCATCATCGATTACTACACTATGATAAAAAGGAGAAATCAGAAATTCGAAATCAACAAGAAGAAAAGGAAACCGTGGCCAACGCATGGGTACCGTCAAAGGCGCATGCTTATCTTAAAATCATACCAGTCAGAGTTCATGGACCGGCGGGAGAAACCTCCGCATACGCTCTATTAGACGACGGATCAACTGTATCTCTCATAGATGAAGCTTTGGCAAAGGAAGTCGGTGCTGAGGGACGGCTGGATCCTTTAAAGATGGAAGCAATCGGGGATATAGTTATTGAAACGCCGGGATCAAGGCGTGTTACCGTGACACTTGCTAATTCACAGAAAAAGAAGATTAGCTTTACAGCTCGTACCGTTCCGCATCTTAATCTTTCCCCGCAAACAATTCGTGAAGAAGACTTAGCTGCCTGCGATCATCTAATAGATTTGAAGAACCAGCTCACCTACGACTCAGCCACGCCTAAAATTCTAATTGGTCAAGACAATTGGAATTTACTACTCGCCGAAGATGTCCGTATAGGACCGAAGAACCAACCAATCGCTTCACTCACGTCGCTCGGGTGGGTGCTACATGGTGCGCACAATAGGACATTGGGTCAGAAAATCCATTTCGTCAATCAAGTTACTGCTATTGAAGATAGAATGGATGAACAACTGAGAGATTACTTTGCCTTGGAATCTCTTATCATTAATCCGCGTCGGCCAGACTCTGATCCAGAAATAAAGGCTGAAAACATTTTGAAGAAACACACACACCGTTTACAAGATGGGCATGTTGAAACCACACTTTTATGGAAATCAGAGAACAGCATCATGGTTAATAATTATGAGTCGGCGCTGAAGAGGCTCATATCAATAGAGAGAAAAATTGATCGTGATCCTGAACTGAAAAGGAGATACACCGAACAAATGGAATCACTCGTCCAGAAGGGCTACGCTGAGGTGGCACCTAAAAGTATCTCTCCAGGCAGAACATGGTACCTGCCACACTTCGACGTGCAAAACCCGGCTAAACCAGAGAAGCTTCGCATTGTTCACGACGCCGCTGCTAAAACCAAAGGTATGTCACTAAACGATTTCCTCTTGACTGGACCAGACCTTCTTCAATCGCTTCCTGGAGTCATGATGAGATTTCGCCGTCATGCTTTCGCTGTATCAGCCGACATAGCCGAAATGTTTATGCAAGTCAAAGTAAGACCTCAAGATAGGGATGCCCTTCGCTACCTGTGGAGAGGACACCGGCGGGAGGGAACTCCTGAAGAATATCGCATGACGTCGCTTATATTTGGAGCTGCGAGTTCACCATGCACCGCGATATTCGCTAAAGATTGGAACGCAAAAAGGTACATCGACACGCATCCAGAAGCAGTGGAAGCTATCATCCACAACCACTATATGGATGACTACCTAGACAGTTTCCGAAGTATAGAAGAAGCTATAGAAACTTCCAAAAAGGTCCAACATATCCACGGAGAAGCTTGTTTCAAACTCTGCAAGTGGGTTTCAAATATCCCGAAAATAATAAATGAACTTGAAAAACAATCAAATATGACAGAAACTATTAACCTGGGTACCAAAGAAGAAAAGATTTTGGGTTTAATGTGGAGACCGTCAACCGATGAATTACGATTCAATTTAAAACTAGCAAGATTACCGCCCAGTTTATTAAAGAAAACAGCTCCTACGAAGAGAGAAGCTCTGAAGATAGTTATGTCACTCTATGACCCACTTGGTTTCGCTTCACCCGTTACTATTCGTGCTAAACAAATTCTTCAAGAATCTTGGCGAAGAATTATAGATTGGGATCAACATCTGGATGAAGATCTTTCCAAGCAGTGGGCAGAATGGATGCTACACCTTCAGAAATTGAAAAATGTGAGCTTACCTCGATGCTACTCTGGTTATAGTGATGCCACATCTGTACAACTACATATATTCAGCGACGCCAGTGAAACAGCCTACGCAGCAGCTGCCTACTGGAGGGTGGTTGCTCCGGATGGAAAAGTCCAAGTCAACATGATCATGGCTAAAGCGAAAGTAGCCCCGCTCAAGGTTATGTCAATTCCTCGTTTAGAACTACAAGCAGCCGTCATGGGAGTTCGCATAGCAGAAGCTGTCATAAAAGAACATCGTATTGCGCCGGAATGCAAAATCTTTTGGACAGACAGTAAGACAGTTCTGACGTGGATAAGAAATGGAGCCAGGTCTTATAAGCCATTTGTCGCACATAGACTAGCAGCCATTGAAGAATATACCAAAGTTGAAGAATGGCGTTGGGTACCTTCTAAGCTCAATGTCGCCGATATAGCCACCAGAGAAGTACCATCTGATTTTGGAGCTGATCATGAATGGTATCACGGGCCTGCCTTCTTGAAAGAAAATCCGAGTACCTGGCCTATCGAAAAACCGGTCGTGTCAAATAATACTGGTGAAGAACATACTTTTACCGTTAAAGAACTCCAGCTGAAGACAAAATTACGTGAAGCAATTCCTGATCCACAACGCTTCTCAAAATGGGAGCGACTACTTCGTGCCACAGCTAGAGTCTTGCAATTTTTAGATATTTGCAGAAATAAAAAAGAGAAGATCTTTTATAAGCGAACACGTAGAAATATGGAATCAGATCCTACGTGGAACAAACGAAGAGAAACATTGCAAAAGAAATCTACTACTCTACATAGCAAGAAATCTATGGATTCCAACAATTTTCTGATATTGGATTCGAAGTACATTACAAAAGCAGAAAATCTTCTCATCCGAACATCTCAAGAAGAATCTTTCAATGAAGATATCACAGACTTAAGATACAACAGGACTATTGCCAAACAAAGTCGCCTTCATTCATTACCCGTAGAACTCCGAGATGACATTGTCGTTCTTCGCAGCCGTATAGCCGCCGCCGAGGGAATAAAAGACGAAACAAAGAAACCACAAGTCTTAGATGGAGATAACTACATCACACAGTTATATATTGATTGGACCCACCGTTGTCTTCACCACAGCAGCACCGAAATAATAGTAAATGAAGTACGTCAACATTTTTGGGTAATTCGTCTTCGTCCCACCGTGAAAAGGATAGTTCATCAGTGCCTCAAGTGTCGTATTCGCAAGGCACAACCCCCACAGCCTTCTACGGGTGATCATCCTAAATCCCGTCTCGCTCATCATCGAAGACCATTTACATACACCGGCTTAGATTATTTTGGCCCTCTCACAGTAGTCGTCGGCAGACAACACGTGAAACGTTACGTCGCACTCTTCACGTGTCTTACCACTAGAGCAGTTCACCTGGAAATCGCCGCCAGCCTAAGCGCAGACTCTGCCATACTTGCATTGCGAAGATTCGCTGCACGTCGAGGATGTCCTTCCGAAATTTACTCAGATAATGGTACAAACATGCATGGAGCAGACAAAGAACTTCGAGAAGCATTCAAAGAAGAAGCCAGTCGTCGAGGCATCGCATGGCGTTTCATAACACCATCTGCACCATTCATGGGAGGCGCATGGGAACGTCTTGTTCGCTGCGTGAAAACAGCTCTATACACTATTCTTCGTGAGAGATACCCCCGAGAAGAAATTTTGGCTACATTACTCTGCGAAGTAGAATATACTGTGAATAGTCGTCCCCTCACACATGTTTCTGTAAACAATGACGACGAAGAATCTATAACACCCAATCACTTTTTACTTGGGGGTTCAGCTCGTCTACCTGTACCTGGCACATTTAGTGAGGACGACATCGATAGCAAAAAGCAGTGGAGACGCTCACAGATATTAGCAGACATGTTTTGGAGACGCTGGGTTCGCGAATATCTCCCTGAACTTCAACACCGGCGGGAGCCTCATGGTCGAGGCCCTACTTATGAAATAGGTGACCCGGTACTTATAGCCGACTCACAACTTCCAAGAAATACGTGGCCAAGAGGACGCATAGAAAAAGTATATCCAGGTGCAGATGGACAAGTGCGAATAGTTGAAGTACGCACTAAGGGTGGTCTTCTGAAAAGGCCAACCAAAAAACTCGTTCCGCTTCCAAAGTAAGAAGACGTCGTCGCTCACCGCGGGAAAGATGCAGCATCACATCGAGACCTGATTCTGCACGGCGGGAGAAATGTTCGCGACAACCGACGCGCATCATCGGCTGTGAACTCGTCACAACATGTTAGAGACTGTTTAGTTTGGCAAAAAGTGACGTCATACCACTCTCGTAATTTTGAATGTTATTATTAGTGTCTTTTCTAAATTAATAGTGTTTTTTCCTTTGTAAATAAGTAATTACATTAAATAATAAATATAAATAGATTTGGGTTCCGTTTTAGATAATAATTTTCGACTTTATATCTTATTTGTATAGTTGTACTATGATTTGCCGCATTAATCGCTTTTTATATAATAGTAACTTCCGTATAGTAAATTTTATTATTAATTATTGTTTGTCATAGTTTTCTGTAACAAAATAACAGATTTGTATATTCCTAATGTGTGTAATTAATTTTAGAGAGAATTTTCATTGTAAAAACTCATGTAAAATTCGTCATCGTAACAGCATTTTTCGTAATTTAATAATAGATAATACTTAAATAGTATAATGTTTTATACATAGATAGATAGATATTTTTATGTTCTTTTAATATGTATAAATTGTAAAAACATCCGATTTTTAGTTATTAAAATATAAATGTAAATGTGTGATAATCATAGTAAAAATATTGTTGTAAATAAAGATAAAACGGCTCGGTGGCTCGCGGCTCTCGTTACCGTTTAGCTCCGCGCAACGGAGGTGCGCGTCGGGCGAGACAGAGACAGTCGGCAATCAACGGTGAGCACAACAGGAAGAAGATAGAATCGGAACAAGACACGAATAGAGCCGACAGTCACCGACCGTTATACAGTGATCAACATCTTGTTTCAATATCCTGTTTCAACATCCTGTTTCAGTATCTTGTTTCAATGTATAGCAAGAACGTCTCGCAAGAACGTCTCACAAGAAGGACTCACAAGAACGTCTCACAAGAAGGACTCCCAAGAACGTCTCACAAGAACGTCTCACAAGAACGTCTCACAAGAACGTCTCACAAGAACGTCTCACAAGAACGTCTCACAAGAAGGACTCACAAGAACGTCTCACAAGAACGACTCACAAGAACGTCTCACAAGAAGGACTCCCAAGAACGTCTCACAAGAACGTCTCACAAGAACGTCTCACAAGAACGTCTCACAAGAACGTCTCACAAGAACGACTCACAAGAACGTCTCACAAGAACGACTCACAAGAACGTCTTGGGGTCTCAGCATACTCCGTGTTCCCATGATCTGGAACCTATAGTGTGCAGGGCGTCAGCGGCTCATTCACTTGAGTTCCGCCCGTCCGGTACAAAAAGGTTAGAATTTCTCAGACGTTATTCTCAATTTTGTTATATTTCGTTACGTAACGAAACTGAGAAAATATAAAACCTAGTTCATAATTACGTTACCATCGGAAGATATGTATATAAAAAAAATTGATGGCATATGAAAAAAATAATTACTTATGATAAAATAATGGCATATGATAAAAATAATTACTATAATTACTTTTGATAACGTAAAGTAACTAAAAATAATGTTTTTTAAGTTTTTTGCCTGTTTGCTTGTTTGTCTAATGTGTTTGTGCACGCTTATCTCAGAAACGGCTTAACCGATTTAGTTAAAAACATTTTTTTATTCTTCCTGAAATTAGTTGTGATTTTGTAATTACTATTTTTTTCTCTGGAGATAGTGAATTAATAAATATGTAGCTCAAGCGGGTGAGGCTTTTATTTAAAAACAAATACATTCTGTACTAGCGTTGTTAAAGATCTAAACAATAAACATGAAATATTATTAAATACTTATTGATAAATATTTTTTTATTTCCAGTAAGCGTCGTGGCTCCTATGTCAAATGCTGAAACACATAAAATATATAGAGAACGTCTTAAACAGACGACAATCCCATTAAATATGAAGATATGCGGAATAAACACTTACAAAGAATTAAACTTAATTCCAGTGATAACAACTCAAATTTTGATATATTTTAAAGTGGATGTAATTTTATCATTAACTTTGTGATCTTTAGAAATATAAGTTTATTACGTTACGAACTAGCATTATTATGTTGTTAATATTGTCACTTTGTTGTTTTCTTACATTTATAATCTGTTAAATCAACGATTGAATCTTTAAAATTATAATTTGTTTCTCATTAAATAAAAAAAACAATAGTTTTATTCATATAATATTCTTAGTTTGTTGTGTATAATGCCTTATGTCATCAGTTTCGTAATAAACATTATCAGTGTTGTTACTTATCAGTTACGTTACAAATTCGAAAAAGTCCACTTTTCTGATTATGACCCATATGCAATTTCGTAATTACAAGTGCTGGTCAAAAATCTCAAATTTTACGGATATAAGTTAAAACATCTGTTAACTATATAATGCATTTAATATTCTACACATAATTAAAGGATATAAAAGCGAAATCTGCACATGAAAAATATAGGCCTTCGTGGCACAGGGGCACAAGGGTGTGGGTTCGATTTCCACTCGAGGTAATGCATTATTGTATATTAATATTTATATTTTTTCGCTCTAGCAGCAATTCAAAAGCCAGGCGTGAAGTTCGGCCACCCAACACGCAATGCCTCGAAAAATTTAGTGGAAAGTGGGGAAAGGAGTGTCTCAACGCTCGGTTCCCTTTGCCTATACTCTGTGCGGAGTACAGTGCGTGAAGCTGAAAAAAGAAAGATAAAGAGGCCAGTCGTGGTGCAGAAGCACGAAAGTGTTACAGTAAATGCGACTGGTTGTAGGTTTTATGTCTACTCGAGGAAATGAAATATTTATTTAAATTTATATTTTCATTTCTTCGCTCTGGTGTCGAGGCAAAGCGTGACGTTGAGTTCCATCACTTAATACGCAATGCCTCCAGAAATGGGCGGAAAATAGGGAACGGAGTATCTTAGCTCTAGATTCCTTCGGCCCACCCCACACCCCACTGTGCGCTGGATACAGCGTGAAGTTGATTATAAAGATATAAAAACTTAAGAATTAGGTCCATTAATATATCGATAATAGAGGCTTAAAATTACTTTTGTCTCCGATCGCGAATCATGCAAAAATGACTGGTATGATGGATGCTGGCAAAACCAAAGTGTCAAGCCTTTTACAGAATATTGGATGCTCACCGATGCAAATGGTTCTAAGTTGTCTGCAAACATATGGTTCCAAATGATACTGGGGCGCATGCCTCGAGATGAGAACAGTACTTCATATGAGGCCGATCTTGGGCTCTTTACATTACCAATCGGTGTTTTGTCGTAAAGTAATGTCTCGCTCTGCCGGTGACTCCCAGTGTCTTTGATACCAACTTGCTCTTGGTTTCCGTATGACCGCGATACTGACTGATAGTTACTCGAAACGTTAAAGCCCAACATGTTGATACTGGGAGTATATGAGAATAACATTTTTTTTGTTTAAACTAATAATACTCTATAAAAAAATTTACATAAAAGTGATAAGAGCCCTATCAGGAATGAATCCCTGTCAAGGCCAGTTATTTCGTCTTTAAGTCTGTTTATGCAATTGTAAATTATTTGAATAGTTCAAATTAATACTTATATTTCTTTTTAACATATGGTGAAAGTAAAAAAAAGTAAAAAAAAAATAACCATATCTTTGCAATATTAACCATAATAAAAAAATTAACCATATCTTTGCGTATATTTTACAATATACGCTCTAAAAAAAATCGGTAATATATATATTTACAAAAGAAATCTTATAACTGATCTTAAATAGTAGGTAATGTAGGTTGCATTCTTTTAAACCATTCAAAATTCTTATAACAAGTACGCTAATACGGTACCAAAGTTATTGAAATGTGCATATTAGAAATCACTAAGTGCGCTGCAAACATGAAATATTAGAACATAAATTAATTCAGTATATTGAATTAATAATTGTGTAGTTTAAGCGGGCGAAGCCGCTTGCGTTTGCTAGTCTATATATATAAAATCGAAAGGTCAATCACTCATCACGAAATCTCAGAAACTACATGTGCTATGAATCTCAAATTTTACATAGGAGTTACTTATAGGACGTAGGTGCTCGCTAAGACGGGAATTTGCAATATTCGACTTCTAAGGGGTTGTTTTTGGGGTCGAAAGTTTGTATGAAATTTCGTTACTATAAATGCTAGAAGTCTCAAATTTTGCATAGACGTCACTAGGACGTAGTCATGGAGACAGAAATTAATAATAACATAGCTCACGCGGGTGTAACCGCGAGCGGGCCGCTAGTTGATAATAATTTCTTAGCTCTCGAACCAAGGGAAAAGCCTAGCGTTGAATTCCGTTACTCGACATGTAATGCCTTGAAGAATTCGGCGAAAAATGAGGAATGGAGTGTTTTAACACTAAGTTACCCTGTCTACTCTGCTATGAGCGGGATTTTTTTGAGGGGGCTGATTGATTAATATTTTAAAAAATTATCCTCAGTCATAGAATATATTCACATTTATTATCTAACCGTATGTATATCTCAGATATAAATGTATACATGTGACATGTACAATGTACATAAATACAGTCACGTACCTTCATCATTTGGAAGTATCATAGTACTCGTTATACTGCTAACAACATATTATTGTTTTAGTAAAGTTAACATTATCATACTGAACGGTAGACACTTAGACAGTATACCGACGCGACGTAGCTGAGTCGTTCTTACAGAAACATCACACATGCTAAAGTGCCTTCAACATTTACACAAACGGCGCGACGTCGCGTCGGAGCGTATTTCAGAAACGTAAGCTTAATGGATGAATATATAAACCAAACTTAATAGATATTATATAAAAACTAAGATATCGAAACTATAGATTTACATTTACTATAAATATTATTCAAAAATTAACTAAACGTAAAATACGTTAATATTACATACAAATATGTACCTGGCATATATAATAAGCGAGTAAAACAAATGTTTGTAAAGGTCAGTTGGGGTCGGACTCGGTAAATATACAGTTAATTTGGTAAGCTTAGTTCATCACCATTTTTATAATTTATTTATTTATTAGCTTCACGCTCTATCCTTCGCGAGGTAGTAAGAGATAACGGAGCGTGAAACGTTACGGGCTCTATATATCTCTATCGCCTTGTCCACTGTCATCAACCTAGAGCTTGATATGGTAAAAGCGGTCCATCTCCTTATGAAACTACGGTTATGTTAAGTAACTGTGTTTAAAAACGTTCGATAAAGCCTCGTCAAGAAAACAATTTCAAAACTTAGGTATTATTAAAAACCGTGAAAACGTAACTAAATATATACTAGAGCAAAGACAAAATCCATTTATCCTCAATTTTCAAAGCGAAACAGTAATAGAGTCGAAAAATATAAGGAGATTACAGTGACAGTCTCGACAAAGTGAATTTCTGCTGAAATAAACTTCTGAGGCCAGTTTTTTCCACTCAAATAGCAAGAGATATATACAGAGAAAACGTAATAAGCGACGGTAACAAATGTTTGCAAAGATCACGAAGCTCGGCGGAAATAAACATGCAATTACTTGGGTTGACTAATTTTGATGACTTTTCTATGAAGAATATTTAGATATGTAAATATACTTTCTTAGGGAAAATTATTTTATAAGGTAAATATAAATATTTATGACATCTACTAACCCGCCTCAGCCTCAGTTTTATAATTTGGATTATTTATTAATTTATATTATAATTTTATACTGTGAGTTTAGTTCTAAGCGATTATCATCAAATATATATGGAATTTTAATACAGGTAAAATCAATATACATATACATATATTACAAATAATATCGTCGATAAATATTTTTTTATATTTAATCACCAATATCAATAAGAGAACTAAATACAACAAAATTTACCAATTGTTTCATATGCATAATTTGATAAGCATTTTAATTATAAAAAAACCAACATTTATTTACCGTAACAATTGAAGATAAAAGATCCTCCATTTTACACTGAGTCTTATCTAAATTGAAAATCTTCTAGAGTGGCATCCCGCTTGCTCCGAAGCATATATTTATTGCTATCGTTATTAACGAGAACAATAAAATTTGTATAGCTATATTATGTAACTATATACAATTATTAACTAATAAAAATGACTACAAACAACGTAAACTAAAAACTAAAAAATAATTTTCTCATACAATACCATCGTCAGAAATCAAAGCTAGTTTTAAAATTAAAAAAAACGTCAAAATTGGTGCACCCAGTTAAAATTTCTGAGGTAACAAACAAAAAAAAACAATCGAATTGATAACCTCCTTTTCTCACAGAAGTCGATAAAAAATGTTAGCGTTCTGTATTTCTCCTACATATAAACTACTAGCGGGCGCACGCAGCTTCGCTTGCTTATTTAGGAGTGAATTCTAATAAACCACGAAACATGTGTTCAATTAAATATTTTTGAGAGTCTAAATTTCAAATTTTATAAAAATTGGTGGCGATTTAAAGATTTTTCCATACAAACTTTCAACCCTTTATTTACACCCTTAGGGGAAGAATTCTAGAAAACCATGAAACATGTGTTCAATTAAATACTTTTAAGAGTCTGAATTTAAAATTTTATAAAAATTGGTGCCGATTAAAAAAAATCGATACAAACTTTTAACCCCTTATCTGCACCCTTAGCGGGAGAATTCTAGAAAATTATGAAACATATATTCAATTAAATACTTTTAAAAATCTAAATTTCAAATTTTATAAAAATCGGTGACGATTTAAAGATTTTTCCATACAAACTTTCAACCCCTTATTTGCACCCTTAGGGGGAGAATTCTAGAAAACGATGAAACACGTGTTCAATTAAATACTTTTAAAAATCTAAATTTCAAATTTTATAAAAATGGGTGCCGATTTAAATTTTTTTCCATACAAACTTTGAACCCCTATTTCACCCCTTTAGGGTTAAAATTTTTCAAAATTCCTTCTTAGTGGATGTCCAGATAACGAAAGTAAACTTTTGTCCAAATTTAACGTTTCTACTATCAGCGGTTACGGCTGTGCGTGCGTCTTACCTCAGTCAGTGAGGACAACTCCTTTTATATACATATATAGATAAGTGTGCCAAATTTCATCTTCCTTCGTCCGCGCAATTTTCATAAAAAGGGGTCCAAAGTTTTTGCTTTACGTATTAATATAGTCCTAATAATATATGAATTATATTATCTTCTCACAGTATTCGGCATATAGCAGTGAAGATAGGATCAATGTAATGTGTAATGTAATATTTTAGTTAAATTAAACTAAAATATTCCATTCTCCGTCTTGAAAGAGCAGTAAAATTAAAACAATTATTTTCCCCCCGTGGGATTTGAATATGTAGTCACCAATTCTACTAATTTGATACGTAGGTGGTATAATAAGTCTGTGACAGTATAACGGGACATGAGAAATGTTAGATCTTAATGTATGAAAGTGGAATATTACCAATCTAAATAATTCGTTTGGACTTCCTCGCTCTGTTCACGCTTATATGATATTACATCATTGTTCTGGAATGAGCTTTTACTGCGATATGTTGCTTCTTATGTAAATTGGAATTTAAAAATTTATTAATATCGTTGTTGAATTTAAATATATGACTTACACAAAAGTAAGTATAATATCAAATATTTGTATTTATAAAAACATGAATATAGAGACAAATATTCATTTAAAAATGAATAAACCTTTCAAAGTAATACCAATTCATTTAGAACTTTAGACTGGTTAAAGATGGCTGTGATTTCGCAATGCAAAATATCTTACGCGCGATATAAAAATAGCGATATATTGTTGAGACAATCCCAAAATATATCTCTGAGGCTAGCTAATGAAGAAGCCTAATTACTTATACATATAATTGAATTGTAGTTTCTATGGGAGATAAATCAGGAAAACTGTTACTGGTGACATTTATCAACGTTATAGAACTCAAAACAATGATTTTAAAAAATTTCACTATTTTTATTTGGTAAGCTTATTTACTAATTAACACTAACTTTATACATTTAACAACGCCTAAATTAAAAAGTTTGGAACTTCATTTTCACAAGCGGAGTTGTTTTTTTAATTTAAAGTTAGTGCAGTACTAAACTGACTGAATTAAGGCGCAAAGTTGGGATCGTGTCAAAAACTTTAACGGCCATTGTATATACGTGAAAGCCGAAAGGGTCACACCTAAACAAAGAAAAAACGGAATTACTCAGTTTTATTATTGTTTTTTTATCTTCACACGAATAGCGGGGTAGGCAGAAGGAACTTGGGAATCCTAGTGTTAAAATACATCAATCCTCATTAAGACACTTCTGTTCTCCAATTTCCGCCTAATTGTCGTGGAGTGGAGAGTCGTAGCTCAACGCCGCGCTATGCCTGGTTACCAGAGGGTGGAATAATACACGTTGACGAAAAAAAGAAAATACCACGTCTTATATTAATTTATCAAATTAATATAACAGAAAATAATGGTTTTTAAATAAAGCTTTTCTATATTTCCATAATATTGATATTAACTACAAGTGATCAAAATCGTATGCTAGAAAATAGTTTCGTCAATATTATGGAAATATTAACGTTATATTTCTTAGTTCGTTAAGTAAAAAGCTAAACAAATATAGTTATATAATTAACTTAACAATGCAATTCAACTATCCTTATTTATGATAATACAGCTTTATAATTTATTCTTCAAACAGAAATTCCAGTCCATTTACTCTACTTTAGCACTTTGGTTCGACGGAGGGAAAGAAATGCTTTTAATAAAAGTAATTTCGGAACAAATTTACTCGATATACCCAGGATAAAGGATGAATAATAATTATGGAGGGTTGCCAGTGTAATTTGTTTAAGTTCCTTTCTGAGGATAAACGGCGCGCCGAACAATTATTATTATTCAAATATCGATAAATTTATTTTTGCTCTGAGTATTTATTTTTTTATTACTAGCAGCCCGCAAGCAACTACATCCGCTCAAACAGTACGGTTACTTACTACTTATTATGTGATTACAGAATGTTATATTTCAACCTTTCGGGAATTTGTTTTTGTGCGCAAATTTTTCTAACAGATACCTATAAATTTTCATTATTTTATTTGTATTGCAAGTTTTTAGTAAAGCCTTGTAACCTAATATTAGTTCTGTAAAACTTAAAAGGCCATTACAGTCAGCTTGCTCACAAACTTTTTCATCTCTACCTAGTCGATTCTAGAGCAGTTTGACTGCGCAGTGAAAATAATCGCAGTAGTAAAGTACAATCGTCAACTGGCCGAGTGCCAGAAACACAAACACGGTATGGTAGGTTACAGCGCGATAGAATTAACAATTTAACCTTTCGTCGACAGTTCGTACGTTACAGACAAACAAATAGAATACAATCGACAGGTATTGTTTAACTTTCATATTATCTGGCCATACTTTTTATTGTAACTAATTGTCATTAGTTTCCAGGTTGTTTGTTATATTATATTTCATAACACGAACATGTACATCTACGAGGCGAAGCACGGTGTTGAGTCCCGCTTTAATTTAAGTAAGAAGCCTTCTAATGATGACGAATAAATTATATTTTTATTATATTTTCTGTATGATAAATGGTATTCTATGTACATTATTTTATTTATTTAAACTTTAATGCCACGAAGAGTGGATGATATGCTGCGGGTACATGTACCTACTAGGAACTAAGTTAAGCCTCAAGGTAGGTACCGATCATTACGTGTACTTACCGTAACATGTACATGTGGGAAGTCATAATTATAATATATGTCTGGATATTTCACACAACAATAATTCAACAGTTCTCCTCACTATATATTTTAAAAATATTAAAATTCACTCATTCGTTCGACGTGCTCAAACGTAGCATGCACGTAGCAGCACGTTCTTCTTCATTCACACCGTGACATTATCGCTAGTACCTACCATAAAACAGCTTTAATAAATGTTTTAAATTCCATCAATTCAAATACAATACACAAAATTCCATTTTAATATTCACAATAGCATAAAACTACGTCGAGCTAGTAAAAAGTGAGCAAACACCGACCGCCATCATTCAAATGGCCTCATTTCCATGATGCACCCCAGTCCCCAACCACTCTTAAGATAAATTGCAATTTAGTTTTTTGTTCACGATGTAATATGAAATATGTTATAGAAATATTACTTACACTAAGAAAAAGATAATAGCTCTAAGGATTTCACAATGACATTGTTAAAAATAAATCAAAACTTTATATAGATAACAACACTTACGCGTCTTATCAGTAGAACATAATATAACAAAAATACTAATTAGTAGTAGTGCAATATAATATGTCAATAAATATAATAACCATTAAAAAAAACAAGGGAAAGAACGACGAGTTTTGATACAATCACCTAAAAAAAGGTAACTTTTGTTTCTTAATTTCATTTTGTTAAAATGTTAATAGTTATGAGAAAAATACAATCACATTTAACTTTCTGCCAGACGCCGGAAAGATGGAATTTATTCAATTCCACCAATCGACGAATTTTCATGAAAATTCATATTTTAATTATTTTAAAGGAGATAACGAACTCTGTGAATATTGGTCTGAGTTCTGGACTTTAACGAGATTACAATAGACCGCCTCTATAATCAGATTTACTGTAACCCTCTTACATAAATATTAAATACTTGCCTTAAAATTTGAAAGTAAATTTTAAATGTAGTACATTGTGTAATTCCTATAAAATTTATTAATTCATCGTAAATTCAAAGATGAAGTAGATAATAACTTTGGATCGTTTTGGATTTTTTGCATTTTTTAACCATAAATTATGGAAAAACTAAAACATATTGTCAGTTGAACAATCACTACAATATAAAACAAGTACATGATAAGATATTTGGATAGAGCTAAAGTAATAATAGGTGTCATTAGTTTACAGAAAGGCAAACATATTTGTTATTAATATAAATATTTAAAGTTATGTGTATAATATGTTGAGACAATCACGGCGCAGAGGCACAAGGCTGTTGCAACACGACGGTTGTCGGTTCGATCCCCACTCGAGGGAATGAATTATTTTTTATTAATATTTATATGTTCGTTCTGGCACCAAGGCTTTTAAAGCATTGGGTTCCGCCACTCAACAAGCTATGTCTCCAGAATTTGGCGGAAAATGGGGGACTACGGAGTATTTTAACACTCCCTCTGTCTATCCTGCTACGTGTGCGATACAGCATGAAGCTGATTTTTTAAACTTTATTATCATAAAATAGTTACTTACCGCAAAACGCAGCCACTATTAAAACTTTCATTATCACGTTTTGGTGCACTGTACTCATTATATAATATCTGTGGTAGCACCTCACAAGCACATCTGTCAAACTAATGACATATTAACATAAATAAAATAATCACAAAAATATTTTTCTTCTCTTCATTTTAAATAGCACGTACTATAGAAAACACGAAAATATAGAAAAGAGTTTAGTTAAAGAATCGCGGTCAGAATAAGTATTTTCAGTCAAAAATTTGCAACAAATATATAATGTTGTTGACAAGCGCGTTGTTTACGAGTTACCGCCGTCCCTATTCCATCAGAAGCCAGAGAGAATATCGAGGAGCGAGTCGTGCTTCCCGCTCTGGGTCCGTTTGCCGAGTGTCATGGGTTTTCCCGCTAGGCGCTAGGGCAACGTCATGCGCGGTGCGATCTCTTCAAAGGGTCCTCAAATTTTTAAAATTTAATAAAACGTGATCCAAATTCCAGTTAATTATTATTCCTAAGTTAAAAGTTTCAAATAAAATTGATTATATTAATTGAAATGTTTGATTTGATTTAATTTTAACCTTTACACGATCTTGACGTAAATTATTTTGACAGATGGACTGACGTACAAGATTCCTATATTTTTTTTTATATGTAAGCACAGAGCAATAAACACACCCTCAGTGCCTTTATCGGCAATCAAAATGTTCGTACAGACACAATCCAATTATAGGACACTACGACCGGACGAGAGCGAGGAGAGTCGTTGACGCCGCCGCGGCCGCGCTCTGAGAATATCATTCTGATAGTTACTATGTGATAAAATGTTATTTATTGCGAATCATATACTTCTCACTATATTATTACTGTGACACAATAAAATTGTTCATATCCAATTTTATTTAAATAACAAAGTTGTTTATATCCAATAATATATGTAGATTTGTGTTTCTTTATTTCCTTGACTGACTGACGTGACTTGTTGTGGTTCCCCACTGGAGTAAATGAAATATTTATTTAAATTTATATTTCCATTACTTCGCTCTGGTGTAGAGGCAAAGCGCGCGGTGTTAAGTTCTGCAACTCAACACGTAATGCCTCCAGAATTCGGCGGGGAGTGGGGAATGGAGTATCTTTATACTATGTTCCCTCTGCGTTCTCTGCCGCGTGAGGGATACAGCGTGAAGGTGATTAAAAGTTTATTCAGTTGAACGTTAACACGTTACACCTACTACTGGTACTACTGGTATATCTTCATTACTACTACACTACTGGGACTACTGGTATATCTTCATTTTCTTTTGTATTGGATATTCCATTGATTTAAAAAGGCTATATAATATCACATATTTTTTGTGTAGCCCATAGAGGGTTACATCGAACTCTGGTCAGAATTATCTCAAGCACTAGATTGTGTCTTTCAATACGACAGACCACGCGGGCAAAGCCCCAGGTAAAACTAGTTTTATATAATATATTTATGATTCTATTAAATATACGTGTATTATTTTATAAAGCTTTATCATATCTGAATGCGAATAGAAATGCATACAAGTAGGTATTTAATTTAGCAGTTCATTCATAATTTTCTATATTTATACTCGTTATAATGGGTGGTAGAGGCCTCTATGAATCTTATAGCGTTTTTCAACCTGGTGAACTTTTATATGTCTTTGTGCCCGTGCCGGCTAGCGGGGCCTTCATTTTGCAATTAGCACATTTTACACAAGATTCGTACAAAGAACTCGCTTTTACAAAATCCTCTTTTACATTATACTTGATTTATGACAAAGGCATAGTCTGTAACATTATTATTATTTCTATTTTGGATTGCCTTTTATGTTCACTGCTTAACATTTAATGCCTCGAATCTAAACGAAAAGAGGATAACGTAGAAAACATATTAATATAATTGAAATATATAACACTATTATAAAATACACCAAAAATAACTCAAATTTTGACGTCATATTACAGCAGAGCAGTATAAGCGTATAAAATGTACCCCAGACTATAATCACATTTTAAAAATTAATGGGTTAAGTGCTTACATCTTGGCGTCCTTCCAAATTATCCTGCAGGCGTAGGTACTTGTGCTCGCGTGTAACTTTCATATTCTTATCTCAACTTTAACTTTCCATAGTTCTTCATATTCTTGAATATTTAATATGTAATCATGTAATAAGCATGCCAACGAGATGCAATTTTTTTTTCTTATTTTGTTTTTCTGAAGGTTTTCCGCAATTCTACTAATCTAATCTACTAGCAACCCGTTTGCGCTGTAGACGCGACAGGTTGTGACTTCAATTCCCATCTAAGGAAATAAAATATTTAATATTTTCATATCCTCGCTCTAATAACGAGATAAAGCGCGGCGTTAAGTTCTGCCACTCAACACGCAATGAGCCAAGAATTCGGGGGGAAAATGAGAAACGGAAGTGTCTTGATAGGAACGGAGTATCTTAACACTAGGTTTCCAAGTTCCCTCTGTATATCCTGCTATGCACGGGATACAGCGTAAGCTAGAGAAAAACATTATTTTATTGTAAATTATTGAAATGTACTTTGATTAATAATTAAACAACAGTCATTTCTCTGAGTGAATTTATCATAACACATATCGCATCATCTAATCTAGCATAAAACATCCATATTAAATTTGTTAGAAAAGAAAAGAATGCGGCTGTACCTACACAAAATCTTCTCATATCCCACATTGAACCGGTACAAAAGGAAAGATTTCGAAACGCTTGCGGTCGACGAGGAAAATTTCAAATACGAAGGAGCCTGCCAGACATGAAATTACAGCCTTTGGGATTATGCGTTTGCTTGAGAATGTTATAAAGTAGATTATTTTCTGTTTTGCTTTGTTCGTGGAATATGACTTAACTTAATGGTTATAATTTTCTTGTTTCATTTATTTCGCGAGTATAATTGCAGCAGAGAAGACCTAGTGTCTAGATACTCTGATCTCTGCTTTTCGAATTTGAAACATTGCGTGTTATTTAGGGGAACTTAACGTCGCAATTGGTCTCACCAGAATGGGGAGATAAATAAAACATTTCCCTGAGTGGAGATATAACCCACAATTATGCGTATTTTAAAAATATATTAAGCATATTATAATAGGTGATCCTCGATCATTTTAATGAAAAGTGGAATATGACTTTTTTTTTTTTTTTTTTTTTTTTTTTTTTTTTTTTTTTTCTTTTTCTGAGGGTAGGTGCCAAAAAGTAAATACGTTTTTAAAGTTGCTCCCAAATCATTTTCTTTTAAAAATAGTTAAAGCAAATTATAAGTGAAAGGTGTTATGTATAAGTGATGTATTAACAGTCACCAACCTGCCAGCAGTTATTCGTGCAATAATTTCTACACCAAAACTTTTTATCCATAATCACTAGTCTTTTAAACTCAATTACATCAACATGGAAGCTATTAAGCAATCAATACAAGAACTGTCACTACACTTCAATTCGCAAATGGCTGACTTTCAGCAAAATTTGAGTTCTGCGCTTCCTGCGGCAAGCCCCACTTCCCACATTGCAGCTCAATTTAGTGCATTTCGATCTTTTGTATTGAGTGCACTGGAGGGGCTTCAGCTGCAGGTAAATATACTGTCAAAACACTTAGACCTTCTTGACTTGCGGACCAGAAAGAAGATACTGTTGGTGCATGGTGTGCCCGAGGAGAGAAGTACAGCTGATTCTGCCATTGCGGTGAAGGTCCTGTCCAAACATCTGAAGTTACCTGATCTGGAGCTGGGTGACATTAGCAGATGTCAGCGCCTGGGTACCGTAACATCTGATAAGCCAAGACCCATACTTGTAAAATTCCGAGAGTTATCTATGCGAAATCAAATATGGTATGCTAAAACCAATTTGAAAAATACAGGCATCACTTTATCGGAATTCCTCACTAAATCCAGGCACGAGACTTTCATGGCAGCCCGAAAACGTTTTGGCATAAATAAATGTTGGACGAAGGAGGGCTACATCATTGTCATTGGGCCAGATGGGAAGCGCCATACTATTTCCACATGCAGTGAGCTAGACAATATCCACGACGCGGCTGGGGCTCAACCTCTTAAAGCACCTATGGCGAGCTCAAGTGCTAGTGATTCTAAGACAAAGCCAGTTCCTCAGGTTACACGAATGAAGAGGATCGTAAACTCGAAGAAGTAAACAACTTCCTTAATGCATTAGTTTGTTCAATTAATGTTGATAAAATACTTTTAACCTTATATCTAATAACTTATGAGCTAGTGTCCTATAAATCACTAATATATTCACTAAAATGTACAATTTACCCACAACTTAAATCATTAATATATCCACTAAAATATATAATTTACCCACAATTTTAAAACGTAATATTAAGTGTTGTAATGTTTACTTCTTGTTACTGTTATTTTGACAGGCTTATTGACACTTAATCTGTCAATGGCCGGAACTGTCTTAAACGTTTCTTTTCACGATAACTCTTAGATTACGGACTTAGTTGTATTTATCGTGTTTTATCTCTTTTTTTCAAAATTCAAGTTTTATTTCAAAAAAAAAAAAATTGTTATTGTAAGTGATTATTTGTTTATTTTATTTTTTATTTTTTTTTTTTACTTTTCTGTAAAAGTGAATGCTGGCAGGCGTGCGTTGCAAGCTTATTAATTTTATTATTGTTTTGCTAAGTTTTAATATAATATAGTATATAACTAATTTTATCACTAATATTTATTTTGCTAATTTATTTATTTATTTGGACATAAATATATTATATAGCTCTTATAATTATTATCATTAACATTCTGCATATACACACATTTTATATATTTATTATCTTATTCATTTTTACTTGATTATTATATTTTGGTACTGCACTATGTTCAACAACGCTAACTCAAACAGTGATACCTCCGATAATGATATATTTTGTCAGTCTACATCGTTATCATCAGATTCTAGTTTCCATAGCACTTCCGCGCCGCTAAGCACTGTTTTGGGCACGACTTTTGTGAACTCTGCCAAGCACTTCAACGTGGTGCATATCAATGCACAAAGTGTTCCCGCTCATTATCCTGATCTCCTAGCTTCCTTCGATGCCAAAAACGTTCACGCGATCCTAGTTTCCGAAACTTTCCTAAAACCTTCCTTACCATCCACATCCTATGCTTTACCCGGCTTCCATCTTATTCGTAATGACCGTACAGGGAAAGGCGGTGGTGGAGTTGCTATCTACTTACGCAGCCACATCCCTTTTTCTATTCTCGACAAATCTCCTACACTGTACTCAAATACTTCTGAGCATATTTTTATTGAAGTGTTATTTGGCACACTAAAACTATTACTTGGTGTACTTTACAGCCCTTAACTTCATATAAATTTTTTTGACACCTTTGAAACTTTACTAGATAAGTATGTTCCAGGTGTTGATCACACCATCATAATGGGAGATTTTAATACTTGTCTAATTAAAAATGACTGGCGTGCTACTCGATTACAAAATATTATTAAAAGTGCTAATCTTAATCTTCTACCCACTAACGCTACCCACTTCTTTCCTAATACCGCTCCGTCACAATTAGACTTAATGATCGTTTCGTCGAATGAGCAAGTCGCTACTTATGGTCAGTTGTGTGCAGAAGCGTTCTCATATCACGATCTCATATATATGAGTTATAAAATTCGTACACCCAAAATTAAACCTACTATAATCATGCGTAGAAGCTTTAAAAATTTTAACAACGAAGCTTTCTTAGAAGATCTAGATAATATAGATTGGGAGAGTGTATTAAATGCTCCAACTGTTAATGAAAAAATTATTATATTTAACTCTCTTTTAACTGAGCTTTTTGACCTGCACGCTCCACTTCGACCAATAAAACTCAAGCACCTTCCTGCCCCCTGGTTAACGGAAGATATTAAAAAACTTATGGTAAAACGTAACTCGGCTAAATCGAAGTACAAGAGAAATCCTACTGAGGAAAACCTTAACAGGTTCAAAATACTACGGAACCGATGTAACAAAACTTGCAGGGATGCTCAGCGCACTTTTATTTATAATTCTATCGAAAATTGCAATTCTGCTAGTATTTGGAAATTCCTTGACTCAATGGGTATTGGACGCTCACGAAAAACTACCGCGTTAGGCGATAGAACGGATATCAACGAAATGAATAAGCACTTCGCGAATGTCAACTTATTAAGTCAAAATGTTAAAATTAATACTATTAAGTCTATTCCTTCAATCTCTGGTCCTTCTCCCTTTCATTTCACTTCTATTTCTCCTGACGAAGTGAAGAAGCATGTTCTTGCCATTAAGTCCGATGCTATTGGCAGTGATCGAATCAGTCGGAAAATGATTCTTTTAACCATGAAGACTGTACTTCCTATCCTGTGCCATATTTTCAACTATTCCCTTTCCTCAAATACTTTCCCTGATATCTGGTGCCAGGCGATAGTTGTTCCTATACCTAAAGTGTCTAGCCCCACTTCCTTTACAGACTATCGCCCGATATCTATCCTCCCGTTCCTGTCCAAAATACTAGAACGTATAGTCCATAAACAACTCTCCTCCTTCCTTACCAAAAATCATATCCTATCTCCCTTCCAGTCTGGTTTCCGCCCTGGTCACAGCACTGTCACTGCGCTCAATAAGGTCAATGATGATATAAGATATGGAATCGATAACCAACAAGTCACTATTCTCGCTCTCCTAGACTTTTCTAACGCTTTTAATACAGTAGATTTCGAAATCCTTTAGCTGTTCTAAAGTCTATTAATATTTCATCAGAGGCTACTGCATGGTTTTATTCCTATCTACATGATCGAGAGCAGTACATTCGTTTAAATGAAAAACTGTCAACTGTTTGCCGCCTTAATGCTGGTGTTCCCCAGGGTGGCGTACTTTCTCCTTTACTTTTCTCCATCTTCATAAACTCCGTCACCAAGCTTTTATCCTTGCCTTTTCACTTATACGCTGATGACTTACAGATTTATACAACCACGGACGTTCAAGACATTGCGAGGGCTATTAGTCTAATTAATTCCAACCTGCTAACAATTAGTACCTGGAGCAAGTCTTACGGTTTATCTATAAATCCTAAAAAGTCTCAAGTGTGTATTCTCGGCAATCCTAGACAACTATCCAAGATCTATTTTCCTTCCCTTCCTCCTACAGTCTTCGACACCTGTAACTTGAAATACTGTTGCACTGTCAAAAATCTAGGTATCATGGTGGACAGCAAACTCTCCTGGGCTCCTCAAGTTTCTGAGTTGAGCCGCAAGTTGTACTGCGCTATAGGTAGGTTAAAAAGATGGAAAAATATTCTGCCAATCAAAACCAAAATAACCCTAGCCCACTCACTTTTGCTACCTATCCTAGATTATGCAGACACCTGTTACCTGGATTTATCGCAGCAACTACTTAACAAGTTGGAACGCCTCCAAAACCTGGTTATTAGATTCATTTTCGGACTGAAAAAGTTCGATCATGTCAGTGAGTATCGTACTAGACTTGGCTGGCTTCCTATTAAAGACCGTCGAAATCTTCACACTCTTTCTCTTCTCTACTCTATCCTCTTCCACCCTGAAACTCCAACCTACCTTAAGCAGCGTTTTTCCTTTCTCGGTTCCGACTCCCGTCTTACACTAAGTCTCCGCTCCCAAAAAGATAATAAGCTGGACATACCTTTGTGCCGTACTCGTTGTTACAGTGAATCGTTCACGGTGCAAGCAGCGAAACTATGGAATGCCCTACCACGTACTATCAGGCAGTCTAAGTCTAAGAAAGCATTCAAATATAAAGTAAAAAACTATTATCTTCAATTGTAGTGTATCATTATTATATATTTACTAATATTTATATATATGATTTATTATATTTATGTATTATACTCTATTTATTTATTTATTTATTTTATATATTTCTAGTATATATATTTATGTTATGTGTGTTGTATATATCGTTTTTAATTCTCGTGTATTGACATAATAATAATAATTTTTTTTTTTTTTTTTTTTTCCCACGCACTATGCCCGCACCCCTATCTATCTATTCCTACAATTCGGTTGCCTGGAAGAGATCACTTTTAGTGATAAGGCCGCCTTTTTCACATTTTATTATTATTATTATTTTTTTTTAAGCTATTGTAAATTTTAATTTTGCTATGTATTATGGTGTGAAATAAAGAGTTTTATTATTATTATTATTATAATTCTTAAAGTATATTAATAAAATGATAACGTTATCTGAAACGGGACGCGAACGGAAATCTTCCTCCGATTGTGTAATCAAGTTTATTTTGTTAAATATAAATATATAAAAATTGCAAAATAACCCATATTGCAAGAAAACAGGACACTTTTCAACAAATTTAATCGTCGTCCCAAGGAGTCCTATCCAATTTAAATGTATCTCGATTGTTAACCCTAAAATATTATTGTTTCTTTTTTATGTACCTACGTACACAAGCAGGTTTTTAATTTTTATAATTTTCATTCATTTTCATACATTGAAAGATTTTTTTAAATAAATTATTAATAAACGTACCAACCTATATGAAACAACACGTGGAAGTAATCAAATAAAACGAATTAAAGTTATATTATGAGTACAGCCTACTTAAGTACTAAACCCAGTGCCAAATTATAGCGATTTCAAATGTCATCAGAAGTTTTCATAAGCAATAAAGAAATCCACAAATATGATAAATGCGGGTCGTTAAGGCCGTGGTCGCGCAGGGGCACAAGAGTGTGACTGTAACGCGACGGTTGTGGGTTCGATGCCCACTCGAGGAAATAAATAATTATTTATTAATATTTTAGGTACTTCGCTCTGGTGTCGACGCGAAGCGCGGCGTTGAGTTCCTCCACTCAACACATTGCTTGTGATTGCCTCCAGAATTCGATGGAAAGTAGGTAACGGAGTGTCTCAACAGTAGGTTTTGCCTGCTTACTCTGATATGTGCGAGATATAGCGTGAAGCTGGTTTTATTCCTAAAAAATCTTTTTAAAACCAAGTTTTTATTTAAATTGTAAGTTGTAACAAAATGAAAATAATAATTGTAAAATGTAACGCATATCAAAAACTGAGAATTAAAACTGAATATATTTCTAGCGCGAGCTTGCAAGATATCACACACACGAACTAACACGGCAATTAAATGAAAGCTTGTAATAATACTATATTGAGACTGAGTTGATCTACTTATATATTTTTATATATTAGTACCAAGAAAACGAGTACTAGAAGGATACACGAGAAGGATATACTCCTAGTATATACTTGTTATTCATTTTTTTATTTGGGGTAGTAAAAATATTTACTTTAATTTATTACTAAGATTGTATAACTTTATAGCTTTTATTTTGAAAGTCGAATGCTTTTGAGATAATAAATCAACAAAATGTATTATTCATATATGTTATTGCATACGTTACCATAGAGATGCTGAAAAGAAGATCCTGAAATGGTCGTTGGTTCATATTTATGTTTGGTAGATTATTTAACACAAAATAGTACGATAAAGTGATATTATAGTATACTAGCGGACGTGCGCAGCTTCGCTTGCGTATTTAAGGGTGAATTCTAATAACCCCTGAAACATGTGTTCAATGAAATATTTTTAAGAGTCTAAATTTCAAATTTTATAAAAATCGGTGGCGATTTAAGAATTTTCCCATACAAACTTTCAACCCCTTATTTGCACCCTTAGGGGGTGAATTCTAGAAAACCATGAAACATGTGTTTAATTATACACGTTTAAGAGTCTGAATTTCAAATTTTATAAAAATTGATGACGATTTAAAAAAAACCTATACAAACTTTCAACCCCTTATTTGCACCCTTAGGGAGAGAATTCTAGAAAACGATGAAACACGTGTTCAATTAAATACTTTTAAAAATCTAAATTTCAAATTTTATAAAAATCGGTGTCGATTTAATTTTTTTTCTTTACAAACTTTGAACCCCTATTTCACCCCTTTAGGGTTAAAATTTTTCAAAATCCCTTCTTAGTGGATGTCCAGATTACGAAAGTAAACTTTTGTCCAAATTTAACGTTTCTACGCGCAGCGGTTACGGCTGTGCGTGCGTCTTACCTCAGTCAGTGAGGACAAGTCCTTTTTATATATATAGATTACTAGCGACCCTCTTGCGGCTTCGCCCGCTTTTACTACTGGATTATTCATATAATGTATGTTTGCAAAGCACTTAAGATAATGTGAAAATTAATTAAACCCTAATGCAACCCGCATTTTTTTAGTTTCAATAAGGATTTTCCAATTGTTTTACACAGCAAGGATTTTTTAGTAGGTAGCGTAATTTTAAATCTGTGCTACTAATCTTTTCAAGTACTTATTAAAATATATTTAATTGACTATTTTTAGATACTTAAATGACTATTTTTAAACGGAAGAAATTATAAACAAAAACCTACCTGCTAATAACTACTACAAAAAATATGAAACCAAATATATCGCGCTGAAATAATACATTCAACTCCGATTATCCAATACGTGCAAACGCATCTAAATCTTCGTTGCTATAGAGGCAGCCGGGTTTTTTTTTTCGAGCTTGTGGTTAATGCTGAAGGGGGTATTCTGTCCCTGATGAAAAGCAAGCACTACGTGGCTGCCTGTGAGGAAAATTAAATAGAATGCATCGGCCGGGAATCGAACCCGGGCCGCCCGCGTGGCAGGCGAGCATTCTACATCTGAACCACCGATGCGTGTAAGGCAGGCGGGCGCGGCGGACGCATGGCGAGTGGCGAGCCGTTTCACAGCAAGGATTTTTTGATATTGTAACAACTTCTAAAGTAATTATTAAAATGAAAAACAGTAAAAGACAGTTTTGGTCTACATTAAATGGCCAACGTAACTAATGTACTTATTTATATGCTGAGAGTAAGGGATAAGTGAAACTTGAGTAACATACAGCTGATGTGTCAACGGCGGGATGTGTCAACAATTAAATGCGTTTTTCTGTAAAACTATTCGCAATTTCGAAATTGTGTAAAAAGCAAATTTTATCTTCGTTTAACGTAGAAAATTAATAAAGTATTTTAAAGGATAAGGATTAATACTATTATGGAAAAATATCCCTCACAATAGAAAATATATTGAAATGATTATTTTTAGACAGAAAAATTATCACTACACGTTATTCTTAAAAGATACGAATATGCTCTCGCGGACTTTTTTGTAGATCTTATTAAGAGGAACAATACTCCAGTACATTTTTTCATATAGTACTTACCATTAAAGCAGCGCATGCGCGAAAGCGTCTCAACGGGTAGGACTTTATACACATTTATCGTATTTATGTTAATTTACATAAGAATGTACAAATAATAAACTATATATAAACCTTCTACGAAAAATACTCGACCTAATGGTGAAAACCGTATCAAAATCCGTTGTTTGGTTTAGAAGAAGAAGAGTTAGAAACAACAGACAGACACGAAAAGCGACTTTGTTTTATAAGATATAGGATAGGATAAACACATGCATTGTATATTTATTTTTAATGGTTGTTTTTTATATGCTACGAGATATGTAAGTATTATATCGTCGGCTAAGAGGGCAAACCAGCTAAATCTGTTTTTGTCTTTATACACTCGTACAAAAATGATTTCTCTCCTGATAAGTCGGTTAATAGTCTGTTAGTAGATTTACGTTTTAAGCCGAGAATATAGTACAATTTTTCAGTATTTTCAAGCAAACTAAAAAGATATTAGTTATATATCTAGCTATATACTATAACTAGCGACCCCCTTGCGGCTTCGCCCGCTTTAACTACTGGATTATTCATATAATGTATGTTTGCAAAGCACTTAAGATAATGTGAAAATTAATTAAACCCTAATGCAACCCGCATTTTTTTAGTTTCAATAAGGATTTTCCAATTGTTTTACACAGCAAGGATTTTTTAGTAGGTAGCGTAATTTTAAATCTGTGCTACTAATCTTTTCAAGTACTTATTAAAATATATTTAAATTACTATTTTTAGATAGTTAAATTACTATTTTTAAACGGAAGAAATTAGAAACAAAAACCTACCTACTAATAAGTTATTAGTAATAACTACTACAAAAAATATGAAACCAAATATATCGCGCTGAAACAATACATTCAATTCGAATTATCCAATACGTGCAAACGATGAAATTGAAACATTCTGTCCCTGATGAAAAGCAAGCACTACGTGGCTGCCTGTGAGGAAAATTAAAGAGAATGCATCGGCCAGGAATCAAACCCGGGCTGCCCGCGTGGCAGGCGAGCATTCTACCACTGAACCACCGATACGTGTGAGGCAGGCGACGCGGCGGACGCATGGCGAATGGCGAGCTTTTTCGCAGCAAGGATTTTTTGATATTATTATTATCCTATATCTTATAAAACAAAGTCGCTTTTCGTGTCTGTCTGAACTTTCTAACTCTTCTTCTTCTAAACCACCCAACGGATTTTGATGCGGTTTTCACCATTAGGTCGAGTATTTTTCAGGGAAGGTTTATATATAGTTTATTATTTGTACATTCTTATGTAAATAACCATAAATACGATAAATGTGTATAAAGTCCTACCCGTTGAGACACTTTCGCGCATGCGCTGCTTTAATGGTAAGTACTACATGAAAATAATGTACTGGAGTATTGTTCCTCTTAATAAGATCTACAAAAAAATCTGCGACAGCATATTCGATTTTTTTAAGGATAACGTGTAGTGATCATATTTCTGTCTAGCAATTGTAATTTCAATATATTTTTTATTGTGAGGGATATTTTTCCATAATGGTATTAATCCTTATCCTTTAAAATACTTTATTAAATTTCTACGTTAAACGAAGATAAAATTTGCTTTTTACAGAATTTCGAAATTGCGAATAGTTTTAGAGAAAAACGCATTTAATTATTGACACATCACGCCGTTCACGCATCAACTGTATCGAGTCAAGTTTCACTTATCCCTTACTCTCAGCATATAAATAAGTATATTAGTTACGTTGGCCATTTAATGTAGATCAAAACTGTCTTTTCTGTTTTTCATTTTAATAAGTACTTTAGAAGTTGTTACAATATCAAAAAATCCTTGCTGCGAAACGCGCCTCGCGACGTTATGCTTATACAAGCGAGTCCGCCGCGCCCGCCTGCCTTACACGCATCGGTGGTTCAGTGGTAGAATGCTCGCCTGCCACGCGGGCGGCCCGGGTTCAATTCCCGGCCAATGCATTCTATTTAATTTTCGTCACAGGCAGCCAATTTTTCATCAGAGACAGAATACCCTCTTCAGCATTAACCACAAGCTCGAACAAAAAAACCCACCTGCCTTTATAGCAATGAAGATTTAGATGCGTTTGCACGTATTGGATAATTCGAGTTGAATGTATTATTTAATGTCATTTAACTATCTAAAAATAGTAATTTAAATATATTTTAATAAGTACTTGAAAAGATTAGTAGCACAGATTTAAAATTACGGTACCTACTAAAAAATCCTTGCTGTGTAAAACAATTGGAAAATCCTTATTGAAACTATGAAAATGCAGGTTGCATTAGGGCTTAATTAATTTTCACATTATCTTAAGTGCTTTGCAAACATACATTATATGAATAATCCAGTAGTAAAAGCGGGCGAAGCCGCAATAGGGTCGCTAGTTTATCTATATATATAAAAGGACTTGTCCTCACTGACTGAGGTAAGACGCACGCACAGCCGTAACCGCTGTGCGTAGAAACTTGAAATTTGGACAGATGTTTACTTTTGTAATCTGGACATCCACTAAGAAGGGATTTTAAAAAATTTCAACCCTAAAGGGGCGAAATAGGGGTTGAAAGTTTGTATGGAAATAAATTTAAATCGCCACCGATTTTTATAAAATTTGAAATTTAGATTTTTAAAAGTATTTAATTGAACACGTATTTCATTGTTTTCTAGAATTCTCCCCCTAAGGGTGCAAATAAGGGGTTGAAAGTTTGTATGGAAAAATCTTTTAAACGCCACCGATTGTTATAAAATTCGAAATTTAGACTCTTAAAAATATTTCATTAAACACATGTTTCGTGGTTTTTTAGAATTCACCCCTAAATACGCAAGCGAAGCTGCGCGCGTCCGTTATTAATATATATTTATACAGGGTGGAAGAGGCTGCGCTTCTTTAATTGAAACTGCATATAGGGTAAAAAATTTCAAACTCGAAGCTAAAGAAATTAATCAAGATGCCTCAACAGTTTGGACGTAGGATTTTTTTTTCATTTCACGATTTTTCTCTATACCTGTATTTCGTGTGACGCACACATACACATACTACTACAAAAATACTACTAAGCGTTGCCAAACTTCTACTTTTCATTCGTCAAAACAAAACCGAACGAGAAAGAACGATATCTCGCGTTCTTTTTCACGCAATTACCTATTTATTATAAATCTAAATAATGTTCAAACCTCTTATTAAAATTGTTTAACAAAATCCTACTTTAAGTCAATTTATTATATCACTTTTATTATGAAATTATTTAGAAATACTGCATGGTTATTGAACCACCCACAAAGTTATATTCAAAATTTTTAACACAAAATGATATTGAACTACGATAGATAGGTACTTACATTTAACATTAGTTTTACATCGTCGTTGTCGCATTCTCCTTTTACTATCACTAATATTTACATCATAAGTAATATTAAAAACTCAACATTTGTTTGAAATGTCTTAAAAAATGTATGTTTTGATAGTACACTCAAATACTGACACAATAGTTTCACATTTGAGAAAAATACTCAGTATCACATCATCACGATCACGAAACATTCATCATGATTTTAGAAATCCGATTAATGATAAAATTAATATTAAACAACATCCAAATAATTTAAAACACTTAATAATTATTCAATGTATAAAGTTAAACAAAATAATGTAAATACAACAGAACTTAGCCGTTCCGCGGCTAAGTTCTGTTCTCACACAGATAATTAAAAACATTGTAATAGTTGCCATTAACTAAAATACTTATCGTATATACTATTAAATTTTTTATTAAGATTTTCATTATTATTTATATTTGTATGATTATTTTGATAGAAAATCGTATAAAAATTAAATATTAAACGAGTTTTATAATGTTACACGAGGACCTGCGAAAACTCAATACGAAATAAATTAATATTTAGTAATTATTTGTAAATAGTATTGATAATTTTATTAATTATTTTAATATCAAATCATGCGTAAAAAGTATAATCTACATTTATTATGAATTATAGTGTTATATTGCACAATCAATCAATATTAAAAATGAATTTTGTTATCTGTACAAAGACACCCCGCTCACGCCGCACCGATTACCGGGGATTCCCATAGAATCGGTGCGGCGCGTACATTCTGCGCAATAGTAGTTGGGTCGGACTATAGCTGAATGCTATTTACTAAACCATATAAATACAACGGGTTATGGGCCCAGACCACGTTGTAACAATAATAAAGAAGATTGCATCAATCGTAGAAAATTAGAAATACTGGCGAGATTAAAACAGCGTTACTTCACGCGACGCTTTGGCGTTGGTATTGAAATTTGGAGGTTAAGTTGCCGGGAAGGAATAAAAAAGAAAAACAAGCAAAATAAACAATCACAATGAAAAGGAAACAGCACAGTAATAAAACTGGAAGGAGTGAAAAATTGGAATGCTTGGAAGTTCCAAACCATAATACTACTACGGGGGGAAATTGTGTCATCATCATCTGCATTTATTGTAAAAAGAAATGCTACAATTAAAAGAAATATTAAATGTTTCAAGTGTAATAATATGGGTCATTATCGAGCTGAATGTAATGTGGACAGAAAATGTAATATTTATTGTTAAAAAAAGTGAAAAAAAATGCTATTATTGTAATAATTTTGTAAACATGTTAAAAATGAGTGTTAGTTTAAAACGGGAACATAAAAAATGTGTTTGTAGTGCAACAAAAGTAAAATTAAAAACCTAATAGAAATAATTCAATAAAAGTGTGTGTAAAGTGTATTCCTAAGTGTTGCGTTAATTTAACATCAGCTCGCCGCCGTTGCCTACATACCTACGCTAGTTGCTGCGACTCGATTTCTTGAATGAAGCGTGTGCGACGTTGCCGCTTTGACAGGTAAGTGTGTGAGTGATAATATAACACTTTACAAATGGCGTTTTTTTTTAAAACGATTATTTTATTATTTATTTTGTTTGAAAAAATAACTTTTTCATTTTTGGGAATTATTTTTTTTCTGAATTATATTATGCTTTTATAGAGTAGTTAAAACTGTGGTTTCATTTAAAGTGGTGCCGTCAATTCCACCCTGTATATGATATATAATGAATAAATAATGTTTTAATCTTCTCGCTGTATCCCATACACACCGCGATAGGCAAAAGAAACCTAGTGTTAAGGCACTCCGTTCTTCATTTTCCGCCGAATTCTGGAGGCATTCCGTGTTGAGTGTCGGAATTCAACGCGGTGCTTTGCCTCGACACCAGGGACAAGAAATGAAAATATTTAAATATTTAATTTCCTCCAGTAGGGAATCGAACTCACAATCTATCACGTTTACGTGATACGCTTGTATAAAATAAAAAGATAATATTATTTAACCGTAAAAGACAGTTTTGATCTACATTAAATGGCCAACGTAACTAATATACTTATTTATATGCTGAGAGTAAGGCATAAGTGAAACTTGAGTAACATACAGCTGATGTGTCAACGGCGTGATGTGTCAACAATTAAATACGTTTTTCTGTAAAACTATTCGCAATTTCGAAAAAGTGTAATAAGCAAATTTTATCTTCGTTTAACGTAGAAAATTAATAAAGTATTTTAAAGGATAAGGATTAATACCATTATGGAAAAATATGGCTCACAATAAAAAATATATTGAAATTGCGACCCGCTCGCGGCTTCGCCCGCCTTAACTACTGAATTATTCATATAATGTATGTTTGCAAAGCACTTAAGATAATGTGAAAATTAATTAAACCCTAATGCAACCCGCATTTTCGTAATTCCAATAAGAATTTTCCAATTGTTTTAAAATAAACACAAATAAATAACACAAATAACAGAAAACTTAAACGAAAGAAATTATAAACAACAGACTACCTACTATTCTCTTACCCAAAAATACTTAAACGAAAGAAGCAACCAACTATGTCGCGTGGAAATACATTATAATTATTGGATAACTCCAAAATACGTGCCATCACTTCTAAATTTACTTTGCCAGGCGCAGAATTGAAGCATTCTCTCGGCCATCTCCGTAGTAGCTCAGAACGACATCAGAGCGTTGGTCCGACCGTGGTCCCAGGCGAAAACCTGCTTTAGAGCAGACACATGGAAGGGGAGGGGATTGGAATTGAACACTCGGTTTCTTGAGGAAGGCCTAGATTAAACGACCTAGATGACTGCTCATGAGTCGGATTTGGAGGAGGATAGAAAGTTCCTCGGAAGAAGACGTCTGACCTCGGGCGGCCGGGTATGCGGAGTGCTGCTCCTTAGGTGCAGGTGACCCGATACACCGGCGCAACGGAATACGTTGGACGCGAGGCGACCAATGTGTACCTCTAGGGTTTCTATTTTTAGGTTGCGGTGAGTGGCGCGTGGTGTTCACGTAGTATGGTGCCTGCGTCACTCGCCGGAGGGTGAGGTTCCGTACGACCTACAGGATAACTCGTTGAGTAATACTCGCTAGGGCATTGTGATGTCATCAATGTATAGTGCGTAGAGAGCAGGTGACAAAATTCTGACTGGGACAACGGCAGCGATCGGGTCGCTGCTAGCACTCTCAACTCTCACGCAACATGTCCTGTCACTTATAAAGCAGAGCGGCAAAGACATGCGCGACGTGCTGGGGGGTGCCCGCTCTGATCACTTTATGAAGTAAGCCCGGGTGCCAGACGCGGTAGAATACGCGTGCTACGTCAAGGAAAACTGCTATTGCCCACTCATACTCTCTCTCGGTTGATCACTGTTGCGTAGTTTACCCAGAGTGGTATACCCGCTCGCCAAACTGCTCGCTTTGTGGGTGGATGTGTGACTGAAGAAGTGAGAGGAGTAACTTCTCGAACAACTTGGCAACCGTACTAAGAAGGATTATAGATCGGTATCCCTCAGCAGCATAATGAGCAGGCCTACCTTCCATGCCCGGGGGAAAGAAGCCAGGCGGGTGCGGCGGATCCACTATTATAAGCAAAATGTTGCGGAGCACGACGGACGCGTGGTGGGCGGCGAACCGTTAATCAGCAAGGATTTTTTAGTACTGTAATTTTAAATCTATGCTACTAATCTTTTCAAGTACTTATTATTATATATTTAAATGACTATTTCTAGATATTTAAATGACTATTTTTAAACGGAAGAAAGTATAAACAAAAACCTACCTACTAATAACTAATACAAAAAATATGAAACCAATATCGCGCTGAAATAATACATTTAACTGAAATTATTCAATGTGTGAAACGCATCTAAATTTTCTTTGCTATAGAGGCAGGCGGGTTTTTTTTTCGAGCTTGTGGTTAATGCTGTTAAAACAGCGACACCGGTTGGGTAGGCACTACGTGGCTGCCTGTGAGGAAAATTAAATAGAATGCATCGGCCGGGAATCGAACCCGGGCCGCCCGCGTGGCAGGCGAGCATTCTACCACCGAACCACCGATGACTGCTCATCACGCGCTTGTGTATAAATAAGCAAAACGTCGCGAGGCGCGTTTCGCAGCAAGGATGTTTTATTATTTTAACAACTTCTAAAGTACTTATTAAAATGAAAAAACAGTAAAAGACAGTTCATCTACATTAAATGGCCAACGTAACTAACATACTTATTTATATGCTGAGAGTAAGGGATAAGTAAAACTTGAGTCGGCACAGCTGATGAGTCAACGGCGTGATGTGTCAACAATTAAATGCGTTTTTCCCTAAAACTATTCGCAATTTCGAAATAGTGTAAAAAGCAAATTTTATCTTCGTTTAACGTAGAAAATTAATAAAGTATTTTAAAGGATAAGGATTAATACCATTATGGAAAAATATCCCTCTCAATAAAAAATATATTGAAATTACTATTTTTAGACAGAAATATGATCACTACACGTTATCCTTAAAAGATAAAAATATGCTCTCGCGGACTTTTTTGTACATCTTATTAAGAGGAACAATAGTCCAGTACATTTTTTTCATGTAGTACTTACCATTAAAGCAGCGCATGCGCGAAAGTGTCTCAACGGGTAGGACTTTATACATATTTATCGTATTTATGTTAATTTACATAAGAATGTACAAATAATAAACTATATATAAACCTTCTACGAAAAATACTCGACCTAATGGTGAAAACCGCATAAAAATCCGTTGGGTGGTTTAGAAGAAGAAGAGTTAGAAACAACAGACAGACACGAAAAGCGACTTTGTTTTATAAGATATAGGATAGGATAGCGCATCTACTATGTTAATAGTGTAAGTACATAATTGAATACAACAACAACAACTGTATTACCGAAATACGCAGCATATATAAAACGAGTCCTGCGTAAATGTTGCCAATTGGTTGAAACGGGCCGCGCCGTCGTAAACACGAGCGACTAGTCTCGAAGATAATACCCGGGAGAAAACATAAGTGTACGGGGAAAGGGAAAGCATCGACCAAGATATACTGTAAATTTGAATTCCAGTAAGTAGAGAGAAATCTTGTTAAAGAAAATGTGTTTTCATTTAATATACCTATATTAAAATCATTTTGTATGTATGTATATCGAAATAGTAATCTTCATTCCAAGAATAAAATCTAAGAACACAAAACATATAATTTTAAGGGCACGCTGTATCTCGCACACAACAGGGTAAGCAGAGGAAACCTAGTGTTAAAACACTCCGTTCTTCACTTTCCGTCGAATTCTAGAGACATTGCGTCTTGAGTGGCGGACCTTAACGCCGCGCTTTGCCTCTATACCAGAGCAAAGAATTAAAAATATGAATGTAAATAAATATTTCACTTCCTCGAGCGGGAATCGGACCTATAACCAGTCGCGTTTACAGTTACACTTGGTGCCCCTGCACCACAACTGGCCTCATGTCAATGATAATATCTTTTTCCTCTAAGAACTTCCTCACTCTATGAAAGTCTTTTTATTAAAATCAGTATGGCTTCAAAGTGTAGAGCCCCTTTAAGACCCTAGTCAATATTACTAACATTAAGGTTTGTGACCGCAAAATTCATAGTTATATTTTTATTTATATGTAATCAGCTGAAACTACATCTACTTTTATAGAACAGTGAACTTAACACATCACTCGTTTAAAATGAATCGATTCAAAATTGGACTTTAAACGTTGTATGGTTCAATACCTAATTATCGGAATATTTCGAGTACAATTTTATTACTACAAAAAAAAATAGGCTTAAATTAATATAAAATATCATTCATTGAATATAAAATATACTTTATATTTACACTATATTATGTTTTTATTAATAAATGTTATTAAAATTGATATATTTTAAAAAATAAAGTTGAATATACACATAAAAAAAATCCTATACTAACAATTGATTCCGAATAGAATTCTATTGCGCAGATTGGTTATATAAAAGAAATCCAAAATAATATACTACATAGAAATATTTGCCAATAAATCGAAAATGGATTTCACGTAGCGTGTAATGAACAATCTGATCGCCCATCAGAGTTATCTTTACATCGCTGTAGTTATATTAATCTTTACGGAAATTGTTCTATTGCGAGATTGAAAGTGAATGTAATCTTGTCTCTTGAATAAGTCTCTTGTAAATAGTTGAGGACGTAGCATCTGATTGTAATGAAAAAATATTGAGCATACAGAATTTTATAGCTTATATCGAATACGTGTAACTATTAGAATTATATATTTTTTTATAATCTATATAAATTAAATTAAATATTTTTAGAAATTTAAGTACTGAAATTAATTCATTCAGTACCTCCCATTCAAAAGTTTTTGAAACAACGGTGTTAAACTAAGTCCTGACAAGCGTACATACTACGCCAGTTTATCCTCACTTTATGTTTGTATATCCTATATCTTATAAAACAAAGTCGCTTTTTGTGTCTGTCTGAACTTTCTAACTCTTCTTCTTCTAAACCACCCAACGGATTTGGATGTGGTTTTCACCATTAGGTCGAGTATTTCTCAGGGAAGGTTTATAGATAGTTTATTATTTGTACATTCTTATGTAAATTAACATAAATACGATAAATGTGTATAAAATCCTACCCGCTGAGACATTTTGGCGCATGCGCTGCTTTAATGGTAAATACTACATGAAAAAAATGTACTGGAGTATTGTTCCTCTTAATAAGATCTACAAAAAAGTCCGCGATGGCATATTCGTATCTTTTAAGAATAACGTGTAGTGATCATATTTCTGTCTAAAAATAGTAATTTCAATATATTTTTTATTGTGAGGGATATTTCTCCATAATGGTATTAATCCTTATCCTTTAAAATACTTTATTAAATTTCTACGTTAAACGAAGATAAAATTTGCTTTTTAAACTATTTCGAAATTACGAATAGTTTTAGAGAAAAACGCATTTAATTATTGACACATCACGGCGTTCACACATCAACTGTATCGAGTCAAGTTTCACTTATCCCTTACTTTCAGCATATAAATAAGTATATTAGTTACGTTGGCCATTTAATGTAGATCAAAACTGTCTTTTCTGTTTTTCATTTTAATAAGTACTTTAGAAGTTGTTACAATATCAAAAAATCCTTGCTGCGAAACGCGCCTCGCGACGTTATGCTTATACAAGTGAGTCCGCCGCGCCCGCCTGCCTTACACGCATCGGTGGTTCAGTGGTAGAATGCTCGCCTGCCACGCGGGCAGTCCGGGTTCAATTCCCGGCCGATGCATTCTATTTAATTTTCGTCACAGGCAGCCACGTAGTGCTTGCTTTTCATCAGGGACAGAATACCCTCTTCAGCATTAACCACAAGCTCGAAAAAAAAAAACCCGCCTGCCTTTATAGCAACGAAAATTTAGATGCCAATGTCATTTAACTATCTAAAAGTAGTAATTTAAATATATTTTAATAAGTACTTGAAAAGATTAGTAGCACAGATTTAAAATTACGGTACCTACTAAAAAATTATTGCTGTGTAAAACAATTGGAAAATCCTTATTGAAACTACGAAAATGCGGGTTGCATTAGAGTTTAATTAATTTTCACATTATCTTAAGTGCTTTGCAAACATACATTATATGAATAATCCAGTAGTAACAGCGGGCGAAGCCGCAAGGGGGTCGCTAGTGTGTATATAATTTAGTATAGCGATTTCAAACATCGTCAGAACTTTTTTTTGGTAATAAACGCTCTCGCAAATTGTCAACATTTATTTTACTAAGGATATGTGTTCTGGGGAAATTCTTTGTTAACATGAAATATAGGCACTTCTAGCGCTTTGTAAATTTAAACATAAATTAAAAAATGTATGTTAAATATTTTTCAATTTGTGTGTAATTCATAATCAGACTGCTTATGATTGACTATGGATTTTAAAGAAATCGTGTTAAAATAACTACTTTTTTAGAAAATATATAAAAAATTGTTTTCTAAAAAATATTTTTCTTTCCTAAGTGTGGAAAAATGTAATCATTGGGTAGGGAGAATTTGTAAAAATCTCCCTCCAGAGACGTTAGCAACAAAAGTAAGTTGTAACAGGCATTAAAAAAATCATTGATTTTATTACTATGATTTTTTCTCATTCCTGTAATTTACACATAGTAATTTTGTAAATTCATTACTTTTTTACAAACAACTTGTACTACTATAAATGTTCCAAATACAAAAACACATAATTATACATTTACATAGCAAATAAATAAGAGTAGTTTTAGCAACAGACATATTTTGGAATAAATTCCCAGAATGTTCTTTAAAAGCTACTGAAGCTGCCATGTTGTGCTGCATACACTTTAAATCCGTCCAAAAAGAAATGAGAGTCGACGTCTCGTACGTTGCTGTCTTCATTGCTTAAAAGAAACGCGGCTTAGACGTGCTCGGAAAAGCTTTTACAGATTTGGGCAAGAAAATATTGTCACTTAGAAAATGTGTTGACGTAAAGAATTTGATGAATGTATTTTTTGCTACAAATCAATATATATATAGTGATGTCATTGTATTACGCTAATTTGTGCTATACTATAATTAGCAACTAATTATAGTACTATTATTATTAATATATTTTTTGTATATTTTTTCTTTAACGGAAATTATAGTTAACGAATTGTGATATTAAACTCGGCTTTCTGCGTGTATGAGTATCGTTAGAACTTTTCTTTGGATGACAAATGGTTTCTCTAATTGCTCATATTCATTTAAATATCCTACTATCCAATTTCATATCTATATTGATATTATAAAGCTGAATAAAAAAAATATTTTATTTAATTTTTTATAATTTCCTTAATTTTTGTATATTCCTCTTTTAATATGATATCATAAAATAATCTAATATTGTTTTTATTTTTAAACCAATAAATTGGGGAATGAGTGAGCGCAACGTAGGTATAATGAAGAACCCGACCGAGTACCGAATTTATCTTCACGTCACTGTAGTTACCCGATATCGCTCCTAAATTTTTCCTTCGAGAAAATTACATTTCAGTGAAAAATTCTTCGCGAGTCTTTTGCCTTAATTTCGTGTAAGTCACGTATTTTATACATGGATGCTAAAAATACATGGAGAGAAGTAATAACATTTGTACAGAATTACTCGAGTCTTTATGCTTACTGCTCTTAAGCAGTAATAATTTACCTATTACATGAGAAATATTTATTTACTTTGCTTAGTCTGCTATCTTGTACACTAACATGGCAAGTCAAATAAAAGCTTTTAACTAATGTTAACTAGAAATTTCAATTAAACACGAAAATACCCGAATATAAATTTCAACACACTGGTTAGTATCTTTAGCATTTGTAGTTGTAGTTGCTTCTCGCTTAAACAAATTGAAGTTTAATTAACATAATAGAGTTTCAAGTAGAGTCCTCGTTTTAATAAGTTTCTTTAATTACTTACTCGTTGCCTGAAACAGCACATGCACAGAGGTTGTCTTAGTTAGTTCTGTCCTAAAGTTTGAACCAATAAAGCTTTCCAGTTCAGACTAGGTACATAGAATAGGAACCGCAAATAAATTGTTTAGTAAAGCTTTATTTATAAATATATGTTCGCGACAACCGACGCGCATCATCGGCTGTGAACTCGTCACAACATGTTAGAGACTGTTTAGTTTGGCAAAAAGTGACGTCATACCACTCTCGTAATTTTGAATGTTATTATTAGTGTCTTTTCTAAATTAATAGTGTTTTTTCCTTTGTAAATAAGTAATTACATTAAATAATAAATATAAATAGATTTGGGTTCCGTTTTAGATAATAATTTTCGACTTTATGTCTTATTTGTATAGTTGTACTATGATTTGCCGCATTAATCGCTTTTTATATAATAGTAACTTCCGTATAGTAAATTTTATTATTAATTATTGTTTGTCATAGTTTTCTGTAACAAAATAACAGATTTGTATATTCCTAATGTGTGTAATTAATTTTAGAGAGAATTTTCATTGTAAAAACTCATGTAAAATTCGTCATCGTAACAGCATTTTTCGTAATTTAATAATAGATAATACTTAAATAGTATAATGTTTTATACATAGATAGATAGATATTTTTATGTTCTTTTAATATGTATAAATTGTAAAAACATCCGATTTTTAGTTATTAAAATATAAATGTAAATGTGTGATAATCATAGTAAAAATATTGTTGTAAATAAAGATAAAACGGCTCGGTGGCTCGCGGCTCTCGTTACCGTTTAGCTCCGCGCAACGGAGGTGCGCGTCGGGCGAGACAGAGACAGTCGGCAATCAACGGTGAGCACAACAGGAAGAAGATAGAATCGGAACAAGACACGAATAGAGCCGACAGTCACCGACCGTTATACAGTGATCAACATCTTGTTTCAATATCCTGTTTCAACATCCTGTTTCAGTATCTTGTTTCAATGTATAGCAAGAACGTCTCGCAAGAACGTCTCACAAGAAGGACTCACAAGAACGTCTCACAAGAAGGACTCCCAAGAACGTCTCACAAGAACGTCTCACAAGAACGTCTCACAAGAAGGACTCACAAGAACGTCTCACAAGAACGACTCACAAGAACGTCTCACAAGAAGGACTCCCAAGAACGTCTCACAAGAACGTCTCACAAGAACGTCTCACAAGAACGTCTCACAAGAACGACTCACAAGAACGACTCACAAGAACGTCTTGGGGTCTCAGCATACTCCGTGTTCCCATGATCTGGAACCTATAGTGTGCAGGGCGTCAGCGGCTCATTCACTTGAGTTCCGCCCGTCCGGTACAACGTGCTGGTCCTTCGAGCCGGATCTGGGGACTCCTCACCGAAGCTGAAGCATCATCCGTCATCGTGCAAGTTATCGCAGTGCTCCGTCGCGCAAGTGCTCCGTCGCGCAGTACTCTATCGCGCAGTGTTTTCCGTCGCGCTCGCAAACGCATTCGCCGTCGCGTTTCGCATCCGTATCGACTGTCGCGCTCGCAACTGCGCTGACGTCACATATCCCGTCACGTCGTGAGTGTTTTGTGCATCCGCCTTCGTGAGTCTTCGTAAGTGCTCCATCGCGTAGTGCTCTCCGTCGCGCCGTGCTCCATCGCGCAGTATATTCCGTATTGACTGTCGCGCTCGCAACTGTGCTGAAGTCGCCTTACTCGCCTGTAGTCTTCGTGAGTGTTCGTGCATCAGCCTCTGACATCCGCCTTCGAGTGTTATCGTGAGTCTTCGTGAGTGTTCGTGCATCAGCCTCTGACATCCGCCTTCGAGTGTTATCGTGAGTGTTCGAGAACCTTCGTGCATCCGCCTTCGAGTATTATCGTACTACATCGCGCAGTGCTCTCCGTCGCGCAGTGTTCTCCGTCACATAGCGCTCTCCGCTGCGCTCTCCGCCGCCTCCGTTGGCGTCCGCATTGACTGTCGTGCTCGCTACTGCGCTGACATCTATCGCGCCGTAAGTCACGTCGTGAGTGTTCGTGCATCCGCCTTCGAGTATTATCGTAAGTCTTCGTGAGTGTTCGTGCATCATCCTCCGACATCCGCCTTCGTGTGTCGTCGTTCGTCTCCGAGAATCTTCGTGCTTCCGCCTTCGAGTGTCGTCGTTCGTCTCCGAGAATCTTCGTGCATCCGCCTTCGAGTATTATCGTTTCGTCTTGGTGAGTTTTACCAATTATCGTAGGTTTTTACTAAGATGCCTATCACAAGATCAAGAGGTCGATCCGAGGGATTGAGATATGAAGCCGACCCTTCATCTAGTCACACAGAGGTGACACACCCGCCTACGAATACACAAGAGGATTCCGAAATAGAAAAGAACTTAATAGTACCAAGTGACGAAAAGGAAGATTCAAGAATTATTTCAATTAACAAGGAGGAACAATTTGAAGGCACACAAATAAAGTCGACAACTTCGAAACGTGCAAACTCGAAGAAGTCTACGAAATCCAGACGTAGAGCAAGAAATGCTCGTGAAGAAATACTTCGCATCAAGCTTGAACTCGCGCAAATAGCTCTGGAAGATGCTGAATCAGATAGTTCAGAATCCCAGGAAGATAATATATCGAAAACCGACTACGTTAGCTCCTGGATTGAAGATAATGCACAAATCGTACAAAAATCACTTACACCATGTGCAGATGTTCCGAGGCAACCACATCCAGTGCCGTCATGCTATAGAATGCCTCAACATCCGAATATCGGCAACAATTCCGAAAATCAACAAGCAATACAGAGAGATTCAACAAAGGAAATAGAGGAGCTAAAAAAGGAAATAGAAAATTTGAAGAAAAGATGCGAAAAAGCCGAAACCGCTCCTACATCGTTGTGTATGAAAACAGAGGTACCTAAACCTACAATGTTACCTCCATCATCGTCATACAATTTTCCCGTCGCGTCCAAAGTCATCATGGATCTTCCTACATATAGTGGAGTGTTAAATGAATGGCTATCATACAGGGCCATATATGAAAACACTAAGGGATACTTCAATGAAGTTGAAAATACAGCCAGAATTCGAAGAAGCCTAACTGGAAAAGCATTGGAAGTCGTCGACACACAACTCATAGCTCATTCAAAACCGGATGCCATCATAGAAGAGCTTGAAATGAATTTCGGTCGTCCAGATGCAATCGCATATAGTGAATATGACAAGCTTCGATCTCTACCTCGTTGTGCTGACAATCCAAAGGAGATACATGCATTCGCCAGTAAGGTAAGAAGCAGTGTCAATCTGTTTCGCGCCCTCGATTTACACAACTTTATCACTGCGCCAGATATAACGAGGGCCCTTCGTGAAAAGCTACCATCGTCGTTATGTACCAGGTGGTACGAGGAACAAGCATCTATATTCAAACCAGACCTGACGCACTTCAGCGAGTTTCTCACCAAACAAGCAGCATGTCGCACACCTTATTCAACAGAGATCCCGCACTCAGAGCCTACTCGTCGTGTGATACATAGAACGCACAATACTACCGAAGAAAGGAAAACTAATAGATTTCATGGAATGGTGAAAAGTACGTGCAAAATTTGTAACAAAGAAGGTCATCACAGTATTAGCTGCAAGAAATTTCAAGATGCCAACTCAGATAAAAGATGGGAACTCGCCAAAGAACACCGACTGTGCTTCAGATGCCTACGGTTCCGACAATCAGGACATTCCTGTAAACCACAGAAGTGCAATATTAAGGGATGCATCGGTACTCATCATCGATTACTACACTATGATAAAAAGGAGAAATCAGAAATTCGAAATCAACAAGAAGAAAAGGAAACCGTGGCCAACGCATGGGTACCGTCAAAGGCGCATGCTTATCTTAAAATCATACCAGTCAGAGTTCATGGACCGGCGGGAGAAACCTCCGCATACGCTCTATTAGACGACGGATCAACTGTATCTCTCATAGATGAAGCTTTGGCAAAGGAAGTCGGTGCTGAGGGACGGCTGGATCCTTTAAAGATGGAAGCAATCGGGGATATAGTTATTGAAACGCCGGGATCAAGGCGTGTTACCGTGACACTTGCTAATTCACAGAAAAAGAAGATTAGCTTTACAGCTCGTACCGTTCCGCATCTTAATCTTTCCCCGCAAACAATTCGTGAAGAAGACTTAGCTGCCTGCGATCATCTAATAGATTTGAAGAACCAGCTCACCTACGACTCAGCCACGCCTAAAATTCTAATTGGTCAAGACAATTGGAATTTACTACTCGCCGAAGATGTCCGTATAGGACCGAAGAACCAACCAATCGCTTCACTCACGTCGCTCGGGTGGGTGCTACATGGTGCGCACAATAGGACATTGGGTCAGAAAATCCATTTCGTCAATCAAGTTACTGCTATTGAAGATAGAATGGATAAACAACTGAGAGATTACTTTGCCTTGGAATCTCTTATCATTAATCCGCGTCGGCCAGACTCTGATCCAGAAATAAAGGCTGAAAACATTTTGAAGAAACACACACACCGTTTACAAGATGGGCATGTTGAAACCACACTTTTATGGAAATCAGAGAACAGCATCATGGTTAATAATTATGAGTCGGCGCTGAAGAGGCTCATATCAATAGAGAGAAAAATTGATCGTGATCCTGAACTGAAAAGGAGATACACCGAACAAATGGAATCACTCGTCCAGAAGGGCTACGCTGAGGTGGCACCTAAAAGTATCTCTCCAGGCAGAACATGGTACCTGCCACACTTCGACGTGCAAAACCCGGCTAAACCAGAGAAGCTTCGCATTGTTCACGACGCCGCTGCTAAAACCAAAGGTATGTCACTAAACGATTTCCTCTTGACTGGACCAGACCTTCTTCAATCGCTTCCTGGAGTCATGATGAGATTTCGCCGTCATGCTTTCGCTGTATCAGCCGACATAGCCGAAATGTTTATGCAAGTCAAAGTAAGACCTCAAGATAGGGATGCCCTTCGCTACCTGTGGAGAGGACACCGGCGGGAGGGAACTCCTGAAGAATATCGCATGACGTCGCTTATATTTGGAGCTGCGAGTTCACCATGCACCGCGATATTCGCTAAAGATTGGAACGCAAAAAGGTACATCGACACGCATCCAGAAGCAGTGGAAGCTATCATCCACAACCACTATATGGATGACTACCTAGACAGTTTCCGAAGTATAGAAGAAGCTATAGAAACTTCCAAAAAGGTCCAACATATCCACGGAGAAGCTTGTTTCAAACTCTGCAAGTGGGTTTCAAATATCCCGAAAATAATAAATGAACTTGAAAAACAATCAAATATGACAGAAACTATTAACCTGGGTACCAAAGAAGAAAAGATTTTGGGTTTAATGTGGAGACCGTCAACCGATGAATTACGATTCAATTTAAAACTAGCAAGATTACCGCCCAGTTTATTAAAGAAAACAGCTCCTACGAAGAGAGAAGCTCTGAAGATAGTTATGTCACTCTATGACCCACTTGGTTTCGCTTCACCCGTTACTATTCGTGCTAAACAAATTCTTCAAGAATCTTGGCGAAGAATTATAGATTGGGATCAACATCTGGATGAAGATCTTTCCAAGCAGTGGGCAGAATGGATGCTACACCTTCAGAAATTGAAAAATGTGAGCTTACCTCGATGCTACTCTGGTTATAGTGATGCCACATCTGTACAACTACATATATTCAGCGACGCCAGTGAAACAGCCTACGCAGCAGCTGCCTACTGGAGGGTGGTTGCTCCGGATGGAAAAGTCCAAGTCAACATGATCATGGCTAAAGCGAAAGTAGCCCCGCTCAAGGTTATGTCAATTCCTCGTTTAGAACTACAAGCAGCCGTCATGGGAGTTCGCATAGCAGAAGCTGTCATAAAAGAACATCGTATTGCGCCGGAATGCAAAATCTTTTGGACAGACAGTAAGACAGTTCTGACGTGGATAAGAAATGGAGCCAGGTCTTATAAGCCATTTGTCGCACATAGACTAGCAGCCATTGAAGAATATACCAAAGTTGAAGAATGGCGTTGGGTACCTTCTAAGCTCAATGTCGCCGATATAGCCACCAGAGAAGTACCATCTGATTTTGGAGCTGATCATGAATGGTATCACGGGCCTGCCTTCTTGAAAGAAAATCCGAGTACCTGGCCTATCGAAAAACCGGTCGTGTCAAATAATACTGGTGAAGAACATACTTTTACCGTTAAAGAACTCCAGCTGAAGACAAAATTACGTGAAGCAATTCCTGATCCACAACGCTTCTCAAAATGGGAGCGACTACTTCGTGCCACAGCTAGAGTCTTGCAATTTTTAGATATTTGCAGAAATAAAAAAGAGAAGATCTTTTATAAGCGAACACGTAGAAATATGGAATCAGATCCTACGTGGAACAAACGAAGAGAAACATTGCAAAAGAAATCTACTACTCTACATAGCAAGAAATCTATGGATTCCAACAATTTTCTGATATTGGATTCGAAGTACATTACAAAAGCAGAAAATCTTCTCATCCGAACATCTCAAGAAGAATCTTTCAATGAAGATATCACAGACTTAAGATACAACAGGACTATTGCCAAACAAAGTCGCCTTCATTCATTACCCGTAGAACTCCGAGATGACATTGTCGTTCTTCGCAGCCGTATAGCCGCCGCCGAGGGAATAAAAGACGAAACAAAGAAACCACAAGTCTTAGATGGAGATAACTACATCACACAGTTATATATTGATTGGACCCACCGTTGTCTTCACCACAGCAGCACCGAAATAATAGTAAATGAAGTACGTCAACATTTTTGGGTAATTCGTCTTCGTCCCACCGTGAAAAGGATAGTTCATCAGTGCCTCAAGTGTCGTATTCGCAAGGCACAACCCCCACAGCCTTCTACGGGTGATCATCCTAAATCCCGTCTCGCTCATCATCGAAGACCATTTACATACACCGGCTTAGATTATTTTGGCCCTCTCACAGTAGTCGTCGGCAGACAACACGTGAAACGTTACGTCGCACTCTTCACGTGTCTTACCACTAGAGCAGTTCACCTGGAAATCGCCGCCAGCCTAAGCGCAGACTCTGCCATACTTGCATTGCGAAGATTCGCTGCACGTCGAGGATGTCCTTCCGAAATTTACTCAGATAATGGTACAAACATGCATGGAGCAGACAAAGAACTTCGAGAAGCATTCAAAGAAGAAGCCAGTCGTCGAGGCATCGCATGGCGTTTCATAACACCATCTGCACCATTCATGGGAGGCGCATGGGAACGTCTTGTTCGCTGCGTGAAAACAGCTCTATACACTATTCTTCGTGAGAGATACCCCCGAGAAGAAATTTTGGCTACATTACTCTGCGAAGTAGAATATACTGTGAATAGTCGTCCCCTCACACATGTTTCTGTAAACAATGACGACGAAGAATCTATAACACCCAATCACTTTTTACTTGGGGGTTCAGCTCGTCTACCTGTACCTGGCACATTTAGTGAGGACGACATCGATAGCAAAAAGCAGTGGAGACGCTCACAGATATTAGCAGACATGTTTTGGAGACGCTGGGTTCGCGAATATCTCCCTGAACTTCAACACCGGCGGGAGCCTCATGGTCGAGGCCCTACTTATGAAATAGGTGACCCGGTACTTATAGCCGACTCACAACTTCCAAGAAATACGTGGCCAAGAGGACGCATAGAAAAAGTATATCCAGGTGCAGATGGACAAGTGCGAATAGTTGAAGTACGCACTAAGGGTGGTCTTCTGAAAAGGCCAACCAAAAAACTCGTTCCGCTTCCAAAGTAAGAAGACGTCGTCGCTCACCGCGGGAAAGATGCAGCATCACATCGAGACCTGATTCTGCACGGCGGGAGAAATGTTCGCGACAACCGACGCGCATCATCGGCTGTGAACTCGTCACAACATGTTAGAGACTGTTTAGTTTGGCAAAAAGTGACGTCATACCACTCTCGTAATTTTGAATGTTATTATTAGTGTCTTTTCTAAATTAATAGTGTTTTTTCCTTTGTAAATAAGTAATTACATTAAATAATAAATATAAATAGATTTGGGTTCCGTTTTAGATAATAATTTTCGACTTTATATCTTATTTGTATAGTTGTACTATGATTTGCCGCATTAATCGCTTTTTATATAATAGTAACTTCCGTATAGTAAATTTTATTATTAATTATTGTTTGTCATAGTTTTCTGTAACAAAATAACAGATTTGTATATTCCTAATGTGTGTAATTAATTTTAGAGAGAATTTTCATTGTAAAAACTCATGTAAAATTCGTCATCGTAACAGCATTTTTCGTAATTTAATAATAGATAATACTTAAATAGTATAATGTTTTATACATAGATAGATAGATATTTTTATGTTCTTTTAATATGTATAAATTGTAAAAACATCCGATTTTTAGTTATTAAAATATAAATGTAAATGTGTGATAATCATAGTAAAAATATTGTTGTAAATAAAGATAAAACGGCTCGGTGGCTCGCGGCTCTCGTTACCGTTTAGCTCCGCGCAACGGAGGTGCGCGTCGGGCGAGACAGAGACAGTCGGCAATCAACGGTGAGCACAACAGGAAGAAGATAGAATCGGAACAAGACACGAATAGAGCCGACAGTCACCGACCGTTATACAGTGATCAACATCTTGTTTCAATATCCTGTTTCAACATCCTGTTTCAGTATCTTGTTTCAATGTATAGCAAGAACGTCTCGCAAGAACGTCTCACAAGAAGGACTCACAAGAACGTCTCACAAGAAGGACTCCCAAGAACGTCTCACAAGAACGTCTCACAAGAACGTCTCACAAGAACGTCTCACAAGAAGGACTCACAAGAACGTCTCACAAGAACGACTCACAAGAACGTCTCACAAGAAGGACTCCCAAGAACGTCTCACAAGAACGTCTCACAAGAACGTCTCACAAGAACGTCTCACAAGAACGACTCACAAGAACGACTCACAAGAACGTCTTGGGGTCTCAGCATACTCCGTGTTCCCATGATCTGGAACCTATAGTGTGCAGGGCGTCAGCGGCTCATTCACTTGAGTTCCGCCCGTCCGGTACAATATATATTAGTAAAATTTCATCTGTTCCTTTAAAAATATATTATATTTAGTGTATAGCATCTCAATTAAGACCCTTACAAAAGATACGCAATCAAAGTTCAGGTGTAAATGAGTTCTCATAGCTACAGAGAGCTTTGTAAAATATATTTGAACGTATCAAAGTTCTGTACGTGTTAGACGTACTTCGATAGAGTTCATTTAGCTGCTTTCAGAAGGAATTTGCGGTTTAATTAGTAAATATAAAATGCAATTAAGAACTGTCTAAAAGTTACATAAAAATATTTTTAGTAGGAAATATTATTTTTCAGGTTCACGCTTGGAACCTGTGTCAAGACTGTTCCCCTGAGTTCAAGGTATTCGAATTCAGTGACAGAACTCAATGTCGTGCTTTGTCCTGAAAATAGTAGAATCCTCATAGTGAATATCGAACTATCGCATTAACAGTCAGAAGTTGTCACTTCACGCCACGATGGTCTCTATATGGAAAACCTCATCCATATTAGGAAATATACGTATTTTCTAAAACAAGAGGACCCGTTGACTGGCTTGATAATAATATGTATGGCGTTGCCATAGCAACGTGTATGTCACTTTATAAATATAAAAGTGTAGGTATACATTATCAAATGTATGGTTGTGCTTTGCCTTAATTGTATATTACGCATACTATTTGAAATTGTTATAAAATAGTTGTATGTTTAATTGAAGTCTAAAACAATAAATTATGAAAGTCATTAGATGAAGAACTTTTTGGGGGTTGTAGTAATGTGGTCGAACACCGTCCGGTCATTAGTACATTCCTCTTTAGTTAGCTTTGCAAATTACGTGCAATTTGCAAAATTGTTTCCATGCGACTAAAAGTTTGATCATTTCATAAATTCTGCACGCCACCTTCTAGAGATAAAACGAGAATTGATTTAATATATCCTTTTTTATAGGCTCATACTAAATTAGATTATAAGTACAGATAATTTATTAAGAATTTGTGTAGTAGATAATTTTGGTTTTATCGTGGAACGTGCAAACGAAACATTATTATAAATTATTATTGAACGATTAAATTTAGTTCAAAGTTTCAAAAATTATAATAATTTTTCAAAGGTCATCACGTTCTGTATTACTGTAAAGTTCCCGTGGGGGTAGGTACAACTGAAAACGCCGGCTTTTCGGACACAATGAAAAATTGAACGGAACCGAATACACTGATTGGCCGTCAATTTAGACAGATTATTTATAAGCGTATATTGTGCTTTTCAGCTTCGAAGGTTTTATTACAAATTATTTCATGTTGAAGACGCGGTTTTATAGGAATTATTCGTATCACATTCGTAAACTCAAACGTAATATTTTCTTCTCGTTTTATGAGTTGAGGCAGGGATCAAAATTCCCGTTCTGTAAATATATTTCTAAGCTGATCCCGAGAGAGAAAAGAAAATCATTCCAGGACGTGTCTACGGTTTTTATAGCGCTAGTGAATTATGACGTAAAACATGTACACGTTTTTTAGAACATTTATGTTTGTTGAGTCCATGTTGAATCGTTATAACATACTACTTTTTTATGCTATCATCCAAAAAATATATTTTATATTTTTATATAAATATATAATATATACATTATACATAATTACTAAAGCTTATTTCATGCCATATTTTTAGAAAAAAAATATTATGACAGTAATTAAATTCATTAAAACAGCGATTGAAACAATAATGTTTATCGCAATGGCGGCATACTGACGAGTACACTGATTGTGACTTTCCGGTAATTCTTTAACGGAATGTAGTAACTTAAATTTCAATTTGAAGCTTTATGCGCCGCGCCGGTACGGTAAGAGGATTTTACGAACGTATACACGTGTGTTCACGGCAGCGTGAAAACGTTTCACGCGCGTACGGATTACGACATCAATGTAAACAAGATCAGTGGATATATTTTTCACGCGACCTACGAGTACAAACGTACATGACAGTCGCTCCATCATTTGCCTCATCTTCGCATCGCAACGTTTATTTCATTTCATTGTTTTGTTTGTATTTACGAGAGAAATTCACGCAAAAACACGTGTGCTACTTTCTTGCTGAATGTTAATATTTGTTATACATATTTAAAATATGTTTATCTCAATATCCAATAGTAAATACAATAAGTTTACATTTGGATATATAAATGTTGTTCTTTATTTTCACATATCTTAAGAATTAAACTTATTTAATTACTACTACATAATTATTTAGATACCAGACATATAATTTGAAAGTAATTACACCATATACACAAATTATCGTTAATTGTATCCGTTAATTCAGATATTTTTCGACTACACTATCGTAGTGAAGAAATCTTATACAAATTTAGCGTCCAATCAGTAGTTTCTCTTTCACACACCACTTAGGGTTCACTTGTTTCTATTTTTTTTTAATTTAGGGAAATTTACGCATGATATTTTCCTTAATTAGAACATAGCCAATTACCCAGCTAATGTAACATTGCGGCGATGATCTCTTAATTGAAACGTAATTGATTACAGCTTCTAATTAACATGACGTCTCTGTACGCTACTTGTTTTAATTACTTTGGTTTCGTGTACTTCTTTTATCTTATAGAACAACAAAGATCGATAGTCAATTAAGAATTTGTATTTGTGATGCGGAGAATTAGTGATTTAGGTCTACTTAATGTGTAGACCTAAATCACTAACTATGGTCTCTCGTCTAATGTTTAAACTAATGAAAATCTCTGAAACGTCTAAATATAGTGAAGATACTTACATAGGTATATTATTTTTAAGTACAATAAAAATACTTTTTATATTTTTCCATACTGAATGTCTTATATTCTGTAGAATTATTCAAAGAACAAAGAAAAATATTGGCATAACGCAAAACGCAATACGTTTGTAGAAGCCATTCTATATAAGCGAGCGTTATGATCGACCTACTGTACTGAAAGGATTTAACAATTGTCCGCCCCTAGCTCGACCGGGGCGGAACAAATGCTCTCGGCCACCGCCGGTCTGATTTAGTAGATGACAGCACACGAGCTACGGTATTTATGATGATAACTGTGGGTGAACTTTAACGTTTGGTTTGTATCACAATTTCTAAACAACATATAACATACTGGGATAGCATTTACTCATCATCATTATCATCCCATATTTGAATAATATATGGTCTCCAACATGTTAAAGTGGAATCTTCTTGGATATTGTCCGCCAATATTAAACATTTCTTACCTCGTAAGCCCTCTTAGATCCGCTGTAAGGCCGTTTCATAAAAAAAATTACTTCAAAACACATAATTTCACATTTTTATCTCTTAACAACCGTTGTTTTGAAGTAAATAAAATCCTTTATACTATTATACAGAATTTACTGTGAAGCTATTTTTATTTAGTGTCAAAGTACTTTCAGATTTCTAGCGGTTTCGGTAAGTCTTCGGTCATTATCATTTATATTAGAAATTAAGGTGATAGTATACGCGTCGAGGGCTCGCGTGAGGTCAGAGTGGAGGAATCTTGAGTTATGCGTTATGAAGGAAAACTGTTTTTACCTCTCCGTATTACCGAGACGAGCTACCGCGAATAAATTGAGAGATTTGAGACCCTCACTAACACGTGTCTTCACTTTACGCGATTTGTTTCATGCAACTGTATATTGGTTTATTTTAAAAAAAATATATTTAAACCCGACTAGGTACTGAAATATCACGCTCTAAAAAGTATATTTTTGATTAAATTGAAATATTTTTGATTAAATTTGTTATATACAAATCAGATACAATAGGTATATATTTATTATAACAATATAAACAATTAATAAGTAGTATATTCTATTATTTTATAATTCGTTTATTTTATATTTATAGATAAGCAAAATATATATTTTATAATAATATATTTTCGCACGCAGTATCAACGTGAGGAATCGGTCTTAGTGGTATATTTGTCAGCAGCGAGGACGCTTGTGAAGTTGTACTCATATAGTAGAGGCTAATCCTCTAGAAGGATTCATCAGGTTTAACTAGGGTCCACGCCCACGCGACCCTCGCCCCATATTCATCACTACTATCTTTTTGTATAACTTGGGAAAATATTCGTTTATATTTTTTTTTATGATATTTCTGTCACCTATTTTGCATGTAGCTTAGACATTTTAACTTTTCTAAGTGTGGAATATTTTATTTCCTGCATGTGGAGTGCGTCGTGGTGCAGGCGTGGACGGGCGTGTGCCTGTAACGCGACGGTTGTAGGTTCGATTCCCACTCAGGGGAATGAATTATTCTTATTAATATTTATATTTCTTCATTCAGGTAGCAAGTTAAAAGTTCTGGCAATCAACATGCAATGCCTCGAATTCGGCGAAAAGCAGCGATCCAAATCTCTTAACACTTGGTTCCCTCTGCCTACCCTACTGTATGCGGGATATAGCGTGCTGCTGAAAAAATGCAAAAAGTGTGAAATGTATATTTTAAGAATGTTAAAAATAGAAAGTCATAATTAGGATATTGTTTTGGATTGTTAAAAAATCTTAAAGTTTCAATTTAACTGAGGCTTAAATCTAAATGTCTACATTTTCAGCAAGCTCCTAAAAAGTGAATTTACCAAGAAACGTTTACTTGAGAGTTAATGAGCCGACATTGTGATGATAATGTCTCTGGTACTTAACGTATACTTCGCGGCGAAGGAATAATATGGTAATCCTGACTGGATTGTAAAGACTTAGCAGAAAAGTTTTAAATTATTGCTGTGGCTAGCGAAAAAAAAATATGTTTGAGCTAATTTACGACACCGAAATATTTATCAAATCAATGTTTTTTTCGCTTTATCTTATTATATTTTCACTACTCGCATTATCTATATATATAAAAGGACTTGTCCTCACTGACTGAGGTAAGACGCACGCACAGCCGTAACCGTTGTGCGTAGAAATGTGAAATTTGGACAGATGTTTACTTTCTTAATCTGGACATCCACTAAGAAGGGATTTTGAAAAATTTTAACCCTAAAGGGGTGAAATCGGGGTTGAAAGTTTGTATGGAAAAAATTTTAAATCAGCACCGATTTTTATATAATTGTAAATTCAGACTCTTAAAAATATTTCATTGAACACATGTTTCGTGGTTTATTTTAATTCATCCCCTAGGGGTGCAAGTAAGGGGTTGAAAGTTCATATGGAAAAATCTTTAAATCGCCACTGAATTTTATAAAATTTGAAATTGAGACTATTAAAAATACATTAATTGAACACGTGTTTCATGGTTTATTAGAGTTCACCACTAAATAAGCAAGCGAAGCTGCGCGCGTCCGCTAGTATAATTATAAGAATCGAGTAAATATTTAGAATTTGTTGTGTTATTTGGCAAGAAAATAATTTTAAACAATGAAAAATAACTCGCTTCAAAGTGAAAACTGAAGCTGGAAGCAGTCATAAGTAAAAGGTAGATGAAAAGCTTTTGTTTGAAACTTTACACAATACTCGGTTTGTTTACAATTAGATAGATTTTCGAACAGTTAAAAGTTCACTGAAGCAGTTCAATTCCTGACTTTATATTAAAATTTATAGTTCTAACAAAAAAGTTTTTAAAGTTTTTGGAATATATATAACCCAACTTTTCTAAAGAGATTTTGTATACGAAGCACTCAGCAAAGATGAACTTTTTGCGGTCAGTATTGTAAGTAAATGCGGTATTGTGCACAATTGCAAAATTATATCCATTCACATCACTGAAAAACTGTGTCACCGTAATTCAAATGTGATGGATATTACAAAAATATTTTTGAATCTTTAAAATTTAAATCGATAGATAAGAAAAAGTGAATTGCACAGGCATTCTTTAAGAAAGTAAGGTAATAGGAATTATTAGAATTTTCTGGTGCTATTTAATCACGAGAGAAGTCGAGTCCTCTTCGTAAGTATTTTTAATTTCTTGCCGGAAATTAATTTCATAGATGTTCATTAATTCTAGAGACGTTTTCATTAATCAATTGTTTTTTAAGCATATTGCCTCAACGATCATTAAATATTTTTGCAATGCAAAAAATATGCTCTTTAAAAATAAAGTAACTACTACGTTCATCTTATCACATGTAAGTTATGTTAGTCTTCGTTATCATAAGCTTAAAACTAACTTTAGCTACCTTTTACACTAAAGAAAATTCGACAAACATATTTAGCCTATACAAAGAAAAATACAATAAATTTTATAAGACGGAAGATGAAGAAGAAAATCGATACAAAGTGTTTATCATTAATTTAAATACTGTTGATAAACTTAATGAAAATTCAACTGACATCAATATATTTTACGTACTAAATCAACATGCAGATTTAGATCCGAAAGAAATTGAAGAACAATTTGCGCTTGAAGTGAAGCCTTGTAAGTAGAGATAGATATGTATTTTTTTGTTAATTAACTTAAATTATGGTTGTATAAAGTACATACTACATATGTAAATGGCATGTATTTCAATAACGTCTATATTATAGCCATTATATATTTTTATCTATCTCAGTAAAAAAAATCAGTCTCAATTTTCAACTATTATTTTTCTCAACTAGTTATCAACTAATATTTACAGATTACAATGTTCACAATGCTGAAGGAGCAACACTTGTAGCAAGGCAAAAAGAAAAACAATTTGATAAATCAGACTTGTACAATTTAGACAATGCAGCAGAGTTATACAAAGAATTTCTTCGAAAATATGGTAGAAAAAATTATACTAAAGATTTTGACTATACAGTACATTTTTATAGATTCGTCAAAACTCTAGTTGAACTAAATAAAAATCATTTTATTGGTAATGGAACTATGACGTTAGATGAAAATGCGGATGTTATTAATGAACCTACTGAATATTTCTATTAAAAAACCTATTATGGCAATATATTATATTCTTCTTTTAATTACTAATTATAGGAATGTGGTTTTGAAATAAATTGTCTGTAATCAGTTTTTCCCAACTATTGTAATAAGCTTATTTACTATTATATTGTTTGACTTTGAGAAGCGAAATTAAGCAGAAAGTTTTACGTCAACAAAACAACGTAAATTTAAGCCCCGAGGTTAATGAATAGATAATGTCAATTTAGGTTTAATTATAATCCTAAGAGTCATATTTAAATTTTGAATTATTAGTTTTAATCTCTAATTTGAAATTCATCAAATTCAACTTGTAGACATTTTAATATCATAAATTCTGCTCGCATATCCCCTTATTTAACTATTATGAGTAAATAATTCATAAATTAATTTTAGTTAATTAATGGAATACGAAGTTGTTGGTTAAGATGTCATATTAAGTTGTTTGTAAAGAAATATCTCATACTTTTCTTTTCAACAAAAAAATGTGACTTAATATTAGAAAATAAAATCAGCTTCACGCTGTATCCCGCACACAGCAGGGAAGGCAGAGGGAACCTAATATTAAGACACTCCCCACTTCCTGCCAAATTCTGAAGGCATTGCGTGTTGACTGGCAGAACACAGATAATTAATTGCATTTATGGTAGATAAATCGATTAATGAAACCAATAAAACAATAATTAAGAACCAAGACTAAACATACTAAAATCTTATCTACAATAACGATTTCTGGAAGTCAGCAATTTACCACACTCTGTAAGAGGTTTATAAACGTTACTTGAGAGCGCGTCCGCTCACGGCATGAAAATAAAAATGAAAATATTAAATATATAATTTACTCGAGTGAGAATCAAACCCATAACCTATCTCGTTTACAGTCACAGGCTTGTATCCCTGAGCCATGACAGATTTCAACAAATTCTAATATGTCTAATTATATCCCCGAATAATGGCCGCAGCACAGCGCAGGTGACTTCGCGCAGTGTTAAGATGTATAAGTTCACTATAATATGTTCAGTTAAAAAATATTCTACAAGAACATATATTTTTTAACCAAATGAAAATTTGGTTAGGTTTATAATTATGTTTTTAAATAATAAATAGAAATAAAATATTGATATAGTTTATTTAGTTCACTAAATATACTCGTACAAGGATCGTAGAACATAGCGAAAGTAGTAACTAGTCATTCTCTCTGGTCAGGATTTTCTGGAACTTAGTGTGCTGAAAACAAAACAAAATCTCATTACTAAATATTCATTTTGGAATATATAAATATCAACTGATATTTAAATAAATTATAATCGTTATGTATGTAGGTACTTTACTTTATCGTTACCGACTTAATGGGAAACCAGTTAATTTTCCCGGTTTGGCGAGACAATGTGCGGAATCTCATCAACAAGTAGTTAATTCTTTTAAAAGGACTGTTAGCTAAGCGAGCACAAAGTTTGAGTGTAAATACGACAGGTTGTGGGTTCGATTCCCACTCGGGGAAATTTAATATTTTTCTTTCTTCGCTCGCACGCAGTGCCTCCAGAATTCTTTTTCTTTCTAGATCCTAACACTAGATTCTCTCTGCCTACCATGCTGCGTGTGCAATACAGCGTGGAGCTAAAAAAAATAACTAAGCACATTGAATGTATCTAGTATATCATACATGATCTCGTTAAATTTTAGCAATTTCAGTTATTCGCATTATTATAACAAATATTTTACAATCGCCACTGCATAATAACATTGATTATATTTTTTCTACTTTCACACAATTAATGGATAATGATGTCACCGATAGAAAAAAATAATAAGTATTAACTACAAAAATTCCATAAACGTGGAACATTTTCTGCCATTTTGAAATGCAATGAAGACATCAGCTATTTCTGAGTCTTCGTTGGACGTTGCTGACGGAATCTGCATTGCTTAATAGAACACAAAATTTAACAAGAGATTGTCAATATACTTATGACAGTAATAAGAACACGCACGTGTCAGGCCCCTCGTCTTTTTTAATTCTTCAGGTGTATAATCGGAGAACTGGGTTATATCGAAAGTGGCATGGTCACTTTTGGCATTAGCTTCATTGATTTGATGTAAGGAATTCACGAAAGCTTCATAATGTTCCTTCCTATCAGCCTCATCCTTGTAGTGCCTGTTGTGCTCTTTCACAAATTTCTCAAACAATTCAGGGGCGTCTTTATCGTCGTAGTGTGGCTTATTATCACCGCTGACCACGGCGACCGCGACGAGCAGGACGATGCAACTGAATATTTTCATTTTTAGTGCTAGTTTGTGCTGCCTAGTACACGAGACTAGTGATAATGAAATCTAGAATGACAATTGCGAAATAATACTGGACATATATATAGGTGAGCTGTGCAAGCGTATTAGTGGGGTTCGTAAATTATAATTTGTTAAAAGTCACCGCATCTAATGCATTTTATACCGTAAGACAAACAAAATTAGTCATAAATTATTATGATAAGATTTATTTTTCGTTATTTTTGTTACTTGTTATGAACACACGGTTTTAAAACTACTAAGAAATACCTATTTGCAACCTTGAATCTTGAAAGCAACGTTTCAAGATAAAAAGATAAAAAATATTTATTTTATAAGGTTGCAAATTTAATTATTATAGGTAAAAAAATACCCTTTAGGGTTTGATAACGATGCAATCGTAAAAATATGCGTCTTAAATGGCCGTTATGATCGTGTTGATTTAGAAATTCGATTTTTACTCTGCTCCAAAAGATGTAGTCCATCAACTCAATTTTAGCATACGATGGATATTAAAAAAGCTGATTTTATCTTTTTTCTTAACAATGCGTTTGGTGGATAGAACGTAGAATGAAAACACTCCGCTCTGGTAAAAATAAGAACGACGCCAACTTCGAAACCATTATATTAATATAGGAACAGAAAGTTACCTAAGTAAAGCCATTTATTATTCTTTAAATTAAATTAATAAGGTCTTTGTGTGCAGGGGCACAAGAGACTTTAAAACGTGAAAGTTATGGATTCGATTCCCACTGGAGGAAATTAAATATTTAATATTTTTTTCTTCGCTCTGGTAACGAGATGAATTCCCTCACTAAACACACAATGCTTCGAGAATTTGGATTTCAGAACAGTGCTTAACACTAGGTTCCTTTACTCCTTGTACGTACTATGTGCGGGATACAGCGTAAAGCTAAAAAAATAATAATAAAGATAATATTATTAACAAGTACTCAGAATAAAGTCATGCTAAGCATCAGCTATTATTTAAAAATAATTTATAGTCTGTAGCTGTTAAACCATAAAAGTAATAGCTACATAAAACTTAAAACAATAGGATGTAAAATCATCCGCAAATTACTTTGGTAAGACGAGCTCGTTGTCATTTTCCTGAAACATATTTTAAAATCCAATATACGAGTATGTATACGTTTTAGGTAGGTGCCCTTCACCTAAGCAAACAAGGAAACAAATTGCATCTTCCATAGTCATATATGTTTACTGCAGATGGTATCAAATCTACTGCCATTACCTCCAGAGCCGGATACTTCCCAATTATAATGAAAATAAATTAGTTATTTATTTATTTATATATACTTTATTGCACAAAATTACAAAAACAATGTACAAAAGGCGGGCTTAACGCTAAAAGCATTCTCTCCCAGCCGACCTTGTCATGTGGGATAATAAGTATGCAGGTGTGCAGAAGTAAAATATACATACATATACATACAGATACATCCAATAAATATATAAATATAAATTACTTGTGTATAATAAAAAAATAATAAAAAATATATATATATTTATATATATTTATTTCAGTTTCACATTTTCTTTAGCTGTGTGCACAGTGTGTGTGTACACTTCCTATACTGTGAAATATATATTACTATATTATGCTTTATATAATTACTTGTTGTAAAGTATAATAACATTTTTATGTATAGAAATATGTACCTACTACCAGACAATGGATCTATACATTATATTGATAATATTATAAATCGTTCAGTTAAAAGACTTTTGAAAATATACTTAAAAGGTTTATTTAATTATGTTGGCAAGGAGGTAAGGTTCACGCTGTGAAAATATTCATTGATTATCGGATCTGGACTTTGAAGCAAATCAGACGGGAAAAATTTAATCAAAATAGCGTTGCAGATTTGTTTTCCTTACAGTAAGAGATATAAAGTGTTTTAACAGTTTAAGCAAAAAACGCGTAACGGAGAAAGCAGAAAGTGAAGAATACTGTGTTTCTCTTAATATTTGGAATGTACTGTAGATACGTAATATAGTAATTAATGAAATAAATAATAATAATGAGAATAATAATAATAATAAATAAATTAAATAAATAATTAGATGGTTGAATTACTTATTAATATATTGAAATATTTATTAATATATTATATGAAAACGACCATTTGGACGACCCCCTACTGACCGACGACATAAAGTGGTTGGCGGGAAGCGGATGAGTCCGAAGAGTTGAGGATCGAGTGTGGTGGCGAGAATTGGGGAAGGCCTATGTCCAGCAGTGGACAAAAGATGGCTGTCGATGATGATGATGATGATGAAAATCTTTTCTGCAAAAGTAAAACAAAGCCTATATTATATTGAGTTAATCTAGATTAAAATATATATATATTTTTTTTTTTATAACACATGTTCGTATATAAATTATTTTCAGTTCAGAATTACCTACGATGAAATATTTATTCGTTACTGTTCCCGAGATTCTGAAGATCCATTACTTATTTTAAATATAATATGAATCATACGTCGCTCTTGATTTATGACGTGTTTATTTAGGTAGTAAAGGCAAATTTAGGATAAATTATAAAGCTTATATATCTAATAACAATATAATGTTATTGTTTTTGTAGGCGTAAGTATTTCGGCTTTATATTCTCTAAAACTAACGGCTTATTATTAATAATTTAAGGTATATTTAGATCTTCACGCAAACTATATTATATTAACCTAAGCAATTGTTTTAGCGGTGAATAAAGGTTGATAATAGGAAAATAATCATTTGAGGTTGCGGTTATGCCCAATGACTTGTACGAGTATATCAGTCGCATCCAGAAATATACATAAATATTAAATGAATTAACATCAGCAATCAGAAACAATGGAAACATTAAGAATTAAATAAATTTAGATTAATAATAACTACCAAAGAGCGGTCAAAACCAATAGCCTCATACATAATTAAATAGATCGAACGGAAATAGATTTACACTAAACTACTAAAGTATAATTAGTTTATATCATGGAATTATTTAACAGTATGATATGAAAATAGCGTTATAATTCAGTTTTGTGGTCGCATCAGTTGAATGCAACCGCAACATCAAATCACATGCATGTTGATATCAAAACCTATGAAATAGGCGGGAGTTACAAATTTTGATAATTTATGTAGCCATCGTTGTGCTTGTTTTTTTTTATTTCTCGATTTCTTTACAATTTACGTAATATATTCGAAATTATAGTCTTTGATTGAAAATCATTAAATCGAGTTTTTGTGAAATATGTTTTTTTATTAATAGTATACGAGAGCGAGTATTTCTGTACTATCACTGAAAAAAATATTTCTTTAAATAATTAATTATAAATTAAGTATTCGATTAATTAGAATAAAATATTATGCATGTTTGCAAAGTTGAAACTTTATTAACGAAATTAAATTCAGCGAGCAATAAATAATAAACGTATTACAGCAAATAACCACTCATAATAGGGGTTTAATGATCTCACATTTACTATAACTGTAATGAAAACCAACAACCTAATAATCAGTTCAAAATAAACACGTTAAACTAATATATGGCGGTAATTTCAAAACGATTATGTGCAATATAGATTCAATTTATCTACATTATGATATGAAAATATTACGATAATAGCAACGTTTGTCAGCATCAGTACTAACCACCACCGCAACGTCAAATCAAGTGCATGTTCAAGTTGAAACCGCGATCGTTTTAAACAAACTACTCTACTGTTTGAAATAATAATTGAACATATTTTAGAATAATGCAATTTTTACCTACTTAATGATAAATATTTATAGACCATGTAAAAAATTTTAATTTATTTTTATTTTAATTTTTTCAGGAAATCATGGAGCCGTAGATCGGAGTACGATGTTTGAACTTCAACTCGATATCTCCAAGCGTTTATGAGATAAAGGCTCTTGACAGACAGACGGACAGACGGGCGGAAAACAAAGCGATGTTTATAGGGTTCCTTTTTTCCTTAAAAGGTATGGAACCCTAAAAACAGCTATATTCAACATTCTTCATGAAAATTTAAAACAAAAACAAACCTTTTAAAGAATCAAAAGATTTCCACAAATAAGTACATTTCATACCCTGCGCCTAAAAAAGTGTTCTATTTTCTGAAACGCGTATTTGTAACGTAATCCGCTGTTAACATAGCGTAGCACCGTATACGACTACATTAATGGACTCGTTTCATGCGGAAGTCAAACTCTACAAAGTCTAATAGAGACATACAACCAACGTAATCGTTCCCTTCCTGTAGACAAATGACACACGGAATGGTATTGCGTTAAAAATAACATTTCTAGACAATGTCTAAGACATTATACTAATTTATTTCTCAATTAATTGATACTTCCTGGTATAAAAATATAAAGATAACATGTTTTAAAAGTAATGAATTGTTTTAGAAAATGTTCTTACATTTGAAAACCATGTTGTCTTCATTTATTTTGAAAGAAAACAATCCTAATTCGCCAAATATTATTTAACAAAATCTCCACTTACTGAAGGCACTCCACTCACTAACGTATACATAATTGTACCATAACACTTACATTTAGCTTAGCTTTAAAGCTCATATATGAGTTCTGTAGTTATATATAACTAGCGGACGCGCGCAGCTTCGCTTTCGCAGTTCAATGAAATCTTTTTAAAGGTATCAATTTCAAGTTTTATGAAAATCGGTGGCGATTTAAAGATTTTTTCATACAAACTTTCAATCCCTGATTTACAACCGTAGGGGATGAATTAATATAAACCATGAAACATGTGTTCAGTGATATATTTTTAAAAGTCTAAATTTCAAATTTTATAAAAATCGGTGGCGATTTAAAGATTTTTCCATATAAACTTTCAACCCCTTATTTGTGCCCCTAGGGGATGAATTAAAATAAACCAAGAAACATGTATTCAATTTAATATTTTTAAAAGTCTAAATTTCAAATTTTATAAAAATCGGTGGCGATTTATAGATTTTTCCATACGAACTCTCAACCCATTATTTGCACCCCTAGGGGATGAATTAAAACAAACCACGAAACATGTATTCAATTAAATATTTTTAAGACTCTAAATTTCAAATTTTATAAAAAGCGATGGCGATTTAAAGATTTTTCCATACGAACTTTCAACCCCTTATTGGCACCCTTAGGGGGTAAATTCCAAAAAACCGTGAAACACGTGTTCAATTAAATCATTTTAAGAGTCTGAATTTACAATTTTATAAAAATCGGTGCATATTTAATTTTTTTTCCATACAAACCTTCAACCCCTATTTCGCCCCTTTAGGGTTAAAATTTTTCAAAATCCCTTCTTAGTGGATGTCCAGATTACAAAAGTAAACATCTGTCCAAATTTCACGTTTCTACCATTAGCGGTTACGGCTGTGCGCGCGTCTTACCTCAGTCAGTGAGGACAAGTCCTTTTATATATATAGATAGATAACCGCAAGCTCATTTATAAATCATACGCAAGTCATAGTTCGTGTGTTTCTATTGACGCTGTGAGGACCGCGTGTAGCGTCTGCGGGAGTGTTCACAATGGCAGGCGTCACGCAGACCGCAGACGGCGCATCACGCAGCATGAGGCTGAGGCAGCACCCTCGTTTAATGTGCTATTATTTTTACAAAACCATGATGTGAGTCCTAGTCATATCCGTGCATTGAAGATTGCAATTAAAAGATAAAAACGATATCGAATATTAATGTTCATATTTCTGTTTTATTTTTCTCGTGCAAATGTCATAAGCATAACATGGAATTATACAATGAATATTTATAAAATTTATATTGAAGCGGTTTTATAGAGTAAAAAATTCACTTTTAAAGTTTCGCTTTTCAATTTTTGTCTTTTTTCAATTTCAATTGTTTTTTGATGCCTTGGGAAGACGTTCTTATGCGACATAAAAATTGACTGGATTTTGGATATTCATGTTATGATATAAAAAATTGTAACTAGACTATATAGAGTCTGTATAGTATTATAGACTAACTAGAGCACTAATTAATCAACTCCTATCACTTCATTGTTATTTTAAACTTGCGTTACAATTGCATTAATGAAAATATAGAAACGTCATTGATTATTGATAAAAGAAAAGTAAACAAAAGAATAAACTGTTTAGACATATAGAAGTATGAACTTTTTAAATAATTATAACCAACTTATAATAACCTGCTTTGTACTTCCACAAGAATTGTTACACTTTTGAAATACGAATAAATATAATTTATATTGCTCTCGAGACGTCTATGCGTTGTTGAATGTTTGTACATCGATTTACATATTTTCACTGTAGGCGGAAAAATTTAATTGGTTTTCCTTGTTTTGAAGCATCTTTTATACGCCAGCCAAAACGTGAATGGCACACTCGTTATATTGACAAATTTATTAATTCTTTGAAGTCCTTTTATTTATGTTTTCAAAAAAAGTAAATTAAGTCAGCTTCACGCTGTATCCTGCACACAGCAGAGTGTCGGTGACGGAGTGTCTTAACACTAGGTTCCCTCTGCCAGTAGGCAGACAGTAAAGACATTTCGTTCTCCATTTCTCACCGAATTGTGAAGGTATTGCGTGTTGAATGGCAGAAATCAACACCACGCTTTGTCTCATCACCAGAGCGAAGAAATGAAAATATAAACGTAAATAAATATTTCACTCTTTTTTGAGTGGGGATCGAACCCACAACCATTGCGTTAAAGTCACACTCTTTTGCCGCTGCACTACGACGGCCTCAAATGCAGAATGAACTTAACATCAAAATATCAGATGACAGGTGCCTACACTTGTGCATATGTTTAAATAAAACATTTAAAATTTATAACTCTCGCGAAAGAATAAATCATTCCGCCCAAACATAATATATTTAAAGAGTCATCAAATAACACGAATAATAAATTTTATCCATTTTCATAAAGTCCGCTGTTTGCAGAACATGCGCAGTATTTCAAACCAAATTATTTTATACCAAATTTCCGTGAACATACTCGTACATGGGTAATGACAGTTGCCGTATAACGTTACACAGGGTGGTTTAACGAGCAGCGTCTCATTTAAAAATACCGCATTGTATTTTGTTATGGCATTGGAACCTATTAGAGGACAATTTATGGCATATAAATATACAATATATAATTTTATAAATAGGCATATTTTTGTTATAAATCTGCTTCATTTTAATTTCAGTTAAAAAGTATATTGATAATTTTATGAAAGTAATTTCTCGTAATTCTATTTTTATATAGACTTGAAAGTCAAGCACAGGAAATTGACTTATACTTTTAAGGAAAAAAGGAAGTTGTTTTTTTTGTAAACTAGCTCACAAGGTCGTTAGTGAACCGGATATCCAAAAATGTTTTAATAAGAATTCAGCATCAGTTACTAATATACTTTACTAGGTATGTAGTATTACTTTGCACTGTAATATGTACGTCATGGAATTTTATGACCCAAATGGCCCAAATGGCAAAAAAAATGTGATATATTTTAAATGTATATATGAGGAATAATGTCATGTGCTATGTATATAAAACATTGAGGTAAAATATGTTATATACAATTTCCTCGGTTAACTCGTAATTTATTGAAATTTTACTCGAGAATATGACCGAATAACACTTTCATAAATTACTTTAACTATAGTCGGAGATGAACTGTAAATTCAATTAGAAACTATAAATTAAAAATGCTAAATACAAGCAAAAAGTTTACCTCACACGCTACGAACTATTCAAATTTATTTCCGTACGTCGGTCCTGAAAAAATCTGGTTAAAACTCACGTTTGCTATAATTATATATGGAGTTCTGCTATGAAGTGTATTATCTCGAGGGAAGAATATAATGACACTTGAAAAGCGTCGCGCTCATTATTTTTGACAGTCGTATTCAAACATGGTACTATCGAGTGTAGATTTCCATATACAATAAGTATCAATTTCCTTCGAGGTTGTAGTGCTCTTCACCACGTTAGTAATTTAAAATATAGTTATGTGGTTTTCATAAATAGCTCCGCAAGGATTTCTCTCTCTCTCTTTTTCTTATTTACATAGAGGTGTCAACTTTAATAAGTAAAAAGTTTGAACTGATTGTCAATTCATAGATACTAGAATTGAGATGCTTGTTTGTTAAAATGCAGCATTTATTTATTTATTAGAATTTATTATACTTATTTGCAAAAAATATAAATATCTATATTTTTTGTACACACAAAAGTATTTTTCACGTAGCATTTATTTAGAATGAAATTTAAACGCGAGACTCTACATACAATAAATTTCTTCAGAATAACACGAAAAGAATAGATGTGTTCTTAGAATGTTTTAAGTTCTTGTATAATATATCAGCATTAGATCCATCGCATACATTACTACAACGAATTGTTATTGGACTATAAAAATATTGCACTAACTTTGGTAGAATGAATTCTTGGAAATTTTTGAGCAACGTTATGTTAAAGCAATACGGACTATTTTTGTTAAAATTAACATTTAATTGTTTTGTTTTATTTAAGTACAGAACATGAGGACGCCTCGAGCTGTTTTTAATGGAATGTGTCGGTCATAATTTGTTTCAGTAACTTGACTTGACTTTTGCTTTGTTTGCATTTTACACTTGTAAAAGTGTACTAAGCTAGTAAAAATGCATTAGTGCTTTTAAAACAAGTGGCTGTATTAGCTTTAACAATAGCTGACCGAGTTTACTATTATATTGTCGAGGCGAGAGGTAAACGGTTCAAGTTTGGATATATCTCGATATGCGATTTGTAATTTGCGCATTATGAATAAACCTTAAAAACTTAACGACATAAATAAATATTTTTTAATAACTAAGTCAGTATATAAGAATATATATGAGAGTTACAGTAGAGCAGTGTGGAATTGTAAACGCGACGGTAGTGGGTTGGATTTCTATGCGATGGGATAAATATTTAATATTATTATTTCATAGTTCTGTACAAAAAGTTCTGTGCGCGGAGAGTGCCAAGTATATTAGCAAATTACAATAAGATCGCTCCACTTACAATTATAACCAAAAAATAATAAAACTTTCCGCTTTAAAACATTCTTATATTTGACGTCGTTAAATATTATACTAAAGTGTATTCTCACGTAACTGTAGCATACCGAAACAAGAACTAAGTTCGCAGAATGTGAACAAAATATATCACAGTAATGTGACGGCGTACTGCAACGACTCTTGAATCGAGCAGTAAATATGTTTAACATCTGGTTGCCATTTTTCTTACATAAAACTGATATGTATATATGTTATATTTCACGATTGCGCATAAATATAAAGTGGGGGTGAATATGGAGCTCGTGTTGCATCGTGATTAAGGTACTTGTAAAACACAATGTCATTAAGAACTAGTGGCTGTCCTCGACTTTGTTTGTATGGACTTTATCGACTTATAATTATGTTTTCAATCACGAAATACCAAGATACTCCTTTCCTGTAAAATAAACTCATTCCCTAATAACATATTATTGAAATAAATAATGTTTTAGATATAAAACATTATACAACTCCTTTAGAATATTTTATAAATTATTACGCATAAAATAAACGTACATTCCGTTCCACAATTAATTAAACTTAAACGCATTCTGCATTATGCTGTGTTGGGCTTCAGCAATTAATGTAACCTATACTCGTACAGTGAACTTAATTCGTAATTAACGTATCAAATACGAACTAACTATGACACATGACAGGTGTACACGCGCTCTTACACTCGCTACAATATTCAGTTCATTGTATGGCAATCTGTGACAGCTGGTACTTGTAGGGCTGTGAGTGGCTAATACTAATAAATGTAACGTTCTTCTTTAGATTCGTCACTATGTGTTACGGTATCAAAATATAGCAACTAAATATTTTTTTTATTGTATAAGCCACCCAGGTTTCCATTTCCTCAGTTTGGAAACCAATTTTTTAATCTTTGATTTGAACGTGAATCTAAAAAATATTTTAATAACACTAGATAAAATGTTACTGCTTATGTATATATACACTTTTTATTTAAATAATGATAGGAATAATACTAAATTTTACTATAATATAATGAAAATGATGCTATTCACAACCCTAAACGCAGACTATACACTCAAATAAGATTCCATATTATTTGAGTGTGGCGTGCCAACGTTGAGCTGCTAATATAAATATGTATGGGCTTTGGTTTCTGTAGACTCAGGATAAATAAGTATATGTATATTTACTTGGTGAAGTATCGAGATTTCAAAGTAAATTATGCTATTGAAGTTAATTTACAGGTATAAGAAAGAAATGGTGGTTTAAAGTAACAATGGATAATTAAAATATCTTGACTTTAAAAGCTGTGAAAAGTAAACTTACTATTATATAACTGATAATCTTCAAACGATTAAACATATTTTTTTGAATCGAGCCTAAGAAGTGAGAACACTCGATTAAGTCGCCTTTCAAATAAAGAAGCACTAAATCAAAATCATTTTGCTTGTTTGGGAGCTACGGTGCCACAGATAAGCATACAGCCACACACGTACCCACTTATGTCTGTACATACACAGCCTACCAGAGTGGAGAAAATAAAGTAATTCATTCTTCCGAGAGGGAATCCAACAACCATTGCGTTTATAGTCCTACGCCGTAGCACTGCGCTACGAGGTTCTCACTACAAAATCTCCAAAGGAATAAAATCCTAAAGAGGAATGTTTCACGGGATAGATAATTGAACTACAAAGAATATTGTTTGAATTTTTTTTTTCATTACCAGATTTTAATTTCAACATAAGGAATGAAATTTTCTTATTACTATTTACAGCACCTCTTATCTGTCGCCGGAGTTCCCGAGTGGATTAAACTTACGCTATTAATTCTCTTTAAGCGAATTGAAAATTTGACTCTTAGTAGAAAAATATATTTCTGTTATGAAATTGTTATTACTTAAAATGTATTTATTTTTGTAGATCTATATATTTTATTCTGAAGAAAAAACAGTATATTTACACAAAATGAATTCCAATTTAACCAACGATTGAAATATGTGTTTATTTTTAGTACAATGATGATCACATTTAACTATTCTAATTGTAACATCCCACTTAATAGTAAGGTTCTAGGATATAAAGAGTCAGGGGAATGCTCTGCATCCGCAATGAGGACAACAATGTATCACCCGGATATTACCTGCCAAGCGCCGCGCGACCACCGCTAGCGACTGTGGACCTTACCATAACTTTAAATAGCTTTTACTTCGACGTACTCGTACATAAATCATTCTTATTAATATTTGTATGGCTCAAAACATTTTATATTAAGCAGCATCAGGTCAAGATGAGCTTTATAAAGTTGGTTGTTATATATAATTTTCATAAGTCCAATTATTCGTTCTCATGCCTACTTTTCATGGAACCTGCTCGCCTGCAAACCGAAAAGTTGTAATTTATTTTACAGCGCAATTAAAATATTGTTTCCTCTGGTCGTATATTTAAAGCCGTGTACAATTGTTGTTCATGTTGTTATTGCAGATTAATACGATAATAAGCATTTTTATATAGCGCTTGTAATTGTGTTGCTCTAACAAAAAGTTAATGTTTATAAAGACAAATAAATATTAAACATTTTCCAAATATATTACAAATTCAAAATAAATTAATTAATTGAACTAACGAGATCAAACTAATTGCTTGTTATGTCAAATCATTAATGGGTGTGATTTTTTATTATTTAGGAACATTATTACTCTTAAAATTGTAAGTTCACCAAAGATAACATAACACAAATCCCTCGGGAAAGTTTTAACAATAGAACAGTTATTTTTAGTAAACTCTGACTATATTTGGAACTGGTGAATATTTTGAAAGCCAATATTGTATCCGCAAAAATTCAATAGTGCCATACTCGACTCATCCTTCATTAATCTGCGTGAAGCTAGTAGAGTGAGCTACTCACTTTACATTTTTAGTATTTTTGATGCAATTTCTATGGTGATAGGTCTCCATAGCATACCCGAATATATATTTTTAACTTTCATAGGTATATTTACAATAAATAAATATAATATTCCAAATTCCATCTCACATCTATAGATTTTGAAAGTCCAAGCAATTTTAAAGCTATGCGAGGCGAATTAACAATAGCAACCGCTTATTAAGCTTTACACAATGAAGACCATCCTGAGATAAAACCAACTTTGCCTTAGCCTTCACAGTAAACTTAATGAAAGACAAATACAAGGTGAAAGGAAAGTTTCTTCTTCACAAATTCCAAAAACCAAAACTTTAAAATATATATTATTTCATTCAACAAAATTAAAGCTTGAACTGCTAAAACCTAACCATGGAAAACTTTCTTTGATTACGACTTCATCACCTAACCTAAATATTTCTCATTCTCAAATTTACTCCAAAGTCCTCTCTAACTTTTGTCTAAAAATATTATTTATGTTATAATTAACACTACACTCAAGAATTTTACTAATACGTATCTTTTTTTATAAGGGAGTTTGCTCTCCCAAACTCCCTCCTCCCAAAATAATATAAATATTATTTACGATAGATAACTAGTTTTAGATAAATATAAAATCAGCTTCACGCTGTATCCCGTACACAGCAGGGTAGGCAGAGGGAGCCTAGTGTTAAAACACTCCGTTCCCCACTTTCCGCTGAAATAAACTAAAGATTCGAAATATACTCGTACTAACTTTTATTTGCATCGTCTTGATGGATTCCATTATTATATAATGGAAAACTGCAATATTCAACAATAAAAGTTAAACTTTAATAAAATACCTACAATCTCGAACTTTACAAAGTTGCCATTAACCGTAACAAATTTAAATTAAATTCGGTATAAAGCGAAGTAAATCATCAGTTCGAATATTCGCATAGCTGTGCGCCAAATGTCATCATATACTTCCGGTTAATAGCTTTATACATTTTACCATAAATAACGCATCCAATCGGGTTATGCTCATTAATAAGGATGTAGCCTTGGGATATTTTTTTTATATAAATCAGCTTTACGCTGTATCCTACAAACAGCAACCAAGCAAAAAAATATAAATTTAAATAAATATTTCATTTGCTCACATGGAGGTTGAACCCACGATTAGTCGCGTGACATTTTAAACCCCTGCGCCACGACTGGCCTCATAAATGGATGCACCATTATGTATATGCTTTTAGTATATTATTTTAAATAACTAAAATGATTAATAAATGTAATAGTTAGTGCTGCCATCTAAACATAATGGTAATATAACCATTATTATAAGTCTCCTTTGTTGATATAAATAAAGTCAATTGAGTGCGCTAATATCATATTTATTTTATTACTAAAAGTAGTACAATGATTTCTTCTCATTAAAAAATTAAGCAGTAGTAAAATGTAATTATAAATTTCAAGCAGAAAGCTTATATAACTAGTTACAGCCACGGTTCGCTAGATGTCGCATTCAAAAATTTAATGAACATTTCGGAGTCCACAAGTTTCTAAATAAAATACAGAAAATTTTGTTTAATTATGTAAGTTGCCATAAAGTAAGTACAACATACCATATTTAGTTCCTGTTGTAATTTTTTCTTTTTTGCATATGACCTACTTGTAAATAATGTTCAAATTTGCCAGGCGACATCTGACGGACCAGAATTGAGACATTACAATACAACTAAAGGAAAACAGAATATTGCTTATTTTATAGACATATCATAGAAAAAAAAAACCATAACAAGCTTACGAAATAACTACATTTGACCAAACAGTATTACAAATACGACCATAATAATAAGCTAGAATTGCTATTGGTCATTTGAATCACAACCAGGCCTGAGGCGGTAATTTTAACCTAAAATTTAATAATAAAATAGCGACCCATACAAAAACGTCTGTACGAATAAATAAACCTAAATGCAATATTCTCGTAGCTAACTAACCTATTCCGGAAGCACCATATAAGAGTCGGAGTTTTGCCTCTGTGCTCATATACCATGAGTGCTATGAGTGCGCAGGTAGGCCTAGCGTTAAGTCCTTTAATGAACCAAACGCTAAATATTTAAAGCATTCCATGAATGTGGAATAAAGACTTTTTTATATCACTAACCAGAACGAGGAAAATAATAAGTAATAATAAGTAATTGTTATTTACAAAACATCCTTTAAAATTCTATATTTAACTAACGTTAAAAACAACAATGAAAGTAATAATAAGTTCCATACATTTGTAACTAACAATTAATTAAATGGACACACACACACACACACACACACACAGGTTGACTCACATTCGCCTCTCGATTGGAAAGCAGATGCGAAATGGATGTCATAATGCAGATAAATTTCTCCATATTACAGTGTAATGAGGTAATTTCATAAGTGGCCTTTTGGGAAAATATATATGACAGTTTGAACTCGGTAATTAAGAGAATACTTTTGATTTTATGTCGTACTTTGGTAATGTATACGGCGGTAATAATTTATTTGTTAATTAATCGGTTTACATTATAAAAGCCAATGGAAACTTTGTATGAATGAGTAGACATTGTTATAAGTAAGTATTTACAATAAGAAGAGCATGACATGTACATGTTTATACATATGTAAGTATATAGATTTTAAGATTCTTAGAACCTGCGCTTTACTAATAAGTAATAACACCTACTTTGAGGTAATTTAATATTGAGCCAACTAAAAACTAACTAAACTAAGAATTTAAAAACCAACTTTCTCGCGCAATCTTCAAATAAAAGAGTTAGTAATAGAAAAAGACAGTAATCAGCTACTTAAAATTTAATAAATAGTTTTATATTTTCCTATTATAATTTGTACTTGTTATTCGTTACAATAATGAACAATTGAATGCAATAAATAGAAGGTTTGTATTGAATGGTCCATGTTGATTAGTCTTTTTATTTATCAGTTGCTATTGTACTATTGTTTTGTAAATAAAATATGTAATATTAATAAATTACAGTAAACGTCAGAAATTTACACATTGTAACTTATACTGGTTATCATTATTTTGTAAGGTAGATCATCATAGGTTCATTTATCTTATGGCACAATATTTCAGTACTATTTATTCACTTAAGAATAAAAATTATCAAAAGCGAAATTACCAAATATTGCATAAGAATTTGGATATATTCTAATTAATTACATACCTCACCACACTTAATTACATTTTGAGAAAATTTTTTTTTTTTTAACCAAGTAGTTTACTTTTGTTGTAATACTACTTACGTCTTATTATCTTTCGCTTTGTAAGTCCAAATCAATAAATATATAAAAAAGCAAAGTAACAAAAAATTTAAGTTTGTAATAAATGTACTCTTAGTATATTACAAATTTCTTAAACACGATGTTGCTGACTCCTCAGTTTTCATAGCAATAGTAGAATCTTCAAAACTGGTCTTATTTTTATTCCTTTTTCCAGATTACAGTTGGCACTAACTGCAGTGTGAGCGCCATTAACTCTGTTATCAGCAGTGCATTACTACTTCTTAATCTACTTATATTTTTTTGTAGACGTTTAAATGATGTCATATATTTTGTGATTTTAAGCACGTTTAGGTTTTTACTAGAAATATACAATATGCCACACTAGCAAAACAGCGTGTGAAAGCGTATACCCAATTTAAAAGAAAGGAATCTATTTTGATCACAGAAATTTCAGTCATCGTCCATTTTCATAATATAGATATACTAAATAGTATGTCAACTAAATAGAATTATATCTAGACGTTTAATTTCACTCAGACTATGGTATGTACAATTACTTAAATAAAATATAATATCACACATTTTAAAGCCTATTTCCTCTATAAAATTAATTCCTGCAAAATGACGAGATTTTCAATATGCTGCGATAGTAATAGAATATAACTGTTGATCAAGTTCTCACGGAATAAAAGGCTATGATATAACTAGAGCTATTGTTGAGAGCACTACAGTTGATCGACGTACTGGCTCTGTAACATGGCATTTCGCTTTGTTAGCCTGTGATGGTACATCGAGCTAATGAACCTACAGCTGACAATGTCGCTCGAGCAGGCAGGTCGCCGCATATAGGGCTATTACGCGCTATTGGATTCAGGATTTTCATTAACTCTATGTTAGCGGGATTGTCAGTTAAAATCTATAATTACTGGTGCACTGGCAATTGTGTTGAACTAATGTATGACAACATATTTTACACTAAATGTTATTATGCCTAGATACTAATAGTTGTTTGTATTTCTAACTGGAACAATACTACTCCGGCATTTATGAAGTAATTGCTTGAGAAAATGTAACAAGGATGTTTTTAAAATTTTCACATAATTATTTATAAAGTATGTAAGTTAAAATTATTGTTCTAACTGACGTACTTAATAAATATTTCAAAGAAAATATTAATATGCTTTCTGGAAATATAGCAAAATTCTTTTAAATAGGCACCAGACACATTCTAACCAGGTAAAAAGGTGTAATACGTTATTGTTATACGTAACGTTACGTGTTATACGTAAAAGGTTATTGTCATAATAAAATCCTAAAAACCGCATTATATTGGTGAGAATTATAATGATATGCATAATTTAATTTTTCTCCTAGCAAGATACTGAATATAACATGTGGAACGGTAGTGGCTAGTTTACAACGGGCAGCTACGCTGTGAGAAAATACAGAAAATACAAACATAATTAAAATCCTTTAATATTAAAGTCGATAATGATCAATTATTATTCAAGCTCGTTGTTTTTGTCTATTAAGCAGGTTGGTTAGGAACCATTTTCTACCCTCTTATATTTTAATGTTACAATATTAATATCCTATTAATGATCAGTACTAGAAAGAACAGTCGAACAAAATATATAACGTAACAAATTACTCAGATCGTTCAACGATTACGAGGCTGCAATTTATTACTCGCCAAAAGCAAACTCGACACGTATAACCCATTATTAGTAACAAATTTCTTTCCTTTGAGCTTCCTACATTTTATGTTTAGGAAATGTGCTAAGTACTAGTATTTAAGAATGAAATTGAAACTCATAAAATTTAACTTAATAATCGATACAAAAAATTTCGTTCGTCTGCGACAATATTTTCTAAGAACGCATATACGTAGTATCAAGCTTTATATGAAACACTCAGGTTTACAGTCTTTTAGAGCACAGATAAAAATTAAACTTCAAATTTAACAGCTTATACCACATATTTAGGTAATCGCACTAGCAAATACCTTATTAGAGTACACTTTTTTTATAAGAAATGTTCATCTGTGATACAAACTATTATGATAGCATTTAATTAAAAGTATAGTTAAAGTTAGCAGCTTAATTGCTTATTTCAAATAACGTGTATTTTTGTTATTACGTAATCAAATGTTAGATTTTTATTCGCTACGCTTCTATACAACGTAATCCCAATAGTGATTGGTGATTTTAAATGTAAACATCCAAATGAATCAACAATACACGGTCCACCTACAACATATATGTAGAGAGTAATACCAATGAATGATAACGAAAACAAATTTATAGAATAACACTCTAAATATATAAAAAATGCAAAAATTGATAAAGAGATACCTCTATAAACTAGTCTCTTAACCAAAGACTAAACTTTATAATTTTCTTTAATAACTTATAACTAATTATTTTCTTTTAATATATACCTCTTGTCAATTGCAATATCTCGACAAACAAGCCAACAGTCAGTGTTAAGTACGTTCTTTGGTCACGTTTGATATTTATATAGACTTGAAATTTTGTGCAACTTTCACTTACTAATCTTTTGACAATAATGTTGCAAATCTGATGTTGACTTTTACAAATAACGGTATCCGTGTTAGTTCAGCGATTACAAGTCACAGATTCATCACGCTGACATCGGAGTGCACAGCACGTCCTGCGATCATCAATTGTGTCCCGCACCCTCCTCAATCCGTCAACGCTATCGGAGAACGCTACCCGGAGCTTTAAGCCAACAGCAAAATTAATAACAGGCTCCGTTACAAATAAGTCTTAATGATAAATAAACAATTTCAGTAAAAAATGTTAAACCATCGGGATTATGAAGAAATAATGATCAACATATATCATTTAAGATACATTTTAGCTATCGCAGTATACAAGTACTTTGTATAATAACTTTGAAAGATTTGACATTTTATTCCAGAACGAGCTTTAAGCTCTGTTTGCTGTATTTCCGTAATGGTTTATTATGGCGTAAGGTAATAACCTTACTTTAATACACACATCAGCCGATGCCACGAGAATGCACTTTAATAATCCCCAAGATTCCTTACCAAGTAACATTTAATGTTCACGTCTTCGCATCTTTCTTCTAACACGCTTACGTCTCTTCCTGATATCAGTCAAAATTGAAACGCTTCTCACGTTTTCACCTAAAGCAGCGTACTTACACACTGCAGTGAAAATATAGAACGATATTACTAAGAGACACCACTTTGTACGAGATGCAGCTTTGTTTGTAAAAGCCAATTTCAAAAGTTGCTCATTTCGTTTGTAGAACGTACTTTTACAGCCGTCGTTGATAGTTTCTTTTTATTTTGCTACGTAATAGAAAAATATTTTGGTTATTATTCTGTAATCTTCTTTTGGGGCTTTCAGCTTTCTGGGTAAAATATAATTTACTTTTTAATTGAGTGTCTCTGGTAAATATAGACTTATGTTTTACTATCATATTTTAATTTAAATCAAGCTAGCTCCAGTTTAAAGCATAAAAATAAATATACATATAAATTACACAAAATCCAAAAACGAAGAGTGGAATAACACAAAGAAAAACTGCACAACTCGCTACAGGATCTAATTAAAAAAATAATATACAATCAAATTTATTATATTACGTACAAATTAGTCTTTATTATAGTTTTTTTATAGTCAGTAGAGTTTATTTCATCTTAATTCACTTCCAAGTTTACCTGAAAATAGTATTCAGTTCGAGTCGCAAACGTCAAATGAAATAACTCCAGTCTTTATTTTCCAGTATATTTTTAATTAACAAACATTCTGCTTCGGAACGCGTGTAAAGCTTATCAACGAACTTTATTACTGTACTCGTAGTTTCAGAAATTAGTAAAAACTACCTATGTAAATTTACATTTTTGCAGTTTTTTTAGAATGACAAAAGGGAAAGTTGGTTATTATTTTCTTATAACACGGTGTATTATATAAGAATTTATAAAAAAGATTTACAACTTAAAATAGTACACATAGAATTAATTAAATTATAATAATATTATATCTTATTGTAGTATTTTTTTCTATATACCCAATATTCTATTGTTTGATTCATCAGCGTCAAAAGGAATTAATTAAGAAAGAATTGATTAAGAAATGGAAACTCAGTAACTAGAAATATAAAGACTACAATTTTCATACTCAAAACTGTAACTGCAAATAGTAAATAACGACAATTTTAGTTGACTTAATTCCTACTGATATTGGAAGCAATCAGGCGATACTCCTTCTTTGTTCTAATGCTTTATATATATATGTTTCAGGTATGAGTGGAGGTGACAATGTCTCCTGTCAGGGTAACGTCAATATTCACGCATGATCTGTTTCTATGGAACAGTTCTCACCAGACGGTCGGCTGAACGATCCCGACCTACTCACGGTCGAAGAAACTTACTAAGCGCGCTGCTATTTACTTACTACTTGTTGTTGGGTCGTCATTGTGCTCCGAGCTTTACTTTGTTTGTATTCAGCCGACTATCAGCTTGCGTCGCCCAAAAGTGAAACTAGAGGTATATTGCTCGTTGATCCTATAACGTATACCTGTGATTTATCCTCATTCGCGGGAACTCATAAAATTCCACATAATATTAGAAGTGACTGTTACCTACACAGGCTAGCTAATAAATACCCCTTAAAAATAGTATTTAAGGGATATTTATTAGCAGTATAGATGTATGTAGATATTTTTAGACGTTTGGTTAATATGATTAAGCAAAAAATATGTTTTCAATTAATTATACTTTGGTACAAATTAAATTATAATAGTTTAAAATAAGATCAATTCATAAATTAATTTTTAACAAAAACAAAAACCGACTTCTAACAACGAACTAAAAAGTGAAAAATAATTATATAAAGATTTTATAATTTTGAAGTCGGTGCCAAGTAAAACAAACAGGCTTAGTAATTAGATATTGTAGTAAAGGTGTTGTAGCATTAGTTTGACACCGACTTCAAAATTATAAAATCTTTATATAATTATTTTTCACTTTTTAGTTCGTTGTTAGAAGTCGGTTTTTGTTTTTGTTAAAAATTAATTTATTTTACGATTTTTAGTGATGGGTAGATCTTAAAATGATGCTTCTTGAACGAGTGGTGATGGTGGTGGTAGTGGTTGTCAACGAGTGGTTGTGATTGTTCTATGTAAAACTTCATTTAATTAGCTATTATTTTTGTGCAAAGTTACATTTTGGTATATTGACAAGAACAAACATAAAAAGTATTCGGGTGAATTCGGAATCTCCCTTTTTTGAAGTTGGTTGAAAATGAGAACATCCTCTTTTTTGAGATTGGTTGAAAAGAAATGCAACGATCAGGAATCTCACTTCTGACATCAATTTAAAAAGTTTTTGCTTGTAACTATTACAGTATAATTAATTTTTGACCAAAAAAAACAAACTTTCTCAATTTTCTCCGGATTCCATAATCGAAACCTAACCAAACTTTCACCAAATTATCCTTGAAGTGTATCCTTTCAAATAAAAAAAGAATCATCAAAATCGGTTGGCGCGACATTGAGTTATTCGGCTATTAGTCGCGCACATGCATAATGCAAATTTAAGACTTATGTGATTTTCTCATGGATACCATTGTCAGACATGGACCAAAAAAAAATGGGACCATTCGGGAAGCTATACCTTTCAAATAAAAAAAAAATTATCAAAATCGGTCAACCCAGTTAAAAGTTATGAGGTAACAAACATAAAAAAAAAAAAAAAAAAAAAAAAAAAAAAAATACAGTCGAATTGATAACCTCCTTTTCTTACAGAAGTCGGTTAATAAATATAACAATAGTGTTAGTATAATGTATTTTTTTATTTAAAATCATGGTAATTTAATAAATAAAAGAGAATAGAGAGATTCATTGCCAAACTAGATGAATTATTTAACAGCTTCAGCTTTTGATTCTTTTGATTCAAATAAACAATGTTGACAGAACTATTTATAGCTTTATTGTTATCTCCTGAAGTTCAGCGGACTCAGACATTCGCCTCATTGCTCTGAAATAAAACAAGAAGAACTTTTGTAAACAAATTGTGGAAATAAATAGATCCTTCTCAATGGCGGTCAAGAATCGTTAGTTAAAATGTATGTGACCGGAGCAATACATACGAATGTGGTCACAATCTAAACTGGGATAAATCACGGAGCAGCCGTTACGGACATAACTCTTCGGCCTTGGACCGCGTGACATTAGCGCGGTCTTGTCCCCTAGCACGGAATATTAAAGTTCTGGAATAGAAATATTTATATTTGTATAGAAGTTAAATTTCAATAACTATCAAGGTTTTATTGCTTATTCGAGCGAACAGAAAATGGCGCAGTTATATCTTAAGTCTTTAATATAATACTAATGTGTGCCGAATAGACACGATCGATTTTTTTATTGTTGCTCATTTAGAATTACATGAAATATCCAATGCTATTTCCATACAGGTAAATAAAATTCATTTACTTAGATATCCCGCTATTTTCGAAATAAGTCGTAGCATAATAATAATCCTTTTGTAGTTAATATTAAACCTTTGAAACCTTAAAATTCAGTCCCGAGATTGCGAGAAGTTATCAGTTGGACCTAATTTAATTCATTGTCCCCGCCTTGTCGACCCTTTCCCGACAAAGCATAAACGATTTTATGCAAAAATCTTGAATTGCGCATATTAATGTGGCCAAATAAAGCCGTTCATTTTCATATATTTTTCGCTCTTATTAGCTATTTCATTTACATATAACAAGTTAATTATGCGTTACCGTAGCCTATTATGTACAAAGAATAAAGGAGTAATGAGAATGTTGCTTCTAAATCTTTTGTTTCCATTTTTCTTGTAAGATAACAGGAAAAAAGATATCAAAAATTATATTCTTTGCAACTCGCATATATATTTTTTAAATGTTAGAAGTTAAAATAAATACAAAAATATACAAAACGAAACAATATTGAGAAATAGATTATATTTGATGATTGCTTGAACAGTAAGTAGTTTATAAATGGAAATAAAAGAATGTAGATCGCCTTATTTACTTTCGGTAAGAAACTCTGAAATGCAATGTTTTATGTTTTCTTTGTTCATGATTTCTATTCAGGTCGAATACGTTAAGAAAAGGAAGAATTTTTACTGTTTCCTATATTGGCAAAGGAAATCAAAGAAAATAAATAGCCATGGCTTCAACGAAATAAAATTGGGACAAGAAAAAAAACTTACTATTGAGGCCTGTCGTATAGTGACACAAGCGTAAACGCGACAGGTTGTGGGTTCGATTTCCTTGAAGAAAATAAATATTGAATAATTTTTTTTTTCTACGAGGCAAAGCGCGGCATTGAATTCCACCACTCAACACGCAATGCATCCAGAATTTTCAGGTTCCCTGTTATGTGCAGAATACAACGTAAAGCACTTGTGGGTTCGATTCTCACTTGGGGAATGAAATGTTTAAAAAAATAGTTTTGTAACTCTAGTATTGAGGCATAAAAAAAGACGGAAAGTGGAGAGCGGAGTGTCTTAACACGAGGCTCCCTTTGCTTACCCTAATGCAAGCGGAATACAATCTGAATATGCAAAAAGGATCCCGCTATTAGGTATTATAAAATCACAATATAAAGTAATTTCTAAGTAAATTAATATGGACGGAAAACACCCAAAATGTAAATGGAATGAGCCATAACCGAAGTGGAAGGCGCCCATTTATAGGCGGTTATTGATGTTTATGCATACTAAGTACTAACGGACGGGTAAAAAGCTTTTCCATTATATATTATGTCAAGATCTACTTTCTTAAAACCCCTAAAGGCTCTAAAGGATATACAGAGTATTGTCAATATCAAGATATACAAAACATAGTATAACATAAATAGTATAACATTTATATGCGCTTATATTCTTTTGTTTTCTCGAAAATGACTTATAAATTCATTGAATAAACTGTCTAAAGAAATAGGGGGATGGGGAGGTGCATGGTGTTGAGACGCTTCATTCCCCACGTTAATACGCTCGTATATAGAAAGGTATAGTGACAAGCGATGGTCCTGGATTTCGTCGTCGATACAAAAAAACTATAAATAGTCTACTATTATTATAGATTAATATTTATCAAAGATGTTGCTTCCTTTATAGTGGCAAAGAGTTTGTATAACAGCCATAAAGTGTGTCTTTTATGACACCAGTAACCAAAGAACACTTTGAGCTGTAAAAGAACCCAACTTTAATATTATTTTGACTTTATATAGTTGTGCATAATAAACGTAACAGCGGACATATTAAAAATTACAAAATACTTTTGTTACATTTCAGTGCCAGCGGAAAAGTCCAGGGGCGACGCGAGATAAGAATGTAACAAAGGTTTATCAGTTTCTAACTGTAGGCACGTACTTATAAAGCTGTCGCATTACGAGACCCGACTTGGCTTAGGATTATCTGTCAACAAGATATCTGAAATGGGCACCTGCAGAGAGGAAGTTGAAAACAAGGCGTGAGATGGTTTCCGAGCGCTCGCTGATAAATTTGCGATAATGTATCCAAAGGTTTATCTGTGCTGTAGCCGTGGCATTATGGACGGGTATATTGTAAACTAGCGGCCCGCTCGCGGTTTCACCCGCGTGAACTATGTTATTATTAATTTCTGTCTCCATGACTATGTCCTAGTGACGTCTATGCAAAATTTGAGACTCCAAGCATTTGTAGTAACGAAGTTTCATACAAACTTTTGACCCCAAAAACAACCCCTTAGAAATCGAATATTGCAAATTCCCGTCTTAGCGAGCACCTACGTCCTATAAATAACTCCTATGCAAAATTTGAGATTCCTAGCACTTGTAGTTTCTGAGATTTCGTGATGAGTGAGTGACCTTTCGATTTTATATATGTAGAAGCATCAGAAGGGGCCTCAAAGCGGTCTTGGCTGTTACCATTCATTTGTGGGCGTTGTAGCAACAGAAATGTTTAAATAAAAGTCACACTTATATTCTACAATGCCTTATTACTCGTTTACATAACAGTTTTACAATAAATCTCACAAGATTAACAATATTACAATAGATTAGGAGCCAATAGGTTAATTGGTGAACATCTCACGCCATAGCTGTCAACCAATGACGTCTGCTATTACTCGTGGCTACACCTACTACCCTATTCGGGGTTACCCGCTCCATTTTAAATATTCTTCTAATATAATCCATTACATAAATCAATTAAAATCGAAATGTAATAATTGCGAAATTATAATTAAAACTAATACATAGCAGCGCGCCGTCACGGCCGTCCTGCATCGTCACACGTCCTCGTGTGCATAGGTTCAATCTGTGAACAATAAACATAGTGCTTTGCAATACGTCCCGTTCGGTCTTCCTGACCACACAATATCTCCCCTTAGTGGATGTAACAGTGAACTCATAGTGATTATAATTTTATAAGTGTATTACAAATACTACGAAATGTTTCGTATAAGGCAAACATAGCAATCTTACAAATGTCACATCCGTTAGTCAATACCACATAGACTAACAGTCACACAGACAAGTCATTGCCACAACGGTTAGTAATTGCCACACAAGCCAGTCATTGCCACACAGCCCAGTCATTGCCACACAGGCTAGTCTTTGCCACACAGGCCAGCCATTGCCACACAGGCTAGTACTTGCCACACAGGCTAGTCATTGCCACACAGGCCAGCTGCTGCCACACAGGCCATCTGCTGCCACACAGGCCAGCTGCTGCCACACAGGCCAGCTGCTGCCACACAGGCTACTCGTCGCCACACAGGCTACTCGTCGCCACACAGGCCACTCGTCGCCACACAGGCTACTCGTCGCCACACAGGCCACTCGTCGCCACACAGGCCACTCGTCGCCACACAGGCCACTCGTCGCCACACAGGCTAGTCCTTGCCACAAGAGCTAGTCGTTGCCACAAAGGCCAGTCGTTGCCCCAAAGTCTAGTCGTTGCCACAAGGGCTAGTCGTTGCCACAAAGGCTAGTTTTTCTTTTTTTTTTGGTTTCTTTTTTGTTTGTTTTGTTTGTCTTAGCTTTGTTTGTTTGTCTTAGCCACACAGGCTACTACAGGGTAAAAGGGTATGTAACTATTTAACATGGCCGTCATCGGCGCATTCTGACTTTATTTTGTCGCTTGCAATCTCCAGCACTACTACGTGCTACTAGAATTGAAAGCCAATTACTACGGGCTTACGGGCTCCTTTAAGTCTTTAAAACTTTGGGTCAAGCTTGGTTTGGTTACAGCACATAATCACCTACTTAATTCTTTAACTTTGCTTTACGTTTATCAAACTAAACCTTCTCAGAAGAAGCATTAGCTTCTTTTGCTTGTGTCGATTGCTCGTTAATAAGTTTCAAATCAAATTCATCCGTTGCTAATTACATTAAGTTTAGAGGCATAGAAACCTTTACTACTAACAATTCTAAAAGACTTGCCCTGGTTATCCTACTCATAATAGCTGCGCTAATGGCTAGCTGATTGTCAGGTAGTGCATCTTGCCATGACTTATTATTATCTGTCTTGACAGAGCTGACTTTATTAAAGAGCATTCGGCAACAGAGCCGAATCAAAATGAAAACTTCTCACCAGATTCATCTAAGAACTGATCCATAGCTAGTTGTATGGAGCAAGCATTCACCCATCGTTCAACCCGTTCATCGCTTGACTTAGTATCCATACTGGTGCAGCGCAGTGCGATGTGACCGCATTCACCACACGTGAAGCAAGTTGGAGTAGTCACCTTCATATGCACACCAACTTTCTTAGACTGTAGAGATGAGGTAGTATCTGAAATCTCACAACGTAAATAAGAAATTGCTATTACAACTACTATTGTTACAACAATCACTGGGTACAAGACCCTGCTTGTCACAGTTATAGCATCGCTGTGATAATTCTATTAGTGGCTTTTTCACTTCCATAGTCGGAGTACTCTTCTCACCAATCGGGTGTCCTCTTTTTCTTTGAAACAGATTGGAGCGGGCATTTAATTCCCAAGGCGTGTTATCATTTATAACATCATTAATTTGGTAATAATCCTAGCTGGCAGCTATCCTGCATGACATTCAATAGACATTATTTACATACATGTTTATCCTCTAAATATTTCTGAACAGTGTAATAAGCTGCGCCCGACATACGCAGATAAACACTCGTCTTCCCTTGGACCACCATTGAGTAATCGCTATAAATTTGCAGCTGGAGTCTCAACAGTATCAAATCTAACTAAGAACAGATCTCTTAATTGTGGCCATTTAATTTCGGGAATAACTAGTGTGAGCAAGCCAAGATGACGCCGATCCCTTGAGTGCCTGAGCATTATAAAAAGGCTTGTTCCCAGGTTTCCCATTTTACTAATAAAACGGTGTCATCAGCAAAAGACACAATTTTTTTCTAAAGGTTATAGGTAAGTTACACAGGTCATTGATAAATATTAAAAATAGGGTCGGTCCCAACATACTACCCTGTGGAATGCCATATTTGATAGGAAGGTATATGCTGGTATATCCTTCTATTTTAGTGCATTGCATTCTATCCGTGAGATAGCTTTCGAATAGTTTGTGTTCGTTACCCCTTACACCAAAATCACAGTTAGATTTTAACAAATTTATAATTCTTACAACTTCAATTTCATCAGTATCAAGTAAAACGGACGACAATTTGATGTTATCTATTTGTGGTTTTCCACTAATATTCAGCGCCTCCAGAGGGTGTCCAGACTAATACCTGTCCGATATTGGTTTGTGGGCATACGGGTACGCGACCCCGGATCCTCGAGCCGCCACTCTTATATCCTCATCCAGTCCGTAAGAATGGCGTCCTCCCTTCCCCCTTTCCTTAGCTCCCTCCTTCCTTTACCGATAATACCTTTCTATTTCCCTCCCCCTTCGGTTTTTCCCCCACATAGGGGTTTTGGAGGTCAGACGGCAGTCGCTCCACAAAAACCACAAACCGCCACAAAATGAAAAGAAACAAGGACAGACTGGGTACGGCTAGGGCGTCGCCGCAAAACGACGCGCAGGCACATCGCCCTACACCTGCGACAAGTGGGCAAGGGCTACCGTGTCATGTACGGGTACGGCTAAAGACGCTAGTACCCAGACGGAAACTCCGCTTTGCAACGTGGAATATTGGCTCTCTAACCGGACGATGCAGGGAACTCGCAGATGTACTCATGAGACGTCGGGTCCAGTGTGCTTTCCTCCAGGAAACTCGCTGGAAGGGCAATAAGTCCCGTAACATCGGACAGGGTTACCGGCTTATATACACTGGGTCACCTTCGGGTAGAAACGGTGTAGCGGTAGTGCTTTCTGGAGAGCTTCAGAATGGGCTCCTTGAAGTTGACCGTCGCTCCGACCGCTTGATGCGAGTGAGGGTACTGATTGAGGGCGTTACCACAAACTTAATCAGTGCCTATGCTCCCCAGGCGGGATGTAGCGCGGCCGAAAAGGAGACATTCTGGGAGCAGTATGAAGGGGTGCTACTTGCTGTGCCTTCTACCGAAGTGGTCTTAGTAGGGGGGGGACTTGAACGGGCACGTCGGTAAGGCTGCTGAGCCGTATGAACGTGTTCACGGGGGTTTTGGGCACGGTCTTCGCAATGCAGAGGGAGAAAACATTCTGAGAACCTGTATTGCGTCTGATCTGGCCGTCGTGAACACGTTCTTCCAAAAGAATTCTCAGCACCTTATCACGTATAAGAGCGGGTCCCACTCAACTCAAATAGACTACTTGTTGACCAGACGGTGTCATATGGGCAGGGTAACTAACTGTAAGGTCATTCCAGGCGAAACCCTAACGGCCCAACATCGTCTTCTTGTCATGGACTTTAACGTCACTCCGAAGAAGAAAGTAGCCGAGAAACGTAGGCCTCGGATCAAGTGGTGGTTGCTGAATGGACCGATGCAGACCGACTTCCTGGCAGAGGTGAAAAGTCACGATCTTTCGACTAACACCGAGACTGCTCAGGATGCTTGGGATCGGGCTCAGTCGGCAATCATTGCGGCGGGCAGGCGAGTTCTTGGCCTTTCTAGGGGAGGACGTGTCATCGACAGGGAGACATGGTGGTGGAATGACGAGGTGCAGGAGGTGACTCGTGAAAAAAAGGCTGCCTTTAAGAAGTGGCAGGAATCCAACTCTCCTGAAGACAGACTGGAGTACACAGTAGCTAAACGTGCCTGTAAAGGAGCTGTAGCCAGAGCCCGCAGTGAAAGTTTGTCACCATTGTATGATAAACTTGAAACTGTGGAGGGGCAGAAGCTCATTTACAAACTGGCACGTTCCCGGGATAAAGTGACGCAAGATATCGCAAAATGTCTTTGCGTCAAAGATTCCCAGGGCACGCTGCTCTGTAGTCATGCCTCTGTGAAGGAGAGGTGGAGAAGCTACTTCCAGGAGTTGCTAAATACTCAGCACCCATGCAGTCTTCATCACGACCCACTGCCTAACCTCGGACTTATTGCCCCAATAACCCTTGACGAAACACGTAATTGCCTTCGACGCATGAAGAACGGAAAGGCGGTGGGACCTGACGACATTCCGATCGAAGCGTGGAAATCGTTGGGCTCTCTTGGTGTGCTCATGCTTACTGACCTTTTTAACCACATCTTGAACACTGGTAAGATGCCGCATCAGTGGCGGCTTAGCTTTATTACCCCTATTTACAAGGGAAGGGGCAGTGTTCAAGATTGTGGTAGTTATAGGGGCATTAAGCTTATGAGTCATACCATGAAGCTCTTCGAGCGCATGATCGACCTCAGGCTCCGCCGAGAGTGTACTATCTCTGAGTCTCAATATGGATTTCAGCCAGGATCGGGCACCATGGACGCCATTTTCGCCCTCAGAACTTTGATGGAGGCATACAGGGAAAAAAGGAGAGCTCTGCATGTGGCCTTTTTAGACCTGCAGAAGGCCTTTGACTGTGTGCCTCGTCAGTGTATCTGGTGGGCATTGCGATCCAAAGGGATCCCTGAGGCCTATATTGAGATTATCAGAGACGAGAGACGTGACGCGGTCTGACCGCATACGCAACACATTCATTCGAGGTAGTCTTGGAGTCCGTGACGTAGCGGATAAGCTCCAAGAGCGTCGTCTGAGATGGTTTGGCCACGTTACGCTCGGCCTAAGAACTATGTCGGATGCAAGTGCCTTGCTATATCAGTCCCTGGAGTCAGACCTCCTGGACGCCCAAGGAAGCGCTGGCTGGATGTCGTGATGCAGGACATGAGAGCCAATGGTCTAACCACCGAGGACGCAAAAGACCGTGCAAAGTGGAGTAGGTTGAGTAGGAGGGCAGACCCTGGCACTAGCCGGGATTAATGCCAGGAGGAAAGAAAGAAAAGGTTTTCCACTAATATTGGAAGACCTTTTTTTTATCTTCTCGGCAAGATTTCCACCAATGCTAACGAAATATTCATTAACTAGGTTTCAGTTGACCTGCGTAACGGAATTCTCTCTTAACTCTTTTTGTGCCTTGTAATGCCTGTTCATTGTAATTATCAAATCACTGCCAAAATAAGTTTTTCTTGTAAACATATGTCACACCAAGTGCGAGCGTCGTGGTCTGCAGCATCAGAATTAAACTTTGCTAACATTATTTTTCTTAATGTCAGATACCAATGGCTCCCGTAAAATTTTGTTTCTGCATGTCAAAAATAAATTTTCAACTTCACATTTTTTTACAATTTTCACATGTTGTCAAATTTTAACACTCTTTTCTGTATTTTGTTCCTTATTCGTTGCTGGTAATCCCACTTCTGATGTAGAAGCATCAGAAGGGGCCTCAAAGCGGTCTTGGCTGTTACCATTCATTTGTGGGCGTTGTAGCAACAGAGATGTTTAAATAAAAGTCACACTTATATTCTACAATGCCTTATTACTCGTTTACATAACAGTTTTACAATAAATCTCACAAGATTAACAATATTACAATAGATTAGGAACCAATAGGTTAATTGGTGAACATCTCACGCCATAGCTGTCAACCAATGACGTCTGCTATTACTCGTGGCTACACCTATTCGGGGTTACCCGCTCCATTTTAAATATTCTTCTAATATAATCCATTACATAAATCAATTAAAATCGAAATGTAATAATTGCGAAATTATAATTAAAATAAATTATAAGTAAAAAAATATTTTTAGAAAAAGCTTTTATTTAAACGCTCTAAAAAGAAGAAAATAAAATTTGTCTTTTAAATTTTAACTATCAAGTCATAACCTCATTGTACACAATTTATATGATTTTAAAAGCTTGTCGCGCGATTTACTTGTGTAAATTAACTAGTACTAATTTAATTATGTAAAATCTGCTAAGTTTCAATTTTTAAAGTTTCAATTTAATTAAATATTGATTAACGCGACAAGCTTTTATAATAATATAAATTATGTACAATGAGGTTATGATTTGATAGTTAAAATTTAAAAGACAAATTTTATTTTCTTCTTTTTAGAGCGTTTAAATAAAAGCTTTTTCTAAAAATGATTTTTTGCTTATAATTTATTTTTTACTTTTTAGTTACCACTGGCTAGGTTTCTCACACTAGAGACATGTACCACGATTCCGTTTCTATGGTTAGGAATGCTGTTGGCGATACTAGACCCTTCCCGATTACAGTGGGGGTTCACCAGGGCTCGACTCTTAGTCCGTTCTTATTCAATGTAGTGCAGCCTCCATGGCTGATGATGTATGCCGACGACATAGCACTCATTGACGAGAACCGACTGACGCTGGAGCGTAAAGTGAACCTCTGGAAGGGTACGCTTGAGAACGGCGGTCTTAAACTAAATGTGTCGAAGACCGAGTACATGGCCTGCGGGAGCCCGGACTCGAGCACGATCCTTATAGGTCCTGAACCAGCCGTTAAGTCAGAAAAGTTCAGGTACCTTAGATCCATTATGCACGAGTCTGGAGGCATCGATCACGATGTCCATGTCGGATAAGTGCTGCCTGGGCCAAATGGCGGGAGGTCACTGATGTGGTCTGTGACCGAAGAAGACCGCCAAGCTCAAGGGACTGATATACAAGAGCATCATACGACCGGTTCTTTTATACGGCAGCGAATGTTGGCCAGCACTATCTCGGCACACTCAGGAGCTTCACGTCACGAAAATGAAGATGCTGAGGTGGATGTGCGGCGTAACGCGGTCTAACCGCATACGCAACACATTCGTTCGAGATAGTCTTGGGGTTCGTGACGTAGCGGATAAGCTCCAAGAACGCCGCCTGAGATGGTTTGGCTACGTTACGCGCCGGTCTAAGAACTACTATACATACTTGTCGGATGCAAGTGCCTTGCTATATCAGTTCCTGGAGTGAGACCTCCTGGACGCCCAAGAAAGCGCTGGTTGGATGTCGTGATGCCGGATATGAGAGCCAATGGTCTAACCACCGAGGACGCAAAAGACCACGCAAAGTGGAGTAGGTTGAGTAAGAAGGCAGACCCTGGCAATAGCCGGGATTAATGCCAGGGGGAAGAAGGTTTCTCACACTAGATGTCATATTATTTTTCTAATTATTCTCGGCAAGCCCTTTCATTTGATACCCGTATTGCAGATGTATATAAATAATAACTATTCCGCCATCTTAGATGTTGCGCCATATTGGATTTAGAAAAACGTCACATTTTTCGAGTTACTCTCAACGAGCCCTTTCAATAGATATCCATATTGTAGAAGTAGACTAAAATTAACTATTCCGCTATCTTGGATGGTCCGCCATATTGGATTTAGAATGACGTTAGATTATTTTTCGAGTTGCTCTCAATGAGCCCTTTCAGTTGATATCCATATTGCAGAATTGCAAAAATAATAACTATTCGTTCATCTTGGATGGTCACCCATATTGGATTTAGAATGACGTCACATTATTTACCAAGTTGCTCTCAAGAAGCCCTTTCATTTGATACCCATATTATAGAAGTACATTAAATATAACTATTCCGCCATCTTGGATGGTCCACTTTATTAGATTTAGAATGACGTCACATTATTTCTCAAGTTGCTCTCAAGAAGCCCTTTCATTTGATACTCGTATTGTACAAGTGCATCAAAAATAACTATTCTGTTACTTTGGATGATTCGCCATATTGGATTTAGAATGACTTTACACTATTTTTCCAGTTACTCTGAACAAGCCCTTTCATTTGATACCCATATTATAGAAGTTCATGAAATATAACTATTCCGCCATCCTGGATTGTCCGCCATATTATTTTTAGAATGAAGTCACAAACTTTATCGTGCATTGTCATCCAAACCAAACGTGTATACAAAATTTTAGCTCAATCGTATGAACATATCTTTCATTATATGAAATCACAAAAAACTTGAATCGTGTCAATTCTATTGGATTTCAAGTGATGTCACATTATTTTTCTATTTGTTCTCGGCAAGATCTTTCATTTGATACCCATATTGCAGAAGTGCATAAATAATAACTATTCCGCCATCTTAGATGTTCCGCCATATTGGATTTAGTATAACGTCACATTATTTTCAGAGTTACGGTCAACGACCCATTTCATTTAATATCTATATTGTAGAAGTAGACCAAATAGATACTCGGCTATCTTCGATATCCTCCTTATGGGATTTAGAGTGACATCACATTATTTTTCGAGTTCCTCTCAACGAGTCCTTTCATTTGATACCCATATTGTAGAAGTACATTAAAAATAACTATTCTGCCATCTTGCATGGTCCGCCATATTACATTTAGAATGACGTCACATATTTTATCGTGCATTGTCATCCAAAGTAAACGTGTATACAAAATTTCAGCTCAATCGGTTGACGATATCTACTTCAAAATTGAGCTCTAAGATTTCACCCGAACCCACATACATACATTGCAAGTTAAATAAAAGCTTTTAACTAATACATAGCAGCGCGCCGTCATATATATAGATATTGTAATTTAATAACCACAAGAGATAAATTTTAATGTATCATCATGATTTATTTTAAATTCAATTATTTTCTTATTATTTTTATATATTGCTAAAGTTAAACATAATTTTAATAACTCAATGCAACCAAGAGCGGACAATAACAGACTTCGCTTGAGAAGCTTCTTACTCACAAGGAATTTCTTTAAAGTATTCCTTAGGAACTTTTATATTTTTAAGCTTCAGTTTATATTCACTGAGAAGATATGAAAAGAGTACATCAGACAAATATTTGCTGTTTACACGAACTACGAGTATTGTCGTTTGAAGACGGCGGCCGGAGCTGGAAAGTTGAAAGGTTTATGTAAGTACCCACTTTGTTGTCATCTCTTCTTCTATATGAGAGTTCGTAAGTACATTAGCTCTTGGTTATTCTGATAAGGAGATTAGTCTGACCTGAGAATTTGCAGTAAGAGTATTAAGTATGGTACTTACAGTACAGGTTTAACTTTTGATATGATAAACGATTTTTTTTATATTCAGTGTATTGTATTTAAAGTTTAGCTTAAAATTAAATATTTGCAATTTTGTTTAGAGACAAGTTATTCGATAAGAAAATATATTTGATTCCTATATCGAAAAGAAATTACAAAGACATAAAAAACCTATCCAAAATAAGATCCAATGCATATAGACACATTTACCTCGCACAATGTCCGCGGCGAATAATACAATGAGTGACAAACGCCTCTTCCTCAATTCCGGTCACCCTTGAAACACACAAATTGCAAGCAATTTTCAGGCTCGTTGACCGCGACCGGGATGCCAATGCCTACTTCTTTATATCCTTACCAAAACTATGTGGTTCATCTCAATTTGTGAATGTGTCATAGAAGACGTTACATACAAATGTATTGATGTATACTATTGTCAGCGCATTCAATTCAATTATATTTCAGTTTTCACTACTCACATACATTTTTTATCAATTAGACTTCTTCGAGCCAATAGTTTACGTTTTTGCGTAATTCTCATGGTATTTGCCTGTTTTCCAGATATAGTGGCGCCTACGTAATGCTTGACTGAACGCGATAGATATGAGTTGGCTATGACTGGATTGAAAAAAAATGAATTTCCAATACATGTATGTAGATTTTTTGAGTATAGATAATTATTCATGTTATTTTATTAATATTTATGTTTTGCTATACCTACTATCTACCAACTTAAAGATTGAACTAAAATGCTAATAAGCAAATGGAATATGTAATATTATATATGTACTCACAATTAATTTTAAATTATGATTATATCCTAACATTGAAGAACAATACTAGCAGTAGTTACCATTTTGTGGTATTTTTTTTTATATATACCTTCTACTAATACTATGTTAATTTTCATTAGATAATCAAAGCTACTCGCAGAACAACATTTTCGGAAATTCGAGACGACATTCGCAAACTTATCTCGTGTACTCGTTAGCGGCTAGTGAGCCTGCTGAATACGTAAGCGTGTCATTCACTATTAAGCAGCCGCGACGTGACGGTTGATGAAAACACCCCGAAGGAACTGCGATTTATACACAATTAACCATATTAAATGGAGCGGGTCTTTTCGAATATATGTACGTTACATATATAATCATAAATATGAAAATATATATGTATTTCTTTGTTTCTTTATATACAGGCAGGTTGGCACGGTTGGTTGTTGTGGTATACAATTGATATTATAATATTAAAATATTTCGTACTATATATCTAGATTTTCTCAAATGGATATTGCTGTGAATAAGCGACACTCGCTTGATGTGCCAAAATGATATTAATTTACATTAACTTACAATTTATTAAAATTATACTTATTGTTGTTTTGTTTTTCAACTTCAACTAGCCTGCATAAAAGGGTAAGTAGGGTAAGTGGGGACAACTTCGTTCTCCATACTTCGTTGAATTCTCATTATTGATCAATTCACCCCTCCCGCCTCTTTATTACAGAGTATATTTTGTTTCGTAGTTAATATAATTATGGATGTTGATGGTAATTTCACAAGCGTCTGTCAACATTGTGACAGATTAAAACTATGAAGATGCTTCCAAGTTCTGTCTTAGAATGTGATTAATAACAAAATTAGGAACTTCGAAAATTTATCTTCATTTTTTCATGTAGGTATTACTTATTTCAATAATTTCATAGATATTTTAAATTTTGATGGAAAATTTATATTTAAGGTCTATAGTAAAATATAAGTACGCTTAAATGGTTGTATAATGTATTTTCCTTCATTTTATAAAGTATACAATTTCAGAATATTAGAGTATCTGCAACAATTTATTAAGTAATGAAGATTTAATAGATACCCATTCAAATAAATAAGAGTTGTTTACGTAAAGCGTTCCTATCGCACAATGAAACCTTTAGTGAAATTAAATTATTACCGTTTTAAGCGCCATTGTTACCAATATAATTCAACCATTCCACTGACAACAGTACGTAATAACAATAAGAGCTTAATATTATTTCTGTAAAATGCCGCTTAAAATTATCAATGCTGCTTTATATTGTTACTAGCGGCCCGCTCGCGGTTTCACCCGCGTGAACTATGTTATTATCAATTTCTGTCTCCATGGCTACGTCCTAGTGACGTCTATGCAAAATTTGTCACTCCTAGCATTTGAAGTAACGTAGTTTCATACAAACTTTCGACCCTAAAAACAACCCCTTAGAAATCGAATATTGCAAATTCCCGTCTTAGCGAGCACCTACGTCCTATAAGTAACTCCTATGCAAAATTTGAGATTCCTAGCACTTGTAGTTTCTGAGATTTCGTGATGAGTGAGTGACCTTTCGATTTTATATATATAGATTATTGAATATTAATTTGGTATTTCTTATTATTGTTTCACTGACATTGCTTGTACTTCCTTTCAATTATTGCGTTCTGAAATTATTAAATACAAACTTATGTCGTTTGAACGCGATAGGTCGCGGTGTTTAACCCCAAGCTTTACATATACATAGCCCGATCCCCTTATTAACGAATCTAAACGCTGAAATCTCGATGGGAGATTGTGAAGGAGTTCAAATTGGTAGGGACATACTCCTATGCATATATACAACACTAGGCAAATAGTACAATAAATAAACTAAATAGTCTCTTTACTTTGCAATACATCACAAGTACAATGTAGCAAGAACATAATAATAAGAACAATTGAGACTTCGGAACACGTTGTAATTAAAACAACTTCGCTAACTAATAACGGGAACTACAATAATGCTTAATTTGAGCGTCTCTTACTCATTCTGTGTGATATTACTTTGACTTGAATGTACCTCTAATAAGTATTTAGTTTTATCGACTAGAAGAGACGCCTTTACTCAGTGACGTAGGTAATATAGTAATAATGTATTTGACGAGACTTGTGGGTACAGTAAGCCTCCTTTCTATACATACATATGTATTTACAATGTCATTGAGACGTTCTTGGAGCGTGTAGGATAGAAGATGGTGAATATGATTTGAATGTTATTACTACTATTAATAATGTACATAATAATATCACATGTAAAAGGATATGTAAAATATTTAATTTTTGATGAAATATCCAAATAATTGTTTGGTATAAATTATTTAGAAATGAACGCATACAAACGAACGCTTCTTATATTAATAAATTTACTTATATGAGTAAATATAGTGTATTTTTATCATCCGAAAGCAACCGGCATGTTACATATCCCCGGAAAGGCATAAATATTTAATGTTATAATTCACTTGGGCTACAAAAGGATGTTCACAGACACGAATATTCTTTTTTTTTGGTTTCTTGAGGGTACTGCGGTCAATACTTATAAATTCGTAATCATGGCGTAGTAAGTAAGACATCTTCAGTAGTGAAAAATATTTTCAAATGCTCGCTTTGGTTTTTATTTCACTCGTAGGTATGTTATATGGATTGTTTCACTCATAAGTGGGTGTCTCAATATCTTTAAGATATTTTCACTACGCGGAGAACGGAGTGACTTGACATTTGGTTCATTCTGTCTGCCCTGCTATAAGTCAAATCGTAGAAACAATTATTAGTATAATAACATTTGTGTTCTGTTGTAAAGGCTGAAATTCAATTACTCGTTTGTTCAAATTCTCGTTATCTCTGGAAGATATATAGTATTGGACTAAAAGGTAATTTAATTGAAGAGCACTTAGCAAGTAAGCGATAGCGTGGGCGGTGGCCTCAACTTTTAGAAGTACAGACAGAAATACGATATACATGTAATTTGTCTGAGTGAAAAGCTTGCTTATGTTTTGAGTTTGTTTGTTGACACAGATTTTTCTCGTATTATATTAAATCTTCGCCTTATTACTAGTCTATACTATCACGCTCAAAAAGTATGAGACAAGAAAATATTCTCATCTGACTTTTTCAGAAGGTAATACATGGTCATTGTGGTTTTTAGAAGACAGCCGTAATCGTCTGCCACCTGCCCTAACCCTAACAGGGGGAAGTGAAAGTTATATTTACAGCTTATAATTACAAATATTGATGAAAACTTCAGCGTATAGTAATGGTTTATGAAGGAGAAAAGTTCAATAGCGATATCAACACAAAAACTATTTTCACAGAATAGCTTCGACAATTTGTGGCCAGTTTCAATACATTATGGTCGAAGTGTGATCATAAAATAAAAGAACAGTAAAACAGTATCTAAGAGTAATAGAGCAGAGAGCTAATCCTGTTACATACGTTACATTGGTTTGATCAAACAATAATAGATTGATTTACCATTTTAGAGGTTAAATATTTACGTGTTATATATTTTTTGTAGCTTATTCTTATGGCGCGCTGCAGTGTAGGGGAAGAGAGAACCTAGTGCTAAAACATTCCGTTCCCCACTTTTTCCGACATTGATGGTGGAACTCAACGCCGCGCTTTGTCTTGTTACCAGAGCGAGGAAATTAATTCCCCCGAATCCCCATTCGAACTCACAACTGTCATGTTTACAGTAAAATAATAATCTTTTTGCATATTATACACTAAAAATTGTAGGAGTAATCTTTATTCTCGACAAACCGTTATTTAAACTGTTTTTAACGAAATGTTTTATATATATTTTATTTTACTAAAATGTACCTAACAAAACTCACTTATACGGTAAAAAATTCTCAAAAGAAAGCTACAGAGTCTTTAAAGTAAATTTTATTTTAGTGATCGAGGTTTATTTTGTGAAGAAAATACTAAAGCAGTTAAATAAAGAAACCGATATATTTCATCTCTTCGCAAATCCTGCGAGAAAAGATACTTTAACAATATTGTCGCGTTGTGCAAGAATACTGGCTACTAAGCGAACAAAGAAATATATCTTTACCTCTACCATGAGCAGAGATAAAGAACTATTGAAACTCTATACAGTTTATCACATATATACGTCGTGAGTGTGTTTTTTAGCTTCACGCTTTATTCTAAACATAGCAGGGTATTCAAAGGAACCTGGGAACCTTGGTTTAAGACACTTCCATTGCCCACTTTTCGCCGAATTTTCAAGGTATTGCGTGTTAAGTGGCGAAACTCAACGCCGCGCTTTACCTCCTTACCAGAGCGAGGAAATGAAAATATTGGTCTCAATAACAGTCCTGAATATCGTGAAAGAATAATATTTTTTAACTTAATCTTTCATCCGTATCATTCGAGCAAATCGAAATACATTTTTTTTAAATAAGTCTTTAAGTCTTTTTCTGAAAACAATTGCAGTTGTGCACAAAAACTTTCAATATTAAATGTAAAGCGTCCTCACTTGTGGAGCTTTCGCAAACGACCCCAAAATTACTTTTGGTGAACAATAAAGAAAAACTCGCGTTGTCACATATCACCATCATTTACTACGTTCTTGCAAATGTAAGGGGGAAATGAGCACATATTAATTTTTCTTAATATTAATGTTTTCAGCTCTCTCCTTATATAGAATAATATTAGATGATTATTTTGTGTAATCGTATGTGTGTAATGTAAAAACACTTGTGGTCGTTATTGTAATATGTTTATTTATTTCTTGTTTTAATAATTCGTGTTTTTCAATGTTACTCTATATAATATTTATTTAAAAAGCGTTCTTCTTATAATAATAAAAAAAATCTGTCAATTATTCTCTATCGAAATTTACTTAAAAAGATTTAAAACTTAGAATTGTAATACAATTGAATGCAAATAATATTAATACTATAAAATTATTCATATGTATGTAGCAGGTTATATTTTTAGCAAAACTTACGTGAGACGTGAGGTTAGGTGCAGCGTGAACCATTTGTATTATTAGTAATGGAAATTTATCTTTAGTTTGCTTTAAGTAATTAAGACATCAATTTCGTGCACTCCGCGCTCCCCACAGAGAACGTAAATTGTAAACTTTCAGTATCCTTAGCCTCTCGTTGCGCCACTTCCGTAGTTTAAGTTCAACTTCAATGATAAAGTGTATAGTATTTTGTTACGTAACACAATAATTTTTTTATGTGCCCTTATCAAGTTAATTGTATAGTATATACACAAAAGGCGAATATTGCCTAAACTCTATAAAACTTTACACAATACATAATGGTCAGTCATTCCTTCCCTTTTCATGTAGAGAGGTCTTGGTCTTGGTCCTCGAGTGTTTCTCACGAGCCCCATTTATTTGAAATATAAACACACCACTACATATGTGTTGTTTTCCTAAATAAATACCTCATCGTTTGGTATTTTCCGAGCAAAAGAACAGTTAAATATACGTTATGGTGAAAGTTAAATGAGACTAATTTGCTTTACATAACACTAGTAAAATCAAATATTATAAAGTTTCTAAAGCTTTTTATATATAAAAAAATAATATGTGTACATAGATAAAATATTGTAAACAATGGGATAAAAAGCTTTCATTGTTTGCAGCGTTTTAAATATTTACATTAATTATAAATCAACATTTTTATCCACTGATAAAATGTGTTCATCGGCGCGGTGTTTAGATAAGTGAAGCATATCAATGCTGTACCTGACAGAATTTCATGTTTGAATTTTCATTCTGGCCTGTGTTAGAGTATACAATACTGACGTACCATTGCCAATATCTGTTACAATCTATGCGATATTTGTATTCAAAGTAAAAAAAAATAATACCTTATGCAAAATAAAAATCTGCTGTAAAAATTTCTGAATAAACAATTTTTGTGACGCTTCTTTAAATAACTCACTTCAAGTTAGTACGCAGAGAAAATCTTGGTTCAAGACATTTTTTTTTACTTTCCGCCCATTTTAAGAAATATTATATTCGACAAAGGTCTACAAAACTATAGCTAAGTCACAATTTTATAAACATCGCGTAAGTACGTAAGTACCCATAAACTTTTATTGTTGCTATAAATATAATAGAAAAAAAAACTACAATAGATATAAGAAAATATTTTGCTAACGTCTATCTTTTATGGCACCCTAATAATATTATTACTATTTTTATAGAAACAGAAAGTGTAATTTCGTGGCTACTTCCAATACATTATCGTTGAAGTGTGACCATAAAACAAAAGAACAGTAAAACACTATCTAATGGACGAATACACTAATCCTATTAGACTCGAGATATACTCGGCTCGGCTCGGATTTTATCTGAAACTAAGCTTTTGATCTTCAACATTATCGTCTCTGACGACCGGATATAGGGACCCTTATGTCCAAGATATATTATAGAAAATAATTTATGTATAATCACGGAAGCCTCAAATTTACATATTACGTATTTTTTTTAACAACAACAAAGAGTTTTTTTTCCTATACTTTACCTTGTAACATATAAACTTGAAGTATTTGAATTCCATCCCTACAAAGTTAAGTCCACTGACACCCGTAACGAGATTCCCGGAGGACTTAGATCTTCCAAACTCCGGTTCAACAGCTTTGGGCAGTTTCCTTAACGAATTCAGTATATTTTTGATATATCTCTTGAGATCGCTAATATTTATATACTCACAACAATACCTTATGGACATTTTCTAAATGCAGTGTTTTTTTTAAGATAACTAAATAGCATTTTCAAGCTTTACTCAGAAACGTAAATGCTTAACACTTTGACACGTTAAAATTTATTGCCATGACAACTTAACTACAAAATTCAATATTCACAAACTAGGTATGCCCGCTGACGTGACAAAGTTATGATTGTTAAAAAAATACACAAACATTTTAATCATTTATCAGTATGTGAAAAGCATATAACAAAATGATATGCTTCCAAAGCTCTGAAATATTATCTCCTCCATGATTTATTACCAATATCGATCCCCGTGTTACACGCAATCGGTTAAAAATCCAAAATGAACGTGACATAAATCATTGAATATTAATGTCACGCATGACGAACTCTATATGAACGGGCCGACTTGCAATATTTCCGCGTGCTCATCGAGGGTTTAATATTGAATTTTAGTAATCTATTTCAATTTCATGCTAATCTGATTCTAGTGATAAATTTATATATGTATCTATTATTTTATATTTGTTCAAATATGTGTAATAAATAATAAAATAAAATTTTAAACTTGCGATCAATCAATTACAATATTTTTCATACCACCATTCGTAAATTGTTTCTCTTCATATATTAAATATTTTGCATTAGCTAATCCTAAGATTAAAATATGTGTAACTAGAACAAATTTACTCACATTGTATTCAATCTGATATATGGGGGTAGTTATTAACCCACAAAGCTGAAATTACGTCAGTTTAGACGTCACCAGGCCTTTTCTGTAGACCTGAACGATCTCGTAAATTGCTCGCATTTATTTAAGCTATTGGGGAAACGACCGCTAATGTAATTCTTGAAATATATTTTTGCGAATGTATTGTTCTCGAAAATGCATTATGGGTAATTCACCGATTATCCAGTAAGATAACATAAAACTTTACTTAGAATAAGGCAAAGAAAATTAAACTAAAATGTCATTTAGCATAGATAAACAAGGCGGAAATAAAAATAAAAATAACTTTTATTTGACGCTCTTAAGCAAATTAGCAATATTTTATACAGATCGTGGGCAAGATTTGATCGCCATAGTTTGAATGAATCACAAATATTCAAAAATATATAGTAAAAATTTTAAAATCCATCAAAGTACAAGAGAATTATCACAGTTGATACATAATAGCGTTATGAAAATTCTCAGAATCATAAATTGGATTAATTCCGTTCCGGGATCCCAGAAAGGTCAACTCAATCGTTACGGGGATTTAACTGATGACCAGAAGAGGATTACAAACGCAGAGATTGCCAAAATCGATCCTGAATTAAAACTTCGAATGAAGGAATAAGTGCCTAAAGTTGAATCATTATTTAAATTTATAGATTAATAATATTACATAGAAGCCTTCGTTCGCTTCTCGTGTTTGAGATATGAAAAATAACTACTACTAACTAACTCCGAGTGGAGGATTAAACTGCATTTACAGGCAGATATAATAATAAGAAGAAGAAGATAGGCCTTCGCGTTAGTTTTTAGAAAGATACTTTTTTAGAGAAAAATACTTTTTATAATATTCTGCCTCTTAAATAATAGTAATACATTTTCGCAGTGATATGAATCCACATAATTTGCAACTCTGCAGAATATAGCTTCTACTTACATAATGGCCCGAAAAAAGATCGTCTTTGCAGAGCGGTTTTTATATAAAATCTCTTCAAGTAAGCTACATTATTCATGCACGAGTAAATTTGATAGACTCGTTTCAAATAACGTATCCAAGTTTTTTAAATAATAATTTAAAAGTTTTTTTTTTTCAAAACCTAAACAATAGAAACAATTTACTCTGATAATTGATGCACAGCACAATATGGTAAACTATACACAAAATGAAAGCCAGGGCTGTATAATTTGGCCGTAATATAAGAATAACTTTAAGCGGACGAAGCCGTGCTTAAGTTACCAGATCTCATAACCATAATTACCTGTATTATAATTTTAGGTACTCTCATCATCATCTCATATATATTTTTTCAATTTATATAGCGTGTATTGGGCAATTTATCGGTAATCGGTTTTCACTCCACCGTGGCGAAACATCTCATCTTGTCGCCGTTGCAAAAATTTGCAATTTTTCCTGGCAAATTCTATTCAAGTGAAAAATGCACAAGTTGCTGTTACTGTCTTGAACTAGAGTCACGTACTAAAGACATGAGTGGCAAAGGAACGGTTACCGTGAGAGGTGCGATGTTGCTGAAAAGGATTTTCGAAATTTCTACTAAATGTGTTTCTTTTATTATATGCACCTAATAAAATAGATATTTAGTATTTGCATAATCTATAGTTTTTTGTTAATTTTAAAGATATATTATACAAGATGCGAATGAATATTTTTTACATATATGTATATGGGAAAACATGGATGGTGTAACTACAAGATGTAGTTAATTTATCGGAAAACAAGACTGTTTTGACTGTAAGGCGCTTATTTAATAAAATTTACTCTCTATTTAAAGAGCGAAGTGTACTGTAATTATCTTTTACCTATATAATTTTGTTAGTGTATAAAATTTTCACCAAAAAAATATAAACAAATATTTGGAGGCTATTATATATAACACCTATAAGTACGTACTATATCTCTTATATAGGTACATATCTCATTACGTATTTCATATACATACGTATACTCAAATACCGTAAAGTTCCAACTATCCCTTCACAAAATTAATCGACTCTACAACGGAGATTGTCTAGCGGCTGTTTATAATTGTTCATTTAATGGCCAGGACATTGAGCCTTACTCTTGGAATAGTTTGACGTAGTTTGGACTAGTTTTGAAAGTAGAGTGCTTGTTTATTAAAACTTCATTCGTATATATACCTTCAAATTAAATTTAATATAGATCAACTTTACTAGCATAAGCAGAAATTTGCTTCATATAGATCAGGTAACAATATGTTTTAAAAATTTTGAATAATTTTTTAAAGAAAACAGCAAAGAACCAGTGAAATAAGACTATTCTCCACATTCTACCTATAATAGTGACACTGAACGATAAATTTTAATAATGAACTTCCTACTTTTACTAACCAGATCAGGTATTTATAGTCTTATAGGAATAATAAGATCCATTTAGATATATTAACTAACTATAAATATTTATTTACTTTAGTTGTTCAATTCATTTAGTGATATCAAATGTGAAAACAATAATACGATTGAAAACCTTGAGAAATACTCGTAGTTACCAGTAGGTCTTTTATCTTCAGGATCGATCGCAATAAAATGTAACTTTCCATCTTGTTGACATTGCACTTTTAGTTTAAATGGGTCAAACTGAAGAGTGGATAAGTAATGGGCATCGGCTCCTCCTCTATCGTGTACCTGGACACTCGGACGCGCATTGAGCTTTCTGCCGATAGGTATTAGATTTTTTTATCCTTTTCCTTTTTATATCTAAGCCATTAAACGAGTTTAATTATTTGAAACACTTTTGTTAATCTGAGGCCGTCGTAGCGCAGCGGCACAAGGGTGTGACTGCAACGCGACGGTTGTGAGTTCGATCGTCACTCGAGGAATTGAAATATTTAGTAACGTTTATATTTCCATTTCTTCGCTCTGGGGTCGAGGCAAAGCGCGGCGTTGAGTTCTGCCACTCAACACGCAATGCCTCCAAAATTCGATAAGATATTTTATTTACCATTACTACTTCGTTTTATTAAATGATAAAACTTTAAGTTGTAAATGTACCTTTTTAATAAATATAATAACATCTATCTCTCAGTGGAATAAATATTTAAAAACACACATGTATATACGAATTCCTACGTCAATATATGTACACTACAGAAGTTTCAGAGACTCTAGATATATAAAGTATATCTTATTTAGTAATTCTTCTCATCACAAATGAAAACACGAAATCGACAATCGAACTTGTTCTATACGATGAAAGCATAACACAAAACCAAAGTAATTAAAACAAGTAGCGTACAGAGACGTTATGTTAATTAGAAGCTGTAATCAATTACGTTTCAATTAAGAGATCATCGCCGCAATGTTACATTAGCTGGGTAATTGGCTATGTTCTAATTAGAGAGACCACCGTGGAGGAGTTTCCCTTAACGAAACAGAAAGTGAAGAGTAAGCGGTGTGTGAAAGGGAAGCCACTAATTACACGCTCAAGTAGTGTCACCTTTTCATACAATAATTATATAAATGACGCCATCGTAGTGCAGTTATCTGAAAAACACATATTATCTGTCTTTTAAAATTTGCAAAATAAGGCTATTTACACATCGAGATAAATGGATTATTTTTCAAAAATGTATAACAAACAAACATTTAACAAGAAAGTTGCACGCTAACAAGCATTGTAATCAAGATTTTTCTTCTTAACTACCGACAAAATAATGAAAGAAAATAAGCGTTAGGTTGCGATGCGAAGATGAGGCAAATGATGGAGCGACTGTCATTTACGTTTGTACTCGTAGGTCGCGTGAAAAATATTTACATTGATCTTGTTTACATTGATGTCGTAATCCGTACGTGCGTGAAACGTTTTCACGCTGCCGTGAACACACGTGTACGTGTTCGTACGACAAAAAACAAATGGAAAATCAAAATCCTCTTATCACTCGGGCACATAAAGCTTCACATTGAAATTTAACTATACTACATTCTGTTAAAGAATTATTCGAGTGTCACGAACAATGTAGCTACTAGTACGGTATATCGCCATTGCGATGCTTCAATAACGGTTTTAATTAATTAAATTAAGGTATATTCATGTTTTCACTAATAATACTATTCAGTTTATAAATTAATTAATCTTATCGGAAAAAAATCTTTCATGATTATTGTAAATACATACTTAGGATATTATATTACATGAATACATTTTTTTATTCTAAAGTAGCTTATATTATTTCGGAAGAAATAAAAATGGAGAACGGAGTCTTTTTTATTCTCTACCAATATAAAAAAAAAAGTTGCTATTATTCGTATTCAGAATTTATCAAAACTCTTCCAATATCAAATTTATTCTAAAAGCAACCCGAAATAAAAATAATTATAATAATATTCAGCATTTCTATTATGGCATATGAAAACATGAACATTATAAAAACATATATACCGCTCATAGACACTGTTGACCTTCCAACTCACCTGTTATCATCATAACATCACGTTCAAACTTCACGCAAGTTTAATACACCGTGCACTGGTTGCCGAGACTTGGGTAAATAGACTAGAATAGAGAGTTTTGTTGTTTTAGGACTAATGAGCTCAATAAATTTTCGTCACGATACCCAGCCGTTGATTCGCTCGCACTCGTTGAATATGTAAACGAAGTGATTTACATTTACAATGATTGCTCCTTTATTTTGAAGTTAAGTTGACTCATTTCAATACATTTGTTTTTTTACGTTTTACAGTTTTTATGTTTAAATTTTATTAAGTACTGATATTGTATTTATATTAGAGTAATAGAAACAGTATCTCCAGCTTAAAAGATATTCTTAGAAATTCATTAGATTTAGAAATTTTCTGACATTAGTTCTGCCTTGCCCAAACAAGGGTTCTCGGTCACCGCCGGTTTGATTTAGTAGATGACAGCACACGAGCTACGGTATTTATGATGACAACTGTGGGTGAACTTTATGTTTGTGGGTTTGGTTTGCATCGCAATTTCATACATCACGCAACAGATTGAGTTGGCATTTAATCAGAATTATGAATATCTCTGCTAGATTACAAGCAGCGGTTAATGAGCCCAGTTTTTTATATAATTTTCAAATAGGCACCACTTTCTTATGAGGCCAGTCGTAGCGAGGGAACACAAGCTTGCAACTGTAAAGACGAAAGATGTTGGGTTCGATTCCCACCCAAGAATTAAATATTTAACAATTTCATTTTCTCGCTTTGGTAATGAGGCAAAATGCGGCGTTGAGTTCCGTCACTCAACACAATGCCTGAAAAATTCGGCTACGATTTCAAGTAAGCAGTGGATTTATTTTAATGGGAACGCAGTGTCGTAACACTAGGTTCCCAGGTATCCTCTCTCTACCATGCTATGTGCACGATACAGAATCCATTCATACTCCAATATTCTTGGTACTAAGGCCTGATTTTACTAGTCAACGGGCTAAAATATATTATTTACAATCGAATGATAACGATACAATATCAATGCAGACAACGTAAATATAAAAAAAAACGTATAAATGTTTTACGTCATAATCCACTAGGACTGTAAAAACCGAAGACACGTCTCGGAATGATTTTCTCTCGTCTCTGGGTATCAGCCTTGAAATATATTTACTGAACGGGAATATCGAGCCCTGCCTCAACTCATAAAATAAGAAGAAAATACTACGGCGTTTGAATTTACGAATACGATACGAATTATTGCTATAAAATTTTATCTCAAATATGAAATAAGTTATAATAAAACCTTCTAAACCTATCTATCTATATTTCGGGATTTTTTTTTCTACATATGTGTATATTATAATCATAATAAAACATTATTTTAACGTGGTAGCATTTGTTCATATTAGGTTGATCGTATCAATTATATTACAGTCGTGAGCCAGCGCTCAGAGAATTGTTGGAAAAGAGAGAGATTTGGAAAGGAGACAGCTCTAGAGTCTTAGAGACACCGCAAATAAATGCTTTATCATTTGTCTGGGACGTCAACAAACCGCGACAAGTATTTACAATTTCAATTATAACACAATGTACTCTCATTCTGTTCAAATTAGATGTCAATCAGTATTTTCGGTTCCGATCAATTTTAAGATAATGTTGTGAAAGGCCGGCATTTTTAGCTGGACGTCCATGGAGTCTTTATAGTAAGTAATACATTTTTGTCTTTTCATCAAATATATTTATTTGATTTTATTCATAGAACGTGATGATCTTTGAAAAGTAATTATAATTATGATTAAATCGTTATTCTTTATAAGACATCTAAACTAATTTAGTATGGTAAATACTATCTCTGACTTAAAAATGTATTAAATATACTCGTACTCTCGTTGTATTTTTAGAATATAGGCCGCACTGAAAGTAGTCTGCAAGATTTATATGAAATGATCAACACTTTCAGTTTTCAGCAATTTTGCAAATGAATTGGCAGAGCCATCTAAAGAGGAGTGTGCTAATGACCGGACGGTACTCGGCTACATTACTACAACCTCCGCAAAGGTCCTCCATCTAATGACTTTTATAAATTATTGTTTTAAACTCGAATCAAACATACAACTATTTTATTACAATTTCAAGTGTTATACAAATAACTAAGAAATAAGTGTTATAATTGCTTTGTGTAATGTTTACATACACATCTATAAAATTGTATATTGGATCTACTGAAAAAAAATGTTTTCTACTTTAAAAAAATATATTATTTACTAAACCCAGTTGCCCACCGCTTAGATTAGATTTACTAATTAAACCGCAAATTCCTTCTGAAAGCCGCTAAATCAACTCTATGGAAGTACGTCTAACACGTACAGAACTTTGATACGTTCTAATATATTTTACAAAGCTCCGAGGACTATGAGAACTTATTTACATCTGAACTTTGATTGCGTATCTTTTGACTTAATTGAGATGCTATAAATTAAATATGATACACATTACTCTTCATATAAATTGTCAAATAAATATAAAAAAATATTTAAAAAAAAAATTGGCTAGACCAACCTTTTATTTCTTTACAGATGTAAAATACATTTTAAATTAATGTAAAAGTCATACATATTACGGAAAAGTTATAAGAATAGTTAGTTAAATATATCTTATTCACACAAGCAATCGTACATTCTATGAAAATAAATCGTATTTGTTAAATTTTAAATTAAAAGTGTTTTTCCAAATTTCGTTTGAAAACAACGTTTTATATACAACTAACTATAATATATGGCACATGACTAGGTAATCTACATTGAGGCACACCCCATTGACAGTACAAAGAGAGCTGAACATCGATATTCATTGTGTGCGACCAAAGGACTGATTACACTGTTCCCGTACTGCTGCTTGTGTGATGGCCTATTACATGTTCAATATTTGCAATATGTATGGATTTAATAGTTATAATATTTATTTAGCTTCATCCTATATTAAATTGTGTTTATAATCGCATCCCAACTTTACAATTCAGTCTTATTATTTAGTATTAAAAATGTAATTAAAAACGTTTATATAAAAAAAAAATTATGTTCCTATTTTATATTTACGTAGAACTGTACGTAATATTGATTCCAACGTTAGGCGGTTAGGTTAATCTCTTAGCATTTGCTGTCTTCACAGGCAACGAATAAGTAATCAAAGAAACTAATTAAACGAGGACTCTACTTGAAAGTCTATTGTATATGAAGCTTAAATTTGCTTAAACAACTACAAGCAATATTTATTTATATTTATATTTCCATTTCTTCGCTCTGGTGTCGAGGCAAAACGTGGCGTTAAGTTCCGCCACTCAACATGAAATACCTTAATGATAAAGATTGTACAAAAAATACTATAAATCCAGAAATCTATTTAATTTTACGAGATGTTATTATTTTCAAGTTATTTCTTTGTATCTCTATAATTATATTCTACCACAATCGTTTTGTCATTGTATAAAGTAATAACGACAGTTTATTGTGCGTGGCCGCTGTGAATTTCCGCTTTCGTATAACCAATAATAATCTATTAATATGCTAATTAATTGCGGATCTTGTGAATTGTTCATAAAAAATGTACTGTACATAATTTTTCACTTAAGAGTCTCAATATTATTCTATTTTTTGTATTATAAGAAGTAAAGAAAATCGTATTTTTTTATTATTATTTGGTAGCTTTAACTCTAAAATAATCTCTAAACTCTAAAAGAAAACTTGAAACACTTGAAGAAAATATGCGTCACGGCGATATTATCAATTCTTAACCGCCTTTTCTTTTCAAAAAGGAGAAGGTTCTATGTTCGTCAACTATATATTTTTTGTTTTTCCGTCGATATCTCATTGTCATGTAGATCAATTTTAAAAATTTGTTTTTTATAAGTACGAGCGTACTTTCCCATAAGTTCTATTACCACCAAGTCAGGATGTGATGATGGAATGCTATGGAAATTGAAATAATTTGACTTGAGGTTTTAGGAGCGACATTGGGTGACTTCCCATGTTTAAGAAATAAGCAACATAAGTTGAATGGAATCATTATAATGTAATGCACACATTTAACTTTTAATATTTTTTATGGAATCGTAATATACCAAAAAAAAAATTAAATATACAATTCTCTTAAATTCATTAAGCGAGAAATTGTAAAACAAATTGTATTCAAACCTACCGAACTGATTTAACACGGTCAATGTATTTTTAATAGCAATGCTAGGAATTATTAATACGGGCCCACATTCACTAACCCTCGCCAATAGATACTTACGCCTCCGTGTTTCCGCACGAACGAACCTTTGAAAGAAATTTACTTCATTGAATGGAATGGTTTATGAACTGTGGCTAACACATGTACAGACCCGATCGACCACTGCCTTCATGAAACATGTGGGATATCAAATATTTAGTACGAAAGAGGGGATTTGAAATGTAATATTCTATAATATTCATGTATGTATCGGATGAGTTAAAGTTCAAACGAAATAGAAATACTTTATTTTTTAAAATTATTTTTAGTTAAGTTCCATAACTCAACACCTAATGACATGAAAATATGGCAGAAAATGGGGAACGGAGTGTCAACGCTATGCCGAGGTGGGGAAAACGTTAACCTTTTTTTAAATGAAGTACATTATGTGATTATATATATTACTTCAGAAAATATTATAAGGCTTTTAGGAAATAAGTCCCACAATAAAATTAAATGTAAACGTGTAAAAATTATATAAATTTTTAATTATATGTTTTATGAACCCTCCTTATATCAGCATAGTGAAATATTCATAATTGACTATAAAAACATTCTTATATGAATATAAATATTTTAAGTTCCAGTTAGGCACATTTCTTTTCCATTACCGTACTTCAGATAACATTAAATAAAGAATACTTCTCATGTGAAATATAAATTATTACAGGTATAATAACTCTTAGCAGAGTATAGCTACATCAAGACTACTCGAGTCTGTACAAAAGTTATTAACTCACTTCACTGTATGTTTAGCTCCTATGTATGAAATACGTGACTGTATTACACGAAAATAAGACAAAAGACGCGCGTACTATTTCTCATTGGAGTGAAATTTTCTCAAAGGAAAAATTTGGGGCGATATCGAGTAGCTATACAGACGTAAGGATAAATTCGATAGTCGATCGGATTTTCTATTATACCTACGTTACGTTCACCTATTCCCCAATTTATTGGTTTCCCAGAATAAATGGACAGATGGAATTTTTGGTCCTACGAACTAAAAAAATATTTTAAATTGTATTATTTATTTATTATTTGTTTTAACTTTTTTTGCTAATGCTATTTTATATCAAATGATTTGAATATGTTTGTAAGTTCAGTTTTACAGTGACCGTATATACTGAAAATAAAAATATAGATATTGATATTTTATTCAATGAACTTCATGTGTGTTTTTACATTATTTGTTAAACTAACGCTAAGTTTTAAGTTTATGACAGTTTTTCATACCCCAGACGTACAGTCTAATTAGTTTCTTTAATTAGTTATACGTCGACTGTAAGCGAACATGCCAAGAGGTTTAGAAGTTATTTAAAGTTAAGTTGTGGAATTGAATGTGAACGCGAAGACTCGCGGAAAACACTTGAGAATATTTATGCTGCGAGTAAATTGTTTGCCAGCTACTTAAGTCTAGTTCAAAAGAAGTTGTCAGTTAGCATTAGGTTGGCACTCCGTTGAATAATGTTAAATATTTTATAAGAGTAGAAAATAGTAGTGTGAATAGAGTCTAATTGTAAATAAAAATACTACTTTACTAAGTTAATAATTTAAGTAGTTATAGAGAGTTGAAGTTGTTGTTTGTTGATTTATCATATTACCCGGAAATCGAACCCAAAACTTTCGCATTTATTTTGTTCTGTCGCAGGTATGTTTAAATGTATATAAATTACATAAGTCAAATTTTCACCAAATGAGCTGTGGTAGATATATAATGAAGACGACGCTTCATTCTCGTAATTAAATGTCAGTTCACGTAAAGCACTAAGATTCAAAGGATTTATTTACTCTTTACATGTCTAATTTCTCAAAGGCTTAATTTAGTTTTGAATTTTGTTCGAGCTCAGACGGCACTGTCATAAACATTTTGAGGCTTCGTTTGTCCTCGTAAAAGTTTTAGAATTAGATTTCCTGGAAAAGGAAATTGGTTTCCTATATCTTATAAAACAAAGTCGCTTTTCGTGTCTGTCTGAACTTTCTAACTCTTCTTCTTCTAAACCACCCAACGGATTTTTATGCGGTTTTCACCATTAGGTCGAGTATTTCTCAGGGAAGGTTTATATATAATTTATTATTTGTATATTCTTATGTAAATTAACATAAATACGATAAATGTGTCTAAAGTCCTACCCATTGAGACACTTTTGCGCATGCGCTGCCTTAATGGTAAGTACTACATGAAAATAATGTACTGGAGTATTGTTCCTCTTAATAAGATCTATAAAAAAGTCCGCGAGAGCATATTTTTATCTTTTAAGGATAACGTGTAGTGATCATATTTCTGTCTAAAAATAGTAATTTAAATATATTTTTTATTGAGAGGGATATTTTTCCATAATGGTATTAATCCTTATCCTTTAAAATACTTTATTAATTTTCTACGTTAAACGAAGATAAAATTAGCTGTTTACACTATTTCGAAATTGCGAATAGTTTATAGAAAAACGCATTTAATTGTTGACACATCACGCCGTTGACTCATCAGCTGTGCCGACTTAAGTTTTACTTATCCCTTACTCTCAGCATATAAATAAGTATATTAGTTACGTTGGCCATTTAATGTAGATCAAAACTGTCTTTTACTGTTTTTTCATTCTATTAAGTACTTTAGAAGTTGATACAATATCAAAACATCCTTGCTGCGAAACGCGCCCCGCGACGTTTTGCTTATACAAGCGCGTCATGAGCAGTCATCGGTGGTTCAGTAGTAGAATGCTCGCCTGCCACGCGGGCGGCCCGGGTTCGATTCCCGGCCAATGCATTCTATTTAATTTTCCTCACAGGCAGCCACGTAGTGCTTGCTTTTCATCAGGGACAGAATACCCTCTTTAGCATTAACCACAAGCTCGAAAAAAAAAAAACCCGCCCGCTATAGAGGCATAGCAACGAAGATTTAGATGCGTTTGCACGTATTGGATAATTGGAGTTGAATGTATTATTTCAGCGCGATATATTTGGTTTCATATTTTTTGTAGTAGTTATTAGTAGGAAGGCTTTTGTTTATAATTTCTTCCGTTTAAAAATAGTCATTTAACTATCTAAAAATAGTCATTTAAATATATTTTAATAAGTACTTGAAAAGCTTAGTAGCACAGATTTAAAATTACGATACCTACTAAAAAATCCTTGCCGAGTAAAACAATTGGAAAATCCTTATTGGAACTACGAAAATGCGGGTTGCATTAGAGTTTAATTAATTTTAAGTGCTTTGCAAACATACTTTACATGAATAATCCAGTAGTAAAAGCGGGCGAAGCCGCAAGGGGGTCGCTAGTATAATTATAAATATGAAATTTAACATGTATAGTTAAATTATAATTTAATTATTTACTCTTCAAAATGTAAAAAAATATTTGCTTATTTTGTTTAGCTTTTTGGTAATACTCACGACGTTTACTAGAGGTTAGCTAGTGTAACGCGTGAGGAATAAATTACTTTGGCCCGATGTTTGTCGCCCTCGTCAAAGGGCAATACTCCTGATTATAACAACTAGATTGTCCTTTTTGAGTATCTTAAAACATTGTTTGAAAAATGATCATTATAATTAATGGTAAAATGACGCATATATATATTTTTTATTGTACAAGATACACTATTATTTACTTAATTATAACTTTTGATGGAATTTTACAGATTTAAGCATTAAGTCTTCTAAATATTTTTACAGGTACGTACGAAATCGTGATCAATAATATAAAATTTTGCTACCAAATTGGAATTTCGTAAGAAAATTGAGTAATTTCCTTATTTATTTAATAGTTAAAACGATTTAAAGTTTAGACCAATATGTTCGTAATTAAATATTACGTTATATTACGTAAGCTATTACCGTAGGAGCAATGAGGCTCGTGAAATAGCTTCCAGCCATTTAACTTTATCGTTAGTTTATAACGTACTTACTGACCGCGTCACTGCCAGCCTTCTCGCCACTGCGAGACGTCTGTTTGTTGGGTCGCTTTATCAGACACCGGATGCTACTCCGCGAACTAGTTAATGTTCTCTATATAAACCGACGTAGTGTAATAGCATTCTATGTTGTATAAAGTTTACATAGCTTACTACAAACAAACATGTTTTTATTTAAAACTTTTCACTTATGAATTTCACCTCCTTAAGGTTCCCATTTCATTAATTGACAAAGTTTAAAATTTTAAGCATCCTTTGGAAGAGATCGCACCGCGCATGACGTAGCCCTAGCGCCTAGCGGGAAAACGAAGGACACACGGCGGACGGGCCCAGAGCGGGGACCACGACTCGCTCGCCTCGCAGTTCTATTATTTAGTACGAACGGGCCTGGTAACTCGTAAACAACGCGATTGTCAACAATATATATTTATTGTATACAAATACTTATTTTCAACGTTTTTTTTTTTATTAAACTTACGTTAATTTTTTTAATGTGTATGTACTGTTTAAAATGAAGAGAAGAAAATTATTTATTGTGTTTATTTTATTTATGTTAATATGTCATTAGTTTGACAGATGTGCTTGTGAGGTGCTACGATAAATATTATATAATAAGAACAGTTCTCCAAAACGTGATGAAAATTTTAACTGTGGTAGCGCTTTGCGGTAAGTAGTAGATAATAATAGAGTTCAAAACATTTTACGGAAAACTATTTTCCAATATTACTTTTAATTATTAAAGAAACCTATAACTAAATGAATCAGTAATAATGTTGATATTTTAGGTAAAGTTATAAAACTGAAATTTGTTCAAATTGAAAAATATTTCATAGTGATAATTTTTATATTTGAAAAAAAAGACTATTTTAATTATATCCTTTTAGTTTAAGTGTAACTATTAACGTTAAGTATAATATAAGACCTTGTCTGAAATAATATGTTGTATAATATATTTTTTTTACATTACAGATGACAAAATGAAGTCATAACTATTATCATTATAGCATTTAAATTTTTATTAATTAGAAGAGAAATGAATAAACCATGGTAGCACTATATATTTTTATTATTTAAGTTTCATAGTATATTACTTAATAACTGAATAATACCTTTAAACTATACTAAAGCTTTTACAATCGTCATAAGTACAACCTGCTATAGCTAAAAAAACAATGATACGTTCCCTCTATTTGATTTATTTTAATATTTGTGAGGAAAATGTTAACGCATGTTTGTGAAACGTGTTTTCGTGACTCGACTGATATATACCGTAAGAATTTAAGGTTTTTCTACGAAAATGATAATCCATTTTATAATAAATTACATTTCTTCAAAATGACAAACTTATTTATATTATTTTGGTTATGACACATTTTTCATGCCACGCCATTTCATGCCAATAAGTATTGAAATTTTTAGATGAAAATCTCATCGTACAACGTACAATTATTTATATTAAGGCTATGTTTTTTAAACAGCTTTCATATTTTAATTCATTTATTTAATTTTCCTATTTATAATTTCATAAATATTTTTTTAAATAACTTTTATTAAATCCTTAATAATTCTTAAATAATTAACTTAACATATAAAAATATATATACAATTATATATTAATTTTTAAAGTAACTGTATGTGTCGTAAATTTACAATGTCATATAAGCTAAACCTGAAGGTTAACCTGTTCTTAAAATAGAAAAAACCATTTCTAAGATTAAAATCTTGAAGTCGCCATACAATGTTATATTTGTCTATGAGTTTTGTCAACTTTTATTATATTTGAGCCAAAGGACAGAGCAAATGTAGTCAAATATAGACGTAATAAAATAAGACCCCTTACTCTCGTGCCAGAACTCTAAGAAGTAGACCGCATCCATTTAAAACTTGAAACTTGTCATGTTATAAAATATAAGTTTGCGACTAATCCATTAGTTAAAAGTTAGAAGAAAATACCTCTTAAATTGTTGTACTACGGTAGTTACAACTATACGTCGCGTCGTATAATGTTATTATTTCTTTATTGTTAGTCATTTCAAGTATGTAAAAATGTAATATGACTTCGGTTGACTAAATAGAGACATCAAAAATAACTGATGGGCGAAAACTAACTTACGAATTACTTTGGAACAGCATTGTTAGTACAGGGTGAGGTTTGTTCATTTTGAATGAAATTCCTTTGTGATCTTTTGAATACAAATAATTAGCCGCATTAAGTTATGTTAAGTTTGAAATTTACATTGAAAAATACTATGAAATATTTTTTTCAGAAAATCTACGCAAAAAATTAGCATCATTATTGCGTCCTTGTATATAATTAATATAATTTAACCTTATAAAATAGGTTAAAACTAGAAATAAGTACATCATCATTTCTAGAAATCTACCAAAACACCACTGTCCTTGTGGACTAGCTATCCTACAACTTCTAGTAATACATAACAGATATTCAAATTTGTTGGATTGAGCGCGCTAAGTCTCAAATAATTTAAGCAAAATCGCGGAGCCAGTAGTATATTAATATTCAGTGACTATATTCAAGAAGTTTGCGTTAGTTGGCTTAGTTGCAGAGCAAACATGAAAATTGTTAGGTTGCATAATGCATAGTTAACGAATAGATCCTCTGTTTTAACATGCTGATCTATGGGCTATGTATAGCACGTGCACTTAGGTTATGGAAATATACATGTAACACGAGGAGTTAATATTGATAACTATATATTATATTTACCTTACTATGATGCTAATGAAAACTTTTAGTTTAGTTTTATTTCGTTAGCAATGTACTTGTTTAATAGTATTGTGTTTTTTTTTTAATTGAGAAACACACGTTCTATTATATTTTTTTGTTTGTATATCAAAAACGGACAAGCGAGACTCGGGCTCGCCCACCGATGTTCCGTACAAAAATTGTCGGTCTCGAGTCAAAATACGTGTTCTTTGCGATATAAACGGTCTTATCTTTTTTTTTAAGTAAAAGTAGAAAAAAAAATAAGGAAATCATGTGGCCGTAGAGCTGAGTTAGCGGTTTGAATTTCAACTCAGTTTTCCTGTGATAAGTGACAGACAGATAGACAGACATACGAACGGACAACAGAGTGATCTTATAAGGGTTGTTTTTCCCTTAAAATCATCAACACAAGCCAAGAATATATTATATTAATATATATGTTAGAATTTTCAAAAAATTGGCTTACTATTTTAAGTAAAAACTACAAACTACAAAAACAAACTGCGAACTACGAAAGCTAAGCGATATAAATAAAGAAAAACAACTTAACGTGTTATTTCGCAAAAAAATTACGACGTCCAAAGGTTTCAAGCTCTGATACAATGTAATATCTAATACCTACTTCATCTTTGAACTTACAATCTGGAGTATAAATCATTTACAGAGAGAGACATTTAAAATTCACTTTCAACTTGTAAGGCAAGCATTCAATATTTATGTAAGAGGATTACTGTAAATGTGATTATAAAGGCGGTCTATTTTCACGAAGTTCGTTATCATCTTGAAATTAATTTGAATATGTTTTTTTACGAAATTTTTTTGAATTTGATTGGTGGAATTGAATAATGTCTGTCTTTCCTGTGGTTGGCAGAAGGCCAGATGTGATTGCGTTTATGTTTTTTTCATAGCCATTTACTATTTAACGAAGTGAGGCAAAAGGAACAAAAATGATTTTTTTTTCTTGATTGTCTCAAACTTCATATTTATAATTTTTTCTTGATGGTCCATTCATTCATTTATTTTTGTGGTTATTATATTTGTTAACATAATTATTATATACATAGCAGATTTAGCTTGTTTCCGTGTCTATTGATCAGTATCTATGTGTTCAACAAAAATTAGTTATATTTTAATCAATATTTTTGTTATATTACATTAAACACACATTTAAATTACCTCTTAATCTTTATGTTTTTATTGAAATATATTATAAATTTACTTAATATAATATGTAAATATTAATATTCTATATATTCTATTGTACTAATAAAACAGTTAAGTTATCTTAATAATGTATTTCAATATTTACCGTTACATGATAGCAACATCGTTGTCAAATCTAAAAAGCTATTTCCTTAGTCTAAGTAATATTTCTACGACATATTTCATATTACATTGTCAACAACAAACTAAATTGCAATTTCTCTTAAGAGCGGTTGAGGACTGGGGTGCATCATGGAAATGAGGCCATTTGAATGATGGCGGTCGGTGTTTGCTCACTTTTTACTAGCTCGATGTACTTTTATGCTATTGTCAATATTAAAATGGAATGTCTTACATTTGAATTATAATTTAAAACAAAACGTAGTTCTTAGTATATATAGCATATCTAATCTTCGTGTAATAAAAATTATTAAAGCTTATAACTAGATAAATAAAATTGCAATTGTAAAATATAATCTGAAAACTAACGACAATTAGTTACATATGTGCCAATAAAAGTATGGCCAGATAATATTAAAGTTAAACAATACCTGTCGATTGTATTCTATTTGCTTGTCTGTGACGTACGAACTGTCGATGTAACCTACCACGCCGTGTTTGTGTTTCTGGCTCTCGGCCAGGCGACCATTGTACTTTACTACTGCGATTGTTTTCACTGCGCAGTTCAAACTGCTCCAGAACTCAACGTCCAGATAGAGATGAAAGAGTTTGTATGCAAGGCGACTGTAATGGCCGTTTACTTTTTGGAAAATTAAGATAGGGTTACGTGGCTTTAGGAAAATGCGTTTAAATACTGCTAGAAATGTTTGGTTATGTGTTGATTGATGATTAGCTAGTGTCTGTACTGTTAATGAACAACTAAAAAGCATAATTATGATAACTATGATTATTTTTTTTAGCGTCACGCTGTATCCCATATATAATAGGGTAGACAGAGGTAGGGAAACCTATAATAAGTAATAAAAATTACAAACAAAAAAAAAATAAAGACAGACAGCTAAAACTTAGATTTAATCTTTTGAAGTAAGTATGACTTTGCTATAATTGGTACTTTTTATTTTGCTATACTAATTTCAATTTTGTTGAATTTTTTTTATTATGATCCAGTGGATATAAAAGAAAAGATTTGTAACTAATTTGTTTATAGTTTCGTTTCAACTCTACAAACAATAAAAGTGTATGTAGATTGGATTAAACGATACTAATGTAAAGTATTTTTTGTAGCGATCTGTTCTTCAACATTTTTTAATTATATTTAAAAGTTGACTGACTTAATATAATTTCCTTATATGTTACATAAGTTTAGCTTCCTAACTGATAAAGAACGAAGCGCACATTTTTTTCCTTTAATTCCTTTACAAGAAATAATTTGACACAAATTTAAACAACACAAAATTATTTGCAATCAAAAACATGTTGTAAATTATGTATCTTACAATAAGGCACAACTTACTAGGTGTAGTAAAAGCCACTATTGAAATCTCTAATTCATAACTCAAACATAACGAGTGAACTCAATTATTAAACAAATTATATTACCGTTGAACCCGAGTTTGGGAGCTTTTAATACAAAACTAAGTTATCTAAGCTGTAAAGTTACAATGACACTCGCTCACAACTGACAACAACACACGACACCTACATTCATTTCACAGTTTCATACTCACAATTAACCCTCTCTGCGTCGTAATAGGACGTAATAACCGCGCTGTGTTCGTAAGGTATTGCTACGTCTAGTACAACTAGACAAATATTCGTCAATAATTAAGCTTACGTCTTCGACTTGAACAACCCGCGAGCTTTCTCGTGAGATATTCAAGCTTTTTAAGATATTTTCTTTCATGTGCCACTATAAGTTAAAAGATATATAGATCCTAGATTATAATTTTAAAATTAAGTATAAACAATTATAAATAGTAAAACAGATTTTAATAAATTTATCACTAAATGTCTAAATACTAATTTGAAAGCTGGCTTAAAAAACCTCAAAAAAATATTATTGAATGGACTATTCTGTTATTATTTTAACATTTTTAACATTTTAAGTTTCTGCCACCGTCATCTTTGATTTTATTTTAAATATTTCTAATAATATTATATGTACATACAGTGCTTTAATATCGAGAAGTCCAGCTGATGCATCCATTATGATAATGAAAATGAAGGTAATTAATCTCTGCATGAACATGTATGTACACTAAAAGCTGCTTATCGTGATGATTATTATTGTTGAATAAATATTTATACATACTCATACACTCAACCTGCTCACCTCACACTACTCATAAAAGCCCCAGAAACCTTTATTAGTTTCTATTATGTTTTATAAACTTTTTTCTATTTATTATATTATTCAGGAAGGTTAATTAATAACATGTGTATCATGAAATTATACTTGTTTGTAATATCCATTTACATTTAAAATTTAGGTATAATCCAGTAAACTATAATTCAATTAACTAAATGTTTTGTAAAAATAAAATATTGTTTTGTAAAAATAAAAAATTCTCTTTAGAAAGTTAATCTTTTAATTTGTAAAATAATTACTTGTGTGTATCGCTTAGAAAATATTAAATTTAGTGACTGTATTAACCGGAGTGTATATAAGATATGGTAAAACTTTATAGTCTTTATTAATTCAATTAATTCCGTGCTTACTAAATTATAATAATGATTGAGTGTATGAATATACACAAGTGTCTAAGCAGCGAATTTCCTATTATAAATGACCTTTTTCAAATTGGGTTACTTATCCAGGGAATACGCTGGTATGAACGACAAGGCCCTCTGCGACCATCAATACAGTGTTACTAGCACACGTGTGACAGTGGTGCTAATATTAAGTACTGGGGAGATGAGAGTAATTTTTTATAAATAGATTCATTGTTTTCCTCATAACAGGGCAGAGGTGGACAGAGAGAACAGTGTCAGGACACTTGGTTCTCTGCTTTTCACCCGAAATCGAGACATTGCTTATTGTTTTACGGAACTCAACGACGCATTTTGTCTTACAAGGGCAAGTTGGGATCAAATCAATCGTCGCGTTTACAGGCCGGCGTTGTACCACTACACAACGATGCTTCGCATTTTTTTTTATTTATTGAGATATTAATCTTCCTATAACTTTTTTTAGCTTCTTCCCGCACGCACGCCGTATCCCGTATGTAACAGTGTAGGCAGAGGGAACCTAGTGTTAAGATACTCCACTCTCCATTTGCCACCGAATTCTGGAGGCATTGCATGTTTAGTTAAAATGTTAAAAGTTAAAATATGCCATAATAACAAGCATTTTCAGGTTAAAATAGCAATGTTCACAAATTGTAAAATACGTATTTCACGCTATCGGTCGCTTTACAGTCAGCGTGCTTGAACATATGTAACGTCTATCGAGGTCACCAAGTCGCATAGGAATTGACTATTTCTCGTAATGGAACGATAAGTGCTCTTATATGGTAGCTATTTCTTCTAAAGTAATGAAAAGAAAAAATCTAACTAGTACATTAATATTTCTAATTTGAATTCGCGTAAATATTATTTGTAAAAATATCTTATTTAGACGCTACATCTATCGCTCTATAAATAGTAATTATTTCTTTCAGCTTCACTCTTTTTCTTCAGAGACATATATACACATATCATATCAATTATACTCCATTCTCTCCTTTTCGGCTGAATTGTTCCCCCGAGCGGAGAATCGAACTCAAATCATTGCATTTACTGACAGACCCTCTGCTCTATGAATGTATTTTGAAATCAACAAAGCAGACAATTTTGAGTATGAAAATCGAAATACTTTGCATATTTTAATAAATTTTATTTGCTTAGGAACTACTGTTGATTATAAATGCTTAAGTAATTTAACTGCGCCCAATTAGCTTTGGGTAGTTTATATAGTGTTCCGTTAGACTACACGCTGTTGTAATTAACTGCATGCAGCTACGGACGTGTGCTTTACTTATGTATATATATGTTGTTTTTGTCTGTTAGTTTTGTTTCAGGTATATTACATGGATAAAGTATATCCATACCTATATTATAAATTCGAAAGTAACTCTGTCTGTCTGTCTGTCTTTTACGCAATCAGAGCCAAACCGCTAATATAATTGTGATAAAATACTCATATAGAGATACTTGAGTGTCTCGGGATGAACATAGGATACTTTTTTTTCTCATATTTGTAATATTTTAGATATATACCCACATATTAAAATAGTTATTAATTTGACATGCAATTTATTCCGCCATGTTAATAACAACTGTCGCGTTGTTAAGCAACGATTTGCAAAGTTCATTGTTATAAAACGTCACCCAAAATGAGCTTGCTTAACGCATCTGTCTATTGAAAACTGAAAATAATTTCATAAATATACTTAATAAATATTCGTATAGTTCAAGCGGGCGTAGCCGCGTTCGGCTCCACTAGTGTTTTTATATATTAATGGCACAAATAATTATTGTACTTAAAAGTTTAGTTATTGAATTAATGGAACAGTTGCCGTAAGTTTATATTTATAATGTTTGTCATTTTTTTTATAGACAGTGCAATAATGAGATTTTAATTAATTTATTCATATTACAAAATTTGTGGCTCGTTCGTGCACGTTCATGAAGAACTGGTCGTTATTTAAATATGAAAACTAAGAAACCGTAGTATTATAGTAGCTAAAGAAAAATCTCTTCGTTTTCATCGCAGGGGGTAGCTTCAACTATATGGGGCAGAACTGTCATTTCGGTTTCACAGAAACTAGACCGATGGATGAGTGTACATTGTTCATATGTGTTTGTATGTGACTTACTCCAGTGTGTTAGCTATGTCAAACCTGTGCTAAAAGAGAGAAACCACTGTCTTTTACTACTGTAACTTGTACTGATTTTATATGCGTTAGTATACGAAACGGAATCTTAATTCTATTTGTTTGATTTTACAACCCTACATCAGGCGAGGTAGGCTTAGACAACCAAGCGATAACAAATACTAAATTATTATAAATATTTATTAAATTTTATAAAGTTATTCATTTAAAATAATTTTTTGTCAAATATATTTTACTAAATAATTCATGAAAGAAATTATAATTACTTACAGAAAGTAATTCATCATACATTTAAGACTGGCTTAAAGAATGGAAAGTGAAAAAGTCTCGGAAAGCTAACGATAGTAAGAAACGTTGGCGTGTGGCCAGAATTGGTGACAATTCCACCTTTTTGCTGTTGACAACATTTCTCAAAGACAAATATTTTTATATTACAACAAGCAAGTTTCCATCTAACAATTTATTGTATACAATTAGGTAAAGAGCATTATGACAAATTCATGGAAAAATCTTGCATTTGTAGAGAAAGAAACGAGTTTTGAAACATTTTACTGTAATTTTTTACTTTTAAGTATCTAGCGCATCATGGATATCCTGTAGGTATATTGCATTAGATGCGATAGAACAAAAAGACATACCCGCTCTTTGCGAGTATAAAACATATACTTTTCTCTAAGTAAATACAGAAATATGTTTTTTATCAGGAAATCATAATGCCGTAAATTTGAGTATATGGTTTGAATTTCAATTCGATATCTCCAAGCGTTCCTGAGATAAAGGGTCTCGACAGACAGACAGACAGACAGGCAGATAGATAGACCGACGGACAACAGAGTGATCTTATAAGAGTTCCTTTTTTCCTTACAAAGTACGGAACCCTAAAAAGTGTGTAGAAGATAGAAAATAGTACTCTTTACCTTTACCTCAGGAATAGGCACGGCCAAAGCTTGTACGAGTATAATTTCATTTAAGTAGTAATCAATAAGAAGGCTCAGTCTTTAGGGAGCTCACACACCCTTTTACATGCCGTTCGTCACTGTAGGGTCGATTTTATTTATTGTACTAGCTAACGTGCTAGTTCTGACCCTAATTGCTTTAAGTTTGTAGTAATTACGAAATGCAATCGCTCATTTAAATTAAAATGTAATGAAGGAACATAAGGAAAATATTAGAGTTTTAATTCTAAAGGGAATCTATCATTAAGCTTTACCTATTAATCTTAGATCGATCCACAACGGTGTGGATACATTATACTCGTATACCACCACGACCGACCCTTGTTGTGATGATACTCGATCTTGCTTTTAACTTAATTTAGGTCAGGCTGTGTCCCTAGCGGAGTAGTCAAGGAGAGTGCCAAATGCTATGGTCTCCTACGGTACGGATCTTGCTTTTAATTTATTCTAAATTAATTAGGCTATTTAAAAAGAGAAAATAAAAATAATTAAGAGATGAAATTAGCAAAGCGCTTAAAAATTATTAACTGTCAAAGTAACTTTAATTTAAAGAAGTAATATTACTATTACTATATGTTACTGTGATTAATAAAATATATTTATTAAATTTTAGATACCATTTTTATAAAGTACTCCTATCCCCTAATTTGTAATCAGCATAAAATTTCATTCATCACTCTGTTTTTTATTTCCTTTTTTTTCTCTCGATCGTTAGTAATGAACTTGAAATATAATTAACGTTTCAGGTAGCCTCTTGCATAATAATGATGAGGTAGTACCGTTTTTAAAATATAACTTCATTAATTTATAATGTAATTTTCATAATTTCTAATGACGTTTAGGACAATGCTTTTATGATCGATATGTACCTACCTAATAATACCAATTAAGTATATTACATTCATAATATATAAAAAATATATAACTTAACTTACTTACCATAGAGTTAGTCTACATTTTCTATTAATTCATAGAAAGTGTAGGCTAACTACGAGTTAGCCTATTCACGATCTTTAATTCATATCTATAACCTATTTTAACTAATTGTAATCTATACGCAAAAGATAATAAATAATTATGAACTAAAAATACATACTCAAGGCAACAAAATAAACTATCGATATTTGAATAATAATAACTGTACAGCGCGACGTTTATCCTCAGAAAGGAACTTAAACAAATTACACTGGCAACCCTCCATAATTATTATTCAACCTTTATCGTGGGTAAATCGAGTAAATTTGTTTCGAAATTACTTTTATTAAAAGTATTTCTTTCCAACCGTAGAACAAAAGTGCTAAAGTAGAGTAAATGGACTGGAATTTCCATTTGAGGAATATATTATTATAAAGCAGAATTATTGTAACTGAATAATTGAACCTCCATAAAAAAGAAAACTATATGCTAATAATAATTGTCATTGTCAAATTAATTATATAACTATATTTTGTCTTGCTTTTTCGCTTAGAACGAATTGAGACAGATAACGTTCGTTGAGGTTGTTAACGATTGTCTTGTCGTTTCTTATACAGGATGGAAGAGGCAGCGCTTCTTTTATTGAAACTGCATATAGGGTAATATATTTCAAACCCACACTTAAGAAATTAATCAAGGTACCTCAACAGTTTGGACGTAGGATTTTTTTTCCATTTCACGATTTTTATCCATACCTGTATTTCGTGTGACGCACACATACGTGTGCGACGTTTCCGATTTGACAGGTAAGTGTGTGCGTGCCAAGTAAAACAAAAAGGCTTAGTAATTAAATATTGTAGTAAAGGTGTTGTAGCATTAGTTTGACACCGACTTCAAAATTATAAAATCTTTATATAATTATTTTTCACTTTTTAGTTCGTTGTTAGAAGTCGGTTTTTGTTTTTGTTAAAAATTATTATTATATATTTATTTTACGATTTTTAGTGATGGGTAGATCTTAAAATGATGCTTCTTGAACGAGTGGTGATGGTGGTGGTAGTGGTTGTCAACGAGTGGTTGTGATTGTTCTATGTAAAACTTCATTTAATTAGGTATTATTTTTGTGCAAAGTTACATTTTGGTATATTGACAAGAACAAATATAAAAAGTATTCGGGTGAATTCGGAATCTCCCTTTTTTGAAGTTGGTTGAAAATGAGAACATCCTCTTTTTTGAGATTGGTTGAAAAGAAATGCAACGATCAGGAATCTCACTTCTGACATCAATTTAAAAAGTTTTTGCTTGTAACTATTACAGTATAATTAATTTTTGACCAAAAAAAACAAACTTTCTCAATTTTCTCCGGATTCCATAATCGAAACCTAACCAAACTTTCACCAAATTATCCTTGAAGTGTATCCTTTTAAATAAAAAAAGAATCATCAAAATCGGTTGGCGCGACATTGAGTTATTCGGCTATTAGTCGCGCACATGCATAATGCAAATTTAAGACTTATGTGATTTTCTCATGGATACCATTGTCAGACATAGACCAAAAAAAATGGGACCATTCGGGAAGCTATACCTTTCAAATAAAAAAAAATTATCAAAATCGGTCCACCCAGTTAAAAGTTATGAGGTAACAAACATAAAAAATAAATAAATAAATAAATAAAATAAATACAGTCGAATTGATAACCTCCTTTTCTTACAGAAGTCGGTTAAAAAATAACTTTTTCATTTTTGGGAATTATTTTTTTTCCGAATTATATTAGACTTTTATAGAGTAGTTAAAACTGTGGTTTCATTTAAAGTGGTGCTCACAATTCCACCCTGTATATTCATTGTATCAACATATAGAGAGGGGCAGTTCATATAAAACGAGAATTATTTTTTACCTAAAAAAAGCCAGATCTAATCAAAAAGTTATAAACTTTGACGTTTCAGATTTAAAATTTTACATCCATTGCAGATTGCAGAGTTATATACAGTATCGTTAAAACCTCAGTTGCTTAAATATGTCGATCGATATGTTATTATCAAAATGAGCTGTTTACTTTACGTATAGTCAAAACAAATAAAATTAATTTACTACGCACTGTACAGTGAATTGAGAAATTATTTTCATACTTGATAAGGGATATAACTACTATAAATCCTCGCCGTCGTAACCTATATACGAGTACACAATTCATCTTCCTATTTGAGCTATATTTTATTATTCATAGAAGCTAACCATAAATCGAAGCTTCTTTTAGTGCTATGAAATAGCTAATAAATAAATCTAAGTATATATACTTATATTTATCTATATACTTTGACCTATATAAAGACTGGGACTACTTCTTTCAAGACTAAGTGCCGCGTTCTGTAGTCGAGACAGTTAGTTCAACAAACATTACATTGACTATATCTTCATTGCTAATGTACCTATATGGAACTATATTATATATATTTTGTATATTTATATTATTTATAAGGAATTATTTGATTTTTATATATTTTTTTAAACATTTTAAATTTGCGCTAGCCCGTATCTCTTAAGACTAAATTACTCTCTTCAAAGGTTGTCTGTAAGAGATTGCTATCAGCCATAAGACCGCCTTTGCACGCTATGGATTTATTTTAAGACTGTCCTTTATATTCCTCTGTAAAGCTTTGAGAGCAATAAAGTTTTTCTATCTATCTATCTATAATTTAAGCTCGCCAGATATATTGTATATCTTTGTTCAAAACATAGTAGCCACAGATACATTTAGATAAAACATTGTTACATGACTAAGAATTTTTTTTTTTTTATGTAAACAGTTTTAAATCCTGTACAAACCATTTCTTACCATAAAATAGAAATAAATAGATTTCATTAATCGCCCATCAAAAGTCCCCAATAGAGCGGAAAGTCCATTTCCCGTCAATATCTTCAGTGGATTGATTTATATCAGTCGACTAATCTTAGGACATTTGACAGATTCTTTCGTTATCAAAATGACATTTTGTGGTTGGAGATCGTATTCTCGGAAAGGAAATTGAACGATGGAATTCATTACATTCTTATATAGTAAATCTATTATTTTTTTCTTTCTAATATAATTTTTACTATTATAAGTTAGTTTAAAAAATCGTCAATTTTGTATAGCAAAATAATCTCGTAATTAAGATAATGCCATAATTTTGTTTTTATCATATAAAAAAAAAATATAAAAATCACAAATAATATTATTTAATGACGAACTAAGCTTACCAAATTAACTGTATATTTACCGAGTCCGACCCCGACTGACCTTTACAAACATTTGTTTTACTCGCTTATTGTGTATGCTCGGTACATATTTGTATGTAATATTAACGTACTCTATGTTTACCTTATTTTTGAAATAATAGATTATGTTTAAAACAAAAATATAAATTTATTTTTTGTTATTGTTAGTATAATATTATTGGACAATCTTCAGGGGAATTTAATTTACATGTATATAATAAGCTTCTTAATTAACTAATCATATGTTATCCTGAGTGAGATATCAATTTATGATTTTATATTATGATATATTATACTCAGAATTCTACCAACCATATCATACCAACTTATTTTAATTTTATAAAGTAAGTCTCTGGAACCCATTGATAAATATACAAAGACTAGCGGACGCGCGCAGCTTCGCTTGCTTATTTAGGGGTGCATTGTAATAAACCACGAAACATGTGTTCAATGAAAGATTTTTAAGAGTCTATATTTTAAACTTTTGTAAAAATCGGTGGCGATTTAAAGATTTTTCCATACAAACTTTCAACCCCTTATTTGCACCCTTAGGGGGAGAATTCTAGAAAACGATGAAACACGTGTTCAATTAAATACTTTTAAAAATCTCAATTTCAAATTTTATAAATATCGGTGCTGATTAAATTTTTTTTCCATAAAAACTTTCAACCCCTATTTCACTCCTTTAGGGTTAAAATTTTTAAAAATCCCTTCTTAGTGGATGTCCAGATTACGAAAGTAAACATCTGTCCAAATGTCACGTTTCTACGCACAGCGGTTACGGCTGTGCGTGCGTCTTACCTCAGTCAGTGAGGACAAGTCCTTTTATATATATAGATATTAGTAACTCAAACCGTAATTAAAAGTCAACGTTTCTATATGAGAACACCTTTAAGCTGCAGTTTCTAAAATACGCTCAGACGCCACCGTTTGTGTAAACGTTGGAGGCACTTTCCACGCGGGAGCTCCTCCGAGAACAACGTAGTACGTCGCATTGCAATACTATTTTAAGTATTTACCGTTTCGCTTGCTAATGTTAGCTTTCCTAAAATAATAATGTTTTGTTAGCAGTGTAGCGTGTCTTATTATTTTTCTGTTTTATATTGTTTAATATCTGAAGCTCTTTGCATGTGCGCTGGAAATGCGTGAAGATGTCTCTTCTGATAAAGTAAACATTTACTTCATAACACATTTACTATAACTATGTTGAATTAAGTTATATTATTCAACATTATATTATGTTGAATGAAAAAAATATATATTTTCATAAACAAAATTTAAGTTAGTATATTAATAACGAAGTTCTATAAAACATACTAAACTACCAAAAATAATTGAATTAACATTTCTTAAATACCTCGGGAGAACAAAGAGACATCATAAAATAATTCTACATTGGATCTACCGGAACGAGAGCCGTAGAATAAATATAATTTTGCGTCTTACAATTTTAAACGACAACACGAAATAAGTCATTTTTACGTTTTAATTAAAAACGGTCTTAATAAAATTGCGAATCATAAAAACAGTGTTCCAAGCTGATTGATGATTTATTTTATAATATATTTTGTCTTTGAACGGATCCTGATAAAATAACCGTTTACTCTGTGGTTTTTTTGGCAGAGTATTTATAATTTAGTTTGTGCTTAACATCCCGCATGATATACATTATTTAATAACAAAAATAGTGTTGTTTATTTTTTTTTTTAATTTATATCCATAAAAAACTGTATTTTTCATATAAATAAATTTTGTGCTGAATTCGAATACACAACCATTATTTAAATAAAATATCTAATATAATTTGTTTCAGCATTAACATCAGCTCATGAAATAACTCAGCTGAAGGTCCCGCTATACGCGGACCCTCGGCGCGCAGCTGAGCTCAGCTGTCACTTCCAGATGGATGACCAGAGACTACACTCCGTCAAGTGGTACCGAGACATGCACGAGATATTCAGATACAGACCCTCACAGCAGGTAGCTTCGATCTCTATTTAATGGGGTTTTTTCCCTGTAATATTAAATTAATCCGACTTTAGATATGATGAGACTGAAAACGTTGATAGACATTTATGTTTTAAAGCAACATTAATGTTGATATACCTATTAACATATATTAATAAATGTTCTCATATATGTAAGCTAAAAACATCTTATCAGATAATTTGTAGCCATATAAAATACGTTAGTAGGTATTTGACGAAACTTTTCGCTTTTTGACTTATTGTTTTTGTATTTTGAGTAATTAACAAATTAAGTAATTACTTTATATAGTTTTTATAAATTACCAGAATTATTTATTTAATAGCTTAAAGCTGTTACACGAGTATACACCTACGGAGTATAAATATAAAACAAAATCACTTCAAAAGTATTATTATGCTTGTAACTTTACGTACTAGTAAGTCCCGTTAGAAGTACTTGATTTATATTTATACACATAAGAAGATAGTTTATATAATGAAAAGGTTTATTCAAATTTTATAGTCATTTACACGATATAAAAAAACTGGACAAGCGCGAGGCAGCCTCGCCCACTGATGGTTCCGCATAATTAGTGCGTCATAAAAAATGAACAAAATATGTTTTGGAACTTATGAGGCGATTATTATACAGGATTTAATAAGAAATATATAGTTTTCAGATTTATTCCTAAGTTAGTACTAATTGTAGATGCTAGCTACCGAATTTCATTTTTCATTATCTTACAGAAGTCGGTTCATAAAATTGATAATATGCATTATATTGTGATACAATATTATTATAGTTTATAGGACATGTTGTACTAAGTAATGAATATCTGCACAGGTTCCAATCCGGCTGTTCAATGTGACCGGTATAATGGTGCAAGGCGGCGACTGCCAAGAGGACTCGTGCACGGTGCGCGTCATGCCGCCGCCCGTCGCCGCGAGAGCTGCCTACACGTGCGAGGTGTCCACAGAGGGGCCCAAGTTCCAGATAGCGAGACAGACTAAACATATGACTGTTGTTGGTGAGACAACTTTACATAGTTTTACTAAGAGATTATAACTGTGTAAATTGGCGCCTGTAAAATTTTTGCGTAAACTATAAAAAAAGTATCATTTTTCGTTGTGGTAGGAATTTTAAGAAATCTCTTCTTAGTGCTTTTATTCCATACCTACCAAATATCAATTTTCTAAGTTTATTATAGTTTCGTATTTGTGTATTGTTTATTTATGTTATTACAAGTCATGTGTCGAATATTGGTATTGCAACATTCACACCGTACATTCCTACATATGCGGTAGCGAACGTTAAATCTCTAATAGTAGAATGTTAGATTTCGCTTCATGAATATGTAAATGTTTAAATTATTAATATTGCGGATTTTAGAGAAGCTCAAATAGAAACTAGAATTTAGGCGAATATTGAATGAGTACGCTCTGGATTTGTAACAGTTTGTTGTTACTAGTACAAGCCTGATATCGAACAGAATAAATAACTTTTAATATTTCGTTTAATTTACTTTTATTTATTTTTTAAATACATTCATTTATTAACGTTCATTAACAATGAAAAATATCTAGATAGAGAAGATCATTTTTGAATATAAAAATAATAATATTAACAAAAAAGTAGAAAGTTAAAAACAGCGTGATATAATATCGTGATATTATATGATATCACTAAACCTGTCTATCAATCTTTACCAATCATTTTAAATTTTCAATGAAGTCGTTTACATGAAAATGGAATTAAATACATAGTAATATAATATTAACAGTCAATGCTGAAGAAAGAGCGAATAACTATGAATTAAAAACTTTAAAAAAAATCTCCACATTTTTTTTAGAAAAACGTCTTGATCGAAAAGTATCTTGAAACGAAAAGTATCTTGATTATTTTGTATTAATTTAATTATGGTCTGTATAACATTCTTACTGACAGTTGTTATCCGCAACTTTCATACATAAACGTAACTCTACTCTCTAAACAACTGAAGGTCACATATAGCAATACGGGTTACAGGTTACCTGAAAATGTTTACATATACTAAACTTTTAAGTTCAATTTTTAACATCGTATAAAAGAGAACATTTGTCTTTTAAACTTTTTTAAGGCCTATTTGCCATTATTTTATCTAAATTTACAAGTTTTGGAGGTAATGATTGCTAAATCTATCTCATTTCAGAATTTATTTATGAACCATCAGTCGAGTGCATGCACTTATATAATTTAATTAAAAAATCGGATGTGTTCGAGAAATCAATATTTAACTGCATCTAGTTCAGCGAAAATCACTTACACAGTACAACTACAACTTTATTTAGCTTTACTTAATGCTTCTAATTTTAACATAAATTAGTTATGTGAAGCTTTTGACTCCAACTAGAACGGCTCGTACCTACCTAACACTTTAATTACGTTTACATTCCTACTATTAAGTACTGTGCTCTAAAGTAGTGTATGTAACTGGAGTTCCTTTACAAGATTACCATAACAGTTTAGTTAGCGTCCCGTACTTCAGCTAATTTGAACAACTTTATTGGAGCTTTAGGATGTTTTGTTTTTCTTAAGATTATTAGTGAATAAGAGGTAGCAAGAGAAAATATAATACAATATAATTATCGTTCTTTTTTGGTAAACGTTTAAAATTAATATAAAATTCTCTTTATAAGTTAGTTTCCAATTGCATGGATATAATGAAGTTTTATTAGTCTTACCACTTAGCATTTAAACTAAATAACCTTGAAAAAGGTAATGTGGATTTTTTTAAAATAATTTATTTGGTTAAATCTTTTAAATATACAAATATTACAAAACAGCAGCGCTTTCAACGGTTTGACTTATATACCGTAATGAACTCTATAACAATTTGTTCCTTACTTTTCTCTTGCATAGTCATATACTATGTTCATAGCAGCGTCGTCACGAGCTGAGGTTGGAGCACGTCGGCAAAGGAAAAGTTAATGTGGGGCCGTGTTTGTGTTGTCCTTTGCTGTGAAATCTTTCTGAATAATTTTCAAGTGCGCAATAAAGTCTGTACATTATCCTAGTTGATTCCTTGTTACTATTCTAATTAATTTGGCTTGAAAAGACAATTGAGAAGGATTTTTATAGACTCGGTGTATGAAAAATAAAATTTGAGATGAGATACCCGAAGGCAATCTAACTTGTTATCAAATCTCGTTAGAGGCTTCAAAGTTTCATTTGTATTAATCTTCGTACTAAAGTCCATTACCCTCGCAGCCATGCCGCACAAGGACCCCACAATACTTGGCGCTCCTAAACTAGTGAGGCCCGGCGAGCAGGTACTGCTCAACTGCTCCTCTGACTACTCCCTGCCGCCCTCTGATATTGATTGGTACATAGACGATGAGATTGTAAAGGTACGTATGTCGTTATATTTATAGTACTTAAGTTATACTGTGAAGCAGTAACACTTGCTTTAGTTATCTGACTCTGGCTGAAAACAAGATGGTAGTGGATTCGATCCTCGTTCGGGTAAATGACTATACCTAATTTAAATATTCTCATCGCCCTATTGTGATAATATATTTCTTGCCTTATCGTTGAACAAAACTTAGCCTCTTTTCAAGAATTTTCCACAAGAATTTTCTTAATACAACTCAAAGAATTCAGAAAATTTATACCTTAAAAATTAATATTTTGTTACAAATGTTCCAGTGGGATTAAACTTAATAATAAATATACAGGCTCATTTGAATAATTTTCATTTTCTCGCTTTAGTGACACTACATACCTTGGCGTGCTCGAAAAATGGAAATAAATATCCTAACATTTGGTTCCCTAGGGTATTCGCCCTCAGCTACAAGCGGAATACAATATGAAATTGACAAAAATATTTAAACATTCACTATTGTGCACTAAATTCGACACCATAGACTTACCACTTCCAAATTAGTAAAATTAATATGAAAATATTTATATTATTTTTCAATAATATGTACCCAATTCGTCGATATTACCAAATATCTATAAATTAAGTGATCACTTTTTAATAATAAGCTACCTACTACTGCTACTACCGCCTACATTCCCAAATCCGTAAAATCTAAAACATAAGTCTACCGTCGACCAGAATTCGAATGCACTATATAATAATCCCGTGGTTGATTAACAACACCTTTAAAATAATAAATGAGAAAGAACTACAATACTGCTATTCTCTAGAAAAAGTAGCATTACCTAGAAAACAAGAAAAGAATAGAAAAAATGTTACCAGAACATATATATGTGGTTTCACTTTGTAACTACCTGGAAATGAGCTAATAACAAAATGCGCTCATTAGAATATACGGAGGTGGATATTACATTTTTATATGAGGAAAACTAGTATGTGACCTTTTTTTGCCCTCTCGTTAGGAAACGGTGATATGGGAAAGTGACGTACATTTTAAATCTAAAATTAAAATGTATATGATAAACATTATTACTTTCCATAACGTTTTATTTAATAAATAATTAGTATAATGACTGTTTGTTATTTAATTTTTTTATTGTTTTGTTTTATATAAGTACAAATTATTCGTATTTTGGAGTAACTATAATTAAATATACTTACGAATGGTGTTCATTACGAATTTTAAACTATAAGAAATATTTAAAATTTTTATGATTCCGAAAACAAACATAATTTAATATAGCAGTTTTTATGTCAATGATATTATTACTTAAATTACGAAATGGAAATTTGAACTCGTTATATTTATGTAGTAATATTTATAACTTTTCTATTTTAATTTTTCCAGTTAAACGACTTGATTTGTAAGCTTACAGTAGGCAAATAGGATAAGTAGGTCACGCTATTGGGCTTTCTGCGATAAAACTTTAAAGTAGAAGCTAAGCCATAAGATAGGCGGTGAAGCGGCTCAAGAGGTAGGCCAAATCGATTTAGCTGTTTGTCCTCTTGTTCTCCTAATGGAGACACAAATCCAAACCGATTTGAACGGGTACTGTCAATTATTGTAATTGAACTTAGTCGGCGATTGAATCCACAAATTAAACAATTGCACATTCAACGATCTTCGCTGTATTTAAATTTTATATTTAGTTACAGTTGATTGTGATCATTTTTTGGCCGAGGCTATTGTAGCGGAGTGGAATAGTGTTTGACCTTTACGGTCAATGATAGCATAGATAGATAGGATAGGGGATGTGCTCATTTTCAAGCGACTTCAAAAAAGGGAAAGGCCTCAATTTGCTCGAATATTTATTATGCATATATATATAACTAATTTTAAAATCACTTTATATAAATAGGGGCAAAAAAGCTTTATGAACGTACTTCCGTTTCACAAAGTTGTCTCGTCCGCTGTAATTAAGCAATGTTAACAACATATTAAATTCCATAACGGAACGTGACTGAGCGTAAATTCTAGGTAGACTATGTGTTTATTAAAAAGCTTGCATTACAACGACGCGACGTATAGTTGGAGCTCCTGTAATAAGTACTTTTAGTGAGATAAAAAAGTCAAAATTTTGATCTATAATAAATGTAATACAACGTGTAATAAAAGTGGAAGAGAGACAGGGGAGACCTCTGTTTGACTTCGAGAACGCAGTATCGATGATACCAGAGGAAGATCTCCCGGAGGGCATGTGTGAAGAGGTTAATGACCGACCGTTCATATTTTTTAGTTATACTATATCATTTTACAGACAGAGCCCTGGCAACGTCTCGAGCTAAGCGCGCCCCAAGCAGGCGGGCTGCGCGCGTCCTGGCGCGTGTTGCGCGTGGCAGTGCCGGCGGCCGCGAGCGGGGCGCTGCGCGTGCGCTGCGAGGCGACCCTGCCTGTGGAGCCGCCCGTGGTGAGGGACACGGCCGCCACCGTCACGGTGTACTCGCGGACGCTGCTGTCCAAGTATGTGTCTAATGGAGGTATGTGTTGAATGTTGTTAGTTATAATAGATTGTTTAAAGACCATGAGAAACATTCCAGCCAAACGGGGAAAACCAAAAATATGTATATTTAAGACATGAAAACCCAGTGGCTGCGATTTAAATGTACCGCCATGGCGCTTAAGCAGATATATTCGTATTGTGATACATAATGTATTAGGTATATTATAATTATGTTTTTTTAACAAAAACTATTTATTTTTTTATCTATTTGTAACGCCAAATATTATATTACGTTATATTAAATTCTTCTTACATTTTAATAAAATAGAATGTTGCTTTAAGCTCCCAAACTAAATTTGAAACTTGATTAATATTTCATTGAGTTAAATTTGTTTGATAGAAAGGTAATCGCTCAGGGCGCGATTCTAGAAATAAGAAATCAGCTTATGTATTTTATAAAGTTTAGACAATAATATTATTGTTTCTTATTTACATTTAAAATTTTGAATTTCTCCCACTTCATTTCCTTCCACTTCTACTTTCCGCCCAATTTTCGAAACGTACCGTAGTGAGTGCAGAACTCAACGGCTCGCTTTGTTTTCTTAATAGGGGAAATTATTTTAATTTTCTTGTAGAAAATGAAAATAATTTCCTTCTTTCTTTTCCTACAAGTAGGTGTTGAACCCATTAGCGTGAAATTTACAGGCTGACGGTGTTCCTCTGCGACACGACTGTTCTCATGAATAACTTAATATTTATTATTATATTGTTGCAGGTACATTCGTTGGGAGCAAAGGCTTGATCGTCGTTTTGATTTGGACTTTTAAGGAAATATTAAAGTTAGTGAGCTTATGAGGCTTGGTTAAATATATTTCAAGTGATATTAGAATAAGTGTAGATAATTCAACGGCCTCAATTTTAAATAGTTAAGAGCCATAAAAATAATCGATATTTAAGTCGATGCATAAAACACCTTAGTGGAAACATACGATTAGAAATCGTTACTATGAAACTTACAATCAAAGTGAATTTCATTCAATATAGATACATGAATAGATTAAAAATATTGTATAAAGTTATTATTTTTGGTACGTTTCGTAGGTATTAAACGTTGTTTATTAAAATATTGTCAAAATGTATGTGTTTAATAAATAATTTATTAAATAAATTATATACTGATTAACATAATACAATTAAACTTACTCCCAAATTCTAAGATTTGTCCTGCATTTTAATTAACTAAAGATTTCGCTGAGCAAAGTATTCAAAGAATGTATACGTACTGACGTGCGTAGGTATAACTGAAAGAACTTTAAGCTTTTAAGTTTTAACACCTAGTTAAATTTTAATTTTTTTGAATTCATTAAATTCTATTTTTTTTCTTTATTCCTTGATAATTTCACACAACATGAATAAAATTAATATTAATATTAAAAATTCGTAAAATAACGCTGTATTTTTTTCAATGTCTTTAAATTAATCAAAAATAAGATAGTATATTCTGTTACATTCATATAGTCACAAAGGACTTAAAAAGGTGATCAGTGGCTTCTAACTAAAAGAAACACACTATAGGAGATACAATCAAAAAAAATACTAAAATACGTGCACTACTTCATATATTTCTTTGTTCAAATCTGTTGCCAGCTGCCGCCATAACAGTCTATCACACGATATGGCACAGGTCACAAAAAATAGGTCATATTTTATCTAAAAGCATACGAATATTCCAAAATTACTAGATTTACTAAAAAGTGCCAAAATCACAATTGAATTTATTAAACTTTTTTAATTGAATTCATATTTCTTTAATGCTAAATGTAAACAGGTGTGGATAGTGAGCAATCATTTTAGAATTGCAGTTTTTAGGAGAGTTTTGTATAGTTCGCAATTTTACTTGAGTGATTAAGCATTTATTTTTAAACATTGTTTAATACTTACCATGACTAGTAATGAAACATACAGATATGCCGTAGGTTTGTAAAGAATTATGCATTATATTAAGTAAAAGTTCACTTAGTTACTTTAACATATGTATAAATATAGGCGTTAATCTCTGGCTGTGTGTCACTTAAAATAATGTCAATTTTTTGCACAAAATAATCGTTTTATCTTTGACGTAAAGTAAATCGACTTTTTTTTATTTCATTCACTAAATTAAATGTGATGCGTAAATAAATTATGATATGAACGTGTTGTATTTATTTAAAGCCTTTATACCTCACATTAAATAATTAGTTAAGTAACTGCTTAATATCAAATGAAAATATTGACATTACAGCTTAATATTAAAAAAGCTGCAAAATATTTAAAATCACGTAATAATTTGTGTAAAACAATAAAATGTAAATATTTAACAAAGATTCAAAGAGCCACGATGACCTCGATATACAGATTAACTCGACTCACGTTAAGAGGATAAAATCAGGACAGCCTGCTTCAGAGTAGGTATACGTAAATCTTTAGAGTGTAAGATTGAAGGTTGAAAGTGTTGTGGTCCATTTAAATTGTTGCTTTTATTTAGTGTTATATTAAACTACTTGCTCAAGGAAACTATCTAAATGTAACTGCAAGGTAAGTTAATACATCATCAGCATTAAAAACAAGACCACAAGGCCGAATTAGGACGTCAACGTCAGCGGAAAACGTGGATAGAGTGCGGGCTTCAATTCAACAATCCCCTCGGCGTTCTGTTCGGAAACATGCCGCTTCACTAGGATTATCTTTCAGTAGTGTCCGCAGAATACTGCATAGAGACCTTAAATTTCACCCATACAAGATTCAGGTAGTGCAAGAATTAACAGTTAGAGACTTAGACACACGAACAAATTTATGCCGCGACATTCAGCAGATCCCCCGCACTGCTGTTTTGATCTTCAGTGATGAGGCACATTTTCACCTCGCCGGAACTGTCAACAAACAGAATTTTCGATACTGGGCTGAGAATAACCCACGAAACCTACACGAACGACCACTTCACAGCCCTCGAGTGACAGTGTGGTGCGCTATTGCAGAGTTTGGTGTGTGGGGTCCCTATTTTTTTGAAGAAGATGGTCAAGTCGTCACAGTTACCTCTGCTCGGTATTGCGACATGCTTGAAACTTTTCTGAAACCGAAATTGGAGGAATTAACGCAGAATCATGACAACGATAACATCTGGTTCCAACAAGATGGTGCTACAGCCCATACATCCAGGCGTTCAATGGAAATCCTGCGACAAATGTTTCCCGGTCATCTCATTTCTTTGCGAGGTGACGTTGGGTGGCCGCCGAGATCACCTGATTTAACCCCCTGCGATTTCTTTCTCTGGGGTTACCTGAAGGAAAAGGTGTACACGCATCGTCCCCGAACCATCGATGAACTGAAGGCTGCAATCACGGAAGAAATCAATGCTATTCCGCTGAATATGACTCGACGAGTAATGGACAACTTCCGGGAAAGGCTTCAGCAGTGTGTGGTCAATGGAGGTAGACATTTACAGGATATCATTTTTAAAACTAACTAAATTAAAACTGCATGTTATGTGCTTTCAAACAATAAAATAATTTTTACTGCATGTCGCTTTGTTTTTAATACACACCTTATTGAAATCGGAAAGTTCAATATGACTCACCCTGTATATACATTAGATGTATCCTATAGTGTAATGAGTCTCCCTGTTGAATAATCTGTAGACATCGATTTTTCATTCATCGCCTATACTATATACATATTCAGGCGGACTCTGTCGCCCTCGGTGACGTTCGGTAATAGATTGCTTCGAGATTGTCCCTCGAGGCAAGTAAAATGGCAGATTAAACTTAGATTACATTCTTAATTAAAATATCTATATTATGTGGTTTACAATTGTGTTGATAATTTCATGCCTGAGTGCTGTAAAATTAAGAAACGGTAAAAATGTAAAACTATACTCTCTATGAAATTACGAGTAATGTGGTCGTCGCCTTGGATCATATTATTTGTATATCTGATACAAATGACCCGCACTTCCCTCGGGACGTGCCAAGATGGCTAATTTAAAACTGAATACATTGTGGACATTGGATTTGCTACCTTTATGAGAAGCCGCAACACGGTGCGCCTGGCGTGCCTCCAGGCTGGCGGATTGTCAACTATTTTTTTTCGTTTAATTTCTATTAAGGATCATTTGAAACTTTTATTTTTCACCTTCCGGTTTATTTCTGTTTGTTTTGTAAATAGTAAGAACACTACATGTATTATACAATGGCTTAATTACTTAAATAATCTATACTAAATATTAAAAATGTGATTTTATATGTGAACGTTATTTGAGTAGGAAAAGCACAAACATATTACTTATACGATTACAAAGGAAATTCGTCAAAAAGCCTCTCAAGCGCTGTAATGATTGGAAATGTGTTCGCAAAATCGCTGAAAAGAAAAAATATAATTGGCTAAAATTACGGACTTTCATAATTTTTATTAATATTGTCTTGTTAAGTCTACATTAATTTATTTAATACCGTATTTACAAACAATTATAAATTTAGTACTACGTCGTTACTTTTGTATTCTCTAATTCTCTTTCTCGAAGCGTAATTAAAATTCACTTTTATACGATAATAGGCATAAAATGAACATTGCTTTTGTATAATGAATTACTGTGTTTATTTTTTATGCTTAATAAAAATATGAATGCTTAAATAAATAAAGATAGCTTCTTTTTACTTTACCCGTAGATATTCATAGGTTGCTTAATTAATAATCCAAGATGTAATTAAGAAAAAAGTTTTAATGTCTTTTTTACAACAAAACATATTCATGTACCAACAACATTAACCGATCTGGTACAGAAAAAATTGTAAAAGTTTCCAGCGTCAGATTAAAAAAATCTTTTACTGGAATAAATTAAAACACTTTCAGCTTTACTAATTTACTCGTCGTATGTGCTAAAAGACGTACCGACGGTCGATGGAGCCGATACGTGCTAGAGTGGAGACCGCGCTTAGGCAAGCGTAGTGTAGGACGCCCTAGAGCACGATGGACGGACGATTTAAAGAAGGTGGCTGGCACCGGATGGATACGAGAAGCCCAAGACCGGGATGGTTGGCGTTTGATGAGGAAGGCCTACATTCAGCAGTGGACGGCGATAGGCTGATGAAAAAAAATGGGCTAAAATATTATTTGTTAGTAGTATTATAGTACTTTACCTAATAGTCCCACGTCATCTAATCAGATAGCAATAAACATAATTATTCCTTTGGACGTGATTTGAACACAACAATCGGTACAGGTAATGGTATCGACATTGTGTATCTCTACAATAGATTATATCATTAATACGGATATGCAAAAGTAACATTCTAAAGGGTTTCTATTTAGTAGCGAACGAACCCTGCGCTCATTGTTTATGTAGATTGAAGAAAGTTTCATAATATCAGTGTGTGACACCAGAGGGCTGTAGATCGCCCCTCGAGAGTCCTCTCTATATTAAATTTGGTTGTATTTTTCTTTAAGCTATTCTAATTTTAAAAATTCCATTGGGATCGTAGTGTCTGAGTATGATATAAAATTACATGAACGATGATCTTATGATAAACTTAAAAGAGAAATGTCAAAATTAAGTAACTTATATTAGCTCTTAGGGAGTTTCTGTTTTCTTTTGTTTTAACTCTAATGTAACTATAATATTCCATATTTGAAAAGTATCGTTTAGTAAATGACGTCTAGTAGAGACTAAATGAGACCAGTTGTTCGAAGCAATTTTGACACAGACATAGTTAATAATATATAATTGTCGCGACCTGCGCGTGACGGGTAATTATAAGTTTCAGTTTCAGTGAAGCACGGCGCGGTCCTCGCAATGAACGGCGTCGCGGTATACTCGTAGTTCTGTTGTACATTGTTGCTCCTAGTTTAAGAGCTATTAGTCTGATTCAATTCAGGCAGCTTTTAATGATTTACCACATGAATATAATATTTTGAAATAAATTTCATATATTCCAATGTGGAGTAAATATTCATAATTATTTTATTTTATTCTTCTACAATTTGAGGCTAAACCTAGCGATCTCTGTGACTGAGTGACTACTAATGAAACATTAGCCAAAAAAAATAATGTTCTAAATATTAAATATTACATATTTTTTTATGTGAGTTAATATATATTATGCAAAATTAAAGTTCAAAAGCCTTAATTTAAGCGGGTCACCATGGACGCTCGTCTCATTTTTTATGTAAATAGCGTGCAAGAACTTTTATAATACCAGCTCGTGACGCCAGAGGACCGCGGCACATTCCGGCGGTTATTGGTCTGCAAAATTACATATTTTATTATTTATGAATTTATAAATTCCTCATCAAAAAAGTATAAGGCAAAAAATATTAACATATAGTTTACAAGAATTGTTCCGTAATGTTTGATTTCGTTACTAATTGGGAAAAGTAAACCTTTCCTTAAGAAAAAACAATTTTAATTCCAAGAATGTTTATGACGCTTGTCATCCTATTTAATATCTAGGATCGGTTGTTCGTATTATAATTTAACGGAAGTTAGATACAGAATTTGAACTTTAGTTAACTAATAACTACCAAAGTAACCACCACCCAAGATCCATACTTCTTAATAGTACTCACCGGTGTTGGATGTGCACAGAAACTTCCAGGCTTTATAAAATAATGAAAGTCTGGTTGCTTTGTCTCTGAATATTTATATATTTTCACATTTTCATTATATGTTAATCGAGCTTTAAATTTAAATCACATCATATATTTGTCTTCTCGTAATTTTGCTTTCATAAAGCATTTTTATTTGAAAATAAATATGGACTGGACTGGAAACTAAGAATGATCCAACACGGCCTTTTTATTCATGAATGAAAAGAGATTTGACGAGAGAGGATTTGACGAGAGGGTTACAAGTTGGCATTCAGCTTTCAGTCCTGTTTAAAAGCGCACTAGATTTCATTTTTATTCAATGACATTATAATGTATGTATGAATGATGCACTCAAGTAAACATTTTGTAATAGTAAAAAACACATCACTTTTAGGTGGATTGTTTAAGTGTTCACTGCGTGATATAAGGGTACAGTTAAATATTATTATCATTGATTAGTTTTCCATTTATTTCGATACATGAATCTTGTAACACACACAAAAAAATCTGGATTAACTTATCATATTGCAAAAAGCCCACAGGCGACGATATTAGTGAACTCAGGGGAAGCCCCGGTTGATCTTCTAGAACTCAGTATCAATGATACGGGAGGAATGTCAGGTAAAAAACATAAAGACCCCCAGAGGGCATGTATTTTCATATAAGATAACAGTGGACGAGGTGAAAAAGGTATGTTTGCAGGGACCGTAGCGTAAAAGTGAATTTAAAAATAATTAAGTAGGCAACTAGTTAAATTACTCAGGCGAGAAAAAGGCTTTTTAAAAATTATTTATTTAATTTTATAAACAACCTTTCTGTTTTAAAGCAAGTTGAAGACAGAGAATCTTTATTAAAATTTTATATAATTCAAAACAGTTAAATCAGCAAAATACTAAAACACTATTGTTCGATTCCGCGAGGTGCAAGTGCGGCGTCATCGGAATGTATCCTTATGCTTATGTAACTCCTCCCTCCTTAAGATGGAAGCTGGTCCTGCAGGTTCCTGAAGCGTCCTCGCTGCTGGTTTCCTCCGGGACTCTGGGAAAATGCTCGTAGATTTTCCAAAAATAACATTTATTATAGTAGTATATAATAATCATAGATAAGCTTGAAACAGCCAGGATAATACTCTATTTCTTTATTTTCTCCTCTTCTTCTAAGGTTTGGATATTATATGCAAGTTGATGTATATAATCGAGAGGTATATATTCTAAATCCTTCTTTTAGGTAAGAGTGCCCTTTGTTACCAAGTATAAGGGTTGGAAATAAGGAATAACTAGGTTATATTTATCATTAGAAATGGAAGGAATTTCTAGGATGGAAATTAGGAAATGTTCTGTACTATATGCTTTCATCATAATAGACACTTTGATTTATTTATTTGAATAGGTTTAATGTTTACAAAATTAAAACTACATATATTTTTTATGAATTAATAAATTTCCTTATAATAATTAGTAGTATCTAACTACTATCGAAACTAAACCATATATAATACCATGATTAACTCTAGAAATAGTAAAAATATTTTTTTTTTGTTTTTTTTTATAAGTAAATCTAACTTATATTCTATTTTATTTCTATAAACCTTATATATCCTTTAAGATGAAGTATTCTCGCATACAACAAAATAAGTTCTTTAAAATAATTATATATTATTATATATAGTATTTATTTGTATGTAAAATTATTATATATAATATTTATCTGTATATAGAACTATTATATATAATATTTATTCGTTATTAAGTAAGTAAAAGCAAGGTTAAACGTATCATTTTGTTTCAGAGTTTTTCTTTAATTAATAAAATTTAAATAATAATATAATATAATAAAATTCCATTATGTATGGGATCTAGGGTTATTTTGTGGAACACGAGGGACCTGAAATAAGATGAGGCCTTCGTAGCAATTTATAACGAACTCTATTAGAATTAGAGTTTGGATGATTTTTTATAATCTCCGTTATATAGTAAGGGTGCAAATTAATTATCTTATACGGACCTTTGAAATCTGGTATGGCTTTATCTCTGAGCGCCGTCTTAGCTACTTGCTCATAGACTGTTTCACCTACCTTATGTGGTCTTCTTATGTATTTCCTTAAAGATGATACTATTTTCTTCTCAGTATTATTTACTTTGGTACATACGTCCTTTATCAATGATCTAGTTACTCTATTATCAACTCTGTACTTCGAACTGGGTGTTATTTTAGGGTTATATTTCGAACTGGGCGTTATTTTAGGGTTAAACTGCCTAACTTGTCTGTCATTATCGTTATATTTAATTAGTAAACCTTTATTTTCGTTATCTATTTGGGAATGGTTGGTGGACACTAAGTTATTAGGAACAATAGTACTGATACTCGTACTGTCAGTCTCTGACGGGCGAATCTTATGTCTGTCGTTGTCAGGCTCTATGTTGTTATCGTTGTTATTACTAGATACAGGGGGTACCTGCACTATGTTTTCATTAATTTGTGCATTTATGTCTTGGGATATACTGTCAAATATATTGTCGTCTTTAATATTGTTAGAATTTACGGTTGATAATGATTCGTCAGCTTTTGTATTTTGTTTGCCTTTTTTATATATAATATTATATGGTCGTAATTTAAATGTACCTATGTTACTTATGGTTCGTCCTTCTGAATTAGTATTAATGACTTTGGTTATAAATTTTCCATTTTTAACATTAATAATAGCAGCAGGGGATGTTAATCCCTTAGACCAAATATAGTCGTCGTAGATATAAAATCCGTCAGTATAGTTTGTTTTTAACGTGATAAGTTTTTCACACTTTGGTTCTATTTTTATAAGTTTCTTATTATAGTCGAAATAAATAGGTATGTCGGCTGTCGCTGTATGTAGTATTTTATTTTTCAAATTAATATTGCTAGATAATGATTTTAATAAATCTAGACCTATAAGTCCTTTGTATTTAGGGTCGAAATCAAAAATAAGGAATTTATGAAGAGTATCACTATTAAAGATTGGGGGTAAAGGTAAATTCACTACATGATTATGCTGTGTTGTCGCATGAGCTGTTTTTATTTCAAATGGTTCATATTCTACACAATTTTGAAAAATAGAATTAAGTATAACTTCTGGTGAGATAAGGGATCTCGAAGCTCCTGTGTCAATTAAAAACTTACCTTTAAATTCGGGAATTACTATGTAGGGTAAATGATCTTTATCATGATTATTTATTTTTACTATCTCTTTACGTCTGGGTCTATGCCTAACGTAAAATCCTGCTGGTTACTTATTTCGTCATTAACTGGTTCATAAGTATCCTGCTCGTCTGGTATATGTATATTATCATAATAATACTCACCTGGGGTGTAGTGTTGGGAATACTCATTGAGTTGTTGCTCCTGTGGCTCGTCTGTGTAGAAGAGTTCCTCCACTGCGAACTGCGGCTTCTCTGGTTTATTTGTTGACCTCATAGTCACATCTGATATTTTTTGGGGTGGATTTATTTGCTGGTGAGGGATGTTACCTCTATGATTAATAAAAGGTCTATAATTACCTGAGGGTTGTCGGTTTTTCCATGGTAGCATTGACTGAACCCATTGTTGACGTTGTTCTGGTGTCCAGTTATTTTGTCTAGGGGTAAAATTTGAATTTACGTGCATAGGTGGATTATTTAATCTAGATTGTGAATTTGAAAATGGAATAAAGTTTCTATGATTTTCTTTAACCTTACTTTGGGGGTTTGACATATTAAAATTATTATCAAATCTATTGTATGTGAGGTTAGCTTCTTCTTGCCTAGCTTGTACAATTGCTAGTTCTAATGTGGTAGGCCTGGCTAGACGCACACCTATTGAAATTTGAAAGTCTAATTGGTTCGTATATTGCTCTATAACCATGTTTTCATAATATTCTTTGTTACTATGTTTACCTACGGACAAAAGGGTGTCAAGTATGTCTCGAAGGCGTTTCCCAAAAGTTTCCGCGTCTTCATTTTTATTACGTCGCGTTCGAGTTAGCTCTTGCATTAGTTGTATTTCGTTCCTAGGTTCACCTAATCTTCTAATCAAAGCGCGTTTAATCGCGTCCCACGAGTCTAGAGACTCTTCGTATGCTATTGCATCTATTGCGGCTCCACTGAGTCTACTTTTTATCAAACACACAATAGCGGGGTGGTGTTTCGCTGCGCCCTCTATTAATTTCAATATATTATCTACTTCTCTAATATAAAAATTCAACGTTTTTGAATTACCATCGTAACGTGGCATAAAATCTGAAATTAACTTAAAACTAGAATTCTCGCAATTTTCAAAAGACATTTTATCTTTTAATCACGACTAACCTATTTAACAAAATAATTAAAACAAATAAAATATTTCAATTCAATATAATATTTATTAAAATAATATTTTATTATTTCATTTAATTATTTATTCATTATTTCATTTCATTTATTTATTATTTCATTTCATTTATTATTTCATTTATTTATTATTTCATTTCATTTATTATTTCATTTATTTATTATTTCATTTATTTCTCATAAACTTATTCAATAATAGTAAATGCCTATCGCGATTTGAGCTATATAGACAGATACAAAAATACGGAAGGAAATATAGCATAGGAACTTGGATAACAAAAGTACTCACCAAAGAAACCTCTGCATCTCCAACCGGGACTCAACTGCTTGGCAGAACCTCCGATGCTTAGGTGCTCCGCCGGTCTCGCCGTCGTAGATTCTTCTTAATAGATCGCGGTAATAACGATAGAAACCGTTCGCGGGCTTTAAGAGTTTGATTAAAGCCAAACACGCCGCGATCCTACCGACTGCGCCAGTTAAATTACTCAGGCGAGAAAAAGGCTTTTTAAAAATTATTTATTTAATTTTATAAACAACCTTTCTGTTTTAAAGCAAGTTGAAGACAGAGAATCTTTATTAAAATTTTATATAATTCAAAACAGTTAAATCAGCAAAATACTAAAACACTATTGTTCGATTCCGCGAGGTGCAAGTGCGGCGTCATCGGAATGTATCCTTATGCTTATGTAACTAACTTTAAAACTTATTTAAATTAACCTTTAAGTATGGACGTCGGGTCTGACAGACCCATCTAGTTCTACGAATTCTACAAATCGGCCACTTCTCGGTGACCTCCGCCACTGAGTCGCTCAGTACCTTTCATATTAATGACAAAATGAATGTAGATAGCAGTGGTTGTGTCTCTGGGTTCAAAACACGTGAGTATTTAACTTTCTAAACGCGGCCTGGGTCTGTCAGACCCGACGTCCATGTTTCCCATACATTAATGATTTCAAAACGCCATATATTTTTAAAATATTACAAAATATACTTTAATATTTTAATTGTATTATTTGTATTCAAATGTTTTTATTGTTATATATCATATATTATTTTGCATTATTTCTTATATATTTTAGTAATATAAATATTATTTACCAAAAAAGATTCAATTTTTTTAGATTTTATGATAAAATGGAAAAAAATGATCGACCAAGCACGTCAGGGACAAAAATATCGGTACTTTATAATCAACATCAAAAAAAGAATTGGACGACGATATTTTATAAAGAAAATAACACTTTATCAAACAAAAAGACGCGTTTCGTATACTAAACTACTCTAAGAATTGAGAATGACTTTGACTCGCGTTTCGCGATCTGATCTATCATTTATTGAACATGAAGCTAAAAAAATAGTTTTGGGTTCTTGAAAAACATGTACACTTTGCCCCCAAAAGATATATAGAAAGACAACACATACTTATGTTGACTGCAATCGTCCTGTTTGCCTACAATGTTGAAAGCCACTGTGTATCGATGTTCAATTGTACCTTATCTTGAGGTGTTGTCAAAATTTTTATTTTATACCATAAAATGTAATTTCTTTATTTTTTTTAATTGTTAGACTTTATATTTTGTTAAAAAAAAAATTATTTTATTATCTGTCTTTTTTTTATAGTATTATTTTCTTAAGAGTCATCCCATGTGGCCAAAGACTGAAATTGTGACTTTAAGTTACTTAAATCGTTGTGATGCGTAAAGTTTAATAAAAAGCGATTTTATTTATATTGATCTTGTTTGATTTGAGGCTATTCATGTAAACTAAAACATAAAATTGTCTCCTTCCTTTAAAAAACAGACGGAATATGACCAATAAATACACTGGTCTGACAGACCCGACGTCCATATGTGTGTTATAAAAAAATCACGTCCATAGTTAAAGGTTAAAAATCTATCCCATAGGATATTTAAACACTAATAACAGTGTATATTAAAAATATTTGTACAAAATAAATAAAGAATTGCTAAGTTTCAAAATTCTATTTTCATAATTTTCAGTGTACAAAGTCAAAGTCAAAGTCAAAATATCTTTATTCCATAAAAATGCTTAACATTCACTTGGACATGTCATAAAAGATAAAAAAAAATGGAAAACAAAATAACCAAAAAAAATGTGCAATTTTGACTTGAAAAAAGCCCGTTCAAATGGTTGAGCTCATGAGAAGATACAGGCAAAGAAACTCATGGCCACTCTTTTTAAATGCCAACATTTGTTATAAATCACAATTAACAATTTTAACTTAGAAATAGAGCAACTCATTTCCAAACATCTTTATCGCGAACATAATCTTTAACAGAGTAATAAGCTTTTTGGCAGAGCCTGTGCTTTACCACTTTTTTAAATTTGTTCAGTGATAAATTAACCACGTCGTTTGGAAGTTTGTTATAAAAGTGTATACTTTGACCTACGAATGAGTGAGACACTTTATGGAGCCTAGAGAAGGGCACAGCAAGCTTATTTTTATTTCTTAAATTATATTGATGGAGGTCACTGTTTTTATTAAATTTATTAATATTCTTATGCACATATACTAAGTTGTCGTAAATATATTGGGAGTGTAGTGTGAGGATGTTAAAGTCTTTAAATTTATTCCTTAGTGACTCCCGTGGACCCATTTTATAGACTGCTCGGACAGCCCGTTTTTGGAGCACAAAAATGGTATCTATGTCAGCGGCACTACCCCAAAGTAATAGGCCGTAAGACATAATGCTATGAAAATAGCTGAAGTATACTAAACGCGCGGTGTCAACATCGGTCAGTTGACGAATCTTGCGGACAGCATACGCTGCCGAACTAAGTCTACCAGATAAAGTTTCTATATGCGGACCCCATTGTAACTTAGCATCTAATGTTATACCTAAGAAAACAGTTTCATTAACTACTTTAAGTTCCTTATTGTTCATCAAAACCCTGGTTTCTACTTGTTGAACATTCTTAGTAAAGAACCTGATACATTTAGTTTTACTACTATTTAAAAGCAAGTTATTGGCACTAAACCAGTGCAATATCCTAGAAAGAGCATTGTTTACATCGTCAATTTCCAATTGCTGTCTATTAACCTTAAAAACTAAAGATGTATCATCTGCAAACAACACCATTTCACAGATATCTCTCATAAGGTGAGGTAAGTCATTAATGTACAAAAGGAACAAAAACGGACCCAGAATAGAGCCTTGTGGCACCCCCAATGCTACAGGTGACCCGTGTGATAGTTTCCCGTTGACATTTACCTTTTGAATCCTATCACTTAAATAAGAAGTGAGAAGATCCAAAGCAATGCCTCTTATACCATAGTGGTGTAGCTTCCTGATAAGAGTTTTATGCTGCACACAATCAAATGCTTTGGATAAGTCACAAAACACCCCAAAGGCATCACGTGACTCCTCCCAAGCCGCGAATACACTCTCTAATAATTTGACCCCAGCATCAGATGTTGACCTTCCACGAGTGAAACCAAATTGACCTGTGTGCAGTAATTTATTTTTATTAAAATAAGTAAGAAGCTGACTGAGTATCAGCTTTTCAAAAATTTTACTAAACGTAGGTAGTACTGAAATCGGTCTGAAATTTGTGGGGTCTTGCGTACTACCTGATTTAAACAATGGAGTTATTTTACTATATTTCATCAAATCAGGAAACACTCCACAATCAATACATCTATTAAAAATTGTAACTAAATCAGGAATCAAAATATCAATTAAAGAATTTATGATATTAACTGAGACACCCCACAAGTCGGCTGTCTTTTTCATACTAATTGATTTGAAAGCTACACTAATGTCTGAATAATTTACATGACGGAAAACGAAACCATTATAAAATTCGGGAACATTGTCTTTAATTAACGATTCTGCAATAGTGGTGGAAGAACCTAAATCGTTTGTTAGACTGACTGGGAAAGTAGAGAAAAACTTTTCAAATGCAATGGCCACTTCCAAATCGGAATCAACAATGTGACCGTCAATACTAAGTTTAAAATTAGAATCTTTCACCCTAGTTCTCCCAGTCTCGGCATTAACAACCTTCCAAGTGGCTTCAATTTTATTATTACTATTTCTGATTTTTGTTTTAATAAATAAAGATTTAGCAATTTTGCAAACTCTTTTGAAAATTTTAGAGTAAGATTTTAAGTACTCTTTAAACTCTTCACCACTATTAAACTGTTTTTCATAATATAACATATACAGTGTCTCCCTACTCTTATAAATACCTGCTGTGGCCCAGTCTCCAAAGATAGGACTATCAGTAATTGTAATCTCTTTGGGAGTAAATATTGAATGAAATTTATTAATAAAAGAGTAAAAAAAAGAATTGTACAAAGAATTGGGAGGTAAAGTTATATCTAAAACTAGTAAATTAGTTAGTAAACTAACTCTCATACGTTCCAAACGACTAGCTGTGACAGGTACAACAGCAATTCTTTTCTTAGCCACCTGTTTTTTCTTACTATAGAATTCTACTAGCTGACCAGAGTGGTCAGAATCCAATTTATTAATAATGCTTTTGTAGCATGGAATAATGTCAGTAAATATGTTATCTATACAAGTACTAGTCGTAGGAGTTATTCTGGTTGGCTCCATAAATAAATTAAGTAAATTGTGTGACTTAAAAAGACTTAATAAATTAATGGTGGGACTAAAACTTTCCAAAATATTAACATTAAAGTCCCCACACACTAACAAAGGCTTACCCGACTTGGTAAGTTTGCTTAAGGCCTCATCCATTACTTCTAAAAATAATTTTAAATTGGCGGAGGGAGGTCTGTATACACATATAACAATGAATTGCTCTAATTGAACACACGCTAATTCGATAGAACATTCTACAGAAAGGGACACAATATCTTTCCGTTCCTTGAACTTAAGGTTCTTGTTTAATATTATAAGCGACCCCCCATGTATTGTGTTGATTCTGCAGAATGAGCTTCCTACCCGGTGGTTTCTGAAATTAAACATGAGCTGGTTCACCTTTAACCAATGTTCAGTAATACACAAAATACTAATTTCCTCCGAGTTCATGAATAATTCCAGCTCTAGCTGCTTGCCCCCCGTCAAGCAACAGATGTTCTGATGAACTAATCTAATAGAATTAACATTTTTATTATTATTTTTGCATGGATATTGTGATGATGTGCAATGTGCGTGATTATTGTAATTTAATTGTAAAGCTGGCTGGATCAAATGGATATTTAATAATAAATTAGAGCTAGAGGTTGCTACCTCTGTTGTCTGAGAAATTAATTTAAATGTTGAGAAATGTCAACAGAGTGTAAATTATTAGACATAATGTCAGAATAAATTGGAATGTCAGTCTGCTCAATAGAAGCAGTTGAAGTAGTAGCCAAGTTCTTGGCTGATAAGTCAAAATAATAGGATAGCACAGAAGCTATCTGTCTCTTAAACCTATGACCAAAATAATATTTACTTTGAGTCAAAAATAAAGTTTTACTAACTATTTTGTTAGTGTCAATTAAATGAAATTTGTCATTATATGTACTTATTGTGTGCAGAGTAGAGTTTAGCTACAAAATATGATATTGCTAAACAACTCAGGTGCACCTTTAGCTATTATCATAACGAGAGTACTCACTAAACGTACATATATTATTATGATAATATAATGTCGAGGTACAATATACCGTCTGTTAACCGTAAGTTGAAATTATATATGCTAAGAAAATTTTATGAAAATATGTGTTGAAAAATAAAAATTACTACAACAAAATTATGTAATTAAGAAATTGTGTATAACAGGCTACATTTCTAAATGATTAGGTACTTAAGTTAATATACAAATAATCTGAGATAAACTAGCGTTGTACGACTCTACCAATTCCATTCAATATCCATCATCGCACTTTTTCATTCCAGCCCACTTCTTCTATAAATATTGTTAAAATATATCTGGAATGTATTTTAACTATCATGGATTTTTGATCAAGTCCAAACTGCCGCCATTTTTATCCGTTATAAAATACTTTTATAACGTTATATAATACTGGCAAACCTAAAAGTAATAATATTGGACAAGTGCGAGTCGGGCTCACCCACTGAGGATTCAGTACAATTTTTTTCTGAAATTCTAGCTTAGCTTAGTCTGAGCCTTTTCATTTAATATCTGACTAGAACTAGCGGCTTTAATATTAATTTTTGCCACTCTTTTAGAGTTAATATTTTTTAGAACCCTTATAAGATCAATTAGTTGTCACGTACGACAACAAAGTGATCTTAAGAGGTACGGAACCCTAAAAAATACTTCAATATTCATAATTTGAAAACTTACTATATTTCCATGGAAGAACTATTCAAATAACCAGTTTCATTTAAAATTGTAATTTCAATGTTTAAAAAAAAGAAGTGTACTTTCATCTTACAGCTCTACAATGCCAGCGAACCATTTAAAAATCGTAAAAAAAATATAAAAATTTTAAAGCAGCAACTGGGGTGAATTTAATTCCTGTTTCAAAACCAAAGCTTAATGGCAAAATATAGAGCTATATAAAATATCGTCGTTGCAGATTGTTACAATGTAAATTAATTTATTTGTTGACAAGAAACAAAATGTACCAAATACACACACATAATATGATCATGCATTTGTCATATTGCAGACAAGTTACTATTGTTCACAGCGATTATCAAACCTACTATCACGTCGTGCATGTTGCTGTACTACTGAGCCACGATGACCTCGTATACTAGGAACATATCTAAATTATAAATAGTTAATTACCTAATCTACAGTCTAATAAGTCTCCCAGTTGAATAAAGTGAAGAAATCGAATTTTCATTCATCGCCCATACATATTCAATTCGTCGCCTTCGGTGACGCTCAGCAATAGATTGCCCCGAAGGAGACTCTCGACAGTAAATGTAGCATACGAATACCGTATACAATAAAACGTACGAAACTAAGGTATTTTGTTAGTTGTTATGTATGTTGCTACACATTCTCGACTGCATCTAGCAGGTACTCGTATGAACGGTTATGTTCTCATAACACGTGAGCTCTAAGTTTACTGTACCTTTATATTCCTGCACTAAACCAAAATAGTAAGTACTTACACACACACACACGTGATCAACTATACACGATCGAAGTAGATATGACAAAACTCCTTCGAAATAATAATGCATATTGTTTATTATACAGTAATCAGTTAGTCAAAAAATATATACTGGGAACAACACATTAAAAAAAAGATATACTCTGATAAACCCTACCGTAAGACAGACCTGCGTTGAATAGAATCGTTAATCGAAGTATCCATAAATCAAATACTTCCAAAGAATTATATATTTGCCGATAAAATACGACACTCGTGAATACATTCATACGTCGTCTTGACATTTGAGAAAATTTATATATAAAAGAGAGAATTCAACGGCACGTGTTTTTACGCATATTTCACTTTGAGTTGGTACGCCCTCATGACTCATATTATGACTTGTACACCTTGTACATGTCGATATTTCAATAAAATCGAATGACTTATTTTGTATTATATTTTCATTGACTGTATTTTTTATATTAAAATGGAACTTTATACGATGTTGGATGACATAGTATTAAATATTAAATAACTTCACCAGTAGTGTACTGTATGCAAAAGAAAATTTTCAACTTCAAACTAATTTTAGTCCTTTGAAGTTAAATAGTGTTTCATGAATCCGTTATCTTCGTACATACAAAATTACATTATAATAAAATGTTATTATTATAATGGAATCAAAACAGTTAAAAAATCAAAACTATCGAAATATATTACAACGTAGCAATCTCCTTTTACGCTCATTCCCCACAAACAATAATGCTCGTACCTCTTCCGGTCTATCACTTTTCGCTTACTTAGAACTAAAGTTTCCACTTCGAAGGAGCGAGTTGGCTCTAGCGGCATTTCCTTGCTAATTAACGGGCGAGTCCGTAGTAGGGTTGCTGCTCTTTCATTAAATAATCTATTATTAATTATTTTTTTTGTTTTCATAAATTTTATAAATTTAATACTATAATGATTACTTGCATTCTGTTTATATGAATCGCTATAACTACAGCTGTTTTTTAAATTGCTAAGAGTTTGGAGGATCTAGTTTTTGTCCCAAATATCTTTGAATGTGTAATAAGTTGTACATTGGATTACAAAAATTTTTTTTATTATAGTAATTATTTCTAGTCAGAAAGTAATTAATTGTCACATACTTTCTGTCCTATTTCTAGGATCTTAAACTTATAAAAAACTAATTATGTGAATGTTTCTCAAACACGACCCTATATTGCTGTGAAATTAACTGCGAACTTACTTAAACTTGGTCGGAGAGACTCATTGACGGAGAATGTGCTCGCTTGCTTTACTTATTTAATTGTATATTGTGTATATCTTACACATTTATGTATATTTTACATTACTTTTGTTCAAATATCTTTTACCCAAACGTTTGTAAGGGAGACAAAATTACAATAGTAAAGCATTTGATACTTGCTAAAAATGTACACATGTATATTGAGGCCGTCGTGACGTAGAGTACAAGCGTCTGACTGTGGCAAGCGGAGAACAAAGAGTAAATGAGAGATATATCACTGATCACTTTCTTTTACTTAAAGTATAAGTACAAATAACATATCTGTCAATACCATAAGTTGGACTATTTTGAATGTTCAATAAAAGTATTTGTGTAATACAGGACCCAAAACAATCACCGAAAAAAAATAATAGAATTGTTCACAAATGTTTTTCGTAAGTTGTTCCATTCTTTCTCGAGATTAACATGTTTATATGTGGGGTCTGTGAACCCGGTCTGAAATACCCTTTATATTTTTTTACTCAGACGTAATCTACTTTCAGTTCAAAATATATGAATTACATTTAAAATTATATTGAAAGAATATACAAGAAATTTACATTTATAAAACTTGCTGTACTAGCTAAACTACAAGCTAACATTTTAGCTCTACCATGTCAGTGTGCCGTCTACGCAATCAATATAAGGCATTTAACAAAAACATACGTGAACATAGTTTTCAAGTAAATCGCTTATACCCAAGATAAGTAAGTAATTGAGAACATAGGTAAAAAAAAATTGGTCTCAAAGAACTAACACATTCGGCTCGTTAAAAAGAAAGTTGCAAAAATGGCGCGCAGAGATTCCTTTTTGACCTACATTCGAAATTACGCATTATATGACTGTAAAATATAAAGTGCTCTTTTAAAATATTTTATATAATTATCATGACGTTAAGAAGGAATTTTTAATTAAATTTTAAACTTTTTTCAACAATTTTTTTTTTATTTATAAATATATATTTATCAGGAATATGCTTTTGATGGTTAAGGTACCTTCAGAGCTGGAAATGGTTGAAAAGCTTGGGTGGCATTGGTTTTTAAGTAAAACATTTAAATTAAACGAGGCGAACGAATGAAAAATATGATAGTGAATATTATTTTCGTAGCCATTGTGAATAACGAATACGATCATTTTATAATGAGAAAAATGAGTAGGACCATGAGGTGAAAATTATTTGCAAAACGAAAAACATTATTTTCAACATAATACTTGCGAATTATCTAATCAGTATAATTAATGTATGATGTTGTAAAAACGTTACTAGATTATTGTAGCGGTATTATTAACTAAAAGCGATTAAGTCATTACGCACCTACAAGAAAAAGCTTTACGAGTCTTATATTGTGTGCAACTGTAGACTTATTCAGCATCATGTGCTTTAAAGCTGGAGTGGAATTATATTGCAAGTTTTTAAGGTACGCTTTTCTGATGTTTTTGGTAAATTAGAAATATAAAACAAAAGTATTATTTCACTTCTTATATGTTATGTGTCGAAATGTGTATAACATTTATAATAAAATTTATCCATTATAATACTTATATGGAATAAGCATTTATATGTTAAGTTAATCGCTATCTCGAGTTAATGCTCTTCTATTACAATATAGCCGTGTTAAGATACATAAACTACCTGAATGAGCCCAGTCATGGGTAAATCAGTCCACAGTAGTATCCGTCTATAGGATTGAAGCAGGCTGATAGTGTCTACATTTCACTTGTATTCACGATTCAATTGAAATTCTGATAAGAGTGTGGAGGTATGGAGATTAATCCATGAAATAATGAATCGCACACATACTTATTAAAGTTCGGTCCCCATACCACATACATATTCGTACCTACTCGTTTACAAGGATGTTCTTTTCATAAAATACTTTGTACTTGATATCTAAAATTTTTTTTCGCTTCCATTAATTTACTGGTATTAATTGCATTCTTACTGACACCCCATTATTAGTGAGTTGCAAAATGTGAATATTTTAAAACGAAAGTAAATTTGTATACAATATACATAAAAGAAACGAAAATATATAAGAGTCGGAAGGCGATGTCATCTACAGAAATTATTTCCTAATCAGCAAGATATGTTAGATTAACTTCATTTGCTTTTCCCTTTCATGAAGATATAATTCTAAGGAGGAGGATTTTAATAGAAATTGTTTTGTACATTTTAGGATAGTAAAATGAACATGAAATTGAGTTAGAAACACATCAATTCGGCAGGAAAGTAGCTATATTCGGACAAATAGGATTGATGGTCAGCGAGACAATTGTAATCAACCGGAATGGAAGTGGGACGCCCTTATAAAACCCCTAGTAAATTGATTGCTGCGGCGAGAACTGAGTTAACTGATTACATCGCAAAAGAAATACTTGATACTTTTCTATTGGTCCTGTACATTTTTTCTGATTATTAGCGAAAATCAAACTAAAATATTGTAGTTTATTTTCTATATTTGATTCACAGTTATCTAATAAGAGTTATTAAACTCGTAATAATAGCTCACTTGAAACTAATTAGATACTCGGTTTTATCTATCAAATATAGAAGTAAACTTCAGTAATTTATAAAGTAAAAATCTTAAATTATTAAGGGACCCAATTTAAAATATAAATAAATCGCGAAAATTCCTTAACTGATGAGCCAAAACAGAATCCCTTCAATATTTGTTACAGGTCTGGCAGTGAAACTTTTATTGCTACAATTTGGACGACGGACCTACTATGAAAACGTTGCAGGCAAAAAATTTTACATGACTAGTAGTATCTACTGTGAATCGGTATAGCAATTTCATATTATCAAATAATCCTTTCCTTATATTGATCGTAAATGTAATAGTGTTCCATCTCTCCTTACGGCTGTGTCACAAGTATAAATCGTTAAATCATTGTGTTTGGCATTTTTCCATTTTCTTGTGTTCGGCATTTTATGCCAGAATTAATTAATTGTATTTTAAGCTTTTTATGTATTCGCTTAGTTAGTTATTTGCTCTGATGACGCAAACCGTGGTGTTGAGTTTCGCCAGTCAACACGCAAGATTTCGCGGAAGGTAGGTCCCAGGTTCCTATGCTGCAAATTACATGATACAGCGTAGGCTAATATATATATAATGTTTACTCAAGTGCCACTAGCCAAATAGTGTTACAAAATCTTTTCTCGCATAAAAGTGAGAACATTCGAGTCACGTACTCGTATGGGGCCACCGCCTCTCTATCTCCCTACTTTATAATACATTGTAGCAAGCGCCGGGAGCTGTTTGCATCTCACCTTTACATATACTTACTGCTGTGCATGTACCATGTAGGTATATTCCACGTGGAGTTTAAGTAAACATTGAATGGTCCAGTGACTTTTATAAACGAATAAATATTGGTAAAAATGGAGTATTTGTAAAGAAACTTATTGATGTTTTACGAAATGGTAAAGCGAATTCAATAGGTATATTTAGTTTTTTTGGCATTTAACATCACAATATAAATTTCAAACCAGCGAAGAATAGGCGATAATTCACTTCGTCGTAATTTGTTTTATTCCTGACCACCTTAAATATTAAAGAGGTATCATCAGCGATGAATATAATATCACACGATCTTAGAATATATTCACTTATATCGATACCTTCGTAGATTCATTTAACATATTTAATAAATGTACGCATAGTTTAAGTGGCCGCCCACCGCCCCTATAACAATGTTGGTAGTTTTTCAAAAGGTATAATAATTGTAATATATATTACCTAATATATACTTTCTTCACATGTGTTGTAATAACTATTGGTATCTACGAGTATAAATAAAAAAACGGTGTGACTATAACGCGACGTTATGAGTTTGGTCCCCACTCGGAGGAATGAATTGTTATTTAATAATAGCTTCATTTCTCTCCTCTGGCACCAAGGCCACCACTTAATACGTTATGCCTTGAAAAAATCGATAGAAAGTGGGGCGTGCAGTGTCTACACTCTAGGTTCCGCTGGAGGCATTACATGTTGAGTGGCGGAACTCGTCGCCACGCTTTGCCTCGATATCAGAGCAAAGAAATGAGAATATAAATTTAAATAAATACTTCATTTTTTCGAGCGGGGATTGAACCCACAACCAGTTTGTCTTACAGTCACACTTTGTGCTACGCCCGGCCTCAACATCAGGCACCTACTCTATCATATAATATGTTTGATTTTGTCATATTTTTTATTGTATGTATCATAGACCATTCAGTACACTGGTGACCATGGGAGCGATACTACAGATTTCTTTGCTGTGTCTTCTCGCCTCTATATATGCGTATGTAATTTTTTTTACTATTTAATTTTTGATTAATATTAATTACGTTTTTCTTCTGCTTATGCTATATGTGACCATTATCTAATATTTTTTTAGCTTCTTAAATACAATAGGGCCACAAATCGAAAAAAATCGTTTTAATACACTTTTTTATTCTTAATTTCTTGAATAGTAAATGGATATATACTTTTATTATGAAATAATTTAAGGGGGAAATAATAAAAATAATTCGTTATCAATTTTTATTTATGAAATTAATGAAATTAACAATTTTAACTTACATTTATTAGTCAAGGCACATGTTTAACAGTTTTTGTGAAAAATTACAACAAAAACAATATAAAATATTTTTTCTTCTAATAGATTAAACATAAAAACAAAATAATACTTATACTGCATCAAAAAAATAATAAAAAAAGAAATATTTAGCTTAATATTTTGTGCAATTTTTACGGACGAAAATGGCATGTTCTATACCTATCACTAATATTGCATTGGTAGCAAACGTATTTAATCTTGCTATATTTGTTGGTGTGACATATTCCACACCACTATATAGATTTGGCTACCTTTTGTGGTAGTTCTTTCGAGGATTCACCTACATGATCTCGGATTCTTTTACGAAGTTCTGTGGGCAAATGTAGATTTATTTCCTGTTTTGAAAATATTCTGATGTTATACATTTCAAAGATGATAATTCTTATTTCAAAGTTTGTGTGAATCATTATTTCTTGTAAATTATCATTAGTAAAAAATAAGTTCCAACATACATCAGCTGTTTTAGCAGTTGGCCAATAGACCTGACGAATTGCCTTACTCTTACACAAACATCTTACACTTACTATAAACCGTTCCAAATTTTCCCAGCTCTTTGTTGTGGGAAAAAATGGAACGAATTGGTTTACAGTACACCTTTGTTAGATTACTTTTCTGATTATATAGGCTAATTTCCGTTATCCAACTCCTGCTCTGTGTTACTTTCAAAGCTTCTTTGATTAACATTATCGATATCACTACCAGATCGCCAGAAGAAATGTCTTCTGCTTCCTCAAAACGACGTAATAATATGTGTTGGTTATCTTTGTATGACATTCTATATTTTTACTCTAAAAATAAAGCAACATAATGCATAAAATAATAAAAAGAAAATAAAATGTGTTTGTTCAAATTCGTTACAAGTAGAGTAAGGTGGGTTTCATAGACCCGTTGACAGCTTCAACATCGTCCATACTGCTCACTGAGCGGTAGTTGCCTAAAGTAGGCAGGTGACGCTTCTGTACCTCTTCCCGCGCAGCTACTCAGACGCGGAATGCGTAATCATAATTTACTATTAAAATATTCGTCCATTCTTACGGGTCTGAGTGTACCACACCCAACTTTACGCTCGTAGGGTTAATAATATATTTTTAATTTGTATTGCGATAAATAAAGTTTAGTAGTACATTAATTATCAAAAATCATATATTTTGTTTAGGATTATGCGTATTTTTCTAGTTTTTTTTTGTTATTTCTCTTTAAGAACTGTATTTAGTTATTTTCATTACACAATTTGGCCGTATTCTTCGTGTTAAATAATTATATTATTAGTCAAAGAGGATAAAGACAGATTTTTTGAAAAAATACATAAATATTCAAACTTGTGACCAATCCTATCCTATCCTATATCTTATAAAACAAAGTCGCTTTTCGTGTCTGTCTGCTGTTTCTAACTCTTCTTCTTCTAAACCACCCAACGGATTTTGATGCGGTTTTCACCATTAAGTCGAATATTTTTCATAGAAGGTTTATATATAGTTTATTATTTGTACATTCTTATGTAAATTAACATAAATACGATAAATGTGTATAAAGTCCTACCCGTTGAGACACTTTCGCGCATGCGCTGCTTTAATGGTAAGTACTACATGAAAAAATATACTGGAGTATTGTCCCTCTTAATAAGATCTACAAAAAAGTACGCGACAGCATATTCGTATCTCTTAAGAATAACGTGTAGTGATTATTTTTCTGTCTAAAAATAATAATTTCAATATATTTTTTATTGTGAGAGATATTTTCCCATAATGGTATTAATCCTTATCCTTTAAAATACTTTATTAATTTTCTACGTTACACGAAGATAAAATTTGCTTTTTACAATATTTCGAAATTGCGAATAATTTTACAGAAAAACACACTTAATTGTTGACACATCCCGCCGTTGACTCATCAGCTGTGCCGACTCAAGTTTCACTTATCCCTTACTCCCAGCATATAAGTAAGTACATTAGTTACGTTGGCCATTTAATGTAGATCAAAACTGTCTTTTACTGTTTTTCATTTTAATAAGTACTTTAGAAGTTGTTACAATATTAAAAAAATCCTTACTGCGAAACGGCTCGCCATTCGCCATGCGTCCGCCGCGCCCGCCTGCCTTACCCGCATCGGTGGTTCAGTGGTAGAATTTTTCATCAGGGACAGAATACCTTCTTCAGCATTAACCACAGGCAAAAAAAATCCGCCTGCCTCTATAGCAACGAAGATTTAGATGCGTTTGCACGTATTGGATAATTGGAGTTGAATGTATTATTTCTGCGCGATATATTTGGTTTCATATTTTTTGTAGTAGTTATTAGTAGGTAGGTTTTTTTTTTAATTTCTTCTCTTTAAAAATAGTCATTTAACTATCTAAATATAGTCATTTAAATATATTTTAATAAGTACTTGAAAAGATTTGTAGCACAGATTTAAAATTACGGTACCTACTAAAAAATCCTTGCTGTGTAAAACAATTGGAAAATCCTTATTGAAACTACGAAAATGCGGGTTGCATTAGAGTTTAATTAATTTTCACATTATCTTAAGTGCTTTGCAAACATACATTATATGAATAATCCAGTAGTAAAAGCGGGCGAAGCCGCAAGAGGGTCGCTAGTATTTTTATAATTATCTTAACAGAAATGATTATTTTTTATATGCAGAAGGACCTTTTGGGCACATATTTCTTTCTTGATATCACTTACATAACAGTTATGTATGTCATTAAACGCGGTAATTATAGCTAGCTTAGCTATTCTATAGAAATATTTTCATTTTCCCGTTTTAGTAGACAAAACGCGTCGTTAAACTTCGCAATACAACACGATAATGTTTTGAAAATTGGGCGGAAATTGAGGAACGGTATATTGAGGAAAGTATCAGAAAAGACAGAACTCAAAGAAGAACAGAAACAATACAGAGACACATTTTACAGACAGGAGGATTAAAAAAGGCATACAAGGAGCTAACTAACACAAGGGACTGGATAGTACAGATGAAAGGCAAAAACACATCGAAAGAGAATAGAAGACAAGGAATTTTAGAAATTGCCACATCATATTATAAAGAATTATACGAAAGCACCACAACCAAAAAAGAAATAGAATTATTAGAAATCTCACCCGTACCCAGTATCATGCGTGAAGAAATAGAATTCGCAATAGAATCCCAAAAAGATAATAAAGCTCCAGGTCCCGATGGAATAAGCAACGAAATACTTAAACAAGTGAAAGGAACGATAACGCCTATTCTTAAAGAAATCTTTAACGACATTATGAACACAGAAACGACTCCATATCAATGGTCAAAATCCAATATAATCCTACTGTACAAAAAGGGAGACCAGTTCGATATTGGTAACTATCGGCCCATAAGTTTGATGTCAAACCTTTATAAAATATTTGCAAAGGTAATACTCAAACGAATAGAAAAAAAACTTGACGAACAACAGCCAAAAGGACAGGCAGGTTTTAGAAGAGACTTCTCAGTACTCGATCATATCCAAGTTGTTAGGCAAATCATCGAGAAGTATGCGGAATATCAACTTATATATTATTTAGCATTTATTGATTATAGTAAGGCATTCGACTCATTAATACACTCCAACATTTGGGAGGCGTTGAAAGAACAGGGGATTGAACAAAAATATATAAGATTGATCAGAAATGTATACAAAAATAGCTCTGCGTGTATTTTAATAGAAAAGAAAGGAGATTTGTTTCAGATACAAAAAGGAGTAAGGCAAGGAGATCCTCTCTCTCCAAAGCTTTTCTCCGCTGTTTTGGAAATGATCTTTAGGAAACTTGAGTGGGACAATCTAGGCCTAAACATAGATGGCCGCAATCTGACACACTTAAGATTTGCCGATGATATTGTGTTATTAGCGAAAACACCAGAAGAACTAAACAGAATGTTTAATGATTTAGCATCTGAGAGTGAGAAAGTAGGATTAAAATTGAATTCTGAAAAAACAAAAGCAATGACTAATGGATACAAAAGCAGCATAAATGTAGAAGAGTCACAAATTAGTTATGTTGAGGAATATATATACCTTGGACAGCTGATATCACCCACAGAAAACATAAATAAAGAAATCGAAAGAAGGATAGCAAACAGTTGGCGAAGGTACTGGGGCCTAAAGGAAGTAATGAAGGACAAAAATTTTCATATAGCAACAAAAAGCAAATTATTCAATGTCTGTATCTTGCCAATATTGACATATGGAAGCCAAACGTGGGCTATAACAAGAAACGTAATCAACAAAGTTGCTAATTGCCAAAGAGCAATGGAAAGAAGCATGCTTGGAGTAAAGAGGAAAGACAGAATAAGGAACATAAACACATCATTCTTTCGCGTAGCTTGCTGCCGATCAGCTGTGTGCACAATATACTGTCTATTTCTCAATTTTAAATTAAATATCTTCATAGGAAAATCGATCTTAAAGTAAAGTTATAAGACTCCTTTTATAATAAACACCCTCTTCAACTGCAGATATAACCGGTTTCTTTACCTTACATTGACGAGCCATTAGTGCATAGTGAATATAAAATTTTGAGATGCAGCGCTCACCAACGAAAAAAGACGGTAAATATTCCTCTCAACCGGACTTAGCATGTTCGAATAAAATTGATTTGGAGCCATTGGTGCCTGGGCGGAAGCGCAAAGAACGCAGTGAATTTGAAGATTTAAGAAATGAAATTCACCTCTTAATTACAACTATCAAATCCGGACAAGAATCAAAATTTGATAAAATCACTAAAAGTATCGAAGAGCTAAAGGTACAGAATAATATACTTAAAAATCAAAATGAAAAAATTATAAATTGTAATGAAAAAATAGAAAATAAACTGATTCAAACAACTGAACTATATAGTGAACTTAGGAAGTCTTTGGAATTACTTCAAGATGACTACATAAAAACAACTAATAAAGTTACTGCCTTAGAGGAACAGATAGAAGAAATGCAGCGTAGCTAGCGTAGTTCATTTATTGAAATAACTACACCCATTACAGATAACGAAAATGTTCATGAAATAGTAACAAAAATTCACGAAGCAATTTGTCTGAAGACTGTGGACGAAAGTATTAGGCAATGCTACAGAATGAAGTCAGGTGCTAAAAAACCGATAATTGTAGAATATAAAAACGGGGAAATACGTAATGAAGTTCTAAAACTTGTGAAATCGTATAATAAGAAACATAATGAAAAAATGAGCACAAAAGTTCTCGGTAATCATTATATAAAAGAACCTATTTACATAAATGAATTTCTCACACCCAACGCGAAAAGGCTGTTTTATCATACCAGGCAGCTACGGAAATCGCACGGCTTTAAGTATAACTGGATATCTGGAGGGAGAATATTTGTAAAGAAAAATGATGGTGATCCTGCTATTCTCATCAAATCATTGGAACAAGTAGAACATATTAAAGTGGAAGGTACAATGTGACTAGTTCGGGTTTTTATATGTTATAAATTGCTTATCTTCTCACTGTTCATGTTTGCTATTTTGTATAAGTTATTATCAGTAATATTTAACCAATACTTAGTTTATATCATTAGCTGCAGACTTAATATTATTTACTCACACTACACGTACAAATTTAAAAATTACACATCTAGACAATTACACAATCACCTCATTCATACACATAATATTCCATACACTCAAAATAAAAATGCGTTAAAAATATTCTGTAACATCCTTTATATGCAAGTCAACGTCATTCTATCACTGTTGCTTCTTTAAAATCGACTACTAATTCATTACTAATGTTTGACATAAAAAAAATAAATGCCGATATTGATAAGAACATCAATGTCGGTACAGCAATAGTGACGAGTGACGTTGCACTGTGCGAAAGGACATTACAAAATACCTGTAATAACAGTTTACGCATTTTAACACAGAATATCAGAAGTATTAATAGAAATTTTGATGAACTTATAATTCTTCTCCAACAAATAGAAATAGAATTTGACATTATTATACTTACGGAATGCTGGCTCTCTAAGGTAAATCAACTCCCTATATTATCAAATTTTAAAAGTTTTTCTACAGTACGGAACATAAATAAAAATGACGGTGTTGTAATGTACATAAGAAAATCCTTGCGTGTAACGGTAATAGAACCACAAAATACCAGTGAAATAACTTGTATTATTGCATGTTTAAAAGATATCAATATCATTGGCGCTTATAGGCCACCAGAATTTAGTAAGTTAGATAAATTTATACAATCACTGGATTTAATCTTAAATGATTTTAAACAAACTAATTTAATATTAATGGGTGACCTCAATATAGATACTAAGGATGGTTGTAATTCTTCTAAATGTGATAGTTATCTAGAACTTTTAGCTATGCATGGTCTAACTGCGTCACATAATTATCTTACTACAGAGAAAAGCTGTCTCGATCATTGTTTTGTAAAATCTACACTCCCAATTGTAACTATGGTTTATCAGTCGACCATAACGGATCATTCAAGTGTCATTGTTTCGCTATTACAAAATAAACCTACCATACGCTCGCAAACTAAATATGTTGAAAAAATAAACTATGTAGCTATATCTAACCAATTAAAATGTATTGACTGGAACGATTTATTACTAAATTTAAATACAGACGAGGCAACTGAAATATTTTTAAATACTATTACTAAAACAATAAATTCAAATACATTAAGAATAAAACTATCATCGAGGAAAAGAAACATTAAGGGATGGATTACGCCTGGTTTAATTAGATGTATAAGACATAAAGATAGACTACATAGTAAATTACGTAAAGACCCCAATAATGTTATTCTTAAAATCAGTTATATTAGATATAGGAATACTTGTCGAAAAGTTTTAAATGCTGCTAAACGATCATTTTATAAAAATAAATTAAACAATAATAAACATAACACAAAAGTTCAATGGGATTGTATCAAAGAAGTATGCAATTTGAAAAAAGAAGAACATATTCCATTAGAATTACTCGAACTTACACACCATCCAAAAGAATCGATAAACCAAGCAAACTTATACTTTGCCAATGTTGGCGAAACTCTAGCAAATGAAATACTCGATAGAACACAAATGACAGAAAGTAAACTTTTACAATTGCAATCACAAAATAATTATCAAGGTAGTTCATTTTACCTTTATCCAACTGATATATATGAGGTTACTAATATTACAACTAGGAGACAAATATCTAAGTCACTTAAGATTTGCTGACGACATTATACTTCTATCGAACAGCGCCAATGAAATCCAAGTCATGATGACAGCTCTACACCGATGTAGTGAAAAAGCAGGATTAGAAATAAATTTTGATAAGACAAAAATTCTGACGAACTCTACGAAGACCAATATAAAAATAAATAACCAGCAAATAGAATACGTAAAAGAATACATATACCTAGGCAAATTAATAACATTTAGAGATATAGATACAGAAGAAATAGATAGGAGAATCACTTTGACGTGGAAGCGATACTGGTTCCTAAAACACTTATTTAAATCAAAAATGCCTATTACACTTAAAAGAAGACTGATGGACTCCTGTATTCTTCCTACGGACCCCGGACGGTCCCTGACGGAAGCAAACGCAAAAAAGATCTCAGTATGTCAAAGGGCTATGGAGAGGAGCTTACTGAAAATAAGACTAAAGGATAAAATAAGAAACGAAGAAGTAAGAAGACGAACGAAAGTGAAAGACGCTATAGATCATGTGAGACAAATGAAGTGGAAGTGGGCCGGACATTTGGCGAGATACAGAGACGGACGTTGGACGCGGGTCGTGACCGAGTGGCGCGGTCCGGAGGGCTGCAAGCGTCGGGTCGGGCGCCCCGTCAAGCGCTGGTCGGACGATATCCGCGCTGTTGCTGGATCTAAGTGGCTCTCACTAGCACAAAACAGGAAAAAATGGCAAGAACTGGAGGAGGCCTTCACCCGCACGGGGGTTCCTACACAAGATTTAACATAACTACTAACACTTTTAACTTTTAATTACTACCTATAATTACTAACATTCTTTACTTTATATTAACGCATAAATTAACTACTTGTATGTAAAAGGAACAAATAAAGGCTTTTTATTTTATTTTATTTTATAATATTACAAAGTCACTTAAAAACACCAATTCATGTGGGTGGGACGGAATTACATCTATATTTTTTAAAAAATATATAAACATTTTAGCTGAACCCATTGCTTTAATCACTAACACCTGCTTTCAACAAGGGATATTCCCAAATTCATTAAAGAAAACGATAATTATACCAATATTTAAATCTGGAAAAAAAGAGGAAATCTGTAACTACAGGCCCATTTCTTTACTACCAACACTTTCCAAGATCATTGAAAAAATTGTAAACAATCGCCTAAAAGTATTCCTAACGAAAAATAAAATATTAGCCCTAAACCAATTTGGCTTTCAAAATAATAAATCTACATCTGATGCTCTAAAATCTCTAACCTCAAATATAATAAGCCTTTTAGATAACCGCGTGAAGTGTATAGGAATATTCTTAGATTTAAAGAAGGCATTCGACACTGTCTCTGTGCCTCTATTATTAAAAAAACTGGAAAATGTAGGTGTACGTGGCCTTCCACATCAATTGCTTACTAGCTACTTAACAAACAGAAAGCAAATGTTAAGTATTAATAATTTACTAAGTGATGAAGCTAATGTCAAATATGGAGTGCCCCAAGGAAGTACCTTGGGGCCTACACTCTTCCTCATATATATAAATGACCTTTGTCTCTTGCGACTAAAACATACTAACATTATAACATTTGCAGACGACACTGTATTAATTTCACAAGCAAACTCTTCTGAAGAAGTTTATAGAAATGCCAATAATGACTTCAGTGTGGTAATGAAATGGCTGGACAACAATTTGCTCTCGTTAAATATTGCCAAGACCAAGTACCTAACGTTTTGTATACGCGAAAAAAAATACCACGACCAACACCAACAAGAATCACTACAACTAAAAGCACATTACTGCAGACTTGACGATTCTAATTTAATATGTAACTGTCAAAAGTTAACACAAACACAAAGTTTAAAATATTTATTAGTTGTTGTTGACCAGCACCTTTCCTGGAAAGATCACATAAATTCACTGTATGGACGAGTCAAGAGATTGATTTCCATTTTTAAGAATATACGATACATATGTGATCTTCAATTATTGAGAAGTATTTACTTTGCGCTGTGTAATTCTTTAATAAGTTATGGCATCATTGTTTGGGGTGGGGCCAATAAGACACTATTATTGAGAGTAGAAAGGGCTCAACGTGCTATTCTTAAAGTAATATTTTGTAAAGATTATAGATACCCTACTGACGCACTCTATAAAGACTTAGCAATGTTAAATGTAAGGCAAACATATTTATTGGCAATTTTAAAAGACCAACACAAACACTCAATCGTGGGAACTCATAATCAAAGAAGACGACAAGACCTAGTGTTTGAACTTCCCACATTTAAATCAGCTTTTGCACGGAAATTCTATCTCTCTCTGGCACCACATATTTACAATAAAATATCCAAATCTGTAAAACTTAAAAACCTCAATAATTATACATTTAAAAAAACAGTTGACAAATATCTTAAAGCACTAACATATAACGACACAGAAAAATTTATCAAACTAATATAATCATACTTAATACTCGAAAATGTTGGAAAAAATTAAACTCACTCATCGCTAAAATTAATCACTTCAGACATACACACACGCACATACACACACTCACACACACGCTTGCACACACACGAAAACTCACTCACATACAATGATATTTACATTTTACATATATATATTTCCGTTTTATATTTTTATTTTACATAAAATTTTCTTAGCGTATATTATATAATTTTTCATAGAAGTTTTTATTATTGTATTTTAATATTATCAAGAAAATTCAACAAATAAATGGCTGCATCTAATCTTTTTATATGTACTACATTAGTAAGAAAACAAGCATGCGAGGTATACTATCCTACCGTCATACAGTAAAACTAGTTCGGAGGGTAGTGCTAATCAATTATTGTTAGCTTAACCAAAATTGTATTACTGTTAATTATACGCCATTTATTGTAATAGGTTAAGGTTTATATATATAAATAAATAAAATAAATAAATAAATAAATAAATAAACATTAGGAGTAAGTCAAAGGTACAAGACGTAACATTAAAAATAAAAAGATTAAAATGGAAGTGGTCGGGACATATAATTAGAGGAAACGAAAAGTGGACTAAAACAGTAACACAATGGTACCCAAGGGACGGCAAAAGAAAGAGAGGTAAACAACATAAAAGATGGGACGATGATATTAGGCAGGTCGCAGGCACAATATGGAGCAGAGTAGCTAAAGATAGAATAGAATGGAGTAGGTTGGAGGAGGCCTTTGCTAACTGGCAAACGGACTTACAGAAAATAATAAATTAATTTTTAACAAAAACAAAAACCGACTTCTAACAACGAACTAAAAAGTGAAAAGTGCCAAGTAAAACAAACAGGCTTAGTAATTAGATATTGTAGTGAAGGTGTTGTAGCATTAGTTTGACACCGACTTCAAAATTATAAAATCTTTATATAATTATTTTTCACTTTTTAGTTCGTTGTTAGAAGTCGGTTTTTGTTTTTGTTAAAAATTAATTTATTTTACGATTTTTAGTGATGGGTAGATCTTAAAATGATGCTTCTTGAACGAGTGGTGATGGTGGTGGTAGTGGTTGTCAACGAGTGGTTGTGATAGTTCTATGTAAAACTTCATTTAATTACCTATTATTTTTGTGCAAAGTTACATTTTGGTATATTGACAAGAACAAACATAAGTAGTATTCGGGTAAGTAAGTATTCGGGTGAATTCGGAATCTCCCTTTTTTGAAGTTGGTTGAAAATGAGAACATCCTCTTTTTTGAGATTGGTTGAAAAGAAATGCAACGATCAGGAATCTCACTTCTGACATCAATTTAAAAAGTTTTTGCTTGTAACTATTACAGTATAATTAATTTTTGACAGAAAAAACTAACTTTCTCAATTTTCTCCGGATTCCATAATCGAAACCTAACCAAACTTTCACCAAATTATCCTTGAAGTGTATCCTTTCAAATAAAAAAAGAATCATCAAAATCGGTTGGCGCGACATTGAGTTATTCGGCTATTAGTCGCGCACATGCATAATGCAAATTTAAGACTTATGTGATTTTCTCATGGATACCATTGTCAGACATGGACCAAAAAAAAAATGGGACCATTCGGGAAGCTATACCTTTCAAATAAAAAAAAAATATCAAAATCGGTCCACCCAGTTAAAAGTTACGTTATAAAAAAAAAATAAAAAAAATAATAAAAAAAAAAAAAAAATACAGTCGAATTGATAACCTCCTTTTCTTACAGAAGTCGGTTAAAAAAGGATCAAATATACGAATAGTTTTAATAAATATTATATTGTATTAGTATTTATATTGTAGTAGTGAAACGACTAGTTAATTGTATATTCTGTTATATCCGAATAAAAGGCTTATTTATTTATTTTATTTTTATTTATATCATATACAGTTTGCCTACGCTGTGGGGAAAAGCATAAATCTGTATTTTTAAAGTTATAAAAATATTTGTTAGGCAAAACAACTATAATTGTTTTGGTAATTATCAATGCCAAAGGTTCTGGATCAGTTATAAAATATTATTTATTATTTTTTATCTTCAAATGATACTCACTAATATATACAAATCTGCAGTTCATAGGTGACTGATAAACATTAAAAGGTCTCTAATATTATGTAATATGATAACAAATACATTGAATTCAATGCCAATAAATTGTTTATCTAGTTGTTTTTTGTTTTTGTGGATAAAAAGGTGGAAAAGGTCCCGCCTTTTATTAAGATTCCGCTATATGTTTGTCTGTCACTAGACTATATCTCTTGATCTTGAATCATATTAGTTAGACAGTTAGTTGAAATTTTCATAGATGATATAACAAGAAATACTAAACAACATAAACAGATTAATATTTAAGGGTGCTTCTATTATAACAAACATGATTTTTTTGCTTTTTTCGCTCAATATCAATAACCGAAACGCTTGAAATATTCACAGAATATTTAGTTATTTATATTAAAAATAAATAATTAAATTACAATACAATAAATATTTAAGGACGCTACCATGAGCCCGCTGCCGAATATTACGTTTCGTGCGTGAATTCGACTCGCACTTGACTGACTTCGCATAAGCTTTACTCGTATGTAATTGTCAAGTACTTATTAAGAATAACACTTTAATAATGTTAAACATTATTATCAAGTGTTGTGACAGTTTATACACTTTTTGCCAGTTTAGTTTTACACCCTTCCCCATATATTACAAGGTAAGCAGCTAACCCAGTGATAAGATATTCCATTTCCCACGAACCAACCCATTTACCATACATTGCCTATTTTATTTCTGTGTTTTTTTTACCAAAACAGAAAGAAAATGAAAATACTTTTTCTAATTTTTCCAACAGGTCGCCCGTACCTACATCGTATGATACGATAGTAGTGGGTCTTGGGGCAGCAGGTGCGACTGCGGCGTCCACTCTAGCTAAAACTGGGAAGAGAGTCTTGGTTTTAGAAGCTCAGGACAGAATCGGTGGTCGAGTGAAAACTGTTCCATTTGGAGATGGTGTAGTAGAAGAAGGTGCGGAATGGTAAGTTGACTTGTTTTTTTTTTTTTTTGCCTTAAATCTATGGAGGAGGTAGAGGGTGCCTAGTGTAAAGGCACTTTTTTGGGCGTATTGCAGAATTTAACTCTGTGCCCATTATGATGGCGAGAAAATTAATATAATTACTTCCTTCAAGTGGGAATCGTATCCACCAAAGTTAATAAACGCAACCAATTTTAGGATCCACGGCACGAACTACAGCAGAATATACGAGAGTGCGGTTACTCACAATATATCACTATCATCACAGACTCAGAGGTTCGTAGTGTACAACTCCGACGGCACTCCAGGGAACACCAGTTTGATATCTGACTTGTTTGAATATTCCGGTTCTATTGAAAATGTTCCAGCGGAAAAACCTGAAGCTTTGGGGAATTATATAACTAGAAGGTAAGTTTTAACAGATTATTTACAGATTTAAGATTTGATAGAAAGAGGTCAGGTGCACAAGCATGCGGGTGTAATAGTAAATAGTTTATTAGGATTAACAGTCGGGACCTGCAAGGAATTCTTCAATCAATAAAATATTTACTAGGAACTAACTAACTAGGAAATGGGCAACGGAGTGTCTTAACACTAGGTTCCCTCGTTCCCTTGTAATTATGGTTAAATAAAATAGTAAGATAAGTGATTTATTAGAAATTTTATGATTTAGCTTCACTTCCGAGTAATCGGCGTAATTTGATTGTGTCAGATTTTTATTTTTCCTTACCAAATTTCTTTATACTCCATGATGAAAACTGTCCTATAAGTTTCTATTTTGGCTTTGGACTATAACTATACCAAAATTTATTCATTTCCATCCAATAGTTGTCGTAATTTTAAGTAATTTTCGATTGTTTAATTTTTTACGAAATTATACTGAAAATCGGACCCTATGGTATCAATCACCAAACAAAAAAAATAAAAATGGCATTATTGTTATATTATTGTTTGTTATATTTATCACATGTTAAATGTTATATTATTGTTTTCTTAAGCTACGTTCATATTTATAATGCTATGTTTTAAGCGCGTATGTTTTTATATCCGTTTCTTCGTTCCCTTGTACCTCCTTAAGCCAGTGAACTGATTATGATGAAAAATATGTTATTGAATTTGTCTTCATGGCATCATTGCTACTTTTTATAGAATCGTTTGTTTTGTTTTTAATTCATTTGTTTTTCTTTATGTATATTTTAGCCTCCTCAACCATATTAAAGACAATCATGCGGAAGTACAGAACGATGAGGCGTTTCTGAATGAAACGTTGGAACTGTTAAATAAGTTTATAAGTAATGATATCGCGTCCAACGATTGGAATGATATAAGTGCACAATCGCATTTTAGAGAAATTGATGGGAATCTAGCCACAACATGGCATCGAAATGGTTACAAGACCTTCTTTGATATTTTATTGGTGAGTTTAGTATTGTATTATCGATTATTTATATAATAATAATAATCTTTATTTGGTAAAAGAAGGTAAGTATAGAGACAAATGAAATATTACCTGAAAAACGCTTGTACAAGTTACACAGTTATAACACACAGTTATAACATATCAGGTCTAAGGGGATACAATAAATCAAGCTTCTGAGTCAATATGTAATAATAATGCATCGATTTTGCTGAATTTTGTATAAAACTTACCCCGTAATCAAACCTATCTGGTATTTTCCTTTAAGTTTTTTTACCACTCTACCATCTAGTACCAAAGTACTCGTTAAGATGATTGATACAAGCCGAAATTCAAAGGAATTATGTCGGTTAGTTACCGAATTCTTCAGGACATTTTCCAGCTCCGTCACCAGACCTTGGTTATGATCTAGCGCCAAAGTATTTGCTAAGATGAATCATAAAAGCACAAATTCGATTAAATTATATTACTTTCCAGTTCTATTATCAGACCCTGCTTAAAATATTTTTTTTATTAGCTTAATAATTTAATCTCACGAAAATAGTCTCAATAGCAGAAATAGTAAAAAGGAAGCAATCCTATCAAAGGAAGAAATACGTAAAAACAGCATAAAAGCTACTTATTATGTAGTTTGTAGCAGCAAGGTCACGCAGCATTCACTATTGGACTCGCTCTCAAATATCAGCTAGGGAAGCACTAAATGGTCTGACACTGTAAAATTAAATGTGAGAGAGATGATTGTTTGTTAAAAAGTGAAAGGTGTGTTAAATCTATTCCGTTGGACATATAATATATTTGAAGTCAGTTGTAGCGCAAGCACAAGAGTGTGACTGTAAACGCTACAAGGTGTGGGTTCAACTCTCTATTGTGCTCCCAGTTGCGTACACTTTAGCATCTAAAATCGAACATGTTATTTACTGCTTTATTTAGAAATATCTTTTCCCGGACTCCTCAAATTTCAATTTCCGATTTTGTTCCATTATGACGCAAAATCTACTGAATCGATTTAGATTACTTAAAAACTTTACAATAATTACAATAAAATCAGCTTCACGGACAGAGCAGGGTAAACAAAGGGAGGTTCCCTTTGTTTACCCTGCTCTGTCCGTGTGTTAAGATATTCCGTTCCCCACTTTCCGCCGAATTTTGTGCCTCTGTGCCACAACTGTCATCTAATTGCAACAATTTTGTATAATTTGTTTATAACGATAAAATTAACCCATATAGACCCGCTGTGCCCAAATGGGTACACCTACAATAGTACCCTTGATTTTTTATATTTTTATTTTTATGCAGTTTATGTCTAGAATTAGTAGATAATAGAATTAATAGAATAAAGATAAGTAGTATATCTTTATGTTGTAGCCGTAAAATCCAATTAAAAATTTTTTACAATCGTTCATTTCGTGCCTTTTGTAAAGCTGTTTCACGAAATCTGTGAAGGCAAAATGTAAGTATTTTTATTTTTAAAATTTTCTTCTAAATACATTTGTTTTGGTACAAAACATACTTAAGTACTTAGTATTCTATGTAATATAATTACATTTGATTAGAAAAGAAGAGTCGTAATAGGACAAATTCAACTTGTACGATGCTGTCCCCAATTGGGGCCAATGGGCACATCAGAGGTAAATTTTTATGCTTTTATACGCATGTCCATCCAAAATTCATAATGACTCTTAGAATATTTAGCGGTCGCAATAAATATAAGGGTCTCCAAGAAGCAATTGCAGTTGTAATTATTGAAGAAAAAGACTTCGGAGAGGTATATATAGTTGCGCTGCCTCTAGAATCAGGTGTGGTAATCGACGAAGAAGGAGATGATATCAATATAAGAAGCACTGCTAATCTGCCTGCTTACTAAAATTGAGACAGTAGCAATTATCAACTTTTTGCTAAGAGACGTAGAGGAACTGTAATCTTGAGCAACCCCGTTGGTGTAAAAGTGATCCAACTACGACTAATATACAAGGTCGTCTTGAGAAATTTAAGAATTGTTAAAAGATGAAACTCAGCAGTAAAGGATATGAAACGAAAAACCGAGCCGATTATGATTACTGCTTTTACCAAGTTAACCAAATTTTATTAGTGCGAAGGTTTACTGTGTGGTATGGGCAGGGTTGATCAGGCTGATCAATCTTTTTACCTATATAGCAATGCTGTACGGCAAAAAATGGTGGTGGGTTTTATCCACACATACATAGGATCTTGCTGTTGCAAATTCACGGCACCTGCACTTGCTAACCAATATAAACAGAATAGATTAGCTTGATTTTTTCGTTACATCGCTCGTCACGATTTAAGAGACGAAAACTTTAACGTATTTATGTGACCAGCAGCTTCTGCAGTACCAAGTCTGCAGCACCACGGGGTAGACCACTACTCCAAAAAATTTTGTTAGCAACTGAGACGTGCAATGTGCCATAAAAAAAACGCGTTGATAGTGTAAAAAGTGTTATAAAACATTTCGTGTCGCAAAAATAGTTTTAAAAATTTACATACTACATGTGCCCATTGGCCCCCTTTAAGGACGGCCTTTCTTATATTTAAATAAAAAATAATATAAAAATATATTATTTTTTTTACGTTTTTTATTTTCTTACATCGATATCTATCAATTAATACCTATAAAACCTTTATTTACTGCTAGTTTGAGTATGGGTCTAAATGGGTTAAACAGGCGAAGCCGCGTGTGGGACACTAATTTTATTTTTATTTTTATTGCATAGAAAATTGGGAAGCAAAAAGATATATTTTTTGCTGATTATTTTATGAAATACAATATATATATAAAACAAGGATACTTGTGAAGACTAGCCTTTGCTACTAGTAGTAGTCTTTATTCTAGAAAAACGAAAAATACGTTACCTATTTATTGTAATAAATAATTTTATTTCCCCTCACACAGAATACATACAACAACGGCCCTGGTTACCCAAATTTAGATATAAAACTACACAAAGAGGTAATTGAGATAAAATGGCCGCGGAACTCTACCGGAAGTGTAGAGGTTATATGTAAAGATGGCGACGTGTATACAGCTGATAACGTTATTGTTACCGTTTCTCTTGGATTATTGAAAGAAAGGTTGGTGACTTGGTAATATACCTTTTTCTATATTTCTTTATAAGAACCTACTTGTTAATTAAAATCAGCGAATAAATAAAATTAAATCAGAAAATAAATTTGTATGGTACTTTTTTATTCATAAAATATTCATAATATTTTAGATCTGTTCATGAAAAGTTTGAGATTGGGTTTCAATATGTGACTGAATATTATACGTCATCAACCACCGCTACAAAACGCAATGATTTCAGAATTCAGCGCAAAGTGGGAACGGAAGTGTCCTAATGGGAATGGATTGTCTTAATGCTAAGTTTCTACCACGGGTGGGGACCCGTGTATAGTGACGAAAAACATATAGCTTTTACTCCTCGGTTAAATGGAAATAACATAGTGCAATTTATATATAATATATATGACACATGACACATTCTATGTGGCCGACGTATCTGTACATGTAAAAATAGGTGCAAGAAAACAAAAAATAATAAATATATTAATAAAAATTAAATTGATTATAATAATAACATTTTCAGATACGCTTCACTGTTTTCACCATCGCTGCCACAGGAAAAAATACAAGCCATAGACAAAGTGAATTTTGGACTTATAGGAAAAATTATATTATCATTCCCAGAAAGATGGGTGCGTGAAGAGAGTTACAAGTTGTTCTATTTACCTGGTGATAAGGAAAAATTTGGCAATGACACCTGGGTGACGAAAATACGAGATATAACAACTCCAGCCGGTTCCTCCAATACGGTGACGCTGTGGACTTGTGGGGAAAATACTAAATTCGTTAGTTTTATTCTTTGAGCACTATAGACCGCGTATAGTGCTTAAGCACTATTTCAATATATATATATATATATATATATATTTTCCTAAGATAGAATAAGAATTGTGTGACAGTCATAGTACATAATCATATTAAAACACTTCCATTACCAGAAGGGGAAAATGCAAATTTTAAATATTTTATTATCCCAAATCTTATATTTTTATATAAAATTAATATTATATTGTTACAGTAAAATTTAAATCACAAAAAATACTATAAAAGATAAGGATATAGACAAAATAAGACTGTTCTGTGTAAAAACAAAACAAAAATTAATCCTACATAAGAAATGGCATATCCATTACAGGTAGAATCATTACCAGAAGACGTTGTTAAGAATAAATCTATGGAACTTTTGCATCAATTTTTGGGCAAAGATATGATCATACCAGAGCCAACTGGGATGATACGGTAGGCAAATATTACTATTATTAAACTGTGCTCATGAAATAAGTACACTATTTGGTATCTTTGTTAATTTTTAGTCGTGAAAAGCTTTGCCACTAAAGCGAAGCAATGGAAATATAAACGTAAATAAATATTTCACTTCCTCGAGTGGGGATCGAACCCACAACCGTCGCGTTGCAGTCACACCCTTGTGCCGCTGCGCTACGACGGACTTTTTTATTTTTGTTTTTAAATTGTAATATAACATTTTCAGATCCACATGGTACTCGAATCCATTTACTCGTGGAACGTATACTTTTGATGGTTTAATTGTACACGAGTATCCGGACGCGAGAGCTGTACTCGGAAAACCCCTTGTAGACGCTAAGGGGAATCCCAAAGTTCTATTTGCTGGAGAAGCGACGGATGTGATACACTTTGCAACAGTTCACGGAGCAAGTGACACGGGCTACAGAGAAGCTATGAGAATATTAAATTCGAGTAAAGCTTAGAAAATATAAATATTGAGTTGTAAAAAATTTTTTTTTAATTTTATTAATCTATTATACCCTGACTAAAATCAAATCAAATACCAACGATGAAGACGTTATGTATGTGGAAACCATTTTGATAAAATATCCGAAGAATATGAGTGATTCTCTGCGAGATATTTTCAAATAAATTAAAAGCAAAACAATCTTTTTTGGAAAAAGCTTTTAATTAAATTCTCTAAAAAGGAGAAAATAGAATTTTTCTTTTAAATCTAAACTATCAACTCATACCCTCATTATACACAATTTATATAATATTAAAAGCTTATCTTATTAATTAAAGACAAGACCCGATTTTCTTTTCTTATTACATTTACGATCCTACGCTGTGGAGTGCAAAGTTATAACTATCATAGAGTAACTAAAACAACTATAACAACATAAATGTTAAGTATATTCACGTTGTTGATGCTCGATAGAGTGCCGGGAAAGTTTGTCGGGTTTATTTTCATTACTTTATTACATTCGCTCGCAAGTCACAACAAAATGTATTAAAAATGGTACATAAATTAATTTTTAACAAAAAGAAAAACCGACTTCTAACAACGAACTAAAAAGTGAAAAATAATTTTACAAAGATTTTATAATTTTGAAGTCGGTGCCAAGTAAAACAAACAGGCTTAGTAATTAGATATTGTAGTAAGGGTGTTGTAGCATTAGTTTGACACCGACTTCAAAATTACAAAATCTTTATATAATTATTTTTCACTTTTTAGTTCGTTGTTAGAAGTCGGTTTTTGTTTTTGTTAAAAATTATTATTATATATTTATTTTACGATTTTTAGTGATGGGTAGATCTTAAAATGATGCTTCTTGAACGAGTGGTGATGGTGGTGGTAGTGGTTGTCAACGAGTGGTTGTGATTGTTCTATGTAAAACTTCATTTAATTAGGTATTATTTTTGTGCAAAGTTACATTTTGGTATATTGACAAGAACAAATATAAAAAGTATTCGGGTGAATTCGATATCTCCCTTTTTTGAAGTTGGTTGAAAATAAGAACATTCTTTTTTTTGAGATTGGTTGTAAAGAAATGCAACGATCAGGAATCTCACCTCTGACATCAATTTAAAAAGTTTTTGCTTGTAACTATTACAGTATAATCAATTTTTTACCAAAAAAAAACAAACTTTCTCAATTTTCACCGGATTCCATAATCGGAACCTAACCAAACTTTCACCAAATTATCCTTGAAGTGTATCCTTTCAAATAAAAAAAGAATCATCAAAATCGGTTAGCGCGACATTGAGTTATTCGGCTATTTGTCACGCACATACATATGTGATTTTCTCATAGATACCATTGTCAGACATGGACCAAAAAAAAATGGGACCATTCGGGAAGCTTCACCTTTTAAATAAAAAAAAAAATATCAAAATCGGTTCACCCAGTCAAAAGCTATGAGGTAACAAACATAAAAAAAAAAATAAAAAAAAAAAAAAAAATACAGTCGAATTGATAACCTCCTTTTCTTACAGAAGTCGGTTAAAAATATAGTAAAAAAACTATTTTTAAGCTTTATGAAATTGTTATTTTTGTAGCAGTTTTTATTTGAATTCAGCTTACAGTTAATTTCAAACTTAGATTATGGTTAAGATATGGAATTTTTCACTGTTGTTTCCGATCTAAACGCTTCGCTTTGCCCACGTCGTGAGTGATTTGGCTTTAAAGAGGAAAAAAATGTATGTTTAAAATGAAATAAAATTTAATAGTGAATTATTAACATGGTAGCAAAATATGAACGTCATTCAATCAATAAAGGAGGGAGAGTATAAATCGTATTAGAGACCGTCGACGTGGTCCGACCCATGATGATAAGTTAACGAAGCGATACGCCGCTCGTCGAACTTTACGTAGGTGCTGTATAAGCTGAGACGTGACTAGAAACCTGAAAAACTTAAAAGGCTTGTAACATAGCGTTTGGGAATAGTGTCTGAGATAGTTACAAGATTTCATTATAGTGTCATGAAGCATGAAGAATGAAGATTGTGTCGCAATGCGTCAGCGTTTGACTGTAAAAATGGCGTTGTGATGATTTCATTTCCCTCGCTCTGGCGAAGCGCGGTGTTGAATTCCGCCACTAAATACGCAATACAATTCATAAAAACACAAATTTAATATATGCCAATTATTATGGTATTTACAGAGACGCATCCTGAGGATTCGAATTCGAGGACAGGATGTTTTCAAGCCAGAGAATACAAGCTTAATTTTCATATACTATTAGAAAAAAAGCAAGTATAACGGATCTACAAACGAAATATTTTCAAAGCGCCCAAAATTCTTCCATTTCGCGTTGAGAGTTGGTTTTCAGTCTTCAACTTTTTCAACACCTTGTTCACTTATTGACTGTTCTTACTAAAGTCATAATGTTGTTTCGTCCAAAGAGGCGTTGAGAACTTTTCTCATGCTCAATTTCAAAGTACCTTTTATTTTAATATTTTATTTGTTTAAACGAAATATGACGGAAAGTGGGAAACGGGGAATTTAACACTAGGATCCCTCTGCATACCCTGCTGAGTGCAGGATACAGCGTGAAGTTGATAAAATATTTGCTTAAAAATAACTTAAGTAAATGTTTTGTTAAATTAAATCTAATAAAAAAGAAAATGATAGTAAAATTATCTTTTTATAAATATAATACGTATAGAAATATTTTGTAACATTCCAAGAACCTAGGTGACAGAGATGTCGTATAGTACGTATAGGAATTCCTTTTACACCAGATAACACCGCAAACTTTTGATAGGAACGACGCTGTCTCGTAATATATTTGACACGCTTTAAACGTTGAGGGATAATCCCAGATTACTAAGTTCTGTGGAATAGAACTAATTAGGGTAATGTATTTTGGTGCATGACCAAACATAGTACAGACTGTATATTTAATTGTAAAATAAACATAATATTTAATTGTATTATAATAAGTTTTTCATTTAATTACTATGTTCGAATTATCCAAACTCTGTAAATATTGAAAAGCTGATTTGTAATTTCTTTAAGGGTCTCATTAGAATGATCTGTAGACATACTTAATTAATTATGTAGACATTACCGTTTACTGTTAGATATTTGCGATCAGAATATATAACGTTCTTTTATTATTTTTATAAAGAAATTTACTTTCAGTATAAGATAATATGTACCTATTATATAGGGAATATATAATTTACTACACAATTAATAATTTACTAAGCAATAGGGAAAAAATAATAGGTAAAGATAGATATAAAAATTGTGTCAGTGTATACTTTTTTTGTAGTCAATAGAAAAATCAATCAGATGTTGCCTCTTCTTTCTGCAGTTAATACTTTTCCACTTGGTCTAATATAGATAAATGAAAAATACACTTTTATTAAATCGAACCTTTATTCTAAATAGAACAAACCATATTCAAGTATATAAAATAACATTTAGAAAACCAATAAAATACATATCAAGAAGCAGAGGGAATACCGTCGTAAGTTATATTCAATATGAAAATGTTCACAAGATAATGTAAATCGACGAATGGATACTTATTGGAAATATTACAATTCAGTCGGAAACAATATTAAGTGCATGAATAAAACTCCCTCACAAATGAGACAAAGGATGTCAGATTCATCGGAAGGATATATATAACGTGCTAACTCAAGTAAAGGACTGGAACACGAGGCTCTACTGTCCGTGGGGTATTTGCGAATGACACTAACCTATGAATACCAAATATGATTTTCATATCCGAATCTCACCTCAATTCGGTCAGAACAATCCATTCATAGTAGAGTACGATATGTTCTTTCACAATTTTCAATTGGTTACAAAACCTAACGAGTAACAGTTGAATATTAAATATTAACACGAAGTATTTAACTCCAACCAAACTAAACCTACTCTCTCGACTAATATTTTCAATCGAATAACTAAATGTCATCAAAGATCTCTATGATGCATATAAAGATATTTATTTGATAAATTTGAAATACATTAAAATATCTTCTTCAAATTTCAATATCTATTAATCATAGCTGATATCTAGCATTTCATATAATCGGATACCAGTTGGGATCGTTTGAATTTCCAAATTATTAATAAATAAATGAAGGTAAAACGCTATGTATACTATGATTATAGTCGTGAATGACTGACATTAATAAGAAGGATTTCTGAGACGACGGTATTTGTGTAGGGATTGTGGACGTAATTAATACCGATCGTTAATCAAACACCCTGTGAAGGCTATGACGACGAGAAGGGCCCAGAGATAATAATGATATATTTTAAGATTAACAAGACGTTCTTGCACTTCACAAAAGTATTAAATTACTTCTAACTAAGCCATGGTAAAAACTATTTATATTTGTATGAAATTACAGGATGATTAAAAATTTTGCGCTTCAAATACCACACTATAACCTTTATGATTTCTCCCTGAACTGTGATCTGTGGTAAATGAGCAAGCCACTCTGTAATCTGTCCGCGTGAGCATCAATTAGCTGCAGTTAAAAGCTCCCTTTTATTGGAACGGCCAAATGAATGGGCAGCGTTGAGGGCACTTTGCCGAATTTCAGGCTCAAATCGTACGAGTAGTGTGAGCTGTGCACCGACCGCAAGCGTTTAAAACTGCGTTGTGCTCGCTCGAATCGATGTATGACATCTATCACGACAGGTATTAACTGTTTAAGCATTTTGTTATTGTCGTACTATGAATATAATATATTTTGATATAACTATGGTAGTGGTTTAAAGTATTTACTTTTTCATATTTTTAACTAGCGACCCTATTGCGGCTTCGCCCGCTTTTACTACCGGATTATTGATATAATGTATGTTTGCAAATCACTTAAGATAATGTGAAAATTAATTAAACCCTAATGCAACCCACATTTTCGTAGTTTCAATAAGGATTTTCCAATTGTTTTACACAGCAAGGATTTTTTAGTAGGTACCGTAATTTTATATCTGTGATACTAATCTTTTCAAGTTCTTATTAAAATATATTTAAATTACTATTTTTAGATAGTTAAATGACATTAAATAATACATTCAACTCGAATTATCCAATACGTGCAAACGCATCTAAATCTTCGTTGCTATAAAGGCAGGCGGGTTTTTTTTTTCGAGCTTGTGGTTAATGCTGAAGAGGGTATTCTGTCCCTGATGAAAAGCAAGCACTACGTGGCTGCCTGTGACGAAAATTAAATAGAATGCATTGGCCGGGAATTGAACCCGGGCCGCCCGCGTGGCAGGCGAGCATTCTACCACTGAACCACCGATGCGTGTAAGGCAGGCGGGCGCAGCGGACTCGCTTGTATAAGCATAACGTCGCGAGGTGCGTTTCGCAGCAAGGATTTTTTGATATTGTAACAACTTCTAAAGTACTTATTAAAATGAAAAACAGAAAAGACAGTTTTGATGTACATTAAATGGCCAACGTAACTAATATACTTATTTATATGCTGAGAGTAAGGGATAAGTGAAACTTGACTCGATACAGTTGATGTGTGAACGGCGTGATGTGTCAATAATTAAATGCGTTTTTCTCTAAAACTATTCGCAATTTTGAAATAGTTTAAAAAGCAAATTTTATCTTCGTTTAACGTAGAAATTTAATAAAGTATTTTATAGGATAAGGATTAATACCATTATGGAGAAATATCCCTCACAATAAAAAATATATAGAAATTATTATTTTTAGACAGAAATATGATCACTACACGTTATTCTTAAAAGATACGAATATGCTCTCGCGGACTTTTTTTTAGATCTTATTAAGAGGAACAATACTCCACTACATTTTTTTCATGTAGTACTTACCATTAAAGCAGCGCATGCGCGAAAGTGTCTCAACGGGTAGGACTTTATACACATTTATCGTATTTATGTTAATTTACATAAGAATGTACAAATAATAAACTATATATAAACCTTCCCTGAGAAATACTCGACCTAATGGTGAAAAACGCATCCAAATCCGTTGGGTGGTTTAGAAGAAGAAGAGTTAGAAAGTTCAGACAGACACAGAAAGCGACTTTGTTTTATAAGATATAGGAAGCGTTATTCCACACTTACGTAATACTACGGTAATACTTTTATAGAAACGTATAAAAATTTGATCGTAGCTGGATTTGAACCCGTGCCTCTTGAATGAAATACGTAATTCAATTAGCTGATTGGGCGAGGCGTTTTCTTCACCTATTAAAGCGTCAACTCAAAGACCGGGCTCGCCGTCCATTTACCGAGGGTTAATCCCTCTTTCAGAGTAATGAAATTCGTATACGTATCTCTTAATGCCTAAGTTTTGGATTCCACACTCAGCCTCGGGCGCTTCCTGCTATTTAACAGATTGTTTTGTATGAGCATCGAATATAATGGCATTCAAATAACGCTTGGTTGACGTTCATTAAGTTAAATTGATTTATTAGGTCCATTGAGTGAAGCTCCTAATTAACTAATTGTCGATATGTAAACGTATGGCATAGTGTGGCACTTATTGAAATATGTGCAATAAATTAATATCCTTTCAGATTTAGATATAAATCTATTCTATCCATGTTCTATAGGCGCGTACAAGTTACACACAGTAAAATATATATTTTTTTACCGCTACCCTTCAAATACTTTACGCCTATCGTAATTTGTAGTAAAGCTTACATTTTTAGTAATATTCTAGTTTTGTTTTGAATCCCACCAATTGTAATAAAATCTAAAATAACAAGAAAAAAATACAAGAAAAAAGATTTTTTAAGAATTTCAAAGCAAGTTGCCTACCATATAAGGCATTTTGAATTTTAACGTCAATCAACGTTATGAAGTAGAATGTATGGTAGTAAATAGTAGTAGGTTAAAATAAAGTACCTAAAAGAAATCTATTTCAAAGCAAACTTTTACCTGACATGCGAGTCATGTTCGGGTGGAATGGTGGCAAGAGCGCTGACATATTCTACTATTGAAATATAATGCTTCTCTACCAGAAAAATGTTCTACATTCATGACTGCATATTGTTACATAATGTTTGTGAAATAGCCGTAACTTAAGTAATATTTAAGTCTGCATCACTTTAGAATAGTTGATCAGTTCTATCTTACGTACTCGTATTGTACTTCAATAGAACAGACACTAAATATGGGATAAATATTACATTTAACTACACAGAGAAAGAAGATAATATTTTTGTTAATATAAATTGCTCCAAATTTAAACAATATAATCAAACAATAAATAAAAGTCTTACCAATTATCCTAATTAATTAATGTAGATTGAAATCCGTTCAGCCTCTAAATCTTGATTGGGATCTTGTCTTAACGAGTACATGTCAGAGACTGTACGGACCAAGCGCTGCATCTATTCATGCTTGCTTGAATCCGCAGATTTCTATGAAGGGTGACGTCGCCTATGGATAGGTAAGGCCAATATGGATTTGTGTTAATAATTAATACCAATTATTTATTGCTATAATATAAATAAAAGAATAAAAACAAGATTTATAAGGTTTTTTTTTTGAGGAATTGCCAGTTTAGGCGAAGCTTGCCACACATGATGTTTGAGTTCCTTTCATTCTAATTGAGACTTGAAGTAAGATATGTTCCGCACAAAATTTGGGGGTCGCAAGCTTTTTCTGAAATTCAGGCTTGCTTGTTGCTGGTTTTTTCATCATAAATGTTTTCTTTATAATTTGGCGATGATCTTGGATTAATTAAATTATTAGGATTATGTAAATATAACGATTTTTTATTCTTACAATAAAAAAGTATTTTTTTGTTGTCCGAAAATAGAAATGGAAGAATCGCACTAGCAATGCACTTTGAAATATTTCCTGATTTACATTTAGGAGTTAAAACTACATAAAATAGTTTTTAATTCTATTATGTATTATATTCTGAATACAACGTTATGTTACGAAAGGTCAAGTTAATATTCAAGTTAATTAAATGCTACTGACAACCTCAACTAAGCCTTGTCGCTCGCTAGACGTGCTCTAATGCAAACTAATCAGACCAACGTGTAATGAAATCACTGGATTATTTATATGACAAGACGTAAGGGAGCATTTAGCTTAATTAACATGAATTAATTATAATATTACCATATAATCTATATATATAATAAAACTGTAAAGGGGGTAAAATCTGTACATTGAATATAAACTAAAAAAAACACTTCAGGGGGACTCAATACAACTAATAGAAGGTAAAAATATGATTTTTGGAATTCTTGTCTGTCTGTCTGTTGTGACTCTAACTCAAAAACTACTGGACAGATTTAAATGAAACTTCTTTTGTTGCATAGCTATTAGTCTTCGGCAACATATAGGCTATAATTTATTTTGATAGTCCGAATACCTGATGTGAGACCCTAGCAGCCCGCCTAATCTATAAGAGATATCAATACAACGAATTAGGAAAAGTTATTCAACGTGATGAGCATTTTCTGTTGACATAAAAAAAAATGGATCCAATGTGAAACCCAGCTAAACTTTATTACATATAATTCGTCAGTCGTCTTAAAATAAATTATTCTACGTAATAAACATTTGTTTTGACGTTTACGTAATACCATAATTATTATTTAAAATGGTTCAACACCAAATGATATAAATTTAAGTAAATATTTTTAATAAATATATACAAATTAAATAAAATTTAAAAAGAATATCCATAAATCGGTAACATATATGTGTATCACAGATAAAAAAAATTAAATTCTTATAATTTTGAGGCCCGTTGTGGCGCAGTGGCACAAGCACGGCACTATATACACGACAGGTTCTGGGTTCGATTCCTACTCGAAGAAATGAAATATTTATTATTTTCATTACCTCACTTGGAACGAGGCAAAAGTAATTTTATAATATCAAAAAAAATATACGAAATATCTTCTTTTTTATAAAAATTAATCGCTGAATGTGTTGCTAAGCGCAAATCTCGAGAGCAGCTGAACCGATTTCGCTAATTCTTTTTTTATAATATTCCTTGAAGTACGAGGATAGTTTTAACGAAGAGAAAAAAATAAAAAAAAACCAGAAAAGGTCCAAAAACATGACTTTTCTATATTCCCATACAAAAGATTCGTATTAATATCTACTTAAAAGTCAATTTGGACTTTAATACCCTACTATAAAGTTTAAATGTTAGTAGCTGGATTCCTGGAAGGCAAAACAATTGAGTGACGTTAGTATCGTGTAAATATTATAGCCCAAGAACCCAGAGCTGCCAGACCGACGTCATTTTAGCAAAGGTGAAATTTTGAGGACTATTAGTCTTACATGTAGTTAAGACAAGTATGCTTACTCACTAACTTGAAAATGGGATCCTTTCAGAGGTGGAGAAAAATAACGGTATATCTCTTTCTGGGAAAATTATAAGGTCATCGGATGGATCTGGTTGCTTAGGGTCTGGGGCTAGAGGGTTCTTGAAATAGTCCGTAAATAATACATTTAAAATTTTAGATTTGCTTTAATGTAATTTGCCCCAATTCTAAAGAACCTTTATTACGTCTGGCAGAAGTAAAGGTCCACGTGAAAGAATGTGAAATATACATTTTTTACTTTAAAACATATATAAAAACTCTCTTCCTTACTTAAGGGAGCGTTTTAAATTGACACTTCCAAGTGAAAGACCTGTACGCTCATGTGTAACTCTAAGAAAGCTTGAGTGCCCTATATTTAATACTATGGAACTCACTACCTATCTCTATACTGTCAGGCAATCCATCTCTAAATACTTTTAAAATCAAATTAAAACAACATTTCTTAATCTCAATTAGAATCTTTAGTAGTCGCTTTGTCTTTTTTTTTATTAATTTTCTTTTTCTGTTTCAACTCTTTTATGTCATTGTATATATTTATGTAGTTATATTATATTGATTTATATTATGTATATTTGTATGTAGGTTTATTATTATTATTATTATTAACATTATATTAAAATACCGCACCCGAATCATTTCTTTTAACATCCCCTACATTCAAGGGTTTCTGGTAGAGATCTCTATTAGAGACAAGTTATCCACATTTTTTCTGTTATCATAAGTTTTCTGTACTTTCTTTCTTGTGTGGTACATAAATAAATGAAAAAAAAAAGAGACTTTCTACTTTAACGCAACTGGAAGTGTGCTTTAAGTTGGCACTATCTCTGAAGGTTTTTTAAGTTAGAGAGTATGTATACAGTCTTAAGTACATATTAGACTATCAATTCTCAAAATTTCAGCTTTGTTAAAATCATGTAGGTCTGGGGGCCTTGGGATCTCAATCTATTAATGTCAATATTTGTCAATATTTCTATGGCGAAATGTCACTTAAAATGTAAACGTCTCTTTGTGCATCTATATTATTAAATCTAAAAGCCACAAATTTCTATAATATTATTAAAGTATTGTGTATTTCTGACTTACTAAATATGCCTTCTATAAGGCGGTGGACAAATTTAGGCAGAAGAATCTAATCATACTCCCAGAACGTGAAGATTGCAATAAACGTGAGCACGACAGTTGTCTGATAATGGTGCAAATTTGAATCGAGCTGCTTTTTGTTACGATATATCAATTAATGCCAGCAGTGCCTACAGCTGTGTTGCTATTGGATCTATAAACTCAGCTTGCCAATATTGTAAGGTTATTGTAAAAACTCAGTATGCACATCAATTTGGTGGCGCAATGATTTTATTATAAGGAGGAGGATTGCCAGTGGTTCCACGTTCAATGCAAGCTGATGAACTGAATTCATGTTTAAAGTCCTCGAAATTGTGGAAACATGTCAAGGTATTACATTAAAGCAAGAATATGCGTGTCATGTTGTAAAATGATCAATCTGGAGACATATTCTCTAAACAACTCATTGATATTGGTAATGGCAAACTTCCTATATATGCGCTGACTGGCTGCATCACCTTTCCTGATCGTTTTTGTCAGTTAACGTAATCAAAAGATTAACTCATTCATAAAGTGCTTCCAAATGTTGCTGAAACATATTTATTCCATGATTGGTTGAGCGAAAGAGCTTTACTCGCTGCTGATGTAAATAATTTATTTTCAATTTCCAAGATGGAATTCCTGGCGTAATGAAGATATATTATCATCAGTTGATACGGCAACTAATGAAGATGATGTCGTGAATTATCCACTGGAATTTTTAAACTCACTTTATTTGCCAGGATTGCCGCCTCACAGACTTCAATTAAAGCTTGAATGTGTAGTTATAATGTTGCGAAATATTAACCAACTGAAACTTTGTAACGGCACACGATTAGCGATAAAAATAATGAATAACGAATAGAAGCAATCATATTAAAAGGAAAGTATAAAGGAGAAGACTTTTTGATGATGCGGGGCATCCCAATGATTTCGATTTTTTTTTTTTTTTTTTTTTATTGAAGATGAGTAAGCATTTGTCCGCTATCTCACCTGGTGGTAATTGACGATGCGAACGATGGTGGAGCATGCTTACCCAGAAAATGCCTATTCACTCTTTCCTTGAAGACGGTCAGGTTATATTTAACGGGGAACTTGAGGGGAACGGGGAGTTGAGCAGGCAGGGAGTTCCACTCCTTAGCTGTTCTTATAAGGAAAGATTGACATACCATTCGAGCTTAAAAGACTACAGTTTCCAGTACGGCTTGCTTTCGCAATGACTATAAACAAATCCCAGGGGCAGTTATTAAGTGTTTGTGGTATTAACATAGAAAACTCATGTTTCTCGCATGGTCTGTTGTATGTTGCCTGTACCCGTGTTGGAAAACCATCTGCTCTGTTTGTTTACGCGCCAGATAACCAAACAAAAAATAACGTGTATCATAAAGTACTACAATGAAAATGAAACTGAATTTAGAATAAGTAAAAATAAAATAAAATATAATAAGTAGGCATCATAATAAGATATCGGAAATTGTTATTTTTATTATAATTTTTAATGAATATTATAAGAATTAAAAATGATTTAAGTTTTTATTTTTTTTATCTTACTAGCTGACCCGGTGTCGCTAATAGCAGAATAAAAAAAAATCGACTGTTAGGCGATACGAAGTTCGCGGGTCTGCTAGTTATATATATACATATATAGCGCTATATTTAATGAGCAAAATTTAAAAACGTTTATATTTATTTTCTAGTCTTAGGCGGGTCTATATGGCTATATAGACCCGCCGTGCCCAAATACAATAGTACCCTTGTTTTTTTTTATATTTTTATTTTTATGCAGTTTATGTCTAGAATTGTAAAGATAAGTAGTATATCCTTATGTTGTAGCCGTAAAATCCAATTAAAAAATTTTTACAATCGTTCATTTCGTGCCTTTTGTAAAGCTGTTTCACGAAATCTGTGAAGGCAAAATGTAAGTATTTCTATTTTTAACTTTTTCTTCTAAATACATTTGTTTTGGTACAAAACATACTTAAGTACTTAGTATTCTATGTAATATAATTACATTTGATTAGAAAAGAAGAGTCGTAATAGGACAAATTCAACTTTTACGGTGCTGTACCCAATTGGGGCCAATGGGAACATCAGAGGTAAATTTTTAAGTTTTTATACGCATGTCCATCCAAAGTTCATAAAGACTCTTAGGATATTTAGCGGTCACAATGAATATAAGGGTCTTCAAGAAGCAATCGCAGATGTAATTATTAAAAAAAAGACTTCGGAGAGGTATATATAGTTGCGCTGCCTCTAGAACCAGGTTTGGTAATCGACGAAGAAGGAGATGATAACAATATAAGAAGCACTGCTAATCTGCCTGCTTACTAAAATTGAGACAGTAGTATTATCAACCTTTTGCTAAGAGACGTAGAGGAACTGTAATCTTGAGCAACCCCGTTGGTGTAAAAGTGATCCAACTACGACTAATATACAAGGTCGTCTTGAAAAATTTAAGAATTGTTAAGATTAAGATGAAACTCAGCAGTAAAGGATATGAAAAGAAAAACCGAGCCGATTTTGATTACTGCTTTTAACAAGTTAACCAAATTTTATTAGTGCGGTTTACAGTGTGGTATGGGCAGGGTTGATCAGGCTGATCAATCTTTTTACCTATATAGCAATGCTGTACGGCAAAAAATTGTGGTGGGTTTTATCCACACATACATAGGATCTTGCTGTTGCAAATTCACGGCACTTGCACTTGCTAACCAATATAAACAGAATAGATTAGCTTGATTTTTTCGTTACATCGCTCGTCACTATTTAAGAGACGAAAACATCAACGCATTTATGCGACCAGCAGCTTCTGCAGTACCCAGTCTGCAGCAACACGGGGTAGACTACTACTCCCAAAAATTTTGTTAGCAACTGAGACGTGCAATGTGCCATAAAAAAACGCGTTGATAGTGTAAAAAGTGCTATAAAACATTTCGTATCGCAAAAATAATTTCGAAAATTTACATACTACATGGCCCCATTTAAGGACGGCATTCTTTTTATATTTAAATAAAAAAAAATATATTTTTTTTTACGTTTTTTATTTTCTTACATCGATATCTATCAATTATTACCTAAAAAACTTTTTATTTACCGCTAGTTTGAGTATGGGTCTAAATGGGTTAATTCTTTCTAGTAAATTATTTTTAAATATATTTAGTCTGTACTACAAACTGTATAATATGGTAACTGTTCTGCCTATAATATATAACAAACATTACATAATGAACAACAGAGGTCTTTAACAATAACAGATACTTTATGTACAAGAAAATTCTCTCCCTCACATTGATTAAACGGCCTCCGTCTTATTATGCAAGTTAAACAAGCCAAACTGAATTCAAAAAATACAATATTTATTTTATATTTTTCCTTCAAGAATAAATTTGCATTCCATTGTCAGCCATAAATATTTTTGTTTCAAGAATAAAAATATACAATTAAATCACATACAACTCGAACTTAAAATCTTTTTCATAAATGACTATTTTGAGTAAGGTATGTTTACGAGTACGGTATGTTTAAGCAAAAAGTAAAAGAATATGTTTATATAGAAGAATATTGTTTTTATGAGACGTGAATTTCGCAAATAGAAGTTTCCTTAAGATTCAAGTAGATTCAATATTCATTCAGTATAAAATAATTTTATTACACAAAGGGATTGCATACAAACGGCAAAGAAATAAGGACGACATTCCATATTTCGGAATTTTCTTATAAAAATGTGATGATAAACACTTTTCTATTGAACTGTTGTAGATAATGTCTATAGGTTAGACTTTGATAGTTGATGTTTTAAATTTATTATATTTATGTCAACTAGCCATACTGAAAAACAAATTAAATATTTCATTCGTCATCGTCCTCAGTCGTGGCATAGTCGTAGTCTCCTGATCTGAAATTGGAATGATTATGGGTTCAATCGGGGAAGTTATAGAGAGAGAGAGTAGAATTTGTATTCGGAAGAAGAAATTAACTGTTACTAACATCTATTTAATTTTCAGCTCCACGCTGTATTCCTGTGGAACCTAGTGTTCGAGTCACAGCGTGTCTACTATATATAAACAATTATTCTATTTATAGATATTGCTTGCCTGAGATTACCAAGATACTATAATAATTTTATAACAACTGACTGGAGCGAGATCTTTTAGCTTTGCAAAGCGCAATTTATATAAAAGGAGCACTTTGCGACAGTCGCATTCGCATTTCAACTTTAATTAATTCTACAAAATCTATCTTCATGCAATTTGTTGTTCACTTAGCGGTTATTACATTTATTATGCAGTATCTGTGAAATATTTGTAGTGCTGTAGAACTATTTACTATAATTTTTGAGATAACTGAGCCTGCCTATATAGGTACTCAATTTTTGATAACGTACATTAGGTACGTATTATATATAGTACGAAATAACATCACGTCAAAAAAATTATTCTAATTGTTAAAAAATTATAACTTTGATGTGCGACACTTATACGACCAGTGAGAAAAGGTATTCTGAATAGGTGTGTAAGCAAATAATTTATCAAAGTCACGTCACTGGAGTGGCAATTGCTAAAGAAAGGAAAAAAAATGTTATTTCAAAACGTTTTTCTCATACACAGATCGACGCATACGTGATTGATTTATCTTTCCTAAAACACACCTAATAAAACACTTAGTTTTTCTGGTCCAATGATGTAATTAAAAGTAATTTTGATACATGTATAACAGTTTCACCTGTAGAAAGAACCTGGTGTTAAGATACTGCTTACTCCACTTACCGCTCAATTTTCATGACATATGCGCCAGAGAAATTAAAAATTCATTTCCGCGCGTCCACAACCGTCGCGTTTACTCACACGCTGTGCCACTGAAACAAAATAGCAATAAATACAAATGTACAAAATAAATTTCAAGCGTGGGCAATATATTTATACATATGGGATTTATCTCTAAGTCCTATAGACAAGACAAGAACTATAGACAACTCAAGAGTAAAGTTTATTCAGAATCTAGGCCGAGGTGCGGCACACGACAGTGTCTTATTAGATTTGCTTGATCGCTCTCACAAATACTACCCTGGACGAGCTTCTATCGGACGTACTAATTGCTTTAGACTGCCCGTATGTACCTGTCGTCTTTGCGTGGTACGGTTACTGATTATTTGTTATCTAAAACAGATGTTAGCAGTATATGAATATATAATGCTGTTTGAATATATCTCAAATTGCCATTAATTGGTTTGCTAAGTAATTATTAGTCTCATACAATAATGACAATATTCGAATACCATAAAAATAACTTATAATTATAGATTATGTATGACTAATTATAAATAGCAGTGAGGCCGATTGGACTGTAAACGGGACTGGCTGTGGGTTCAATTCCCACTCGAGAAAAGATTCCGGAATAGAAAAAAATTCCGACGAATTGAGATCGGTTAAAAACTAGACAGTGTTTCCAGGTCAGTACGATATGGGTACCTTCAAAAAGCGCGTCAATTCCACCTCAAAGGCCGGCAACGCACATGTAACTCCTCTGGTGCTGCACGGGATCGGCGGTCGTTTGCCTTGTCCTTTTTCCATAAAAAAAAATAGGTTCCCAATATCTCTTTGCCTACCCTTGTAAAGTGCGAAGCTAAAAAATAAAAAATGTTAATATTGAATACTAATTTTATACAGCATTGTTTAATGTGCATACATATTATGCGAGTCCAATTCATGCGAACCTACCAGCATAATGGAACAGTCGTTAAGCTCGAAGAATGGTTGATGTCGCTCCGTGACTGCCGTTAATTGATTTTATGCAGTGCTTTTGACTCCAATTTCTTTGTTTTGTAATGATTTAATAACAAGTTATTGCTTGTTTCTTTTTTAGTTTAGTTCACTTTGCGTATTTAATTGTGCGCAAAAAGTGATTTGATGAAAAGTCATAACATTTTCATTATTTTGTATAGAAAGCAACATCACGTGCTGATTTTCGGATTCTTTACTCTAACAAGAATAGTTTAGGCGAGGCTAGTATATTTGTAGTTCATTTTATGCTAAGAAAATACATGCCCATGTACCTGCTACTTAAAATTGTTACGGAACCCTCGCTGGGCGACCGACTCGCTCTTGACCAGTTTTATTTATGAATTAGATGAATAAATCCATTAGTATTTGTAACATTTTATATAATATAATGTATTATTAAATGTAATAGCGAACGCTATAGTATCAGGTATTTTGATAAAAATTATAAGACTTCTAAATTTTACTAAAATTCTAAATATAATTAATCTTCGGTGAATAAAGAACATCATCTAATTAAAACCCTTATTTACCTTCATTTTATTACTTCATTAATTAGGGACGTTCTTTGTACACAGTTATTATATAACGTTATTTAATAACAGATAATTAATTAATGTTTATCTTAAGGGGGGGGTAGGGTTTTGAAGGCAGAAATAAACAGGTTTTTACAGATTTTTTTTTGGGGCGTACAGTGAAAGTAAATTTATTTCTGATTATTGTATATTAAAGAGTAGTAATTGAACTATATTCTGTGAAATATTGGTTGAAAAATATTGAAAATTGACCGAACGGTAGCAATTTTTCGCAGGCGCCTCAGAAAAAATACATTTTGCGGTGCACGTCATACCTCAGCACTGGATCATCTGAAATGAAATAACCAAAGTTTTTCTTTTAATTTTTATGTCCCTCTAGGTATCTCTGTCGAGTTTTTCCATTTTATTAAAATTTTTGAACTTTTTACAAGACTTGAAAGTGAAAATACTGATTTTTGGCCTAAATTCATGACTATTGTTTTTAATAATAAAAAAAATAAAATCAAAAACGAAAAAATCTCAACAGGGTTACCTCATAAATTATGTAAGGAAATACTGTAAAAAAATTGAGAACGATCGGTTGAATAGATTTTGAGATACAGAGGGCACCGACTCAAAAAACATCGATTTGAGAAAAACGCGTTTAAAGATTTTCGTAGCGAAAAGACCCTGATAAAACTTAGTAAGCTATTTATTTTTTATTTTACTCACATAGAATCATCAATGCCGGGACCATAGAGTATAGAACTTTCGTCAAGAATGTCCAAAGCATCTTTTTAATCAAGTCTGCGGCGAATTCTATCATTTTTAGCGGTTTCAGCTGCTCGCTCATCTGCTCTGTTCATTCGAATATCGTCGGTTAGAAGCGCCCATCCATGACAACTTGGACCAGTACAGATTCGCATCTCTTCTAGGAAGGTTAAATAAGCTTTACAGCGTTTCATCGTTTCTTCGTTTATGCGTAGGAACAATTTTTTTAGCTTGATACAACTTTTTACCAGTCTCCTTTCTACACTCTCTGGAAACTTTTCTCGGCATTTTGCGAACAACAAAAATATCACAACGAAATAGAGTAAGAAAATACAACACAATTGTTACACTCCGCGTCTGCTTCGAAAATGAAGCAACACCAGGTACCGTTACAACGACCCTGTCTAAGACTTTTCTGTAAATTGCTTAGGGACAATAACAAAAGAGATTTAGAAACAGCTCAGGTAGTCGTTCGAGACACACCTACTTCCAAAGCTATATCTTTGTGAGTTTTGCTTCGATTGACTTCCTATTAACAGACAACATTCTTGAGTTACTATACTTTCATAATATGCAATAAAAAAAATTCACTTTTTTTGAACCCTCAAAACCCTACCACCCCCTTAAAAGACCTTATCAAAAACAGCATAATTACAAACGCTTACTTAACTTCTTTTATAATATTATGAGGAAATTTATTCCTATGTGTAACTAAGGTAATTATTAATGTGTATACCGCAAACATGAATACTATTATTTCGCTTGCAATTTATTTGCTCGCTGCTGTATCCTGACTCTACCTGCTAAATGGCGAAACTAAAAATCCCATTTAATTTTACGGGCTAAATATTTTTTCCCGAATTTTCCCAAAGACTTAAAAAACATAGTGTAGAAAACAATCTTAAATTAAGTTCTTTGAACGTAAAGGGAATAAATTTTAAATTCCACATGTCCTCAGAGTAATATGTAACACAAACTCGTGATGTCCCGACTCAGAAGAATAAAAATGTAAAAGAGAACATTGAGATAACTCAGTCTAACACGATTTGCGCATTAGCTGTGGAAGTAGGGAATATATGTGTGGTAATTTAAAAGCTCGCTTGTTTTCCTTTTTGTTTCATTATTATCAGTATTGAGTAGATGTTTTTTATTTGTTTGTAGTTTTTTAATTATCTGCAATATAAGGATTTAAAATACATATATAAAATGCATCTAATTTATTTTTATTTTAAATACTTCATTTGAAATGAATTTATTATTTTATTTGAAATATTTTACATAAATACATTTTGTATTTGTAAAGCGTTAGGAGCGTTATGCTCACTAATCAAATGTTAGTAAATATTTATTTGATAGTGGGTAGTTGTATGTGGACGTAGTGTGTTATTAATTGTGTAAAATGAAGGACAGGACTGTTTGCTTCCTAAAAAATTTTACTATTGAAAAAAATGGTAACGGTGCGACTTCCAATAAATAATTATTAATTGGAATATACGATTCTAAAATATATACTTTTGTAGAGAAATAACATTCGTTTCATATTGTAAGGCTAGTGGAGGTTCATTAGTACAGACAGACTTGGCTTCTTGGTCTGAAAGAATGAGTTTTATGCATCTATAATTTTGCATATTTAGAAAAGCGAAACCTTACCAGTTTTATTGCTAATTTCAGAAGAATAACTGGAAACTGATGATGATTTCACTTATATTCATAAGCGGAAAAGCGGTTTCCAATTATAAAGAACAAACAGTATTGTAAAATTTACCGTTAATAGAATGGAAAAGTAAATTTAACAACAAAGAAAATCTTATTCTTATTCGGAAATTCAGCTAAAAACCCTTTCTGAGAAAAATATTATTTTGTAATTTTTGCGTATTACGGAGTTATTTCCCCTTTATAAAGATATATCATAACAACAACTCTGTTACAGAAATTGAAAAATAACAATAACGATAGATGTTGATTTTATAAAGGCTCTTTGTTTATGAAATTTATAAGATTTTTTTACATAAAATCATTTTCAGCAAAGTAAAATATGATTTTTAATAATAGTTTCGATCGTTTCGTAGTAGTACGAACATTGATTTAAGGATTTAGTTATACAAAGAAATATACGATGTTTACGCCTATTCAACATGTAACATTCTGTAACCATTAATTATTACTAATTTTTACTTACTCTGTTCACTCATAACTATATAGGTACATACTATTATGACTGCTACGCTACTGCTGAAAAGGAGACCTATACAAAAGCATAAGACTTATAATCAATCGATTAACTTCTTATCCAATAATCTGTTAACAATCGCTTTACAACTCAAAATAAATATTAATTCAACTCCCATTTCGATTACATGGCCCCGTAGTGTTTGCTTTATACAATAGACGGGTCTCTGGCGCCGTAAATTAACAAGAAACAAGAGTCGTCGAATTGATGCCCCCGCTCCGACCAAATTTCCATAATTTAATTAAACTGCTCTAATTAATAGAAAGTGTAGAGGATAATATTTCTGTAAAATATTATTTTTTATATCTTATCTGTACATATTTCTTTGTAGCTTAACGCTGTTTAATTTAACACCGTTTTGTCTTGTTACCAAAACGAGAACGAAATTGAATCCACAACCGTTGCGTTTAAAGTTTTGTCGCTGCGCCGGCCTTACTTGTACATCATATTATAATATTAATAATGAAAAATTTCAATATTTAAAAAAAACGTTCTCGTTTCGCTGGTCTTGTTAGATATGGGTTCCGCTATAAAATCTGACAGAGAAGGTAATCGACGATGGAATGATTATTTGCGAAAGATGCGATAATAAATTAATTTCATTATAAAATATACATGATTCATTTAAAAAGAATAAAATTTACAATATATAATAATTAAAATTTTAGAATGAAAAATTGTTAATTCACATCGCTATTTTATAGACGCTACTAGCTTAATGGAAACTTAATTTGGAACAGTTTTTCACGTGATTTAAAATTCGTTTATCTCTCGCTCGCACAGCTTGTTACGCGATGACCGATGCCGGATATGTTTCCGCTTTTAATGAAATTCGTCTGTCCCTGCGCTGTGTCGGACCATCACGGATAGCGTGGTGCAAACAAATAAAAACAAATATTATCTAATTGATTTTAGCACAGTGCGACCATGAGTGTGTATGATGGTTGTGGGTTCGATTCCCGAAATTTACGAATTTCTTGCCTATCGCGCTTACATCGGTACGCTAGTGCCCCTGCACCACGACTGGCCTCACTAAGAATTATATCTAAAATATTTAACTGCATCGAATACATTGTAATTTAACAAAATATAATGTTTTCTCTGCTGTGACTATAACAATTTTTTTTTGATTCAGCATAATATTGAAAATGGATGGAGTGGAGAAAAATAAATATTGTAGCTACATCACATTGATGAAAAACATATAGAATTTCTTCCTTTTTGTTACTGTATCCCGTGTAAGATCAGGGAAGATAGTCCGTCCCCTCACTTCATGCTCAAATTTTGAGATATTGTTATTGTTTTTGCTTATATCTATTCAATAATATTTTGTATATTATGTAATGAAATAATAGCCTCAAGAAGCCTTTACTGTATGTTTATGTGCTTATTTCATTTTCAAAAGCCACCTGCAAACAAGTTTCAATAAGCCACGAGTCACGACTGTCGGACATTGAACATCAGAATAGTATTGTGGTCCGCGTCGAGAGCGCGCTCTGTCCTGCTCTGCAACTGTTCCTTATCAAAAGGCTATTCTTCTAAAGCTTTATCTTTATGTATACTTTAGATGTATACGATTTTTCCTTATTTTTTGAATTTGAAAATGTTCACCCTATTTATGTTAATTATTTTTAAATTATATACGTAATAATATTTATATTGATAATAGCATAAGTATTTTTTATATAAAATGTAAATTACAATGCATCCTTTCGATATTTAAGATATATATTATGTTTCGGATGGCGGACTAAAAGTGAAAGCACAGCTATAAGTCACAATATTACTAGTTTATAAGATATTTTTATTAAATACGTGACACCAATATTTTTTAATCAAAATTATGAACAAAAATATTTGAATCCAGTTATAAATATGATTGGAGGAATAGTAAAACGCGAACTGGAACAATCATCTCCAACAGTGATAGAGTAGCTGTGGAATAGAGAACGTCCGCCGAGGAGGAATATTTGATATCTGTATAGTGAGCAGCGTCGATAGCCGCTCGTACTCGTATGTATGAGAATGCTTTCATAGTTGGACAGCGTTCCTTTATATGATCAGGATTTTCTTGTATGTGTATTATCTTTTTATAAGTTCATTCAATGGATTCAAAGCTCATCCGTTTTTCCTTTGTATATTTTCGGTACAAATAACAGATTTGATCCAATTTGCAGGAGAAGCTGAAAAATTAAATTAATTATTTATTTAATATATTTTTTTTTTTTATTAATTATTTATATTACTTTTATCATATTATATTTTTTCAAAAAATAAATCACGCATTAAAATTTTAAGTTCAACTTGTTGTTCAATAATTAATGTTATAACGTATCCTATCCTATATCTTATAAAACAAAGTCGCTTTTCGTGTCTGTCTGAACTTTCTAACTCTTCTTCTTCTAAACCACCCTACGGATTTTTATGCGGTTTTCACCATTAGGTCGAGTATTTTTCAGGGAAGGTTTATATATAGTTTATTATTTGTACATTCTTATGTAAATTAACATAAATACGATAAATGTGTCTAAAGTCCTACCCGTTGAGACACTTTCGCGCATGCGCTGCTTTAATGGTAAGTACTACATGAAAAAAATGTACTGGACTATTGTTCCTCTTAATAAGATCTACAAAAAAGTCCGCGAGAGCATATTTTTATCTTTTAAGGATAACGTGTAGTGATCATATTTCTGTCTAAAAATAGTAATTTCAAGATATTTTTTATTGTGAGGGATATTTTTCCATAATGGTATTAATCCTTATCCTTTAAAATACTTTATTAATTTTCCACGTTAAACGAAGATAAAATTATCTTTTTACACTATTTCGAAATTGCGAATAGTATTAGAGAAAAACGCATTTAATTGTCGACACATCACGCCGTTGACACATCAGCTGTGCCGACTCAAGTTTTACTTATCCCTTACTCTCAGCATATAAATAAGTATATTAGTTACGTTGGTCATTTAATGTAGATCAAAACTGTCTTTTACTGTTTTTTCATTTTAATAAATACTTTAGAAATTGTTACAATATCAAAAAATCATTGCTGCGAAACGCGCCCCACCACGTTTTGCTTATACAAGCGCGTCATGAGCAGTCATCGGTGGTTCAGTGGTAAAATGCTCGCCTGCCACGCGGGCCCGGGTTCGATTCCCGGCCAATGCATTCTATTTAATTTTCCTCACAGGCAGCCACGTAGTGCTTGCTTTTCATCAGGGACAGAATACCCTCTTCAGCATTAACCACAAGCTCGACAAAAATACCCGCCCGCTATAGAGTCATAGCAACGAAGATTTAGATGCGTTTGCACGTATTGGATAATTGGAGTTGAATGTATTATTTCAGCGCGATATATTTGGTTTCATATTTTTTGTAGTAGTTGTTAGTAGGTAGGCTTTTGTTTATAATTTCTTCCGTTTAAAAATAGTCATTTAACTATCTAAAAATAGTCATTTAAAAATATTTTAATAAGTACTTGAAAAGATTAGTAGCACAGATTTAAAATTACTGTACCTACTAAAAATCCTTGCTGTGTAAAACAATTGGAAAATCCTTATTGAAACTACGATAATGCGGGTTGCATTAGGGTTTAATTAATTTTCACATTATCTTAAGTGCTTTGCAAACATACATTATATGAATAATCCAGTAGTAAAAGCGGGCGAAGCCGCAAGGGGGTCGCTAGTATCTTATAAAACAAAGTCGCTTTTTGTGTCTGTCTGAACTTTCTAACTCTTCTTCTTCTAAACCACCCAACGGATTTGGACGCGGTTTTCACCATTAGGTCGAGTATTTCTCAGGGAAGGTTTATATATAGTTTATTATTTGTACATTCTTATGTAAATTAACATAAATACGATAAATGTGTATAAAGTCCTACCCGCTGAGACACTTTGGCGCATGCGCTGCTTTAATGGTAAATACTACATGAAAAAAATGTACTGGAGTATTGTTCCTCTTAATAAGATCTACAAAAAAGTCAGCGACGGCATATTCGTATCTTTTAAGAATAACGTGTAGTGATCATATTTCTGTCTAAAAATAGTAATTTCAATATATTTTTTATTGTGAGGGATATTTTTCCATAATGGTATTAATCCTTATCCTTTAAAATACTTTATTAAATTTCTACGTTAAACGAAGATAAAATTTGCTTTTTAAACTATTTCGAAATTGCGAATAGTTTTAGAGAAAAACGCATTTAATTATTGACACATCACGCCGTTCACACATCAACTGTATCGAGTCAAGTTTCACTTATCCCTTACTCTCAGCATATAAATAAGTATATTAGTTACGTTGGCCATTTAATGTAGATCAAAACTGTCTTTTCTGTTTTTCATTTTAATAAGTACTTTAGAAGTTGTTACAATATCAAAAAATCCTTGCTGCGAAACGCGCCTCGCGACGTTATGCTTATACAAGCGAGTCCGCCGCGCCCGCCTGCCTTACACGCATCGGTGGTTCAGTGGTAGAATGCTCGCCTGCCACGCGGGCAGCCCGGGTTCAATTCCCGGCCGATGCATTCTATTTAATTTTCGTCACAGGCAGCCACGTAGTGCTTGCTTTTCATCAGAGACAGAATACCCTCTTCAGTATTAACCACAAGCTCGAAAAAAAAAAAAACCCGCCTGCCTCTATAGCAACGAAGATTTAGATGCGTTTGCACGTAATGGATAATTCGAGTTGAATGTATTATTTAATGTCATTTAACTATCTAAAAATAGTAATTTAAATATATTTTAATAAGTACTTGAAAAGATTAGTAGCACAGATTTAAAATTACGGGACCTACTAAAAAATCCTTGCTGTGTAAAACAATTGGAAAATCCTTATTGAAACTACGAAAATGCGGGTTGCATTAGGGTTTAATTAATTTTCACATTATCTTAAGTGCTTTGCAAACATACATTATATGAATAATCCAGTAGTAAAAGCGGGCGAAGCCGCAATAGGGTCGCTAGTTTGAATATAATATTTGAGTAATTATTACAAAAAGTACTTTTGGCAGGAATTCAAGATAGCGAATAGACTATAAATAAACAATTTTCCATCTCATAAATTGCGTACAATAACAAGAAAACTGCAAATTTATGCAGATTTCATGGAAATGTCTTTTAAATGTGAGTTGGCCCGCAACAAAGCTAATCTGAATGTATAAAGGTTTTAGAGGAATCAAAATACGGCCTGTATTAAGAAGAATATGATGTTTTATATTACTATGATTTCGAGTTACATTAGAAATTGTAACTTCTTCGTTTAATCGGCCTTAACATGTGGAACTGCCAAATGATCTAGTGTTAGAATATTTTTAATAATGTAGATACAAACGAATTGCTGTTATAAAGTATTCATACATATTTTAATAACCTTAGATAAATACGTAAGTATAGAAATTCAACAATGTTTTATTGTGGTATTGGAAAATGTTAGCAGGAAAAAATAGTGAAGTTGGTTTCAGAAGCATTTGACGATAGTAACGGCTAATCCAAATGGTTCGGTCGGCTGTCAAACTAGCCGCTGCCTATCCCGAGACCGAGTTTCAATTTACTCACGTCGTTTGACGAGGACACTTGCTCTGAGATTTTAATATAAGATATATCTGTGACTTTAGTATAGAAATAGAAATATTATTTAAGCTTTTAACAAATAATATCGTCACACTTCAACCTCCTTTTCTGTCGAGTGTTGTCAAGTCATGTTCAACTTATTTATATAGACTGGAAAATTTATAAGATTTCTAAAAGTATTATAAAAAAATATTTTATTTAACTTATGAAAGACAATTCAAAGCAAAAGTAATTTTATTTTAAAGCATCGATTACATTTATACTTCCTTTATTACAAAAGATTCGCAGCCACCGAATATTTTTTAAATAAACCTTTAATTTTCCATTTTACGATCATACAAATTCACAAAATGGTTTCGTTTGATGATCAAACATGCCAATTCAAGCCGCAAGCTCGAACTTCAATTTACCATCGAACCATTGAATCAATGCCTCTATGCCTTTTCCAACGAAGGAATAAAGTTTTCGAATTTTTTTAGAAGCATCAATAAGAAGCTATAAAATAATATTTTACTTACAAATGCGCTATTTTTGACTTAACACAGTACGTTGCAGTGTGCTTTCCTCCAGGAAACTCGCTGGAAGGGTAATAAGTCCCGTAACATCGGACAGGGTTACCGGCTTATATACACTGGGTCACCTTCGGGTAGAAACGGTGTAGCGGTAGTGCTTTCTGAAGAGCTTCAGAATGGGCTCCTTGAAGTTGACCGTCGCTCCGACCGCTTGATGCGAGTGAGGGTACTGATTGAGGGCGTTATCACAAACTTAATCAGTGCCTATGCTCCCCAGGCGGGATGTAGCGCGGCCGAAAAGGAGACATTCTGGGAGCAGTATGAAGGGGTGCTACTTGCTGTGCCGTCTACCGAAGTGGTCTTAGTTGGGGGGGATTTGAACGGGCACGTCGGTAAGGCTGCTGAGCCGTATGAACGTGTTCACGGGGGTTTTGGGCACGGTCTTCGCAATGCAGAGGGAGAAAACATTCTGAGAACCTGTATTGCGTCTGATCTGGCCGTCGTGAATACGTTCTTCCAAAAGAATTCTCAGCACCTTATCACGTATAAGAGCGGGTCCCACTCAACTCAAATTGACTACTTGTTGACCAGACGGTGTCATATGGGCAGGGTAACTAACTGTAAGGTCATTCCAGGCGAAAGCCTAACGGCCCAACATCGTCTTCTTGTCATGGACTTTAACGTCACTCCGAAGAAGAAAGTAGCCGAGAAACGTAGGCCTCGGATCAAGTGGTGGTTGCTGAATGGACCGATGCAGACCGACTTCCTGGCAGAGGTGAAAAGTCACGATATTTCGACTAACACCGAGACTGCTCAGGATGCTTGGGATCGGGCTCAGTCGGCAATCATTGCGGCGGGCAGGCGAGTTCTTGGCCTTTCTAGGGGAGGACGTGTCATCGACAAGGAGACATGGTGGTGGAATGACGAGGTGCAGGAGGTGACTCGTGAAAAGAAGGCTTCCTTTAAGAAGTGGCAAGAATCCAACTCTCCTGAAGACAGACTGGAGTACACAGTAGCTAAACGTGCCTGTAAAAGAGCTGTAGCCAGAGCCCGCAGTGAAAGTTTGTCACCATTGTATGATAAACTTGAAACTGTGGAGGGGCAGAAGCTCATTTACAAACTGGCACGTTCCCGGGATAAAGTGACGCAAGATATCGCAAAATGTCTTTGCGTCAAAGATTCCCAGGGCACGCTGCTCTGTAGTCATGCCTCTATGAAGGAGAGGTGGAGAAGCTACTTCCAGGAGTTGCTGAATACTCAGCACCCATGCAGTCTTCATCACGACCCACCGCCTAACCTCGGACTTATTGCCCCAATAACCCTTGACGAAACACGTAATTGCCTTCGACGCATGAAGAACGGAAAAGCGGTGGGACCTGACGACATTCCGATCGAAGCGTGGAAATCGTTGGGCTCTCTTGGTGTGCTCATGCTTACTGACCTTTTTAACCATATTTTGAACACTGGTAAGATGCCGCATCAGTGGAGGCTTAGCTTCATTACCCCTATTTACAAAGGAAGGGGCAGTGTTCAAGATTGTGGTAGTTATAGGGGCATTAAGCTTATGAGTCATACCATGAAGCTCTTCGAGCGCATGATCGACCTCAGGCTCCGCCGAGAGTGTACTATCTCTGAGTCTCAATATGGATTTCAGCCAGGATCGGGCACCATGGACGCCATTTTCGCCCTCAGAACTTTGATGGAGGCATACAGGGAAAAAAGGAGAGCTCTGCATGTGGCCTTTTTAGATCTGCAGAAGGCCTTTGACTGTGTGCCTCGTCAGTGTATCTGGTGGGCATTGCGATCCAAAGGGATCCCTGAGGCCTATATTGAGATTATCAGAGACATGTACCACGATTCCGCTTCTATGGTTAGGACGGCTGTTGGCGACACTAGACCCTTCCCGATTACAGTGGGGGTTCACCAGGGCTCGGCTCTTAGTCCGTTCTTATTCAATGTAGTGCTCGATATTGTCTCGGCTCACATCCAGGACCAGCCTCCATGGCTGATGATGTATGCCGATGACATAGCACTCATTGCCGAGAACCGACTGACGCTGGAGCGTAAAGTGAACCTCTGGAAGGGTACGCTTGAGAACGGCGGTCTTAAACTAAATGTGTCGAAGACAGAGTACATGGCCTGCGGGAGCCGGGACTCGAGCACGATCCTTATAGGTCCTGAGCCAGCCGTTAAGTCGGAGAAGTTCAGGTACCTTGGATCCGTTATGCACGAGTCTGGAGGCATCGATCACGATGTCCAAGGGCGGATAAGCGCTGCCTGGGCCAAATGGCGGGAGGTCTCTGGTGTGGTCTGCGACCGCAGAATACCGCCCAAACTCAAGGGGCTGATATACAAGAGCATCATCCGACCGGTTCTTTTATACGGCAGCGAATGTTGGCCGGCACTATCTCGGCACACTCAGGAGCTTCACGTCACGGAAATGAAGATGCTGAGGTGGATGTGCGGCGTAACGCGGTCTGACCGCATACGCAACACATTCATTCGAGGTAGTCTTGGGGTCCGTGACGTAGCGGATAAGCTCCAAGAGCGTCGTCTGAGATGGTTTGGCCACGTTACGCGCCGGCCTAAGAACTATGTCGGTTGCAAGTGCCTTGCTATATCAGTTCCTGGAGTGAGACCTCCTGGACGCCCAAGGAAGCGCTGGCTGGATGTCGTGATGCAGGACATGAGAGCCAATGGTCTAACCACCGAGGACGCAAAAGACCGTGCAAAGTGGAGTAGGTTGAGTAGGAGGGCAGACCCTGGCAATAGCCGGGATTAATGCCAGGAGGAAGAAGACAGTACGTTGCAGTAGTGAATAAATTACTTTTTCGACTTTATACGTACTCTATTTTTACATAAATGCAGTAACATATTACTAAAAGATCTTCAAACTGAATTTAGCTTGAATTATAAGTCAATCTTTTAAATAGATACTGAATAGAGATTTTTACCCAGATTTTCTTCATTTAAAGATACAGATCACGTTCTTTTCGTATAAACTTTTCGTCCTAAGTTAGAATTTAATTATGTCTTCAGGTTTATTTAGGAGGTCACCACAAATCACAGACATTACATTATGACAGAGAATATTATAAAAACACACGTGTAAAGTAGGAATTTCCTTCCACGCGCCACGGAACTGTGGAATGGTCTACCCGCGGCAGTATTTCTAAATCGATACGATATGGGCCTTCAAAAAGCGCGTCTATCTCCACCTCAAAGGCCGACAACGCACCTGTAGCTCCTCTGGTGCTGCACGGTGATCACCTTCAGGTGACCCGAACCTTTTTCCATAAAAAAAAGTATAATATTACTATATAAATCTATTATATATAAATATATATGTAGAAGGAAGAGATTAGAACAGATATTATATTATTTTAGATGTTTAATGATTAGCTTTAATATCATCTGTAGCAACTGTTTATAATATTACTGGCTGTGTTCATGTAAAAAATGACAACGTGTCAACACATTTGTATAGCTTCAGAGGAAGTGATCGAAAAGACACTAATTATTGATTATTGTAGAATTACGATTGGCTGACTTATGTTAAAGAGTCTCGTATGACTTTTATTAGACCAGTGAGGTAATTTGACCAATAACGCGGAGGCTTATGCCTTGAGTAGAGTCGTGACGTGTGAGGGTGAAGTTCGATTTTAAAATAAGGAGGAAGTTGACGATCATGGAATGGTGTAGTCTTCTTATGTTTTGACGATCGTAGAATGATTCAGTCTTCTGATGTTTGGGAGAAAGGAAGGACTAGTGACGAGTGTCACGAATCTGCTGCGTTATTCCTGCTTGCATTAACCCACAATGGAGCCCACAGGTCCAATAAGAGTCAATTGCGAGCAATCTCCTACATCAGAAGTGGGATCGATGCAGGCGAAGAATAACATTAAAGTACAGAGAGATGAAATCGACGGATGGCGTGCGTTATTGGGAGCTCAACAAAACTACATGTGCCTCTTCGTGGAAACATTACGCCGTCCGCCTCCCCAGAACGCTGCCAAGCAGATCGTGATCGGGGTGTTTGAATTCTACCCAGAAGATTCAAAAACAGATCCTCGAGCGTGGCTAACAACTGTGACCATGTATTTGGTGGATCGAGAATGTCAGGGGAGTAATCTTATCCTTATACTTGGTAAAGCTTTGAAGGGTTTTGCTGCTATTTGGCTTTTTTATATTGCTTTTCTTAATATAAAGTAGATGCAATTTAAAGATTTTATTTTCTGTCGCACCGCGACGCTGCAAATACAAAAGCAGCGACTATTTTAAAATAAAATATTTATCAGTAAACCCCAAGAAAGAAACTGTCTGTCCGCATAGTCCAATAGAATATTTACTTCTCTTAAGTTACGTTGTAATGATTTAGATAAAGAGGACATAGTAGTGGCGGTGATCGTCGCACATATTTGACAAATTAAATTACGTAATATTTTTCAGAAGAAATAAAGACTCGTTTCAAAATGATGACATTACAAACATGATAAAAGCTAATGACATTTTTATTACAATAAACGTAGTTTTCAAGAATTTGAAACGAATAATAATAATAATATAAAGGATACCTAGATTAAGTAAAATTTTAGTTAAATGTTATAAATGTGAGAAGTGTTGTAGTGACAAATCATTTCAATGTTTCAGCCAAAAGCCCAAATAAGATAATTTCTACTTCCAATCGCTCCGACTTCACGGCAAGACCTCCTAACTCGTGCTTTAAGTGTGGTGTTGAAGGCTACGTGGTGTCGTGGTGCTCTAAAACTCAACGAGCTGCCGGAAATAATTCGATACCTACCGCTATAGTAGAGAGAGTGGGCGTATGCGATGTTACATCTGTCACTTTGTACAATTTGGTGAGCAGTTTTCATTTTGTTGTGATTCCGGTGCTGTTTGGTCTCTTGTTAAAAAAAAGATATTGCTCTTAAAAACTTATGGTAGTTTGCAACATACACCTGTCACTTTAATGGGTATTAGTTAACCTAGTATATTGTGCTAGTTACAAATTTCACTTAATGTCATTATAACGGGTCTGACGTAATTGAGGCCGTAGTGGCTCAGTGGCACAAGGGTGTGACTCTAATGCGACGGTTGTGGGTTCGATTCCCACTCGAGGAAGTGAAATATTTATTTACGTTTGTTTCCATTTTCTTCGCTGTGGTGTCGAGGCGAAGCGCGGCGTTGAGTTCTGCCACTCATCACACAATGCCTCCGGAATACGGCACAAAGTGGGGAAGGGAGTGTCTTAACACTGGGTTCCCTCTGCCTACCCTGCTGTGTGCGGGATACAGCGTAAAGTTGTATAATAAATCGATTATTAAATATTTGTGAGATTTGTACAAATTGTGATAATTTAGACACGGAAGTTCAAGACGATTTTAACTTATTAAATGTTGTACATTATTTTGATGTATCGTTCGTAGTAGATACTCTTATTAACAGAAGAAAGACAGATGAATTAGATGAATTAGAAATAAGACTAGTAGCCCCTTATAAAGCTGTACGGCGTTGGCCTTAGGTATCATCTTAGTTCCGACGATAGCTATATAGTGCGTAAAAAAAACACGATGGTTCAGATAGAATGTGTATAGATGACTATTGAAAGTTAAACTCGAATGCAGTTCCTGACCGTTATCCGTAACACTTATTTGTGATAAAATTAAAGTTCGATAGAAAAGATCGGATTCTTAACGCTAGATACTTCTTATGAATTTAGGGCTATACCTTTCGGTTTACGTAATGCTCTTGTCGTGACGTCGTATCATACAGTTACATAGTGTTCATGATTGGACGTGTTAATTTGTTGGTAAATGCAATATGATAGAAATATTATAGGTGGTATGCGGGTGAAGCCGCGAGTGGGTCAATTTGAATAAAATGGTTTGAATTTGAATTTATTGTTTATATGGATGACTTAATTAACTTATTTAAAGTATCTGTAAATAAATTCTAACAGAGCTTATTACACGGTTAAGGAATATTTGGAGGATAAACATGTATGGAATTGATGTGTATTGGAAGTACTTATTTTAATACTTTATTACACCATAATTAAAATTAATTAACTAAAACACAAACACAAAACACAACACGAAAATCAAACATAAATTAACTTAAACAAAAAAAAAAAGAAATAAATGAAAAATGGTGTAAAGGCGGCCTTATCACCCACACGTGATCTTTACCAGGCAACCTTTAACTATGCATGGATGTCATGCACGATCAGCTGGCAGCCAGCTGATATAATAATTAAATTATACCAATGATTTCGCAAAGCAGCAGAACTGCTTTCTCAACTGGTGGTAGCTTTTTACTTTTGTTCATTCGACAATTCAAAAGTGCTTATATAATTTAGAATTTCTGTTTGAGTAAAGAATATTTAGAAGAGCTAGAAGCGAGCCTAGAAGCTAATATAGAATAGGATATGGAGAGACTGTGGGAGTATTAAAGATTATTTCTTTTAGATGTTCTTAAAAAGGGGAACCGTTTTCTTAAAAGTGAACTACAATATTTATGATGTGAGGTATTAGAGGATGTAATGTCCTTGTTTGGTTGGGGATGCTCTTGAGATTAGAGATTATTTTCAATATAGACAGCAAAATGGCACACGTTAACCTTTCTTTTATAAAAAAAAAAATAAGGCAAAAGTGACATCGTTTTCCATTGATCCAAAATCAATTTGTGAGGCAAGTTGGCTTAGAGATTTGAGAAAAGAGGCGAGTTGGCCTGGAGAATTGAGATAGAGGCGAGTTGGCCTAGAGAATTGTAATATGAGGCGAGTTGGCCTGGAGAGTTGTAATATGAGGCGAGTTGGCCTGGATAGTTGTGTAAAGTGGCGAGTTGGCCGTTTGGATAATTGAGTTGCGTAGGGTATGGCCTGGTGGCCTGCAGAATTATCTAGTGGCGAGGTGGCCCGATGATAATTGAGTGATGGCGGGGAGGCCTGCAGAATTCTCTATGGCGAGGTGGCCTTTATGTAATTATAATAATAGAGGGATTAGAATAAAGAGAGCTCGAGGGAGTATGAGCATTTTTGTGCATGCGCGTGTAGAGATTTATTTTTGGTTTGATTTCGGATTTGATTTAAGCCCTTTAGTGTTTAAAAAAAAATGTTTAAGACATTAAAGTAGTATATGGTAGCATTAATCAAAGAATATTATGCGAGGTTAAAGAATTTGTTGAAAGCTGGAATTACAAACGAAATGTCAGGATTGGCCGAACATTTTACATACACTATCTTTTTTTTACAGAGAACAATGACGAGCTTACAATATCACGCGAGGGCGCGTGAAGCGTCAGGAGGACCGTGTAGAAGGAAGAGATTAGAACAGATATTATATTATTTTAGATGTTTAATGATTAGCTTTAATATCATCTGTAGCAACTGTTTATAATATTACTGGCTGTGTTCATGTAAAAAATGACAACGTGTCAACACATTTGTATAGCTTCAGAGGAAGTGATCGAAAAGACACTAATTATTGATTATTGTAGAATTACGATTGGCTGACTTATGTTAAAGAGTCTCGTATGACTTTTATTAGACCAGTGAGGTAATTTGACCAATAACGCGGAGGCTTATGCCTTGAGTAGAGTCGTGACGTGTGAGGGTGAAGTTCGATTTTAAAATAAGGAGGAAGTTGACGATCATGGAATGGTGTAGTCTTCTTATGTTTTGACGATCGTAGAATGATTCAGTCTTCTGATGTTTGGGAGAAAGGAAGGACTAGTGACGAGTGTCACGAATCTGCTGCGTTATTCCTGCTTGCATTAACCCACAATGGAGCCCACAGGTCCAATAAGAGTCAATTGCGAGCAATCTCCTACATATATATTTTTTATTAAAAGTAAAGTGATTTCACCTAATGAAGATGTAACGGGCTATGTCATCAGGGCGAATATTACTCTGTACTTAATTGAACTTGGCCATCGCTGGCTTAATTGCCTCCGCTTGCCTCCACTGCATATATCGGTATCGATTTTATCATTTTCTAATTATAAAATACGTTAAATTTTACCAGTAAGTCCACAGTCCATGTAAATGATATTACAACTTTAACAAAAGACAGAATATTTTTTATTCACATGATGTTTTTATTGTTTTATTAAGTTGCAAGTTAATTTAATTTGTGTTTTGTCATTTAACATGCAATGTCTCAAATACGGGAGGCAAGCGGAGAAAAGAGTGTCTTGTCACTAGGTTATGGTTTAGCAAAACTATTGAATTTTTGAGCTTGTGTAGATTTCAATTGTACAATTAAGGCACAGAAACGAGTATAAATATATTTTATTTCCATTTTAGTTATGAAATTAATTAAATATTATTCGTTCAAAACTCGTATATGTATCCATTCGAGAATATGGACATTAGGAAAAAAAATAAAAAGAAGTAATCCCGGCGCACGTTTTCTATTAAATCTGAGATGCATTCAGAAAATTTCCACTTTGTAAATCTGCACTTCCTCAACCGCACTAAGTACGTGACCGCGCCTAACCACAGCTTGTACTAGCAGCCCCTTAAGATATTATAAGTGCTATACGTATAAGTAATATAGTTAAGGGATTTTTTTCTATTGTTTTAGTATTAAACAAATGGTCAAGTGTGAGTCGCCAGACGTGTCCACCAACAGTTCCCAGTCAATTTCAGGACTGTAGGTCAATGGGAACTACAATATATAAAACTTGCGGCGTATGCACTCATTTTGTATGAAATATACTACCAAGCTAAGGAAGTGATAGAGTTCGTCATATTAGTAGTTTATTAATTTAAATATAATAGAAAAGAACTCTCAAATACTTTAAATGAAATAAAAAAACCTTAACAGCCGCAAAGGAGAACTTGCGCGTAAACGATTCTGTCGCGCGCTCAGCAATGAATCACCGATGTTTTCCAAGATTTAGTTCTTTGTGAGTCTTCTCAAGCGTTCTCAACTAACAATTCGTTTCCGTTATTAGAACTTTTATATTAAAATGAACATTTTTTACAATAGAGACTAAATCACAGTGAACGTTGAACACTGAAGTGCTCGATCTAAGATACTCTTTTCTTAATAATTTTTTACATACTATTTTTTATTCATAAAATATTTTTATAGTGAGTGAGGCCAGTCGTGGTGCAGGGACACAAAGTGTGACTGTAAAACCGACTGGTTGTGGGTTGGATCTCCACTCTAGGAGACGAAATACTTATTTAAATGTATATTTCCATTTCTTCGCTCTGGTGTCGAGGCAAAGTACGGCGTTAAGTTTTGCCACTCAACACGCAATGCCTCCAAAATTTATCAGAAAGTGGGGAACGCAGTGCTTTAACTAATGCCACAACAACCTTACTCAAACAATTTCAAATTGTTAACCTGTTTGTTTTACTTTACCTATAAATAAATCACGAGTAAATTTTACAAAATAACATGAAAAGCAAAAATATACACTTAAATGTGCTATTGAAAAACCCAAGCTTTATATTACATACACTATGCTTTTAGAAAAATATTTTTCAAAGAAAGGTCGCTTATTATGCCTCGTAAAATATCAAAGTAGATTTATAACAATCCTTCATCTTTATAATATTGAATCTTTATGTTTTAATGGTTTATCATTCGTTCGTTTTCGGTAAAACATTATTCATAATTTTAATATGCACATACGTTATGTTGAAGTATTTGTTGACTTTATGAATATTTTTATTCCAATATAAAAGAATTATACCTAGATATCTTTATATGTAAAAGATTTTAATTACAATAAAAAGAAATAATTTCTATACTTGCACTTAATAATATTGTATATAAGTTAAGGTTATTAAGTACTATTACAAGCTTGACTAACAACCTGCTTTGGTTTTTCCTAATACATCTTTATATTCATGTATAAGTTAAACAAAATAATCTCGTCATAACATTTCGTCGTCAAGTCATACCGTGTGCCTCTCTCAATCCTAAATGAGCTGTACATCTGAAGACGCAAAATTATAACTTTTAGTAGTATTTTAGTAGGATTTTAACCTATTTAGTTTTTAATACGTCGAAGTTTACATTCTTTCATACGAATTGGTTCTACTATGGGGCTGAATAACCAAAAATAACTAAGACAAAACACCTCAAAAGAAAGCACCTGCAATTGTCATTGAAGACTAAATCTAAAGCTTTAAACAAAAAAAGACATATCAATGAGGCAGGATGTGTATTTTAGCTCCATTAGATAGCCCTGGATACAATAATGTACATACAAAGTTCAACGATACGAAAGATACGAGTAAAGGGCATCGGAGCATCAATTAAAATGTCAATCAAGCGCATAATGGGGGGTTGGGTTCATGTCATTGTGATTTTAGATAACCTTTACTTGATATGTGAAATATTGTTTATTTAAATAATGATGTTTTAACTTTGTGGTGTTAATTGTAAGTATAAGTATAAACACTTTAACTCATATTCATTGTTAATAATTAGGTTTTTATGACAATTATTCACTGTGGAAATGCAGGGAGAGAAGCAATAAAGTGAAAGAAAATCTGTGACGAAACCATTATTTTAATTAAAACTTGTGTTTTTTAAAATATTTTTAGGTATATATGTCTATGTAATGCCGTACTGGTATATTTTAAAAATATTACTGAACATAATAACATTGAAAGTTCCTCATCATATTCTATCCTCACCTCGCCCGTGATGTTTTGCAAACTCATCACACAAAATTGACAGTAACAAACATCTAGAAATTTTCCTTAAAGAAAATCACTAGACGTAAATCATAATGGCGTCAATTTTTATTATATAATATTCATCAGGTTAAGAAAAGTTATGATGAAATTTAAAATGTTATAGTTAATGTGGGCCCTAATTATTGTACACGTTTAACTTTAGCAAAATTGAGGAATCATAGTTTTTATAAACTTGTCAATATATAGCATTTTTACAAATATTAAAATTAAGAGGTTATATGTAATGTGAGGAGATTCTTCACTCCAGAACCCTAGCCGCCGATGGCCTGGACTCTTGGCTCAGTCGGGAGAGTATTTTTTTTCATATTATTTATATTTAATGCCTTAAAAGTAAATAAAACAAAACAGATAATGTGTATATACTTATAATTTCAACACCAAGTTAATCTAGTCACATAGCAAAATTGATTATAGGCCGGCAGAACTATGGAAACCGAAAACCTTGCAACAGTCCGCCTCAGTCGGTCCTCCTGACATTAAAGAATTTAACAAAGATAAATCAAGAAACGCCAGATTCGGCAGTTGCTTTTAAACAAATGATCTCCTATTTCTCTATTTACTCTCGATTGAGATAATGGTGTATTTATTGAATGAAAGGATCTTATTAGCCACCTTTTGAACTCTTGTTTTGTTTCATTTCATCTTATTATCGGATTATGAGCTTTTATCTGCAAAGTGCTCAGAGTTAGTCTGCAAATATTTTCGCTTGTTTTAGTTTGGTAGAATCTGGTTAATCTCTCGTAAATCCTCTTAATATTTCCAATAGCCGCCGCTAGTAAACAAAACTTTAAGTCTACTTTAATATTAATGAAAACAGATCTATTATTAAAAGCGATGACGAGGAATTGTCTATTTCACATTTTAAAATAAGGTTACATAAATATATGCACAAGCATATATATTAATATTTTTAGTATAGCCGTATACTCTTTAGTAAAAATATTTTTCCCAACATGTTGTACAAAATTGATATACATATGTATATTGAAATTTAAATTTAAGCTCGAGGTCGAGGCCGTTATGGTACAGTGGTGTGCGTGTGTAAACGCGCGTTGTGGATTCGATTCCTACTCGGGGTAATAAATAATTTATTATTTTAATTTTATAACAAGACAAAGCGCGGCTCCATAACATGCAATTTCTCGTTAATTTGAAAGAAAGTAGGGTGAAGTATTTTACAGTGGTAAAACAACCGCCTGTTCTTACCTGTTATATGAGAGAAAAAAAGTTACATGATCCTTAAGTAAAGAAACATGATTTTTTATATTCATATAAAGATAATATAACATTTGTAAGCTTTTAAATTTTGCTTTAGCACAATTTTTTTAATGTTTGTTATGTTGTTATCAAAATAGCAAACTTAATGTTGTTAGAAGTTTTCAAAGTCTAAGTAAGTAATAACACTATTTTGTTACGTAAGTTACATTTTACAAATAGCTTTTACATTCAAACGTGGAGATGTTAGTTTATTTCTTAAACGAGCACCTGATATATTCCAATTCAATGATTCAAGAACGTCAAACTCGAACTCTGACTGGAAAAATTTAAGAACCTATAAAGTTAGGAGATTCCGTCTTCATCACCGTTCGCGTATATCATTGACTACACTTTAAATTGATTTTCATTTTAAATTGGATTGGATGCTTCAAAACTTCGATATGGTGTAATACACACTATATCGAAGTGAACTTTCTTGTGTTTTATTACTTTTTTATAAAAATATAAAGTAAATATATTTTATTTTAAGTAAATTGATTTTGGTTCTTGCACTTTAACTTCGACTTTTCTAGGACGCACAGAGTGAAACATAAAGTAAAGTAACTATTACTTTTATAATAACTCTTGAGGCAAACCCCCAGAGCGTACGCAAAGTATAAAATAGGCACATACGTAGTAATCAATAGACCACAGTTATTAATCAAGATTTTGCTTTAATTGAACTTAATTTTGTACAAACTATTAATCAATTTACAATATAAACATCCCGATAGCATCCGCTATCCGAATAATTAATTATTATTTATAGTGTTTACCCTCACACGATGGTGTTTGAAGTTCACACGTGAAGCCATTAGATGTTACAATATAGATACTGAAACGTTTGTAATTTATGATCTCTGGAAGTTATAGAATTAGCTACAGTAATACAATCGAATATAAACGTGTGTTTGTGTATTTTGTCCTTGTCTCTCTGTATATGTTTGTCTCGCTTCCCTGATTGATGGCAGCGGAGATTGCATGTCAGTATTACAGATGCGGGGATGTACGGGTTACTTAGTTGCTGGGGGAGGGGTAAATAGAGCGCACTATCGCCCAATATTAATAATGTATCTCCTATCTCCAGTTAACGTCTATCTCGTACTGTCCGACATATCTATCCAATCACTAACCTGCATGCCTACCTCCATCTCTGTCTATTTCAATCTATGGTAGCAATTTTTGGATTAGGATTGGTTATTAACATTGGGCCTAAATGATAAAAGATACTTATAACTATAGATTGAAAAATTCATGGCTTACTCTTATATTATACAGTTGTTGTGTCGATTGATTTTATGTCATGTCAAATATAATATTTTGTTTTTTTTTTAATTTATATATTATTTTTTAACAAATAATATTATACATATATACATAATTTGATTAAATAAATGTATACTCAAGATAAACTAAAATCTGTTGTAATTCTAAAGAGAGAGCCGTCTAGAGACTGACGGTGGAGGCACAATCTAATTTTCCTCCCGTTTTCTTACTCCGCTTTTCCGCGTCAAAGTGATGATAAATAAAACTTGACATCTCATAGAGTCAAAACCTTCATATATAAAATTATGTTATTGTATCGTTATTTTTGCCTCAAGTGGCGTAAGTTAACTCATCTTACCAGAGCCACGAAATGGAAATAATTAATTGCCCCCAGCTGGGACGAAACCCACTACTATTCTTCTTTTGCTGGTCAAATTATGCCCTGAGTGTAAAGGTTTTTGATATTCTATCTTAGATGCATTATTTAGATTTAAATAGAACATGATGTAATTTACATATTAATATTTGCAAAAGAAGAATTAGCTATATAAGTAGATTTGTGTTACGTTATGAATTTCTTCGTCGTTCTTTAATAAAAGTCACTGTAGCTTTTCTTGTCCATCATAATTTATTATAAGTTTCAGTTTACAATATTTCTGCGCTTCTTCGCAACCGTAGCGTAGTTGGGTATGTAAATGTATGATTAAATATAATAATGATGATCGTAAGTTCGATTTCCACAAAAAAAAATGCTTATTATTTATTAAATACTAAATTGAAGAAATATTTGTATGTTTTGAAATTATAATCAAAATAGTGGCTTGCTACTTCTGTTCTGTGATATTATGATATTCATGTATATTATATATACATGAATGATAAAATTTGGAAATACTTTGCATATATCGAATACGGGGAAATTCTGACAACAAAGAAGTAGAAAGCAGTGCCAATAAAAGAGCTGGATTGGATCGCGTTTGACAAAAGGCCAAAGATGATGACGATTACTACGACGAACGCAACAAAAAATGTGTTATAAAATGATTAAGATTTTAATTATCTAATAATGTTTCTTGATAACCTATAACGTTGATTTTTTTTATTAATATTTTTTAAATTTTAATTATCTAAGAAAATAAATAAATCGTTTTTTGTTACTTTTCATTTTCGCTTACAGTTTCGTAAGTTCTTCTGAAAATAATTACATTACAATTATATTATTTTGTATATTTAATGACATATACTCGTATATAGTACGTATATAACATATTTTATCAAAGATTGTTTGCCAAATCTAAAGATAATTCGATTTCATTAACCAATTATTAGGTAATTATATAAATTCACAACATTTTATCCATACTGTATTATACAATAGAATAGCAGTGAATGCATAATTTTGATCTATTTCTCTAATACTCCATTATATATTCCAAGTCTGGAATATCGCTCGTCGGTGTAGTGTTCAATATGCATAATTTCCTATTCGCCGTAGGTGGTTCGTGTATTAGCACTATAATTATTTCATCAGCTACCGACCGCGGGGCTCGGAGCTGCTGAACTATAACACGAGGCATTAAGATACGTACGAGGTTCCATCAACATCAATGGTAATCCCTTCTTTAATAAGCTTTGAGTGGAGTTGAGTATGAAACGACTCAGCTATAGGTAATTTAATCTGTTGCTATTGTGACGTCGACATTACTTACCGAACGAGGTGTTTGTAGGTTGGAATATGTATAAATATATAGTATCATAGTAGTCGGGAAATATAAAACTTTAAAATATTCTGTAACCGATAGATTTACGTTTGTATAATACCAATATCAAAAATAGTTTACGAGACGAAACCTGAAAATTCTCAACAGTAAAAGTGAAATATGAAAATTGAGCAATCAACTTCCTTTATTAAGAGGAAAAAAGAAGTTTTAATTTAACTCGCGTTCTTGTAAAAGCTTTTATAGAACATAAAAACTAAAAAATGCAAACAACCTTTGCACAGCCAGTTTGCACAAATGTTATGCTGCTGTGCATCTAGGTTACAGTTTACACTGTAATTTTTAAATTTATGGTAAACGAGTGTTGCAAAGTAAAACATAAGATATGTCATAAAAAATTAAAAAGGCAAATATTTCATGTTAAGATTGCAAATTTAGTAAAACATTTTTTTATTAATAATTTTTCAATAGTGTATACGTTACTACAGCTTAGTCCTTTAGAAGTATGTAGGCATGTAGGTATATCTAAAACTTAGTAATACAATTGTCTACTTTCGGTGCATTTGAGAAAATATATTATAATGGTATGAATGACGCGTTCTTTTTACTTCCAAGTGAAAATATTTTCATGAGTTAATAGTTAAATCATATATTTCTTATGCATATAAAAATAATGTCCATCAAAATTAGCAAGTTAGCCAACTACCTTGAGCATTAAAACATGTAAAACGTAAAATTTTAAACAAAATTTCTTCCGTTCAACTCATATTATGATGAAAATTTAAAATTAAAATAGAAGTCAACTTGGCATGCTGTATACAGGCAAGATGAGTGCTGAAAATACATTTTGTCTAAAACAAAAATATTTGTAAAACTTTAAAATTAGATAGCTAACAACAAGTTATAAACATTAATTAAAATTTTGACGCCCCACAGTGAACAATAAATAACTCGCGGTCTTCGAGAACTTGTACAGGCCCACTGGGACGAATTTATTTTAAAGTTAGTTTGTACTTGTTTTTTGGCATTATTTAAAAAAGTCCAGTAAAGTTTAACATATCAGAACGAAGTATAATAAAATAGTAAACAAAAATAGAATAAAACCAACTTCAAAACTACAAGTATAGTTTTACAACAATTAAAGTTCTAATACTACTCGAGTTGTAATATATGTATGTACAAGAAATATACCAGAATAAAAGGAGAAAAGTTAACAATGTATATCTAAGGAAAATTTATTTTATTTAAAATTTATTATATTTAACATGCCAAATATGTGTATGTATTCTAAACAACAAAATCGATCAAAAAGCGAATAATCTATCAAAGTCACTCCACTAAGCGCTGTTACTACGAGGAAACACCTTTTCCCCAAAGTTTTACCTATCGAGGCGTATGTACGTATGCGTGATTGATGATCTATTTATACAAACGAAGTCTGATGGGGTATTTGTATGGATGTGTCCATATGTGACCATCGACGATAAATGAGTCTCGAGAGAGACGAGCATAAAATCATGGAAGAAAAATAGAAAAACTTGCTTTTGAGCATTTTTTTTTGTAAAAAAAATATGTAAACATGTCACGAAAGAACCACGTAGAACCACGTAGTGTTTATCCTACTATGTACGGAATACAGCGCGAAGCAAATAATATATTATAGACAGGGTATATATCTTTTTACGTTGTAATGAAACTATAGAAGCTGTAAAAGTATTTGTTTGAATTGTGGCTTCTGTTTCCACTGCGGTATTACTAAAATATTTTATTTCTAGCAAGCGATTGATACCCGCTGGGCTCTATTTGTTCCCTCATAGTAGTAGAATAATAAAAATCTATTACTACTACTACTAAAGACAGTTATTAATTTCACTGTATAATTTTGAAAGGTGATGTACCTAAATGAAAACATTAAACGCAATCATAGGAGGCTCTATTATAATAGTTATCATGAGCAACAAAACTTTAAAAGTATAACATTTAAAAATAATTCGATAAATATAAAGTTGTCTCAGAAAACTAAGTTAAATTTTGTAGTAATATAAATAATTTGATCCAGTTACAGTTTACTAATTTATTGAATCAGCAAACTTTAATTGGATCAGATTAATTAAATTTACTTTACAAATGACAAACGATATTAATGCGAAGGCTCATCCTGTATGACATATTAAATTCGATATCTGAGTCCACTTTAAATTTGATCATGCAGTTACTGAGTCCCGGTCGTTCAGAGAATTAATTCTCAATCATACGTCTACTTATAAAAGAACAAACGTTGTATAAATAAAAGCCACTGCGTCATTTATTTAACGGCTTTATATATAATCATTTATGAAAAAAAATAATGAGTAAACTCTTTATTTTATATATTCTATGTATATCTTTTAAGATCGTGATTATTAGAGGTAGGACACTATGTAGACACTGATCCCACTACCACATATCATAATGATTATACTAGTACCTTTATAGAGTAAATTGAGATAATTATAAACATATGCCGATGCTGCATTGTTCTATTATAATAATATTTAGCTATAGTAAATCATGTATTTGCATACATTTTAGTTATATCAATAAAAAAAATGTATATATCTTGTACATAAATAAGCTATTTATGCAATCAAAGCATTAACTGAACGTTTTGAACTAGCTCCTGTAGTTATATATGAGTTAGTTTGTGCGATCAATCGGTGTGAGCTCATTTGTTCGTGCGTATTTCACAGTTCTAACAAATGGCATTTCCAATAAATTCAGGACATTACAATGAGGATTACACATCAAAGCCACTCGATAGGGGTAATCAGGTTATGTACGACCTAGTGAGTGAGCTGACATTCCTTAACTGGTCCCTGGAAATAGACTGCTTGATGAAATTTAACTATTATTTGTTGTACAAAATTAAAAATTACTCAGATTAAATACAAAATTACTCCTTTTTTAGACTCCTTTAATTGTCCATTTTTAGACACCGTTCCTCCCACCAATTCGGAAGTTGCATAGTTGTGTATTGACTGGCGGAACTCAACACCGAGTATTCTCCGAGAGCCAGCGGCACCACAACGACCTTAAATTTAAAAATATTAAATTTTAACTTTGGCAATAGCGAACTGGGCCATACGATGGAATTTAAAACACGAAACTATCGAAAGTGTAGAACTAAAAGTTAATTTCAGAGAAATTTTAAGCGCGAATAGTTAATGGGTTTTAACTCGATTTCAAAAGGCTAATTTCGTTTAAAGCTCTCTGGCTTCAATAAAATTATGACAAGTTTGGTAAATTTTCCTTCCGATAAAACGGGTTGCCTTTTAATAAATTGCTTAAAAAGAGGTAAAATGTACTGCGTTCTATACATATTTCAACTTTCTTGTTCATAAACTGTTATAAGTAAATTTAATACATTCTTTTTTACTCACATAATCATTTTCAATTCATTTACAGAATATAGTTTAGTTATTTAATTTCTGTACTGATGCTATGATCTTTAGCTGTACTGATATTTTTATTTCCTATTATTAAAATGCCCAGACCGGAGTTCAAGAAATATAAATATTTTAAGAAACTTTTGTAAGATGAATTCTCTTAAGACAAACTCATCATTTTAAAACGCCGGAATCCCAAGTCAAACAGATAACAATATTTAATAAGGCCATTTGCTAACTTCTTTCTAGATTTGGAGGCAGGAATTTGGTGTAGAATACTTAACCTAATTTAAATTTAATGTAATTTACTGTAAAGATATGTTCGAATTTTAACTAAGTTGTTATCACAGATAGCCAATAGACATGATCTTTCATCGATGTTATATTTGTTACTGGCGACCCGCTCTAGACTTCTCTCACTTGAGTTACACAATCATGTATTTAATCTACTAACTATTGTGCTCTAAAATGCAGTGCATTTTTTAAGACAATAAATAATCTTATTATTGTATCTAAACAAAAAACATTACATACTCAAAAACTATGTAAGTTGACACTTCTATAATTTATCTTTAAAAGAAGAGAGAGTTTTCCGCTATTAGTTAGAACTGATCCATTTCTTGTAAAGAAGAGAGCTGGAACCTCGCCAGCACCCCGTCTGCCGCGGACACAGCAATGAACGGTGAGCAACGACTGACATAAATCGCCTTCATTGAATTGCGATTGACTATATTTGAAATTCTGAATCGATTTTTGCTTGATTTCTTTTTATGGGACATGACAAAGGTTACTGTATTTTTTTTTAAAATTGTAATTGAGATTTAAATTTTTTTTTACTCTCGATCACTGATCTAATTCATACTTTATTTATAGTTAATTGCTTAAACTATATTTATAGTAATATATTGCCATTCCTGCGCGTTTCTAATACCGAAACTTCTCTCTAAAGTTATGCCACTCTTCTACATGGTTATATTGTATATAACTAAAGAAAGTGCATAAATATACTGATATACTCGTAAGATAAGAATAATTGTAAAATAATTACTATACGAAAAATTCTCATTCTACAAGCCTCTTCGCTATTTATCTATTGATATTACAATTTATAATATTTAATAATAATTCGGCGAATAAACTTCTGTATAGAATTAATATCACTGTGCTTGTAACGTGTTCACACGTCAAAGGCTTTTACGGGTATAAATACAGGGTTATGACATAAACTGATCCATGTAATTAAAACCAACACGTTCGGTGGTATCATTAAATGTCTGTAATAATCCTCTGAATGTGTCCACAAGCACGTATGTATGTGATATATGCCTATATTCCGTAAATATTCACATTCTATTACGTTCCAACTTAGCCATAGGTTTCATAAACTATTAATAACAAATTCCTTGTTACACTCGAAATTAAAACTAAAAATATGTTAACAAAGGTGGAACCTGAACAAATGGGTGAAAACTTTTAGCATTTAGCAAAATACTGTGCAACATATAATTCAAAATTTTTCTATACGTATTATGTTAATAAGTGAAGCAAAAAAATTGTATCCCTTTTTAACCGACTTCTGTAAGAAAAGGAGGTTATCAATTCGATTGTATTTTTTTTATTATTTTTTTTTATGTTTGTTACCTCATAACTTTTAACTGGGTGGGCCGATTTTGATAATTTTTTTTTTATTTGAAAGGTATAGCTTCCCGAATGGTCCCATTTTTTTTTGGTCCATATCTGACAATGGTATCCATGAGAAAATCACATAAGTCTTAAATTTGCATTATGCATGTGCGCGACTAATAGCCGAATAACTCAATGTCGCGCCAACCGATTTTGATGATTCTTTTTTTATTTGAAAGGATACACTTCAAGGATAGTTTGGTGAAAGTTTGGTTAGGTTTCGATTATGGAATCCGGAGAAAATTGAGAAAGTTTGTTTTTTTTGGTCAAAAATTAATTATACTGTAATAGTTACAAGCAAAATCTTTTTAAATTAATGTCAAAAGTGAGATTCCTGATCGTTGCATTTCTTTTCAACCAATCTCAAAAAAGAGGATGTTCTCATTTTCAACCAACTTCAAAAAAGGGAGATTCCGAATTCACCCGAATACTTTTTATGTTTGTTCTTGTCAATATACCAAAATGTAACTTTGCACAAAAATAATAGCTAATTAAATGAAGTTTTACATAGAACAATCACAACCACTCGTTGACAACCACTACCACCACCATCACCACTCGTTCAAGAAGCATCATTTTAAGATCTACCCATCACTAAAAATCGTAAAATAAATTAATTTTTAACAAAAACAAAAACCGACTTCTAACAACGAACTAAAAAGTGAAAAATAATTATATAAAGATTTTATAATTTTGAAGTCGGTGTCTAGCTAATGCTACAACACCCTTACTACAATATCTAATTACTAAGCCTGTTTGTTTTACTTGGCACCGACTTGAAAATTATAAAATATTTGTAAAATTATTTTTCACTTTTAGTTCGTTGTTAGAAGTCGGTTTTTGTTTTTGTTAAAAATTAATTTTTATACGTATCAATTGGTTCTCTAGTACATATATATATACACTTGTAATTATGTGATAGCAATAATCATATGAACCTAACGACCCAACAAAAACTAAGAACATCGTAGATACGGATATTAATTATGTACATACAGTCATTTATGTACATGCTGATTATTTAGCAGTATTCTCGCAATCACCATATGCAACGCAGCCTCGCCCTATGAAAAGGAGATAAGAAACAGATATGGGGCCTCCAAGTGTTATGTTTTCGCGTTTATTGTACTGTTATTGGTGTTGTGCTTACGAATTTGTATTGTTTCGATTTGACCAACTGACTTTTTTAAGTAAAAAAAACATGCCTTTCGGAAGTGTCATGCGTCAGTCATTCATTAGTTCGTTCATTTAATTATATACAAAATATAAAATACTAAATACAACCTCAAATGTTCATATACCAACAAATGTATGTGCCATGGCTCCGATATCATTTATTTTTAATCGACGCCAGATACTAAGCAGATACGTCCGTACACGGCCATATAATGGATAAGGATTTATATCGCAATCACCACACTGGTTTGGAACCGTTCCAGGAATGATATCTTCAATTGCTCCAAACTTTACTGTTATCTCTGAATAGACGTAATTTACCCACTTGTAAGTATCCACTATTAAACTAAACCTTTCATCAGACTATCAAATTCTAACTCCTCGGATTCTGCTAATGCTGATATGCTACGGAAGTGAAGATTTGACTTCATGAATAGAGTCTGCCGGTACTGGGCTTAATACAGATAAAAATATAAACAGAGAAACGAACGCAAGGCAAGGCATAAAATTGTTATTTCTATTTTAAGGCTAATTAAGAATTAAACCGTAATATTATATAGCTGAGCACTCCTGAGGAATGTAGCTTTCATACAAAATTAGTTCACAAAAAGTCAAAAGCTCTTAGGCCGCCTTAAACAGAAGTCGGTTAAAAACGTCCAACTAAATCGTCATATGTTCTGTCACCTTCTTTGAACCTTCACGGCGCCCTCAATGCAATCAAGACACCTTAATTTTTTTCCAGCAGGCACCGAAATATCAACCAAATAGGCAAACTGGAAGTACACTAACTTGCAGATAAAATACATACAAAAACCTGTACATAAAAAAATATCTAGCGAAATTAATTACTAACTGCAAGTACCTACCGATTCTACATCCATTAAAAATTGTGAGTCGTCGATTATATTCCAACTGTGCTAAAAATAAAAACTAAATTCATTCAACTAAAACATATAAAAACAATTGAAATTGTTTCCTGCATACGTTTTCACCGCAGAAAATCGAGATAAAATTTATAATCTGTTGCAGTATGATGCATTTTTTACAAGCGAGCTGCAGCCGTGACGGACATGTTGTGTACTAAAACATGGAAATGGTTGACTGGCGCATTCCAAACAGGAAGTAGCATTTTATTGCTAACAACCTTTTAAACGCCGCCTCGTGATCGGAAATTTCAGTTGTTATTTAGTTTATTTGTGGTAGAATTGACAAAGTTGCAACAACACACACAACAATTTTATTATATTTTTATTTTTTTATCGATTACTAGTAAAAATTTAAGAATAATTGTAACCACAGAATAGGTTGTGGAGATTATATCATATGGTAAATATACTTTAGCTTATTGTCCATTGGAAGTTAAATATTTGTATATTACTAATGTCCGTGTTCGTTTTTAAACGGTTTTATTTAGCTCACCCCGTTTGTTTATTTATTTGTTTGTATATTTGTTTGAGTCAAATTTAGTAATGGAAATTTAACCCTCTTCCCGTTAACCGATTGATCTGAAATTTGGTATACTCCTTTGATTCTGGTGACAATACAATTATCCATATTCAATATTATTGTGAATCCAAGATGGCCGCCGCTACAAGATGGCGGACAACTTAGTTTTTTTCAATCCCATCAATATGGGTATCAAATAAAAGGGCTTGTCAAGTAGAATTCAGTGCACTATACAAAATCAAAATCAAAGATACAAAATGGCGGATAATGTAGTTTTCAATCCCATCAATATGGGTATCAAAATAAAGGGCATGGTAAGTATAATACAGTATACTATACAAAATTACAATATGAATCTCCCACCTAAGTCAAGATCTGGTATCCTGTCGAGGACTGTGTGGCGTTAGGGTGGCTAAAATGACATGTCGCTAGGGATACACCCCTCAAGATTCAGGTACATCTTGTTGTACATAGTCAATTGAATAGAATAAGAAATAAAAACTAAAAACTTAAAAATAAAAAAGTAAAAAAAATATTTTAAGTTAAACGGTTTTATATTGCAGATAAATGTACTAAAAGCTAAAAAATAATTTCATGAAAATTATGATTACTAAAATAAAATCGTGGGGCACGACACTTGCTGCTTACCACTAGGTGGGTGAAGTCTCATGCAATGTCTTTCGATTGTAGATAGATATTGGACGTGCCTCACGATTTTATTTTAGTAATTAAACGGTTTTATTTAGCTCACCCCGTTTGTTTATTTATTTGTATATTTGTTTGGGTCAAATTTAGTAATTGAAATTTAACCCTCTTCCCGTTAACCGATTGATCTGAAATTTGGTATACGCTTTTGATTCTGGTGACAATACAATTATCCATATTTAATATTATTGTGAATCCAAGATGGCCGCCGCTACAAGATGGCGGACCACTTAGTTTTTTTCAATCCCATCAATATGGGTATCAAATGAAAGGGTTTGTCAAGTAGAATTCAGTGCACTATACAAAATCAAAATCAAAGATGGCCACTGCTACAAAATGGCGGATAATGTAGTTTTCAATCCCATCAATATGGGTATCAATATAAAGGGCTTGGTAAGTATAATACAGTATACTATACAAAATTACAATATGAATCTCCCACCTAAGTCAAGATCTGGTATCCTGTCGAGGACTGTGTGCTATAGGGTGGCTAAAAATGAGACGTCGCTAGGGGTACACCACCCAAGTTAAGGTAAAAGGTAAAAGCGCGCCGAGAACTGTATGGCATTAGAGTGGATAAAAATGATATGTCGTTAGCGTTCTCCCCTCAAGATTCAGGCACATCTTGTTGTACATAGCCTTGCCCCTCTATTGGACCTCTGGGGGGGTCGATCGTAACATTCTCCATTAACCTTGCAATAATGAGGCACTCAACGAATTGAATAGCATGAGAAATAAAAACTAAAAACTTAAAAATAAAAAAGTAAAAAAAAATTTTAAGTTAAACGGTTTTATATTGCAGATAAATGTACTAAAAGCTAAAAAATAATTTCATGGAAATTATGATTACTAAAATAAAATCGTGGGGCACGTCCAATATCTACAATCGAAAGACATGGCATGAGACTTCACCCACCTAGTGGTAAGTAGCAAGTGTCGTGCCCCACGATTTTATTTTAGTAATCATAATTTCCATGAAATTATTTTTTAGCTTTTAGTACATTTATCTGCAATATAAAACCGTTTAACTTAATTTTTTTTTTACTTTTTTATTAAACGGTTTTATTTAGCTCACCCCGTTTGTTTATTTATTTATTTGTATATTTGTATGGGTCAAATTTAGTAATTGAAATTTAACCCTCTTCCCGTGAACCGATTGATCTGAAATTTGGTATACGCCTTTAATTCTGGTGACAATACAATTATCCATATTCGATATTATTGTGAATCCAAGATGGCCGCCGCTACAAGATGGCGGTCAACTTAGTTTTTTTTTAATCCCATCAATATGGGTATCAAATGAAAGGGCTTGTCAAGTAGAATTCAGTGCACTATACAGAAATAAAAAAGTAAAAAAAAAATTAAGTTAAACGGTTTTATATTGCAGATAAATAAAATCGTGGGGCAAGTCCGTAGATTGTCTTAAAGTTATCATTTCATTATTCAATGAATATGATACAGTTAATCCCAAGGTCATCCAAAATTCATTTAAAGTGGACATGCCCCACGATTTTATTTATCTGCAATATAAAACCGTTTAACTTAAAATTTTTTTTTTACTTTTTTTAGTATTATGGAAATGCGTAATATTTAAACAGCTGAATAAAATAGCCTTCGAGACAAGACGTCGTTAGCTTAATCGGTATCTACATTACCTGTAGTAAGAGTCCGCTAGATACTCGTATAGCGTTTATAACGTTTTACCACCTGTAGAAAATGTTAGTGACTCATTTATCATAACACATTTTGTACAAAATGATTTGTATAATCTAATGGAAATATCAGTTTTCTACCACCATAGATTATATAATACGTGAATCACGAAGGTTTGATTTGAAATGTACGTAATATAAACAATAATACGACGATATTTCTTTTTATAATCGTCATTTTTCTAAGATTATCACAATCAGTTGTAAATATGTTTAGGAATACTACCAAATATCTTGTGTTCGCAAAACTATTTTTCATTATTAAGAAGTTATAAGATTTTAATTATTAAGTCCTTCAGCTAACACTATTGTAGTTGGACTGTCAATGTGAATCATTTAAATCGGAAATTGCCGAAGGCAGCTGGCGTTGGAAGCCGCCGACACAAGCAGCAGTACTTCGATAAAGTTCCATTAACGAGTTCTGAAGATTTAGTGATGCCGTAATCGAAAAAGAATTATATCTTCCAATATTTTTTCGCTATTTTTACTAAACTACGAATAGTTGTATAAAAAATATTATTTAAAATATTTGTTTTAAGACCGTCAAGGCGCAGAGGCATAAACGTGCAAGTGTAATCGCGACAGTTGTAAATCCGATTCCCAATCGGGAGAATGAAATATTTTATTTATTATTCTCGTTCGTTCTGAGAACAAGGTAAAGCGCGCCGTTGTGTTTGGGGGAAAGTGAGAAGCGGAAGTGTCTTAAAAGGAACCGAATGTCTTAACAGGGATTAGATTAGATTAACTAGATTCGCAGGTTCCTGCTTCCTTCTCGCCTATCTTGCTAAGTGCAAGATTCAGTGTAAAGCTAAAAAACACTATAAGTAAGAACACTATTTTACGATTTTGTCTATGATTGCATTTATTCTGAATATCGGCAACTAGTATGTCAATCGGTGTCTCCTTTGTCTGCGCTATGGATTTTGCTGATTATCGTTTTGTGAAGTTTCAGACAAATTTCAGAAATTAACAGTTAAAAATTTATACTAAATTATTATAATTAAATATTTCGTATACTCCTATTAATGATAGATACCTTAATTTTCTGCGACAAAGAATACAAAAAAAATTAAACTTAAATGTACACGTATCGTCTCTTTGAAAATATAAGCGAACGTAGCTGAAATTAGTTAGATTTAAAATTTAGCTGAAAAAGTAGGTCAGAGCGAGCACGTAGCGTGAAATGTACGTAATAAGTTCACAGCTCTGCTAATGTGAGTAGAATTTATGTGAGCTATACATACTTATTTTAAAAATTGCCTAGTAATATTTACTTATATATTTGTTATTCCAGCCTCTAAATTCTAAGACACTGATTAATAGAAATATGTATACGAGTTCTATACATTAAAATGTTATATACTAAATATAATAGTATACATATTTCGTCGTATTTAGCTCTTATTTGAAATATATGGTAGTTATTTTCCTATAATTGCACTAATTGCCTCTTGTTGTAATATAACGTTCTCAAACATTTAATTAACTATAAGCTAGGAGAAATTTAGGAGAGTTGGCTTCACTGAATACATTATTCGGAGCAACGACGACGAGGTCAAATGTACCGAAGTTAGCCTCCTTAAGTGTATTGCGAAGTTACACGATGTAGCGTGTGCGATAAAGCTTTTGACACACACGGTACTGTAATACATTTTATATTATTCCTTATTATTATTTTTTGTTTAACTGTTTGACCCGTTACTTGCCGCTGAATTCTCTAACCGCACCGTACATCACAAATTTAAATACTATCCACACCATCTGGATACGTGGCACTTCCCTACTGTGCGGTTCGTGGAATGGCCTACACGCGGCAGTGTTTCCAGGTCGATAGGGCTTGTGTACCTTAAAAAAGTGCGTTGATCTCTACCTCAAAGGCCGGGAACGTACCTGTAGCTCCTCTGGTGTTAAACGGGATCGTGGGCGGCAACGGAGGCAACGTTATACTTACCCTCAGGTTACCAACAGGCAAACGAGCATACTCTCTTTTGCCTTGTCTTTTTCCGTTACAAAAAAAATATCCTGGTAATTTCTTCGGCGTGATTTAAATTTCGGTACCTCCGTGTGTTGAACACTTTACGCATGACGTCAGTGGAGTGTTACTATCACTCGCCGATGTCAATGTTTTTATTTCACATGTTTCAGTTCACTGAGAGAGGATCCACATGAAAGTTATATATGAACAAATACTGTATGTAACGAGATTTTTTTCAGTTATTTTATTTAGAAATGAAATACTAAATTGCGATACGACCAATTCCAATCACGCTTCGTCGTTTAAAATGTTAGCTTCGAATGAAATGTTACTTTATGTTCGGATGCACAATTCGCTATTTACAACCGTTGTTTGTTTTTTTTATATATAAAAATCAGGCTGTAAATATTTCAGTTTGACCTGTACATATTGAAATAGGTAGCTACATGTATTTAGATATTGGCAGAACTAAATTAATTTATATTGAGACCCCTATTAGGGACCCCTGCAGGGTCGCGTCGGCATCGTTATACTCGCAGTATACAACAGAGTGCCGCGAGCCATTACACATCAAAGCGAACGCTTGGTTTCACCTTCGCAGCACAACTCTTACTTAAGCCACATTAGACCCTCATCTACGTCGTGATTCTAGTTTATGAGGGTTGTTGATGTTGAATAATAATTAATTTTATTCAACATTATTCCTTGTTTACTACAAAATATTAAGCTTTGAAACTGTTGCTCTGAAGAAATTTTAACAGTAAGTAACTTATGCAGGATGTAACGCGATCAAGTGTATTGCGAGGAAGAAAACCTCAGCACCTATCCATTTCACCTCCATGTCTGTTAGCCAACTTTTAGTTGTTCGGCAGAACGGTTTCGTGAAGAAAATTAGCAAATACGACCCGACTAGAAGACGATGTTTCTCTTAGTATTTTGAAAGTAGGTACTGTAGTTACATAAAATAAAAATTAAATAAATTAATTAAATGCAAAACTATGCACAGCTGTAAATATTAAAAAGGTTATACCTAGAATATTAATTAGATGATTGAATTGTTTATTAATATATGGAAACATTTATGAAAGTTTATTCTGTAATTTTTAACACGTTCGTACAAATTCGTAAACTATTTTTGGTTCAAAATTACTTACGATAATATATTTATTCATTGCTGTCGCCGAGATTCTGTAGAAACATTATTTATTTTAAATATAATATCAATCAAACGTCGCTTTTGATCGTGCGTCGCTCTTGAGTTATGAAGTGTTACGACAGTGAAGTGAAATATAGGCTTTCAATAATAATATAATGTTACATAAATTTTATATAAAAGTATTTATTTCGGCGTTTTATTTTCTATAACGGTGTATTCTTAATAGTTTAAGGTATGCACATTCACCCATACTATGTAATACGATCAAAGATTGGTAATAGCGGAATAATCACTTAATGTTTCGTTTATGCCCATTGACTTTTATATCAGTAAGCATCGACAGTATATAGAAACATTATTGGAATTAAACACATTTAGATTAATAGTAACTACCAGAGTGCGATCTAAGCCTCATAAATAAATAGGTTGAATGTGAATAGATTTACACTAAAATAACTTTAGTTTAATTACTTTATATCATGGAATAAATAACAGTATAATATGAAAATAGCATGACAATGTAGCTGAATGAGATCGCGACCGCAACGACAGATCACATGCATGTTGATATCAAAACCTGAACTCTATATGTCGGTATTAGCTTTCTACCGTAGAACGACAAAAGCTTGGTAATGGCTTGTGTATTTTATAATAAATATAAACATAAGTACCTAAACATCAACTAAACACTTGGTTTTCTAGCACGAATACACTAATGAAATCTAAATAGGACTTATTCTCTAACAATTGCACTGCGTCAAGTAAGTTATAATAGGTACATACTTGTAATTGCGATATAATATACTCGTATTGTATCTTTCTCAAATGTTATGGTGTTTTTAAAAACTTTTTTTTTAGTATTTGCGAATGGTCAGTGTGAAAAGCAGTCGAAGCTCATATTAGTATGGAATAGGAGCACTGGTTACAAGATTTAGTAACTTATGTAACCATCACTGTACTTTTTATTATTTTATTTCTCTATATTATATAATTTACGCTTATAATAACAATGTTCTCTTATAATCTTTTATTGAAAGTTTTTAAGATAATAAGAGTTTTTGTGAAAAATGTTTTTTTACGAATAAAGTGTATTTCTGTACTATTACTGAAAAAAGTAACACTTTAAATAAGAAATTATATATATAGTATCTACCAGGGGCGGCTCTAGCCCGTGAAGCGCCCGTGTTGAATAAAACCCTGGCGCCCCCTAGCCCTGCACCACGAATGGCCTCGCCATTATTTAAAATATGAAAATCCAAACATACCTGTAAAGCGTATAGTCGATCCCGCAAAGCACGTCGCAATGCACCAGAACGTTCCCACTTGAACGTTCGTGCGTCCCGCTTCGGGCATAGAGTTATCAGATATGATTCTCAGATATTCCAATCTAACGTGTGTTATCAGCTTCTTTGTGTTTCAGTGACATCACAATTTTAATTAGATCGCGCTCTTTCAGCACTAGCAAAACTTCAATGGTTGTTTTAACATAAACGATATAAAAACATTATATTTCTATTCCAAACAATAAGTTAATTACATGCAAAAGCTTATCAGTAATTTGGTAATTGTGACACAGGCTTCATTTATATTATAAAAAATAAATAAAGAAGCCTAATAATTTATTTTTGTTTATAAAAAATACTTACCAAGATCACACTAAGGCGAGTCGAATTTGTACGGCTAATGCAAGACAGAAAATGAAAGTACTAAGCAGTGGTATTAGATCTAACCCTGGCGAATAATAATTAAGCAATTGTTACAGTACATCTATCAAATATAACATGGTATACAAGATAATTGTAGCATTCTTATCTTGAAAAGAATAGGGAGAAATAATTAAGATCATGTGAGTATATTTTTAGTTTCATGCTAAATCCCGCATACAGCAGAGACGCAGAGAAAACCTAGTGCCAAGACATTGCGACTTTATTACCACGAATGTAACCCACTACCGTCGTATTTACAATCACACCCTAGTCCCACTGCGCCACGACGACCGTGTATATTTTATACTAGCAGACCCGCGAACTTCGTATCGCCTAACAGTCGATTTTTTTTTATTCTGCTATTAGCGACACCGGGTCAGCTAGTGAGATAAAAAAATAAAACCTTAAATCTTATAATATTCAATTCTTATAATATTCATTAAAAATTATAATAAAAATAACAATTTCCGATATATTTTTATGATGCCTACTTATTATATTTTATTTTATTTTTACTTATTCTAAATTCAGTTTCATTTTCATTGTAGTATTTTATGGTACACGTTATTTTTTGTTTGGTTATCTGGCGCGTAAACAAACAGAGCAGATGGTTTTCCAACACGGGTACAGGCAACATATAACAGACCATGCGAGAAACATGAGTTTTATATATTAATACCACAAACACTTAATAACTGCCCCCGGGATTTGTTTATAGTCATTGCGAAAGCAAGCCGTACTGGAAACTGTAGTCTTTTAAGCTCGAATGGTATGTCAGTCGAAATCATTGGGATGCCCCGCATCATCAAAAAGTCTTCTCCTTTATACTTTCCTTTTAATATGATTGCTTCTATTACGTTATTCATTATTTTTTTTATCGCTAATCGTGTGCCGTTACAAAGTTTCAGTTGGTTAATATTTCGCAACATTATAACTACACATTCAAGCTTTAATTGAAGGTTGTGAGGCGGCAATCCTGGCAAATCAAGTGAATTTAAAAATTCCGGTGGATAGTTCACGACATCAGGTTCATTAGTTGCCGTATCAACTGACTTATGTGTCCTTATTTTGCCAGGAATGCCATCTTGAAAATTTATATTTAATTCATTTACATCAACATTTGGAAGCACTATATGAATGAGTTCATCTTTTGACTACGTTAACTGACAAGAACTATCAGGAAAGGTGATGCAGCCAGTCAGCGCATCTACAGGAAGTTTGCCATTACCAATATCAATGAGTTGTTTAGAGAATATGTCTCCAGATTGATCATTTTGCAACATGACACGCATATTCTTGCTTAAATGTAATACCTTGACATGTTTCCACAATTTCGAGGACTTTAAACATGAATTCAGTTCATCAGCTTGCATTGAACGTGGAACCACTGGCAATCCTCCTCCTTATAATAAAATCATTGCGCCACCAAATTGATTGGCAAACTGAGTTTTTACAATAACCTTACAATATTGGCAAGCAGAGTTCATAGGTCCAATAGCAACACAGGTGTAGGCACTGCTGGCATCAATTGATATATCGTAACAAAAAGCAGCTCGATTCAAATTTGCAACATTATCAGTCAACTATCGTGGTCACGTTCATTGCAATTTTCACGTTCTGGGTACGATTAGATTCTTCTGGCTAAATTTGTCCACCGCCTTATAGAAGGCATTTTTTGTAAGTCACAAATACACAATACTTTATTAATTTTATAAAATTTGTGGCTTTTAGATTTAGTAATATAGACGCACAATGAGACGTTTACATTTCAATTGACATCTTACCATAGAAATATTGACAAATATTGACATTAATAGACTGAGATCCCAGGGCCCCCAGACCTACATCATTTTAACAAAGCTGAAATTTTGAGGATTGATAGTCTAATATGTACTTAAGACTCTCTAACTTAAAAAACCTTCAGAGATAGTGCCAACTTAAAGCACACTTTCAGTTGCGTTAAAGAAGAAAGTCTCTTTTTTTTTTCTCATATATTTATGTACCACACAATAAAGAAAGTACAGAAAACTTATGATAACAGAAAAAATGTGTACAATGGATAACTTATCTCTAATAGAGGTCTCTACCAGAAACCCTTGAATGTAGCGGATGTTAAAAGAAATGATTCGGGTGCGGTATTTTAATATAATGTTAATAATAATAATAAACCTACATACAAATATACATAATATTAATCAATATTACTATACCTACATAAATATATGCAATGACATAAAAGAGTTAAAACAGAAAAAGAAAATTAATAAAAAAAAGACAAAGCGACTACTAAAGATTCTAATTGAGATTAAGAAATGTTGTTTTAATTTGATTTTAATAATATTTAGAGATGGATTGCCCGACAGTATAGAGTTAGGTAGTGAGTTCCATAAGCGCACTGCTTGAACTGTGAAGGATTTTTCATAGAAAGAGGTATTAAATATAGGGCACTCAAGCTTTCTTAGAGTTACACATGAGCGTACAGGTCTTTCACTTGGAAGTGTCAATTGAAAACGCTCCCTTAAGTAAGGAAGAGAGTTTTTATATATGTCTTAAAGTAAAAATGTATATTTCACATTCTTTCACGTGGACCTTTACTTCTGCCAGACGTCATAAAGGTTCTTTAAAATTGGGGCAAATTACATTAAAGTAAATCTAATATTTATAATATATTATTTACGGACTATTTCAAGACCCCTCTAGCCCCAGACCCTAAGCAACCAGATCAATCCGATGGCTTTATCATTTTTCCAAAAAGAGATATATACTGTCTTAACTACATGTAAGACTAATAGTCCTCAAAATTTCACCTTTGCTAAAATGACGTCGGTCTGGCAGCTCTGGGTTCTTGGGCTATAATAGTTATACGATACTAACGTCACTCAATTGTTTTGCCTTCCAGGAATCCAGCTACTAACATTTAAACTTTATAGTAGTGTATTAAAGTCCAAATTGACTTTTAAGTAGATATTAATACGAATCTTTTGTATGGGAATATAGAAAAGTCATGTTTTTGTACCTTTTCTGGTAAATTTTAATTTTTTTCTGTCCGTTAGAACCATCCTCGTACTTCAAGGAATATGATAAAAAAAGAATTACCGAAATCGGTTCAGCTGCTCTCGAGATTTGCGCTTAGCAACACATTCAGCGATTTATTTTTATAAAAAAGAAGATATTTCGTATATTGTTTTGATATTATAAAATTACTTTTGCCTCCTTCCAGAGTGAGGTAATGAAAATATTAAATATTTCATTTCTTCAAGTAGGAATCGAACTCAGAACCTGTCGTGTATACAGTCCGGTGCTTGTGCCACTGCGCCACAACGGGCCTCAAAATTATAAGAATTTAATTTTTTTTATCTGTGATACACATATATGTTACCGATTTAAGGATTTTCTTTTTAAATTTTATTTAATTTGTATATATTTATTAAAAATATTTACTTAAATTTATATCATTTGGTGTTGAACCATTTTAAATAATAATTATGGTATTACGTAAACGTCAAAACAAATGTTTATTACGTAGAATAATTTATTTTAAGACGACTGACGAATTATATGTAATAAAGTTTAGCTGGGTGACTGAGGTTCCACATTGGATCCATTTTTTTATGTCAACAGAAAATGCTCATCACGTTGAATAACTTTTCCTAATTCGTTGTATTGATATCTCTTATAGATTAGGCGGGCTGCTAGGGTCTCACATCAGGTTTTCGGACTATCAAAATAAATTATAGCCTATATGTTGCCGAAGACTAATAGCTATGCAACAAAATAAGTTTCATTTAAATCTGTCCAGTAGTTTTTGAGTTAAAGAGTCACAACAGACAGACAGACAAGAATTCCAAAAATCATATTTTTACCTTCTATTAGTTGTATTGAGTCCCCCTGAAGTGTTTTTTTTAGTTTATATTCAATGTACAGATTTTACCCCCGTTACAGTTTTATTATACAGGGTGTCCCAGGAGCCAACGATAAAACGAAACCAGGTGATAGACCAAGTCGTGACAGTTATGAGAAAAATATAAAAAAAAATCTTTGTCATGTATTTTTCATATTATATTGATTTTAAAAAATATCGCAAAAACCGACACCCTGTGATGGTTTTTCAAGTCCCAGGACTACAAATATTACTCTTTGTTCATTTTTTTTTCTGTAATATAATCATGAGTAACCCTTCTGTGAATTACAGTTTAAGATTTAAACATACCTGCATCAGTTTTCAATAAAATGTGGTGTTTTTGCCAAACATTAAATTCAAAATATTTAGTACACCCAACTTTAACCGACTGTACTATAAAAAAAATGTACTACACTGTTTTTGCAAGTAACTTTAAAAGTTGGCGCATTTAATCTGGATTCCGAAATGGTACGACACTTGCTGGATTACTTCTTTGTTGAAGAGAGAAAAATCGAAATACACGATAATCGGGATGACGTTCAGCTTTTTGGTATCTTTTCCGATATATTCTAGCTGCAGCATTTGCATTACATAACCATTCTCCATGAATGAAATGCATATTGGCAACGTGTCATAGACCGAGTATATGGCCTGCGAGAGCCCGGATTCGAGCACTGTTCTTATAATTCCTGGGCCAGCCCCTAAGTCGGATAAGCGTTGCCTGGGCTAAGTGTTTAGTTTAGGGAGGTCACTGGTGTGGTCTGTGATCGCAGGATACTTTTCAAACTCTTATCCGTCTTATAGAGATCGTGATCGATGACTCCAGACTCGTGCATGACGGATCCAAGGTACTTGAACTTTTCCAACTTAGGGGATGACCCAGGACTTATAAGGACAGTGCTCGAGTCCGGGGTCTCGCAGGCGATATACTCGGTCTTTGACACATTGCCAATATGCATTTCATTCATGGAGAATGGTTATGTAACGCAAATGCTGCAGCTAGAATGTATCGGAAAAGATACCAAAAAGCTGAACGTCATCCCGATTATCGTGTATTTCGATTTTTCTCTCTTCAACAAAGAAGTAATCCAGCAAGTGTCGTACCATTTCGGAATCCAGATTAAATGCGCCAACTTTTAAAGTTACTTGCAAAAACAGTGTAGTACATTTTTTTTATAGTACAGTCGGTTAAAGTTGGGTGTACTAAATATTTTGAATTTAATGTTTGGCAAAAACACCACATTTTATTGAAAACTGATGCAGGTATGTTTTAATCTTAAACTGTAATTCACAGAAGGGTTACTCATAATTACATTACAGAAAAAAAATGAAGAAAGAGTAATATTTGTAGTCCAGGGGCGTGAAAAACCATCACAGGGTGTCGGTTTTTGCGATATTTTTTAAAATCAATATAATATGAAAAATACATGACAAAGATTTTTTTTTATATTTTTCTCATAACTGTCACGACTTGGTCTATCACCTGGTTTCGTTTTATCGTTGGCTCCTGGGACACCCTGTATATATAGATAATAATAAATTCATGACTAGATATGTAATTATATTTAATAGCCTCTTGTAGGTATTGAAAAGTAGACACAGTTTATAAAATAATGTTGCTAATTAAGATTGAACATTGAAAAATAACTACTAGATTGTTGTGAAAAACACGTTCAATGCAGATAAAACGTTAAAATTTCTTATTAGATTGAAAATCCTATTGAACTGAGGAAGAGCTTACAAAGGGCTATGATTGGCTCTACCCAACCGAGCAGCGAGCAGCGTACTAACTGTTTGATGCAAACCGAGACCCGCTCAACGAAATTATCTCCTTAAATCAGTGAGAAAAGAGACCTTGTTCTTCATTTTACCCCCTAAGTGTTGTCCCTAATTTGAATGTTCAGACATTTTTAAAGAACTACGAGTGTCTAATTCTGTTTGTTCTTGTTTTTCCCAAATTTCCACGCCCTTTTCCTTTGTTTTTTAAATGAAGTGCTCTTCTGTAATATATTTTCTGAGAACTTTTTATTTAATCTATATATATAAAATCGAAAGGTCACTCACTCATCACGAAATCTCAGAAACTACATGTGCTAGGAATCTGAAATTTTGCATAGGAGTTACTTATAGGACGTAGGTGCTCGCTAAGACGGGAATTTGTAATATTCGACTTCTAAGGGGTTGTTTTTGGGGTTGAAAGTTTGTATGAAACTTCGTTACTAATGACATTTGTGTTTGTCATTCGTTACTAAATGCTAGGAGTCTCAAATTTTGCATAGACGTCACTAGGACGTAGCCATGGAGACAGAAATTAATAATAACATAGTTCATGCGGGTAAAACCGCGAGCGGGCCGCTAGTATATTATAAATCATACCGTACGAAACAATAAAGAATTACTCGGTCATTTACGGTTCACTGGTGAATGCTTCCGGCGTTCGACAAACGTACGCCACATCCGTGCGTATTTCAAGCGTCCAATAAATAATTCAATATTATGTACCAGAGCGCTCTCTTTAATCGCTTCGTTTGACGTCACCTGAGTTTGAGCATTTGTAGTAACGAAGTTTCATACAAACTTTCGACCCCAAAAACAACCCCTTAGAAATCGAATATTGCAAATTCCCGTCTTAGCGAGCACCTACGTCCTATAAGTAACTCCTATGCAAAATTTGAGATTCCTAGCACATGTAGTTTCTGAGATTTCGTGATGAGTGAGTGACCTTTCGATTTTATATATATAGATAGGTAGACTAATTCTCCTCACATTTTGCCTGTGTTAGGAATATTACTATGTGAAGTATTCCAATGCCACCTTTTGTTTAAGTCTTTGTCTTTTGTCTCTATTATAAATATAAATGTTTTAAAGGAGACTTGACTTGATGTTATTATTTTAATTATTGAAACAATACAACATAATGTAAGTGGTACACTTGTACAGTGTTCCTATATCGCTGTGAGGCCCGGCAGTGCTGTGACGTCACTCGGGTAATCGCCGACGAGGCTCCCTCTGATTGATTACATTGCAATCTTGTTTGTGACTTGACTGATGTTCAGTTATTGTATCTCTGTTGCCTTTCGCATTTTTTTTCTTTACCGACAGTCAGAAGTAATTTTGATTGACACTGAAAACATTTGTGTAAGCTGTACAATATAAGCGAAAAGATGATGTTTAAATTTGTTTGCGAAATTATTAAAAATGTTGTCACACTTATAAAGATATTTAAATCAAATCAACTTCACGCTGTATCCCGCACACAGTAGGGTACGCAAAGGGAACCTAGTGTTTAGGCATTCCGTTCCACACTTTCTGCCAAATTCTGGAGAAACTGCGTTAAACCCACAACTAGTCACATTTATAGTCACACTTAATGTCCCTGCACCACAATTAGAAGAATAAAATATTCCAATTAATTTTAAAAGAGAAACTCACTACTAACTTTTTCTTAAAAATAGAGCTAATTATCCAATCTCTTCTTTTTTATCTCTCCCAACGCAATTCTACTTTAAAAAGAGTCTCTAAAAAGAAAATTGATAATACTGAATAGCTGGAAAGGGCGGCAAACGGCCCAATTCCTCAATAAATTTAATTTCTAACGACACACACACTGGTTGTTTGATTCACACAGGGTTCTTATTTCTTTAATAGCACTATATGAAACATATTACATAGCTTATTGGTATGAGCTATTACGATAGGAACATCTAAGCATATACTTAGTACAGTTTGGAAAAAAAATACTTACACAATATAAACAGTCTCCTTTATTGCTAGTACAGAGCAAGGCAGAGCTTGTAACTTTATGTAGAATTCTTGATTCTGAGCAAACTCGTTAATATGCAAAGCACGAGCTCGCTTTCAAACTTGTGATATATTGTATATTAATGTTGTATCTAATGTGTATCTTTCTCTATAGTTTTATTTTTGTTTTACATGTTTGTACTAAGCAATATTTATGCAATGCACATTGCACAAATGTTTTAATGTTATGTTATTACTATTAAATATTGAAATAATCACTTTTATTTCAAGATCTAGAATAAATGATTTAATATTATTCTTTGTCTTTTTTAACAGTTATTAAAACATAAATACTTTGGCGTCTATGTCCTTTTTTACTTTTGTATTTTTGAAATTATCATTTTGTTTAAAAAGGTCAGCTTTCCCCAGCTGTGTTCTATCATGGATGACAATCTTAGTGTTTATTGTATGACTCTTATATTAATACACCATGCCGTGGCAGCATACAAGTAAAGCAACACTAAGCCAATAGTTTTAAGACATGTTTGTAATATCCGATTATGTGTATGTTAGTTAGTTGTCCTTCATAAATAAATAAATAAATTCCTGGTACTTGTTAATGGTGAAAGCGTAAATTTCTTCCAAAATTTTATTATTATTCAGATAGTGCCTTTGCACTATCTGAATAATAATTACTGAGATTCGTGAAAATATCTATCGTCATTTAGAAACGTTATATAAAATTTCTGTTTACTAATATAAATTAAGATAAAGTATTTTACAAAATATTTCAATACTCACCACTTTATTAATATTCAAGCTTAAATTGTTTCAAGATGTTCGGAGCATTTGTAAAATTTAATTCTGGCACAGTCCTTGTCGTTTCATTAAATTCCACTCTTAAAGACTTATTTACCCTAGCAACAGAATTACTAAATTTGTACGCAAGTTTTTCGTATCCGACATCATTGTGAGAAATTTAATTTGCAAAGGACAGGATAATGTAATATAGATAATGAAATAAATTATTTGAATGGAAATTAGTTCACCATGAAATAAATAAAAACAATTGTTGCACTACTTAAAAAAGTTAAGTGGAGTTGTAAAAATGATGTATGTGAGTATGTCTCATATACTACTTAATTTAATTAATAATTTACTTTAATATGTTTTTTTTAAAAGATAAAACGAAGAGATACATTGATATTGCCTACAACTGCGTCTACGACCGCGCGTAGACGTAGGCCTACGACATCGTTACGTTTATATTCATTTACGATCCATACTTTACTGAAGCATTAGAAAATCTTTAGTTTGATATAAATAATTTAGCTTTTTAAATACTAAGTCCTGATCCCCTTGTAGTTTTAATGAGTTCTTTGTTAATTTGGTTGCAATTCGTGTGTTTGCTTACAAATGTGATTTTCACTTTTTACTTTTCATAACGTTAGCTTGTTCCTATCGAGCTACTGAATATACTCTATGAAAGAACATTGATTATAAATTAACTTAATTCTCTATCATATCATTAAAAATTATTTAGAATATGGTGTTATCAGTCAACTTTATTCTAGTTCCCTCGTAGGTACGCTGGAGTGGAGCTCTCAATTTATTTATTGTTTCTGTATCGAAATTTACTTTTTAAGGGAAACTTTTCCTTTGAATCGAAAGAAATTAGCTTTAGTTTGTTACTTCTATTACATTATTGAAAATTCCTATCGTGCTACTAGATAGAACGAGCAAATTTGTTCTTTGCGTTCTTTGAACGAGTACAATGATATTCTTAGATATAAAATATGTATGCGATATTTAATTACGTTCTGGCTAAGTTAAAAGCACAAAATATAAAATAGATACCTACCTATGTACATCTATTACTCTGCCAACCCTTACGAGGGCTGCAACCTTCCACAGGCCACGTGCACCTTGGCGTTCCTACAAGGCGTTGGGGACCGCCACCCGACACGCCATGTCCGGAACGACGGACGAGATGGAGGATCGAGCTACAAATAGCTAAAATGGAATTTAAAAATATATTTATTGTAATGATATCTATCTATAGCACGTATCATACATAAGAAAATTATGTATGCCTCTAAAATAAAAACTAGACCCTCTAAACACGTATCCCCTTTAAAAAACCTATCAAATCAATCCCCTATCCTATGTAAATAAATTGTATAAGCTGTAAGTTTATGTAATAATTAATTATAACATTAAATACAATATTCACACAAAGATATTCACTTGCATTATTTAATGAAAGAGCACCAACCCTACAACAGACCGAGATGCGCCCAAAAATGCAGACTCGCTCGTTAATTAGCAAGAAAATGCCGCTAGAGCTAACTTGCTCCTTCAAAGTGGAAACTTTGGTTCTGAGTATGCGAAAAGTGATATAGTGAAAAAGATACGAGCATTATTGTACGCGTACAAGTAAGCGTCTCAATTCAAAAAGAAACAGCCGTAAATGTTATTCTATAGCGAATCATAACACCCGCTGCGGTTGAATTCTCTCTTTCATATAAATTTTCTGTAATGACGAGGTATGAAAGTATTCTACATATACTAATGCTGTTCTATCGGCAAATATATCACCTTTTCTGACATCGTATTTATAAATACTTCGATTGCTGAATTATAATTATAAAAACTTCCCGGAAATCCCGGAAATCGAATTCTCAAAACTTTTGTGACGACAAAACCGTTTAACGTTGTTCAGTTATACAACAAAGCTTCAAATCGTTCACGACAATTGGCCTCTGAATACAAACAAAATTCTAAACTAACTTAAGCCTTTGAGAAAGTCCAATCCGCATCTAAAGAGGAAAATCCCATGATTACATTGAAATTGAATCGTTCTAATCGCAGTTCGCTATGTGATGTAATATTTAAGTGGAAAAGTTAGGCCTCGTCTTCATTCTAAGCCATGGCTCATATGTTGGAACCACTTCTAAGAATTTGAATTATGTAATACATGCATATGTCACACTTCTATACATATGTGTATGTAATACAATATACTCGTACTGCACTATACTGTAATAGATATTATTATTATTTTAATAACATAAATGTACATTACTTTTATGAAATAATTCTAAATCACCAATATTTGATTTGTCAAATATTTCACTAGTTTTAGGCTATGTAATCAATATTGCTTTCATATTAATGCTTAATTTTTTTCTACCCTTATATAATAATTATAATAGATTACTCAACAAAATGCAAAGTAATTCTAACTAATACTTCTTTACATTTACATAGATAAATCGCTTGCAAACAATTCACTCGCAGCATAAACACGCTCAAGTACTTTCTGCGAGTCTTCGCGTTGAAGTTCAATTCTACAATTTAACTTTAAAGAACTGCTTGTTCAAGTTATCACTTAACCTCTTGGCATGATCTCTCTTAGTCAGTGAATAACTAATTAAAGAAACTAATTACAAGTAGACTCTACGTCTGGAGTACGACAGACTGCTGTACTAAAAACTTTGCATATGTTTTTATATCTTATCGCATATAAAATAATTTTAAAAAATAATATTGTAAAAACTTATGTTTCATTGTTGGAGATTCAAATTCAGTTCGTTTCATACTGATCAATTTATTTAAGAAAATTAAGCTTATTCCTTTTAAAACAATATCGTAATAAGTGTTTCTATAATAAAATATAAATATATCTAAGTTGAAACTAAATCAAAAAAGGTTCAGAGTATTTTCTATTAATTTAACACTAATAACTATCCCGTGTCACCATTTCATAATTTTATGCTCCTACGAAATATAAATAATATTCTATCATAAACATTTTAAGTATATTGCAATTTACCTTACCGGCTGCCGTCATAATACGTGACTTTTAGGAGATACGAAATCCGCTTCAACATTTTCGAAAATTGATTTTGCAAGGGTAATATTATAAATTTTCTGTACGATGTACGTATGTTGACGAAGTATTGACAATCGATTTGTGGGATGCAGCAAAAATAATTATTATATTTTAGCTTATAATAAATATAAGAATTTATGTTTTCTTATTCACCATAAATTGCTATAAACGGGATACAGAAAACACTATCATTTTGGGCATTGTAGTAATGTGGCCAAATACCGTTCGGTCATTAGTAAGAGGAATCTCTTTGGGTAGATCTGCAAATTACGTGCAATTTGCAAAATTATTTCTATACGACTGAAAGTTTTGATCATTTCATATAAATTATGCACAGTGTGGCTTATATTTAAGAAATAAAACGAGAGTAGATTTAATATATCGTAACTCAAGCATCGTACATGGGTCATAATCAGAAAAGTGGACATTTTCGAATTCGTAACGTAACTGATAAGTAACAACACTGATAAAGTTTGTTACGAAACTGATGACATAAGGCATTATACACAACAAAATAACGATATTATATGAATAAAACTATTGTTTTTTTTATTTAATGAGACACAGATCAAAATTTTAAAGGTTCAATCGTTGAATTAACAGATTATAAATGTAAGAAGAAAACATAACAAAGTGAGAATATTAACAATATAATAATGCTAGTTCGTAACGTAATAAACTTATATTTCTAGTTAGAGATCACAAAGTTAATGATAAAATTAAATTCACTTTAAAATATATCAAAATTTGAGTCGTTATCATTGGAATTAAGTTTAATGCTTTGTAAGTGTTTATTCCGCATATCTTCATATTTAATAGGATTGGTCTTTTTAAGACGTTCTCTATATCTAAAAAAAAGCATTTGTTTCAGCATTTGACATAGGAGCTTACGCTTACTGAAAATACAAAAATATATATCAAAAAATAATAATCACAAAATCACAACTAATTTCAGAAAGAATAAAAATAAATTTTAACTAAATCGGTTCAGCTGTTTCTGAGATTAGCGTGCACAAACACATAGACAAACAAGCAAACAAGCAAAAAAAACTTAAAAATCATTATTTTTGGTTACTTTACGTTATGAAAAGTCACTAATAATTTTTTTCATATGCCAGCAATTTTTTTTTCTTATATACATATCTTCCATATACAAGCACCGGTTCGATAAAATTTTATTATAAACATATATAAGAAAACATTGGTACCGTAATTGTGAACTAGGCTTCATATTTTCTCAGTTTCGTTACGTAACGAAATATAACGAAATTGAGAATGAAGTCTGAGAAATTCTAACCTTTTTAAATATTTGCTCATAAGCCACGTGTTGCATGTGCAAGCACTGACGTTCTTTTTTGAGATTTTGTAAAAAGAAGCAAATAACATAAACAAGAAAACCAAATTATAGAATACTTACCAAAATAAAAGCCGTTTATAACCCTGAGATGTAATTTTACGCATTCCCTTTAAAACATTTGAACCCCTCAACTGCTGCGAGAACACTACTGGTTGTAGCTACGACAGCATTGACTTTTAGAATAATGATGCCACAATAAAGAATAATATTAAACACCATTCAAAATAATTGCGTTCATAATTTAATTGTACGTTACTAGCCCTGAGTAACGAAAAGACAATATTTTGGGACAAATTTAGTTAATTAATATATATTATTTATTAAATAATGTATCAATAAAAGTAGTTCTATTTAATATTATGCATAAAGTAAAGTAATATAAACATATCTGAAATCAAATAAAACCATAAATATTCGTAACAAACCAATTTTTAAAAAGTAAAGTGGTGAATGGGACACGAAAAATTGTATGGAAGCATTTTGAAAAGTTTTTTGCAACTAACAAAAAATACTATTATTAGCCTTAATACATTTAAGATATTACAAAAATCTTTAAGTTAATAAGTAAATTTATCTTAAATGGCAAAATATTTAAATTATCTTTAAAATTGTATTTTTAAAACGCATTTAAAGTAGCGGGACAAGAAAAGACACAAAATGTGCACTTTTTCTGATTATGACCCACATACTAAATTACTTTAATAGTTTAGACGACTTATAAACAATAAACATTCAATAATAATTATAATATTTTTTCAAATATCATCATATTCTACGAACAAAATCAAAAATATTTAAGAGATAAAAATGTATTACTTGCTATAAAGTTCCTATGAAAGTTCAACTGAAAACCTTTCGCAACATTATCGTAAAATTGATCGGAACCGAAAACACTGATTGACATCAATTTGGACTGACTGTGAGTACATTGTGACGTTATCGTAGTTGTAAATACTTGTCGCGGTTTGTTGACGTCCGAGACAAATGACAAAGCATTCATTGTGGTGTCTCTAAGACAGATTTACGGTCTGCATCTCTCCTTTTTCCAGAAATTTTGTTAATTAAGAATGAAAAATACAAAACAATATTAAAATAAGTTGTCACTGCAGCGATGTGTGAGTTGAAGATGAGTTCACGACTGTTATACAATTGATATGATTAAAAATTGAAGTTGCAATAAAAATTGAATAGTCAATATTAGGAAAGAATTTACTTGGAATATTAATACCTACATAAGATTTACATTATATTTCCGACTTGGAAAGTTTTGTTATATTTGTCCATATAATTTTTAATAGGAGGTTTTATAGCAATAATTCACATCGCATTCGCAAACTCAAAGGCTGTAATATTTTCTTCTTGTTTTATGGGTTGAGGCAGGGATCAAAATTCGTGTTCTGTAAATATATTTCAAGGCTGATCCCCAGAGAGGGAAGAAAATCATTCCAGGACGTGTCTACGGTGTTTATAGCCCTAGTGAATTATGAGGTACAACATTTATACGTATTTCAGAATATTTACGAATGCTGCGTTCATATTGTAGGTATCGTTATAACGTGTAACGATATAACGACGATTTTATATCATATATTTTTTCTCATAGCATTCTTTAATGCTAAAATATATATATATAAAATAATTGCACAAGCTTTATTTTAGCCCCATTAAGTAGTACGCTCAGGACTTAATAGTATTATGATAATTAAAAATGTCGAAGATATTTGAAGTATATAATAATAGGACTTGCTGCTATGAAGACTTTTACTTAAGAAAGTAAAAGACAAATTAAACTTATAGTCAAAACGTAAAATGTATGTATGTATAAAATCATTGTAAATGTAAACCATTTCATTTACATATTCAACGAGCGTATCAATGTGTAGGGATCGTGACGAAAATTTGAATTAAAAAGCTCATTGGTCCTAAAACAACTAAAGTTGTGGTTTATTTACACAAGTAACAGCGATCAGTGCACGGCGAGTTAAATATGCGTAGAGTTTAATTATGATGGGAAACAGTGGACTCGGAAGGTGAACATTATCGATGAAAAGCTGGTACTCATACAATATTATCATATTGATAAAGTTTTCGTAAACAATAACAGGGATGCTGTATGTATGTTTTTTTATTGTCGGGTTGGTTTTGAAATAAATTTGATTATTGCATTATTAAATGAATTTTAATTAACAAAAACATTTTTTTTTTTGTTGTATTCGCAGAGAGTAGAAAGGAGTCTGTCTTCTTTGGTATTGTCCTCAAAAATACGACGTTCAAATTAAAAACATTTATCGTGTCCATATAATATAAGTTATATTTACAACATTAAAGAAATATCTTTTTCCCATAAGATGATGATTAATTAATAAAGTAAAAAAAAATCGGCAAGACGCAAATCACAATAAATGTTTGTAGTGGTCATTCAGCATAAGGAAACTAAATGCTAGACCTGCCTACACTACCCACACCCTTATCACGACTGTACTGAAAGGATTTATCAATTTCCCGACCCCAGCTCGACCGTGGCTACACAAAGACCCGGTTATCATGGTAACTCGGTTTGATTTAGTAAATGAAAGCACACGAGCTACTGTAATGTGACTATACTTATATATTTGGTTTGTATCGCATTTTCATACATAACGCTACAGTCTGAGATGGCATTTACTCAGTATTTTTAATCATCTCTGTTTTAATACAAGTAGGAGATAATAACCCCACGCCTCACTTTACTAGACCGAGTAAATGAAAATAATAAATAGTTTTTACTTCCGTTCCGTAAAATTTGCTATATTTAATTTCTCCTTAATATTCGTAACTTGAAGTGACGAATATTAAGAAGAATGTATTAATACATTTAATAGCAGTAACAGCGACAACCCTACAAGTACCAGCTGTCACAGATTCCTAACAATGAACTAAATATTCTAGCGAGTGTAAGAGCGCGTGTACACTGTTATAATTAGTTCGTATTTGCTATGAAAATTTCGAGTTAAGTTCACTGTATAGGTATTAATAAACGCATAATCCTAACTAAGCATAATGCAGAGTGCATTTAATTTTAATTAATTGTAGAGTGGAATATATATTTAATTAAAATGTAATCATATATTATATATTTAATATCATTATGATATTTATATGTATAACATTTATTTTCATTAATAGCTTATTAATAAATTGCTATTGGTAATAGATACTTATTGTGACTGTTGTTTAGACACATAATGTTAAGTTTAAGTTAATATTATAAAACCAGGACAGTACCTGCTTAACCCTTAACCACTGACATGTAATACCGTGACATATCACGCACGTCAGGTACTCGAACTAACCTGCTAAGACACGTGTCACGCATCTGCACACCCCTCTGGCCATGCGTCATTGGTGACTATGAAACTATCAAAAAGGTACCATTCTCGCGAAAACTTAAGTTATAATCAAAAATCCGCTAGGGTCAGTGATTAAGGGTTAAGCCCCTTGTTGACGTTTTAAACACATTAATAACTTTTTACTAGCATAATACATTTTTACAAGCGTAAAATGCAAAGCGAAAAGGTGACTCGAATTATTGAAATAACTTATGAACAGAATACTCCATTAAAAGTAGGTTGGGGCGTTCCTTGCAGTCTGTGCTTTAATAAAACAAAAATATTTAAATGTAAATATAACAAAAATCGTTCTTATTGCTTTAATGTTACGTTGTTTAATAAATCACAGACAGTTCAGTTGTAGCAAAGTTTGTGCAATATTTTTATAGTCGAATAAAATGTATGCATGTATGTAATGCTCATTTATTATAGAAGAAATTAGTGCATTGTAAGGACAAATTTGAACTTTCTGACTATATTGTAAAATACTAACGTGGTGAAGATCACTAAAACCTCCGAATTAAAATTTATTATTTATAGAAACTCGCTAGCACTATGATCGAATACGGCTGTCGGCTGTCAAAAATAATGAGCGCGACGGCTCTTCAAGTCTCCTTTTAACCTTTCCTCGAAATAATAGACAATATCACAGAATTTCATACATAAAAAAGCAAACGTGAGATTCAACCAGAAATGTTAATTAATTTTTCAGGAGAGACGTACTTAGCATTTTTAATTTAAAGTTCCTGATAGAATTTACAGTATACACTTGTAAATGTATACTGTAAATTCTAAGTTCTAAGTAATTTCTCAAGTTTTATAAATATTAATTGTATACCACATAAAAGATAAATTCAAAGAGTACACTCACGACGTTTCCACGAGAAAAAAAAACATTTAATTCACATTCAACATTAATATTCTCATAGCGATATCGTTTTTATCTTTTAATTACAATCTTTAACGCACCGATGTGGACTCACAACGTGGTTTGGCAAAAATAAATGCACGTAAGGGGAGAGTAAAACCCCATCCTCATTCCGCATGATGCATCGTCTGCGTGAGGCCTGTCATTGGGAACAAACTCCCGCAAGCTTTACACGCGGCCCTTCGCAGCGTGAATAGACACACAAACATTATACACTATATACTATGATTTATAGCTGAGCTTGCAGTTACTGTATGTATATACGAGTCCATACATAGGTTCTAAAGATGTAAAATACTCTAAATAAACATTCATCTTCATAGTATCTAATAATGTATAGATACGTTTGTCACCTTTAGTAAGCTATTCAGTAAACGTTTGTTAATTTATATTTGGTGAATAAAATTGGTTTTCTTTCATCATAAATAGAGGTAATATGGTTTTCAAATGTAAGTGGCACATACTTTTAGGTCTTTACCAATGTAACAGAAACGCTATATTTTTCATGTAACCGATATGTACATGAATATAAATAATATATCTATATATTCGAAGCGTATTATGTTAATTTTTAAATAAATTAAATTAATTTCACTACTTCTAAATCTCTATTAAACTTCGTAGAGTTTGATTTCCTCTATTGTAGACACGGTCCTATTACACGGATTACATTACAAATACGCATTTAAAGAATAGAAAAACTACTTCAAGCATAATAAGATGGACATAATATCCAATAAAAATATATATAAATGTACAAACTGCGAAAAAAAATCGTTATTCCGAGCATAAATCATACCGAATGAAACAATAAAGAATTACTCGGTCATTTACGGCTCACTGATAAATTCTCTTACGCGTTCTGCTCGGATACACTGTCTCACCCCTTCCGGCGTTCGACAAACGTACGCCACGTCCGTGCGTATTTCAGGCGTCCCATAAATAATTCAGTATTATGAACTAGAGCACTCTCTTTAATCGTTTCATATGACATCACCTGAGTTACTATACAAACTTAGCAAAATACTCTTATAATGCTATCTTTGTAATTACACAGTTATATAGAATTTTATAGAACTTTGGCCTAAATTGAGTCTTATACTTTAAATTAATTATAATAAATATATTATGTAAATAAAGCATAGCGCGTTTAATATTTGTAACAAAACAATTATTCACTACTAGCGGACGCGCGCAGCTTCACTTGCGTATTTAGGGGGTGAATTCTAATAACCCATGAAACATATATTCAATGAAATATTTTTAAGAGTCTAAATTTCAAATTTTATAAAAATCGGTGGCGATTTAAAGATTTTTCCATACAAACTTTCAACCCCTTATTTGCACCCTTAGGGGGTGAATTCTAGAAAACCATGAAACACGTGTTCAATTAAATACTTTTAAAAATCTAAATTTCAAATTTTATTAAAATCGGTGCAGATTTAATTTTTTTTCCATACAAACTTTGAACCCCTATTTCACCCCTTTAGGGTTAAAATTTTTCAAAATCCCTTCTTAGTGGATGTCCAGATTACGAAAGTAAACATCTGTCCAAATTTCATGTTTCTACCATTAGCGGTTACTGCTGTGCGTGCGTCTTACCTCAGTCAGTGAGGACAAGTCCTTTTATATATATAGATTACTACTTTATAGTAGCAATTATATAATGTTCTTATTAATGTAATGCAAATATTTCATGCACAAACAAAAACTTTCTTTGTCATATATTTACAATTATTAATTATTATAAAAACCATGTCTCGAAGTAATATTTCAGTAAATAATTAGGAAAACGCAATTTAAAGTACAGTAAAGAGATAAAGGAATAGAAATTTCGGATAAAGAGAACTGTGCACAGAATTAGACACTCAAACGGGTTTAAAAATATCGGAACATTCACATTGGGGACGAATTGAGGACGCAAAATAAAGAACAAAGTCTATTTTCTCGCTAATTTAAGGAGATAATTTCGTTGAGCGGGTCTCGGTTTGCATCAAACAGTTAGTACGCCACTCGCTGCTCGGTTGGGTAGAGCCAATCATAGCCCTTCTAGTAGTAGTAAGCTCTTCCTCAGTTCAATAGGATTTTCAGTCTAATAAGAAATCGTTTTATCTGCGTAGAACGTAATTTTCACAGAAATTTGATTGATTTGATTGTAGTTATTTGTCAATTTCACGATTTTGGCGAAATTTATTTACAATATTTCTTTATTTATTGAAATTATTTATAGTGATGATATATATTTGTGAATTATCGGACGACCATTTCTTAAAGCTTAGTCCTTTTGAGTCACAATGTCCGTTTAATACCATATGCATGGCATGTTCAAAAATATTTATTCTCATTTCCCCTTTATATTTAAGCTTGTCTAACACTATTGCGGTATCGATTTCAACATGCATGTGATTTGCCGTTGCGGTAGTTGTGGCTATTGTTATATAATTTTCATATTATAATGTAGATAAATTGACTATATATTTCCAATCAGTTAATTTAAATTTTATATTATACTAGCGGACGCGCGCAGCTTCGCGTGCGTATTTAGGGGTGACTTCTAATAAACCATGAAACATGTGTTCAATGAAATATTTTTAAGAGTCTAAATTTCAAATTTTATAAAAATCGGTGGCGATTTATAGATTTTTCCATACAAACTTTCAACCCCTTATTTGCACCCTTAGGGGGTGAATTCTAGAAAACCACGAAACACATGTTCAATTAAATATTTTTAAGAGTCTAAATATCAAATTTTATAAAAATCGGTGGCGATTTAAGAGTTTTCCCATACTTAGTGGATGTCCAGATTACGAAAGTAAACTTTTGTCCAAATTCCACGTTTCTACGCACAGCGGTTACGGCTGTGCATGCGTCTTACCTCAGTCAGTGAGGACAAGTCCTTTTATATATATAGATTAGCTTAGTGTGTTTAATTTAAATTAATTTATTAAATTGTTGATTTCATTATTGTTATGATAACCGTGATGACATCTCGATCATAACATTAAATTAAAACTCAAATTACAAATGATTGTTTACTGTAATAAGTCTATTTAATAAAATTACATCTTTGTAAATATAACTGAAAGTAATATTTACAAAGCATATAAATAAAACAGAAACTGAGAAAACTGGTTAGTACAAACTTAGTACAAAAATAATCGTTACTTGTAAAAAATCTAATTTCACAGAAGCTAGCATTAATCTCTTACTGAGTATGTGAAGTGAAGTTGCTTATTTACCAAGAGATAAAAAATTCTAAACATAAAATAAATTTTAAAGCAAGAAATAATTAACAATTTAAATTTAAATTAAAGTTGGAGTTTCTAGAATATTTCGTTAGTATGAACTGGAGCTATGATACTGGGAGCAGTGTTCTGTAATACGTATGTAGGAGATGAAACGTGAAGTGCCGACGGCGGACAAGTTAAGTTGTTTCAAACTATACTAGAGTTGTGAAGTCATTCTTTATGCTTTTATATAGTGGAGATGTTGATGGGACCATATATATTACGCCAATGTAATATTAATCATTTGAAATGTTAGACGTAGACTTATATAAGAATAACATTTCTTTAATCAAGAATTAATAAAAAACACAGATAAAATATTTCCAGAACGACTCCAATATGTTTGAATGGATTGAATTTGAAAATAATACACGTAAATATGTATGTAATACCAAGTAATTGTTCACTTTAATTCAATCCACTTTAATTTCATTTAATCATATCCTTTATTTTGATCCACTTGCATAGTGTAAGTATATAAGTATATAATTAAATTAGTACTAGTTTATTTACACAAGTAAATCGCGCGACAAGCTTTTATGATCATATAAATTGTGTACAATGAGGTTATGAGTTGATAGTTAAAATTTAAAAGACAAATTTTATTTTCTTCTTTTTAGAGCATTTAAATAAAAGCTTTTTCTAAAAATGATTTTTTGCTTATAATTTATTTTTTACTTTTTAGTTACCACTGGCTAGGTTTCTCACACTAGAGACATGTACCACGATTCCTCTTCTATGGTTAGGAATGCTGTTGGCGACACTACACCCTTCCCGATTACAGTGGGGGTTCACCAGGGCTCGACTCTTAGTCCGTTCTTATTCAATGTAGTGCAGCCTCCATGGCTGATGATGTATGCCGACGACATAGCACTCATTGACGAGAACCGACTGACGCTGGAGCGTAAAGTGAACCTCTGGAAGGGTACGCTTGAGAACAGCGGTTTTAAACTAAATGTGTCGAAGACTGAGTACATGGCCTGCGGGAGCCCGGACTCGAGCACGATCCTTAGAGGTCCTGAGCCAGCCGTTAAGTCAGAAAAGTTCAGGTACCTTGGATCCGTTATGCACGAGTCTGGAGGCATCGATCACGATGTCCATGGCCGGATAAGTGCTGCCTGGGCCAAATGGCGGGAGGTCACTGGTGTGGTCTGTGACCGAAAAAAACCGCCAAGCTCAAGGGACTGATATACAAGAGCATCATACGACCGGTTCTTTTATATGGCAGCGAATGTTGGCCAGCACTATCTCGGCACACTCAGGAGCTTCACGTCACGGAAATGAAGATGCTGAGGTGGATGTGCGGCGTAACGTGGTCTGACCGCATACGCAACACATTCGTTCGAGGTAGTCTTGGGGTCCGTGACGTAGCGGATAAGCTCCAAGAGCGCCGTCTGAGATGGTTTGGCCACGTTACGCGCCGGTCTAAGAACTATGTCGGATGCAAGTGCCTTGCTATATCAGTTCCTGGAGTGAGACCTCCTGGACGCCCAAGGAAGCGCTGGTTGGATGTCGTGATGCCGGATATGAGAGCCAATGGTCTAACCACCGAGGAAGCAAAAGACCGCGCAAAGTGGAGTAGGTTAAGTAGGAAGGCAGACCCTGGCAATAGCCGGGATTAATGCCAGGAGGAAGAAGGTTTCTCACACTAGATGTCATATTATTTTTCTAATTATTCTCGGCAAGCCCTTTCATTTGATACCCGTATTGCAGATGTGCATAAATAATAACTATTCCGCCATCTTAGATGTTCCGCCATATTGGATTTGGAAAAACGTCACATTTTTCGAGTTACTCTCAACGAGCCCTTTCAATAGATATCCATATTGTAGAAGTAGACTAAAATTAACTATTCGGCTATCTTGGATGGTCCGCAATATTGAATTTTGAATGACGTTAGATTATTTTTCGAGTTGCTCTCAAGAAACCCTTTCATTTGATACCAATATTATAGAAGTGCATTAAATATAACTATTCCGCCATCTTGGATGGTCCGCCTTATTAGATTTAGAATGACGTCACATCATTTTTCAAATTGCTCTTAAGAAGCCCTTTTTAAACTTAACAAAATAAAACTTTAATTAACTCCCATGTAAAATATTATTTATTACTAATCTAATGTGTTTTGTGTATATTGTAAATTTGTGTTTGTTTTGTTTTAGGTGAAGGCTGTACTTACACAGGATCTCTTTTTTTTACATGTATTCTATAATTGTGTATATTTATCTTTTTTATTACCGGTCAATTTCCTTCGTGTGTTTTCCATACAACGTGACATTGGCGAAATGAATTGTGCTCAACCGGCACGCTCGAAACGCCATATACCGAGAAATCAATCAAGAAGCCCTTTCATTTGATACTCATATTATAGAAGTTCATGAAATATAACTATTCCGCCATCCTGGATGGTCCGCCATATTGTATTTAGTATAAAATCACATTATTTTTAGAGTTACGGTCAACGACCCATTTCATTTAATATCTATATTGTAGAAGTAGACCAAATAAATACTCGGCTATCTTGGATTTCCTTCTTATGGGATTTAGAATGACATCACATTATTTTTCGAGTTGTTCTCAACGAGCCCTTTCATTTGATACCCATATTGTAGAAGTATATTAAAAATAACTATTCTGCTATCTTGCACGGTCCGCCTTATTAGATTTAGAATGACGTCACATATTTTATCGTGCATTGTCATCCAAAGTAAACGTGTATACAACATTTCAGCTCAATCGGTTGAAGATATCTGTTTCAAAATTGAGCCCAAAGATTTCACCCGAACCCACATACATACATTGCAAGTTAAATAAAAGCTTTTAATATAATAAGTATGGGTATCAAATGAAATATCTTGCCCAGAAATCCGATAGGATTGACACTATTCAAGTTTTTTGTGCTTTCATATAATGAAAGGTATGTTCGTACGATTGAGCTGAGATTTTGTATACACGTTTGGTTTGGATGACAATGCACGATAAGGTTTGTGACTTCATTCTAAATACAATAAGGCGGACCATCCAAGATGGCGGAATAGTTATATATCATGAACTTCTATAATATGGGTATCAAATGAAAGGGCTTTTTGAGAGTAACTGGAAAAATAGTGTAACGTCATTATGTCGTTATTATCTATGTATTTAGTCTTAATAGAAATTGTTTATAAGTTACGTACTTTTTAAATTTTTTTAGTCCAACAGTTTCAAACCTCAAAATTGTAGTAAAAAAAGAATAATATTTGATAATTAAATTAACTTTTAATGAGGGACTAACGATTAACAGTCTTGGTAAAATCAAGAGAAATGTTCGCTTTAAGGCGTAATGGTTCAAGGCCTTCAGTTGCACGCTGGGAGAGTAATGGTACCGAAACGACCTGCAGGCAAGAGAGGACTCTAATAAGGGTCTCAATTTAAATGGACACTCTCAGTGATGCGAATAAATGCACGTATTGGCGAGGAATAGTGAATGAACACTACGCTTACCTCATGCGTAAAGTGTTCAACACACGAAGGTAGTGAAAATTAAATCACGATTGAAGACTTTACACCTTTCTCCAGTAGCATCACGTATTATTGTAAATTATATTATGTTATTTATTACTTTCACCACTGCCTTTTGCAATCAATTTCTAAGATATATTCAATCAAGATCGTCAAAAATATTTCTTTATGCCATATTATACACATATTATGTACGGACTAGTGCATTTCACTAGTATAACATATACACGATATCCATTTAGATTAAAGTATAATTATTCTACTTGTTATAAAAGATAACAACGGTCATACAACTACTATATTAATATGCAAATATGTATTGCAATCGTATATGTATTTTAGAGAAAACACAATTCTCGGATACAATGCGTGAAACATGGCGCATTGTAAACCAAGCCCGCCCTTTGTGTAAAAGACCGGCGCACATTGAAAAAACATCACGTGGAATCTTTCTTCGACAATGTAATGAGTGTTACGTTTTGCTTGTTTGCTGACCTTATCTCAGGAACTATGGGAGATATTGAGTTGAAATTTAAAACATGTACTCATATCTACAGTCTCTTGATTTTCTAAAATAAATTTATTTATACATGGCCGTTTATAACGTAAAAACGCGTATTTAATTATTCAATTTGGCAGTTAGCACCTACAGGTAGTACTAGTTCAGGGAAATAAGAATTTGAAAACTATGCATTTGTGGGTAAATTTTAAAAAATAATAGCATAAACAGACAGGCAAAATTTACTATTAAAGCCGCTAGTTCAAGTGAGGTATCAGATGAAACGGCTCTGGCCAAGCTTATACAGCTCACCTATATATATGGCCGGTGCATCTTCGGAATCGTCATTCTAGATTTTATTTTCGTCACTAGCGTGTGTAGAAGGAAATCAACGTTCATAATGAAAATATTCAGTTGCATAGTCCTCCTCGTCGCCGTCGCTGTGGCCAGCGGTGATGATAAGCCACACTACGATATCAAAGACGCGCCGGCATTATTTGAGCAATTTGTGAAAGAGTACAACAAGCACTACAAGAGTGATGCTGATAAAAAGGAGCATTATAAAGCTTTCGTGAATTCCTTAAATCAAATTAATAAATCCAATGCTGAAAGTAACAGTGCCACTTTCGATATAAACAGATTCTCCGATTATACACCTCGCGAGATGGCAAAATTGAGGGGCTATGGAAGTGCGTTTTATTTGTGATGCTATTTATATACTGAAAATCTATCTATAAGCTTTACTTATTAATGTAGCTTCTGTGACTAATAACGAAGTCCAAACAACGTAGAATCGTCTATCGAGTTTTTGTGTGCATTATTTATTAAATACAAAATTTATCGGCGGTTCTTAAGAAAATATCTGCTGTTACTAGACATTCCTGGTTATAAAATATTTAGTGTTGCAATGCGTATACGAAATGAATTATTAAATTCTTTACCCTATATCTTTTATACAGAAAAGTGTTCTAACTCAATTCCCCATACTAAAAATATTTACTTAAAAAGGATATTTCAAAGTATTATTTATTAATGTGATTTAATTTGTTTTCAGATAACCCGTCAACTCCAGAAAATCCCGATAAACAATAAGTGGTTGCTGCTTTTGCCGTGCTCTACAACTTTTGCATATTTATGTATTTTTAGTTGAGTTCTATTATTAAATTAAAGCATAATTCTTACCCTTATAAATATTCCAATACTTCAATAAATATATCATTATCGAAGTACATTTATTTGATAAGCATCTAATGACTCATATACCTGTCATGTTCATGACATTATCCGAATAAAGCATGTGAAAGCATGTCACATACTAATGATTTATTTATACGTATGTAGTAACTGATAAAAAAACTGGTTGTCTGTAAAGTCGGTTTATGGACGATAGTTTTACGTGATAGCGAATTATTATTATTTTGTATAATACAATCAATATCACGAACCTCTTTTAATACACTAATAGTCTTCATAACTCGATAGTTTAAAATAAGTTCTAACAAGTGTATGATAACCCGCCGTAGCGGCATAGTTACGGGATTCAAATTCCAAATTATTTCTTATTAATAATCTAGCAAATAAAGCGACGTTGAGCTCTCAGTACGTTATATCTTTTCTTGGATACAAAATAGTAAATGCCGAATTTTTGAGATGTGATACAACTAAAAGCCGCGCTATAACAAATCTAGAAAATGAAAATATTAAATATTTTATTACCCTGAGTAGAAATTGAATCTATTACCGTCACTTATCCAGCCACACTTGTGCCAATGAGCCATGATTCTCTATTTATGTTCTCATATAAATAAATCCAATAGAGACCGATAGAAAATATGTATATTGAATTTTTAGAAAATTATGAAAATCATATACATATAGTATACTTTTTTTATATATATTTTTTTCCGATTACGGCATCACTAAATCTTCGGAACTAGTTAATCGAACTTTGACAAAGTACTGCTCGGTGTCTGACGCCAACTGCCTTTGGCAAAGCTCTCGTTCTAGGCATCTTCAATTTAAATTATAAGTTCACATCTTAGCATCTTGTGGAGCGATAGAAACACAATAGACATGCTGTTGACAGTTCTCTTAAAACAGCGTTAGCCTAAAGACTTATTAAATAAAACCTGATAACTTCTGAATAATGAAAACTAGTTTCGCGAATACAAAATATTTCGTAGAATATCTTAACATGATTACATATACAACTGATTATGACAGTAATAGACAAATGATCAATAAAACCCATGTCTAGCGGACTCTTACTGCAGGTAGCTAACGACGACTTGTCCTTGTGAGGGTTTTATTCAGGTGTTTGAATATTGCGCATTTCCATAATATTAAGACGGAAGCGCATTATCCCGTGCTATCAGCACATATTTTTGTGCATATATTTTTACAAATAATCGCATCGAAAATCAAAAACTTAAATTATAATAAAAGTGTAAAATACTATTTTAAATGTTGCTGCAGCTGAGGCAATTGTAACTCAAATAGGATAATTAGCAACTGAAATTTCCAATCACGATGTAAGATTTAAAAGGCTGTTAGCAATGAAATGCTATTTTATGTTAGTAACACACCAGTGAATAGTTTAGTATATTTTTTACAGTTTATAAGCTAAAAAGTTGAAATATGAAAAGAACGCAGTACATTTTACCCCAATTTAAATAGTTCTTTAAAAGGTGACCCGATTTATCGGAAGCCAATTTTACCAAACTCGTCACAATTTCATTAAAACCAACGAGCTTTCAACGAAATTAGCGTTTTGGAATCGAGTTAAAATCCATTAGCTGTTCGCGCTTAAAATTGGTCTGAAATGAACTTTTAATTCCACACTTTCAACAGTTTCATGTGCTAAATTATATCGCTAATGCTAATGCTAAACTTACTAAATATTTGAGGCCAGTCGTGACGCAGGGGCAGAAGCGTGTGACTGTAAACGCAACAGGTTGTGAGTTCAATTCCCACTTGAGTAAATGAAATTTCTATCGATCTCCATTATAATATGCTGAATTTACTAGTATTGTCGTTTCCTGGAGCAGTGAAATAATCATGAAGAAATGAGCTCACATCTATTGAAATCACGAACTAATTCATTTATAACTATAGGAGCTAATAATCACCATTTTAAAAGACGTACAATACGTATATCAAAAAATAAAATACAGAATAAAAGCGGCTGTTATATAAATGATGTAGTGACTTTTCTCAATACAATGTTTACTCTTTTATAATTAAACTACATACTTACAAAAAAAACCCTTGATTGAGAATTAATTCACATTCGCAATCAACTGACCGGGGTTCATTAATTTTATGATGAAATTTAAATTGTACTCAGATATTGAAATTAATATATAATTTGGGATAAGCCTTTAAATTAATGTCGTTTGTATCCATTTCATTCAAATTTGCTGATTAATAATTTATAAAACTATGAACTGGATCGAATTGTTTGTGTTTAATTATTTATATTACTACACACTTTGATATTGTTTTGTGAGACGACTTTATATTGTAAACTGTCAAGTGTAGGTTTTCATTATTGTTTTATTCATCGATATATTTTATTACTTTGACGGGGGAAAAGAGAGTATTTTACTTGGTACTTCAATTTTGCCAGATTTGCAAAAAAGAAAATTTTTTATTCGCACCGCCGCGCCGTATAAATCGACGCCATGATTTAATCAAATACTTCTCTTTGTAATTTTACCAATATGAGGAAATGAAAATAATTAATTCCCCCTAGTGGAAATCGAACACACGACCATCACACTTACAGATACACAATTTTACTAATGTACCACCAGGGCTCATGTTTATACTAAACATGTTTGAAATCCTCGTCGTTATAATAAGCATTCAATAGGCTACCTACCTATTGAAGGTAACGAATCGCAGGTTCTTTAATCTCGCCGCCTCCTCCGCGTCTACTTTAGTTTCCTTTAAGGTTGATTGAGCGCAGCACTTTGTGTGCATACAAGGACGTCGGCAACTCCCAGGGATTTAGTTTATCAAAAAAGCTCTACGCTTTTAGGAGAATTTCCATCAAAAATGTTGGCGGTTACTTAACTTAAACTTAATGTCAAACAAACAGGCTTAGTAATTTTATATTGTATCAAGATTATTTTAGCAAAAGCTTTACACTAACTTCAAAAATTATAAAATCTTTTTTTAACTGTTTTGCTTAACAAAATCAAAGTACATTTACTTAATGTAAAATCGATTTATTTTGTTAAAAAATTATTTATTATATGTATGTAAGATTCTATTCTTAATTCTTGAAAAAGGAAGTAGGCAGTTGTATTACTAGGTTTTATATATACCCACATGTCTACTGACTTCTACACGACTTAGCATTAGTAGCGTATATTTTAGATATTGATAACCGAAAAAAAAAATTTTACAAAATTTTTATTCCCAACAAGAATGCATGTGATATTTTTAAAGTTTTCAATTACATGCCTATCTTTCACTTTGCAACATACGCTCATCCACCTATAATTAAAATTTAGTTAACTAAAGTTTGAGTGTACCCTAGATACTCGTACATAGCAGTTTACCATATACAAACTACTTGCGCAAGGATCGTTTGCATTTTTTACTTTGTATTCTCTATAAAAGCTTCTACAGGTACCTACGCGAGTTCAATAATAACTTCTCTTTTTGGTCCGTATTTCTTAATAAAAAAAATTGATTGCTCAATTTCCGTAGTTCAGTTGTATTGTGGAGTTATGCAAGAACAATAAACCACCAAGGAGCAGCAATACGCCGCCGGCAGTCACACTAGTCATACTTCATCCTGCAGAGACAAGTAATACGTGATGCACTGCAGAGTCAACGTGGGACATCTTACTATCTGTGACAGATATACAATATGACCGCGGGAGCTTCACTGAATACAAATCGAAAAAAATCTGTCTGATCTGCAAAAAGAGTCATATAAAAATAATTTAATTTTAACGGCACAAGGGTGTGACCGTAACGCGAAGGTCGTGGGTTCGATCCCCACTCGAAGTATTGAAATATTTATTTACGTTTACATTTCCATTTCCTCGCTCTGGTATCGAGGCAAAGCGTGACGTTGAGTTCTGCCACCCAACACGCAATGCTTCCAGAATTCGGCAGAAAGTGGGAAACGGAGTGTCTTAACACAAGGTTGTCTCAGCCTACCATGCTGTGTGCGGGATTCAGTGTGAAGCTGATTTAATTTTAAATAGGACTAGGTGTCATTTCATTTTATGTTTCCTATATATTTATCAGATAATAATTATCTTAGTATAATAAAAACTTATTATCATAATAAATAAATCAAGTCTATTTTTCATTCTAAGCATTTTCATATTAAGTCCAGTAATTAAGCTTATATGTTATGTAAAATTTGAATAGTTATATTTTACTTGAGCTACGTATAACTTTTTACTGTCAAATTTTGATTCGTTACCCATTTTGAAATACTTAACAATCAATAAAAATAGCTACAAGGAAATTTGCGTGTTCAGCGTTTAGTTTAATTAAATCTATTTAAATTTTAAATATATGTAGATAAAGTTAAAGAAATTACATACTATATCTATTAAATTTACATACTATCTATTGCCATCATAGTATTTGCGGTGGATCAGTGAGACAATAACCATTGTATGCAATAACCCTCGAATGAAACCATATAAGATGATGAAGAGACTGATAGAATCTACTGCGAGCTCTCTTTTTCATTTAGCACCATTTTGATGCGTCAGCGAAAAGTATGGAAATATTGGACGTTTTATTAGTCAGTCGAAATAAATGGAAGCAATTTTAGAATTCAAATAAATAAAATATTTATTTTCTTTCATATACTTGCGTGAAATCATAATTGTATCTCATTCATTTTAAACAATTTTTAATTTTAGTTTTTCAGCGATTTCTTTTGTCTGTTATTCTGTTACTTATATATAATATATCTTGTAAATAAATTATTATTTACTTATAAGTTATATGAAACGTAAAATTGACATTGACAAGGGGATTTATTATTTTAGGTATTTTGTTTATGTTCAAAATAAATAAATAAGCAAAGTATATTGTACACTACAAAATAATTGCAGCATACTCAAAGTTACGAACTAACGATAATGTATTATGTTTCACAAACTTTACTAAAGTCAACATAATTATTATAGACCTTAAATTCCAGTTGTTGTTTTCTATTCTCTTCAGGAACACGTTAAGAGAGCCCTGAGTTATATATTCATAAACCACTCACATCTGTTTGTGAACTCTACTCGGGCAGTGACCGTGTATCGTGCTCGCAGTTAGCAAGTTGGCGCATATCTGTGTAGATTAGTTGTTCGGAAACTTTCAATAGACACATCATATTTTATAGCTTTTACGTTGTTACGTTTTTCTCTCTTCTACCCAAAGGTTGCCTGGAAGAGATCGCTCTCTTAGCGATAAGGCCACCAATTGTACTGTTCTATGTATTAAATACATGTATATGTGTCTTTTCTATGGTACAATAAAGAGTATTTTGTTTGTTTTTGTTTGTTTTTACGTTGAATATGGTTTCGATGTTGTCCAACGATGTCATTTATTAAGGATTTGGACGCCTGTAAGATTAATATAGTGATAGGCTTGACTAACAATCTTAAAACAAAGATTTAAATTGGCCTATTACTCTATCATATATCTATCATATATATATCTATCTATAAATATGCAATGTTTATCTGCATATTTATTTGAATATCTACATACATGTATGTTACATACATATTTTAACTTATCTACATTGCTTCAGCTCTTAAGCTTTTAATTCAGCTTAGTAACATTCTTTCTAAAATATGGCAATGTAAAGATAAAACTATCTTTATTGGCACAGTGACATTAGGCTCCCATTGCGCTGTTCAATTTAAGCTTTTAACATCCAAAATGGCAGTTATAACATTAATCCTCGCTGAATGTGCGATATGGGGATCAACATTCAACGAACGTACGTACTACAACGTGAGAAATAATCTTTGTATCTCTTATTTTAGATTTTAGGAATCAAAAATATTGATATTTTGTCGAAAATTTGTTGTTTTTGTAAAACAAAAATGCTTGAAAAGCTCAACCTCACCATTCAGTATATTGTAGGATAGGTTAATAGAATATATTCTATTAATAAAAAAATATTTTCATAACTGTTGTTACTGAATTACATAATATTAGTCCTATTATATCTTAATCTAAATTGGAAAAATTCCCTACCACTGCCTATTCACTACAGCTTTCCATTAAAGCGGTAGTTCCTAGTTAACTGGTGCTAATTTATGCAGTACACGCTCTGCGAGACAGAATGCAGGGTGGCGCGGTCATTATACGCGCGGTTTGGGAATGAATGCTACTTGTCGATTTGTGTTAATTGTAGAGGACGATTTGTAAAGGCTTTCAATTTTATTTTTAAACGTAGACCAGTTATTTAATTAATGGAGGAGATAATAAATGATAAGCCCTACTAATATTATTATTATAATTATATGTATTCATTATGATAAATATGTAGGTAAAAATATTTCTATATTTTTTTTAATACCTTTTTTTTTATTATACTAGTAAAAGTATGCAGTCATTTCAAATACAAATAAAACAAAAAACGTGCCATTAATAAAGAAAAGAAAAAGAATTAATAGCCAAGAAAGTATTTCTTTAATAATTTTATTCTGGCAACGGGGAAGCAGGCTCACTATAAAAAAAATAAACAAATAAATAATACACTTTTTGAATCGAGAAGCCTAAACAACTCCTCCTATGCTTTTCAGTTCTTTTTTAATCCGTCCATATCAATTATAGCCCTTGTACCGCACACTATAGGAAAGCATTGACGTGCAAACTAGATTGAGACCCATTCAGTCATCAATATTGGGATTATACCAAGAAAACTGTGGATGTGGATGTGGATAGGTGATGACTATATATAATTTATAATTTTATCCTGCAAATGTTGGGGATTTTTAAATATAGTTTTTTAACTATAGAGTTAATACAATGACGCAACGGCACAATGCCTGTCTGGCTTCCACGGTTCTTAGTTCGTTTTGCACTCTGGGTAGAGAATGTCATTTACCTACTTGTTTTTTCATTTACCTGTTTTGGCCTCAATATCTTCAGAATTCGGCGGAAAGTAGGAAGTGGAAGTAACATCAGCTATAGTAACACAGCAAATCAGCTGTAATAAAAGATGAAGCTTATGAGTTGAACATGTACATTTTATCCAACAAAGTCAATTAAAAGTAACTATAAAACAGTTTTACTTTATTTGGTTCAGTAAAAACAGTGCAATCGTCTCGACTTTAATGGAAAAGGGAGGCAGAGGACTCTTTGATCATTACACATGAGAGTAAAACTTTGCGACTTTTACTCAGCAATTTGTACAATACGTGAAGATTTTACTATTGCAATCTGAAGAGACAAGAAACTCTGAAGAAACAGAATGTTTTGTTGGAACATTAAATGTTTAATTTAAAAATGTATGACATCAAAGCTGGTACTTGAAAAATTAATTTTATACGTTGCATTCACGTTTATTGATTATAGATTTAAGATTTTGCCTACAATCGGAAACTATTAGAAAGATTAATAGGATCACAAAAGATTAACCAGAATCTATCAAACTAAAATAGGCCGAAAATTCTCGCATTAATTCGGAGCACTCTGCAGATAAAAGCTCTTAATCCGATAACAGAGGTCCAAAGGTACCCACCAATAAGACCTTTTCATTTAATAAGTGTAGCTTTAGGTTATTCTAGCGTAAATAGAGAAACGGGTAATTTACTTGAAAGCAATAGCCACATCTGGCATTTGTTGGATTATGTTATTCAAATTCAATAATCTCAGTAGTACCATCTGAGGAGGACCATTGGTCAAGTTTTTTGGTTTCTTTCTGAAGTTCAGAACCTGGTATCGGAATGGTCCAAGTAAGAATTTCTATTTGCAAACTTTTTAAAGTGAGAAATATCCATTTTGTTAAAGGTAAACGTATAGAATGATTAGGGAACAACAAATTATTAAAAACATTGAAATTTCGTAATATATATTATATATAATATATATATTATATAGTTAGGAGACTTCTGTGCTACAAATGTCAAATGTCAAATATAGTACTGCAATATGTCAATGTTACTGTCAATATCAAAAAGCCCGCTCTTTTCATTTGTTATTAAGTTACTAATTTTAGCGGGAAGACATATTTGCCCCTCATATACTTGAGGTTACACGTGTGGTAGTCGATGTGATTTGTTATTAGGTTGTTAATAGATCATTATTAGCAAGGTATAAAGTAATTTAAATGTTTCAATTAATAAATAATGTGAATTGGTTAAAAGAGCTGCTATAATTAACACTGAGTAAATACCTATATGTGTTTTCGAATGTTGTTGGTGTTTTATATAAGTTTCTAGTTATTTAAACTTCAGTTTATAGTTATTTAGATTTTTAATAAATAAGATTGTATTTGTAACATTAGTGTTGTATAGTTTTATTTTCATATTTCACTTCTGAAACCTAATTTCAGAAGTGGGATACCTATCTAAGCCCATCAGGCCAGATCCTTGTACTTTATAATTTTGTTATTTTTGTGAAAGCAAATAAAACACCAGTTTCATCATTTCTCTTTTCTTAAATTATTTATTGCCTATATAGAAATACAGTGTTAAATATGGGTGATGCTGGAAGTAAATCACAAAACAAATCACGTCGACCGGACACGACACGTGGTCGCGGTTAGCGAGATAGGTTAAGTCATTTGAAAGCCATGTTACGAGACTTGAGCGCTAAGGGTGTCTCGAGCGCTCGTGCTGGTGCTTTCATGGTTCTGTTGCAGGACATTCATGCCGCCGCCGTGCCGCTATGAGGTGCTTCTGCTCCCACGACAAGTGACGCGTCCCCGCGCCTCTCTGTGTTCCTCTGCTGGCGACGTGCAACGCTTACCTGGGCGTCTTGGTGTGCCTCTGCACGCCCTCAGCTCGCGATGTACGACGCATTCCTGCACATCTTGATGTGCGTCTGCACACCCTCTGCTCGCAATGTGCGATGCGTTTGCGAGACTGCTCGCGATGCGCAACAAGTTCCTGAGCGCCACTGCTCTCGATGCGGTTCCCGCGCGTGTCTGCGCGCCTCTGATACTGATGAGCGACGCGTCCCCGCACGTGTATGCGCGCTTCTGCTTGCTATGCGCGACGCGTCTCTGTGTGTCTCCAGGTATCTGAGTGCCTCTACTGGTGAGCGTTACAATGCATTTCTTTGGAGATTAGACAAACTTGAAAAAGGTACACAAAATAATATTCCTTCTCATAATTCAACCTGTCATGCTAGTTGGTTAAAAACAAATTTAAATGATTAACAGTTAGATTTGATACTTTTCCCAAAGGTGCATTATCTGAAAGTATGGCCTCTGATACCTCATCACCTTCTCAATGTACTTCAGGGGTTACCAAGTTAGCCCGTAATCTTTCTGATGCAATATCTTCTTTAAATATTGGAATAATACAAAACTATTTTATATCAAACTGACTCTGTTGTCAATAATATTGAGCTATAGTGTGAGGAGGTGGAGAGGTTTAGAAGTGCTAATAACCGGAATGATTCAGACTGTTTATCACATGACTGTGGGCGCCTTAAGGGTGATGTTCATGGTTGAATGAGTGAGAGAGTGATTACTGGTGATCATAGGTGGTTGACGTTCTATGCAGGCTGATTCTGAAGAGTTCTGTGGTTGTGCTTAGTGTGCTAGAGGAGAGACGGGTGCCAGTTTGCCTTGAGATGATTCTTGTCAATGTATATAGGGCTTAGTGAATTTGAAATTGAATTAGATTCTTGATATATGGCGTTTCGAGCATGCCAGTTGAGCATAATTCATAGTGACTAAAAAAAAAAAGAAAGAAGAGATTCATAGCTTAATAATTGGGCATTCGTTACACAATTCTTTTCGATTAGAACAATTTTATGGTTGGTGAAGGGGGTGTGAGTAACATTGGATAAGGAAACCTAGAAATGGTAGCAGTATGACTTGTAACCTTTGTTTGTTTTGAAATGTTAGTTGTGTGAGGGAGAATCAATAAACTGTACCTTAGAGGGTGAGTAATACTGTTACTTTGTTGGAAGGAAATGGTTTTGTTTCCTTGGCTATTGATGAGCTCTCGCTTGGAGCTGACTTGATAGTTGTTCCGAGATTTGTACGCCTGTTCTAGTTATTTTGGATGCTGATGTTCTTGTATGTAGAAAGTGCGAGCTGTTATGTA